>NC_138178.1:37624103-38224103 GCF_964165515.1 Mesoplodon bidens
AGGGGCGGGGATTTCCAGGAACTGGGTGGGTTTTGGTCAGTCTCGGAACTGTCATGGTGCTTGTGGGCAAGTCGTTTAGCATTTGCTAATGCATTATAATGAGCGTATAATGAGGCTCAAGGTCTACTGGAAGTCGAATCTTCTGCCATCTTGGGCTGATAGGTTCTAACCAGTTTTTGTCGTATCCTCAAGGGCTATGTCATGCTTTAAGGGTTGTGCCATGCCCCCTTCCCTGTTTCACGGTGAGTCTGGGATTTTCAAATATACTTGCCTTCTTGCAATTAATACTATTTGATTGACTTAAAATAGTGGAGTGTGGACTCTTATAGTTGGAAGGGATATTAGGGCTTGTAGCTGTGGCCCCAGGAATCCTGGGCTCTGCAGAGCTGCCTCAGAGCCAGGAGGGCCCAGCAGGCAGGGTCCAGGGCTTGGCTGCTAAAAGAGGTTTGAAAAACCCATTAGCCCAATGCCTGAATCCATTATGGTGTTTCTGGTATGAGGCTGAGGCCCTCTCGGAAGAATTCTGATAGAGTAGACTTCACTATCTTTATTGGAGCAGGAATTGACTGTCCTGTCATGGTCATCTGTGTCCAGTTTTTATTTTTATATACATATATATATATTTATTTGTTTGTTTGTTAAATTTATTTTTTGGCTGCACCGCATGGCTTGCAGGGATCTTAGTTCCCTGACCAGGGATTGAACCCACACCCTCAGCAGTGAAAGCGTGGAGTCCTAACCACTGGACTGCCAGGGAATTCCCTGTGTCCAGCTTTTAGATCAGAGTTCTAGAATTCTCCATTGTTAAGGAGCTTCCAGTATACCCACGAGGAGCCCCAGGGTTCTGCCTGATTGTCCCCTTGAAGGTGGGCTGGAGGGCTGAAGGCTCATGCTGAGGAGCAGAAAGAGGAGGGAGTCCAGAATCCTGGAGAAGTCAATCCTTTCGGGGGAGAGGTGTGGTTCTGGGGGCCAGATGCCTCTGGGACAGAGAACTCTGTCCTCTATGAAACCTCATGTTGTTATACAACAAGCTGTAATTAATACCACCGAGGCTCTGAAAGACTTCCTATCATTCTAATAAAAAATGAAAGCTAACTGTGCCCAGCGCCCACAGCCTTTCAGACACTTGCCTGCCCAGAAGCCTTCAGCAGAGGGCGCTCACAGGGACCGGAGGTGTCCCCATGCCAACCACCAAACTGCAGGAGAATGAAGCCCTGCCCCATCTGGTTCTGCTCAGCCAGAGCAGTGCAGGTACCAGGAGACCTGCGGCCCCAGGGGATATGAGTCATTCAGAGAGGAGGCCTAGGAGTGTTGGGGGAGGAGGGAGATGGAGAACAGGCATCAGGGCTGATTTCCTTTGACCTCCAACTTACACATCTATTTGTCACCCATTTTGTACTGGTCAGGCTTCCACCCTGGTGCAGAGCACGGAGGCTCAGCCAGGACTTCCCTGCATGCTGCTTCCAGATTCACCTGCTGAAAGCACCACTGGAATCATATCCTGCTTCCACTCAAGAACCTGTAGTGGCTCCCCATTCCGTGGTATCATGTGAATGTCTCTGCCGTGTGTCAAGACCTTTGACTATCTGCCTCTTTGCCTCCAATCTGCCTCATCTCTACATGCACTGTTTGCTTCAGGCAGACTGGTCCCCTTGATGGCTCCCCCAAACTGCCATCCACTTTCTCTTTGCAAAATGGCACTAGTTGTGCCCACTTTATAGAGTTGCTGTTGTGAGGACTAAGTGAGAGAACACATGTGAACCATATGCCTGGCACATGATAGGCACTTAGATAAAATGTTTGTGATAATGATAACAATGCTGCTGCTGAACTATTTCTTGCTTGGTAACTTCCGCCCTCCTCTTCACCCAGCCAAAGTATTTTTGCCTTTGACAGTCCAGCTCAAAGCTGCTCTTCCTCTCAGAAGTCATCTAGGATCACCTTGGGCCAGTGGTTTACAAATCTGGGGCACTTCAGAATCACCTGAGAAGGTTTTTACTTTCTTTCTTTCCTTTTTCCCCCATTTTGGGGGTTTGTTTTTTATTTTTTGGCTGGGCCGCGAGGCATGTGGGATCTTAGTTTCCTGCCCAGGGATCGAACCTGTGCACCCTGCAGTGGAAGCGCAGAGTCGAATCACTGGACCGCCAGGGAAGTCCTGGGGGATGATTTTTAATATATTTTTTGTGTGTGGTAAAAAAACACATAACATAAGATTTACCGTCTTAACCACTTTTAACTTTACTGAACCACTTTTACAGTTCAGTAGCATTAAGTATATTGACATTGTTGTGCAACAGATCTCCAGAACTTTTCATCTTGCAAAACAGAAACTCTGTACACATTAAACAAAAACTCCCATTTCCCCCTCCTTTCTCTTTAAGACTAAAGAATATTCCATTTTAGGTATATACCACATTTTGTTTATTCATCCATCCATTCATCAATGGACACTTGGGTTGCTTCTATCTCTTGGCTATTGTGAATAATGCTGCTGTGAACATAAGTGTGCAAATATCTGTTCAACTCCTTCCTTTCAATTCTTTTGGATATTTACTCAGAAGTAGGATTACTGGGACTTCTCTGGCTGTCCAGTGGTTAAGACTCTGTGCTTCCACTGCAGGGTGCACAGGTTCGATCCCTGGTTAGGGAACTAAGATCCCGCATGCCAGTGGTGTGGCCGGAAAAAAAAAAAAGGATTGCTGAATCATATGGTACTTTTTTTTTTTTTTTTTTGCAGTACGCGGGTCTCTCACTGTTGTGGCCTCTCTCGTTGCGGAGCACAGGCTCTGGAAGTGCAGGCTCAGTGGCCATGGCTCACGGGCCTAGCCGCTCTGCAGCATGTGGGATCTTCCCGGACCAGGGCACAAACCCGTGTCCCCTGCATCGGCAGGCAGACTCTCAACCACTGCGCCACCAGGGAAGCCCCATATGGTACTTTTTTAAAATTTAAAATTTTATATTGTAGTATAGTTGATTTACAATGTTGTATTAACTTTACGTGTATAGCAAAGTGATTCATATATGCATATATGTGTATCTATTTTTCTTCAGACTCTTTTCCCATATAGTTTATTACAGAATATTGAATAGAGTTCCCTGTGCTATACAGTAGGTCCTTGTTGATTATTTACTTTATATATAGTAGTGTGTATATGTTAATCCCAACCTGTTAATTTATCCCTTCCCATATGGTATTTTTATATAAAATTTTGAGGAGCTGCCATACTGTTTTCCACAGCTTTTGCACCATTTTACATTCCCATCAACAGTAGTACATAAAGGTTACAATTTCTCTACATCCTCATCAATATTTGTTATTTTCTGGATTTTTCATTTTTTTCTCTTTTTTTTCTAACAGGTGAGTTTCTGTTTTTTTCATGATTGTGAAGTGATATCTCATTTGTCTGTTTTTGCTTTTGCTGCCTGTATATCCAAGAATTTTTGGCATCATATCCAAGAATTTATTGCAAAATCCATGAAGCATTTCCTCTATGTTTTCTTCAAGGAGTTTTATAGTTTTGGGTCTTATGTTTAGGTCTTAATCCATTTTGAATTAATTTTTGTATATGCTGTAAAGTAAGGGTCCAATTTTATTCTTCTGCATGTGGATATCCAGTTTTCCTAGCACCATTTGCTCGAGAATTGTTCTTTCCTGATTGAATAGTCTTGGCACCCTTGTTGAAAATCGTATGATCATATATGTGAGATTTTATTTGTGGGTTCTCTATTTCCATTGGTCTGTGTCTATAGTACCACACTATTTTGATTACTGTATCTTTGTACATGCATTGAAATTGGGAAGTATGAGACTTCCAACTTTATTCTTCTTTTTCAAGTTTTTTTTTTTTTTTTTTTTTGCAATTCAGGGTCCTTTGAGGTTCCATGTAAATTATAGGATGAAACTTTTTTTTAATTTATGCTAAAAAGTCATTGGGATTTTGATAGAGATTGCATTGAATTTGTAGATCACTTTGGGTAGTAATGACATCTTAACAATATTAAGTCTTCCAATCCATTAACACAGGATGTATTTCCATTTATTTTCATCTTCTTTAATTTCTTTCAGCAATGTTTTGTAGTTTTCATTGTACAAGTCTTTTTGGATTGTTCTTTGTTAGTGGGTATAAATGCAACTGATTTTCATGTGTTGATTTTGTATCCTGCAACTTTGCTGAATTTGTTTATTCTAACACTTTTTTGTGTGTGGAATCTTTAGGGTTTTCTACATATAAGATCATGTCAGGGCTTCCCTGGTGGCGCAGTGGTTGAGAGTCCGCCTGCCAATGCAGGGGACACTGGTTCGTGTCCCAGTCCGGGAAGATCCCACATGCCGCGGAGCGGCTGGGCCCGTGAGCCATGGCTGCTGAGCCTGCGCGTCCGGAGCCTGTGCTCCGCAACGGGAGAGGCCACAACAGTGAGAGGCCCGCATACCGCAAAAAAAGAAAAAAAAAAAAGATCATGTCATCTCTGAACAAAAATAATTTTACCTCTTCCTTTCCAATTTGGACCCATTTAATTTCTTTTTCTTACCTAATTGCTCCGGATAGAACTTCCAGTACTATGTTGAATGGAAGTGGTGAGAGTGGGCATTCTTGTCTTGTTCCTGATGTTAGAGGAAAAGTTTTCAGTCTTTCACCATTGAATATAATGTTAGCTATAGGCTTGTCATATATGGCCTTTGTTATGTTGAGGTAGTTTCCTTCTCTCTCCAGTTTGTTGAATGTTTTCATCATAAAATTTTGTTAAATTTCGTCTAAAGCTTCTTCTGCATCAATTGAGATGGTCACATGGTTTTTGTTCTTCATTCTGTTAATGTGATGTATTTATTGATTTTTGAATGTTGGATCACCCTTGCATCCCAGGAATAAATTTTACTTGGTTATGGTACATAATCTTTTTAATGTGCTATTGAATTCTGTCTGCTAGTATTTTGTTGAGGATTTTTGCATCAGTATTCATCAGGGATATTGGTCTACAGTTTTCTTTTCTTGTAGTGTCTTTGTTTGGCTCTAATATGAAGGTAATGCTGGCATCATAGAATGAGTTTGGGAGTGTTCCCTCCTCTTCAACTTTCTGAAAGAGTTTGAGGAGGATTGGTGTTAGTTCTTTAAATATTTGATGGAATTCTCCAGTGAAGCCATCTGGTCCTGGGCTTTTCTTTTTTGGGAGGTTTTTGATTCCTAATTCAATCTCCTACTAGTTGTATGTCTGTTCAGATTTTCTATTTCTTCATGACCCAGTCTTAGTAAGTATACATGTCTAGGAATTTATCTGTTTTTTTCTAGGTTAACCAATTGTGGTGCACAGTTGTTCATAATATTCTCTCTCTCTTTTTTTTTTTCTTTGCAGTACACGGGCCTCTTACTGCTGTGGCCTCTCCCGTTGTGGAGCACAGGCTCCGGATGCACAGGCTCAGCGACCATGGCCCACGGGCCCAGCCGCTCTGCGGCATGTGGGATCTTCCCAGACCGGGGCACGAACCCGCGTCCCTTGCATCGGCAGGCAGACTCTCAACCACTGCACCACCAGGGAAGCTCCATAATATTCTCTTATAATCATTTTTATTTCTATAAAATCAGTTTTTTAAAAAAATTTATTTCTTTATTTATTATTTATTTTTGGTTGCATTGGGTCTTTGTTGCTGTGTGTGGGCTTTCTCTAGTTAAGGTGAGCGGGGGCTACTCTTCGTTGTGATGCGCGGGCTTCTCATTGCGGTGGCTTCTCTTGTTGCGGAGCACGGGCTCTAGGTGTGTGGGCTCAGTAGTTGTGGAGCGCAGGCTTAGTTGCTCCGTGGCATGTGGGATCTTCCTGGACCAGGGCTTGAACTCGTGTCCCCTGCACTGGCAGCTGATTCTTAACCACTGTGCCACCAAGGAAGTCCCCATATTACCTTTTTTTTTTTTGTGGTACACGGGCCTCTCACTGTTGTGGCCTCTCCTGTTGTGGAGCACAGGCTCCGGACGCGCAGGCTCAGCGGCCATGGCTCACGGGCCTAGCTGCTCCGCGGCATGTGGGATCTTCCTGGACTGGGGCATGAACCTGTGTCCCCTGCATCGGCAGGCGGACTCTCAACCACTGCACCACCAGGGAAGCCCCCCACATTACCTTTTGAGAAGCTCAGCCCATGTCTCCAGACAGCTTCCATTGCTCCCAGCAACGGCTGGTCTTGGGCTGACCACAGCTGTAAGTAAGGACTTATATGGAAGTTAAGGAGGAGTGTCACCCTAAAATTAACTGATGACCAAAAATGCATCTCCAGCCAGCAGCTCAGGGCCCCCAGTGAAGCTGGCTGAAAGCTCTGGGCTGCACAGAGTCTCATGGGATGCTGCTCAGGCCGAGGGGCTTAGTGTTGGGGCTGGGTGGGGTGGGGGCCTGCTGAGGGCTAGCTGCCAGCCTCAGGGCACCCTTCTGTGCCCACCGGGCCCCATTCTGTCTTGTATAATGAGTTTCCTTGGGTGGCCTGGGGTTGGTACAGGGCAGCTTGGGGCTCTCATTGATGTACAGGCCAAGGGAGCTGCTGCTAAGAGGGGTCTCTCTTACTGGGAGGGCAGAGTGACACCTTAGTGGAGCCTGGTGGGCTAGAATTCTGATTTTCTATGCTACAACCTGGGGGACAGGATGCCACTCAGTCACTGACTCCCTAAGCATTTGCTAACCACCTACTGTGTGCCAGGCACTTTGCAAACATCACGTGATTAACCTGTGCCACAATGTTTTATAATGTGGTCTGGGAGCTAAGGCTCAGATAGGTGAGATGGCTTGCGCAGGCTTCACAGGGGGCTGCACTGCACACCTGACCTGAGAATGCCGAGTCCTGGAGCCTGGAAAGCCTCAGAGTGGTCTGGAGCAAGTGACAGGGGCGTGATGGATCTATCAGGGGCTGAAGCAAATAGGCATTCAGCACTGGCCCTTGTGGAGTTTACAGTCCTGGGAGTGTTAGACAAATGCCCACATGACTCTGAGATAAGATGGAGGATCCAGGAAGTTCACCTTGCTGTTGGGTGGCCACAAAGTTGGCAAAGGTCGTGTCATATCCTAGTAGGGAGGCCCTGCCCTTGTAAGGATGCTCCTGGGCCTCAGCCCAGGTATCCTGCCTGCAAGACCTTATAAGGACTCACCCCTGATCTGCATTATAGTGGTTTCTTTTCAACCTTTCTGGCTATTGATTTTTAATATTTTTCAATATTGATTTTTAGTATCTTAGCTTGTTCTTTTGTCTTAGTGTATATATCTTTTTAAAAAATTTTTATTCTTTAGTGTATATTCTTCATTGTTTTGATTTGTATTATTCCCCATTATTTCTCCTTTCTAAATGATCTCATTTTACCTTCTATCCTTTCAAACATTTTAAACCTTCTGGTTTCCTTTCAAATCTTCTCTTTAATTATCTGTGTTTATTGTTATATTTCCCTTCAATTTAAAAAATCATGTTTTTCTGACTCGAAAAACATAATGCATTTTTATTGCTAAATGTTTGAAAAATATAAGAAAGGGTATAAAGAAAGAAATTTAAATATCCCATTAAGCTCTCCTCTAGGGATAACCACTGTTGTTGTTCTATTCTTTTCAACTACTTTTTTTGTTCATAAACACATAGATATTGCTTTAACCCTTTGTCTGTCATATGTGTTGTAAATATTTTCCCATGATTTGATGTTTGTTGAAAAAAAATCTTCTTTTTTTTTTTTTTTTTGCGGTACGCAGGCCTCTCACTGTTGTGTCCTCTCCCGTTGCGGAGCACAGGCTCTGGACGCGCAGGCCCAGCGGCCATGGCTCACGGGCCCAGCCGCTCCGCGGCATGTGGGATCCTCCCGGACCGGGGCACAAACCCGTGTCCCTTGCATCGGCAGGCGGACTCTCAACCACTGTGCCACCAGGGAAGCCCAAAAAATCTTCATTTTTGTAAACAGTAAAAGTTGCACATATTTGCTGTGAAAACATCAGACAACAGTAAGGGGTCTACAGCAAAAATGCAGTGACCCTTCCTCCCCCACTCTCCCTGTCCCTGGGAAACCAGCCCGAGACAACTATGATGAACTGTTGGGCATCCATCCTTCTAGACTTCGAACATGCATTTTCATGTGTGCTTTAAACAATATTTGTACTAGACATACTGTTCCACCTTTTGCTTTTTCACTCAACAGCACATGATGGGCAACTTTTGACATCAGCCCTGAGCAGTGTGGAGGTGGGGTTTTGAAGGGACCATAGCCAGGAAACCCTGGAAGGCTGTACTTACCCATCACATGAAAGCTTCCCAAAGGAGCTCATGTACAGGGACCAGCAGCCAAATGAGGATCAAAGCACCATTCACTTTGTTTTTAGCTGAGCAAATGCCTGATACTGGAGAGGCCTGGGTTTGAGACCCAGCACAAAATGTGTGCCCTGATGCTTCCATCTTGTAGCAATTCCATTTTACTGCAATTAGCACATAGGAGGTGACTTTCAGCCAGCATGGCTAGGTTTTAATGTGCTGGAGGTGTGAGAAGGTAAATTCTCCAGTTTCCTTGTTCCCTCTCGGGAGAGATGCTAGTGTAGTCAGCTGTTGAGGGTGGAGCTCTGTCTGAGCAGGGGTTTTCTGAGTCTCTTGGATTCCATTGTAATGATAATAACATCCAACATAGTTCTAAGTATGCTTTACGTATACTAACTTGGTTATTCCTTATAAGAGCCCTGAGATAGTATCTTAATACTATTTTTGGATAATAATATTTTACAGAGGAGAAGACTGAGGCACAGAGTGGTTAACTAACTTTGTCAAAGGTCACACAGCTAGCTAGATATAGAACCTGGATTTGAAAGCAGGCAGTCTAAAATCTGTGTTCTTAACTAGTATGCTATTCTACCTCAGTAGCTAGTTTATAGTGGCTTCTGGTTGTTTACATTATCCAGCTCTAGCATCTGGGTTCGTGGGATCACTTCTTCCTACGGCACAATGCCACATTGCTATAGTGTCCTCTGGTTATAAAGTGATGACTAGACTTTGCCTGTTGCAGTCACACTACAACCATGTGGGCATGCATCCTCATTTGTCTTCTGAGTCAGGAGGCCGAGACCAATGTGAACTAGCAGGCCTGGCCATGTCTGTCACAGCCTCATACAGGACTCAGGGGCAGATGCTGGACTGCAGCACTGAGTCTGGGCATCTGGCCAGCCCCAAGGTAAGGGGATCTGAAGCAGATCAGCAGATCCCAGGTGAGGGCAGAAGGTGAGGCATGGCCAGGCCAGTCCCAAGGCAGCCTGAGAGCTATGAGACCACCAGCATGTGCATGGAGAGGCAGCACAGGGAAGACCAAGCATGGGCATGTCCATTGGACACAGTGACCTCCCCGCTGCTAAGCAGGGCCAAATCAAAGCCCAGCAGCTTCTCCTCCTCCAGGCTTGGGGTGTGTGAGAGGAAGTGACAGAGAAATCTTCCCTGAACATGAAAGTAAGTGCAGACCTAACACATTCTTTTAAACCACGGCACATCACACAGTCAGAAGGATTAATTTATGAACATTTAGGTTCTTTCTCTTTCTGTCTCTCTTTTCAAAGATAAAGATGCAGTACCGAAATTCCACTCCCTCATCAAGCTCTCCATTTTCCCAGGTATTCTTTCGTGTCTTCCAATAAAGTTATTAGGCATTCCACATTTCCCGTTAAATTTATTCCTAGGTATTTTACAGCTGTTATTATTGTGAACTTATGGTGTTTAAAAATATATTTCTTATAGTTTTATGTTTTTATATTGTCAAATCTGTCACCCTGTTCCTTTGTGCTTGCTAACTTTGATACTAGGCTTAGAAAGGTGTTCTCCACTCCAAGATTATGGAACTGTTTGCTTATATTTTCTTCCAAATCTTTATGCTTTTACTTAGTATGATTAAAAGTTTCTTGCTTGCATTTAAGTCATATAGGGTTTTATTTAGCATCTGGTATGACGTAGAGCTCAGCTTTATCTTCCAAGCTGTTAGCCAGTTGAACCAAGGCAATGTATTGAATTACCCATCTTTCCCCTGTTGATTTGAAATTCCACATTTACCATACATCCAATTCTTATATCTATTGAATCTCTTTTTCAGTTTTCTATTCTGTTCTATTGATCTGCTCTTCCCAGGCCAATACTACAAAATGACTTTATTTCTCATTAGAAAAGCAATAAAGGCTTATTACAGAAAGATCAGAAAATGCACAGACACAAAGAAACAAAAAACACCTGTGATTGCATCCAGGGATAACTACCATTTTTCCTTGCTGTGTATCAATCCAAATCATTTAATTTATATAAACATGTATAAATATATATTCATAAAGTAAAATTAAGACCATGTCATATAAATAGTTCTATAAACCTTTTTCACTTTATGATACTTCAGGAATACTTCCTTGCCAGCAAGTACTCTTCTTTTTTAAACTTTTTTATTGTAAAATATAACATTCATACAGAAGAGTATACAAAAGGAATATTTTTAGCTCAATGATTTATCACAAAGTGAACACCCACATAACCACTACTTAAGTTAAAAAACACATGTCAGCACCCTGGAAGCCCATCTTGTGTGCTCTTTTAATCACTGCTTTCTTCCCCACAAAGATAACTTCTAACTTCCTTGCTTTTTTTTAAGAACTTTGCCACGTAAACTTTTATCCCTAAACAATATAGAGGTTTTTTTTGTTGTTGCTATTGTTTGGTTGTTTTGTTTTGTTTTGTTTTTTTGGCTGCTTGGCTTACGGGATCTTAGTTCCCTGACCAGGGATCGCATCTGTGCTCCCTGCAGTGGAAGCTCAGAGTCCTAACCACTGGACTGCCAGGCAAGTCCCACTTTGCCCATTTTTAAATCAGGTCATTTTTAAAATTTTCACCATTTAATTGAGTTCTTTCTTTATTTTGTGCTTCATGAATCAAGACGTCCATTTCCCTTCTTAGATTTGGGAAGTTCTCAGCCATTTTTTTTTTCTTTTAAATAAGCTTTCTGCCTCTCTCTCTCTCTCTCTCTTTCTCTCTGTCTCTCTCTTTTCTCCTGGGACTCCCATAATGTATATATTATTTCACTTGATAGGATCCATAAATCTCAAATGCTTTCTTCACTCTTTTTCATTCTTTTTTCTTTTTGTTCCTCTGACTGGATAATTTCAAATAACCTGTCTTTGAGTTCACTGATTCTTTCTTCTGCATGAATGAATCTGCTCACTGTTGAATTTTTTTTTTTTTTTCATTTCATTCATTGTATTCTTCAGCTCCAGAATTTCTGTTTGGTTCTTTCTAGTGGTTTTTATTTCTTTATAAATTTTTTTGGGTTCATGTATTGTTTTCCTGACTTCGTTTAGTTGTCTATCTGTGTCCTCTTGTAGCTCATTCAGTTACTTTAAGATGATTATTTTGAATTCTTTGTCAAGCAGTTCATGGATCTCCATTTCTTTAGGATCAGTTACTGGAGCTTTATTAGTTTCCTTTGTTTTGTCATGAGTACCTAACTCTTCATGATCTGTGTAACCTTGCATTTGTGTCTGTGCATTTGAAGAAGCAGACACCTCTCCCAGTCTTTACAGACTGGTTTTGGCCAGTAAAGACCTACTCCTGCTGAGTCCCCAGACTGAGAGGACTGCCTCTGGGGTTGTGGTCAAGTGGGACTGGAGCCAGGTCATGAGGCTACTTCTGGATCCGCAGTTGGGTTCATAGACAGTGGGCCTGTTACCAGAGGTATGAATGGGTATGGCTCCTGGTGGGTCCCTGGGCATGCAGAGCTGCTCCTGGGACCACAAGAATTGAGGCTGGAGCTTGGTCATGGGGCTGCTTCAGGGTTCACAGTTGGATCTAAGGTCACAGGGTCCAAGGTCAGCAGGCCTGTTATACTGGGTGCCACTGGGCATGGCTCCTCTTAGCTCCTTTGATAAATGGGGTTGATGGCAGGACTGTAGACATGTGGGGCTGGAGCTGAGCCTACAGGGGGAAAGGGCTGCTTCTGTACCCACAGTCAGGACCACATTCAGAAGACTTGCCACTGGGGTGCAGGTCTGCCTTCTCAAAGCAGCACTCCTCAGTCTTGGGCTCCACTGGAGTTTTGCAACATCCTACCTGGGTCATAAAGTTCCCACAAAGGTAATTTTGTATGTGGACTGCTGCCAAATTGTTGTTCCTGTTGGGGGAATGACATCTGGGAACCACCTATTCCCTTATCTTGCTGATGTCACTCCCTTGTTAATTCTTGATAATATCAATAATCTTTAATTTTAGCAACTCTGATGGGTAGGTAGTGGTATCTCATTGTGGGTTTAATACACATTTCCATCATGACTATTGACGTTGAACACTTTTTTTTTCTTGTAGAAAACATATATATTCTTTTTTTTTAAATTCTTTTCACAATTAGATTGTTACAGAATATTGTTGAACACTTTTCATATGTTTATTGACAATTTAGATATTCTCTCATTCTGTAATTAAGGTTTATTCAAGTATTTTGCTTTTTTTTTTCTATTGGGTTTTCTTTATTTTTTTCTTATCAATGTTTGAAGTTCTTTATATTTTCTGGATATGAGTTCTGTTTTGATTATAGTTATTGCAAATATCTTCTCACTCTCTGGTTTGCCTTCATACTCTTTGCTTTTTTTTTTTTTTTTTTTTTTTTTTTTTGCGGTACGCGGGCCTCTCACTACTGTGGCTTCTCCCGCTGCAGAGCACAGGCTCCAGACATGCAGGCTCAGCAGCCACGGCTCACGGGCCCAGCCACTCTGCGGCACGTGGGATCCTCCTGGACCGGGGCACGAACCCGTGTCCCCTGCATCCGCAGGCGGACTCTCAACCACTGCGCCACCAGGGAAGCCCCATGCTCTTTGTTTTTAATGGCTTTATTGAGATATAATTCACATGCTGTACAACTCAACAAATTAGAGCATAGAGTTCAATGGCATTTAGTATATCCACAGAGTTGTATGACCATCACTACAGTCATTTAGAACATTATTCATCACTCCCTAAAGAAACCCCACACCTCTTAGTTGTCATCCCCCAATCTGCTCATTACCTCAGTCCTAGGCAACACTGATCTAATTTCAGTCTTTATAAATTTGCCTATTCTGGACATTTCATATAAATGGAATCACATAATATGTGGTCCTTTGTGACTGGCTTCTTTCATGCAGCATGTTTTCAAGGTTCACCCATGTTGTAACATTTATCAGCATTTCATTTCTTTTCAAATAGTATTCTATTGTAAGGATATACCACATTTTATTTATCCATTCATCAAATGATGGACATTAGGGTTATTCTACTTGTTGACTACTATAAATCATGCTGCTATAAACATTCATGTTTTTGTGTGATATATATTTCATTTCATACACACACACACACACACACACGTACACACACCCAGGAGTGGAATAGCTGAATCATATGGTATCTCTATGTTTAATCTTTTGAGAAACTGCCAGACTATTTTCCAAAGTGACTGCACCATTTTAAATACCTATCACCAATGTATGAGGGTTTCAACTTCTCCAGATTCTCGCCAATATTTATTACTATCTATCTTTTTGATTATAGCTATCCTACTGGGTGTCAGGTGATAGCTCATTGTGATTTTGATTTGCATTTTCCTGATGGCTAATGATGTTGAGCATATTTTCATGTGTTTATTGGCCATTTGTATATCTTCTTTGGAGAAATATCTTATCAGATCTGCCCATTTTTATATTGGATTATTTTTATATTGGATTATTTGTCTTTTATTATTAAGTTTTAAGAGTTCTTTATATATTCTGGATACCAGACCCTCCTCAGACATATGATTTGAAAAAATATTCTCCTATTCTGTTGCCTGTCTTTTCACTTTTAAAAAAAATTAATTTATTTATTTGGTTGTGTGGGGTCTTAGTTGCAGCATTTGGGCTCCTTAGTTGCAGCTCCAGGGCTCCTTAGTTGCGGCTCACCAGCTCCTTAGTTACAGCATGCAAACTTTTAGTTGCGGCATGCATGTGGGATCTAGTTCCCTGGCCAGGGATCGAACACAGACCCTCTGCATTGGGAGTGCAGAGTCTTATCCACTGTGCCACCAGGGAAATCCCCTTTTCACTTTCTTGATGATGTCCTTAAAAGCATGAATGTTTTTAATTTTGATGCTTCTTACTCTCTTAATGTCATTTTTTGATGAACAGAATTTATTCATATTCATAAAGTCCAATTTATTAATCTTTTTCTTTGCTGTACTTTCTTTGTGTCCTTTAAAAAATACTTGCTGGGACTTCCCTGGTGGCGCAGTGGTTAAGAATCCGCCTGCCAATGCAGGAGACACGGGTTCGAGTCCTGTTTCAGGAAGATCCCACATGCTGTGGAGCAACTAAGCCTGTACGCCACAACTACTGAGCCTGAGCTCTAGAGCCTGCGAGCCACACCTACTGAGCCCGCATGCCACAACTACTGAAGCCCGCATACCTAGACCCCTGTGCTCCACAGCAAGAGAAGCCACCGCAATAAGAAGCCGGCACACCGCAAGGAAGAGTAGCCCCCGCTCGCCACAACTAGAGGAAGCCCACAAGGAGCAACGAAGACCCAATGCAGCCAAAAACTAAAATTAATTAATTAAAAAATAAAAGACTTAAAAAAAAAGCCATTAATTTTTCTCCCAATCTGCTATAGATTGAATGTTTGTGTTCCCTCCAAATTCCTTTGTTGAAATCTAATTCCCAATGTTATGGTATTTGGAGGTGGGGGTCTTTGGAAGGTGATTGGGTCATGTGGGTGGAGCCTCAAGAATGGGACTACCGCCCAATAAAAGGAGAGTCCAGAGAGCTCTCTCTGTCACGTGAGCACACATGAGAAGACAGTTGTCTGTGAACCAGGAAGTGGGTTCTCATCAGACACCGAACCTGCTGGCAACTGGATCTTGGACTTTCCAGCCTCCAGAAGTATAAGAAATAACATTTCTGTTGTTTGTAAGCCACCCAGTCTATAGTATTCTGTTATAGCATTTTGACCAGCCTAAGACACTACCTGATCCCTCCAGAATTCAGACATTCTTATTGAGCCTTGTAGCCAGTATATTGTGGCAACAGGGAAGCTGTAGGATTTCCAAGGCTAAGTTAGAAGAAGCGTTGCAATTTCTGCCTTGTTCTCTTAAAATGCTCTCTGTTGAAGCCCTTAGACACCATGTAAAATCTGACTATCCTGCTGGGAGGACTATGTGGAGGGAACCTGGAGAGTAGCTGAAGAGGTAGAAAGACCAAACTGAACCCACCCTTTCAGCTATTCTCCCCAAGGCACGAGGCTTGTGAATGAAGCCTTCCTAGACCTTCCAGCCTAGCCCAGTTGCCACCTGAATACCACCCAGTGACCCTTGTCAATGCCATGCGGAAGCTAAAGAATGTCTTACTCAAATTCTTTTCTTTTTTTTTGGCCGCGCCACGTGGCTTGCAGGATCTTAGTTCCCCAACCAGGGATTGAACCTGGGCCACGGTCAAATTCTTGACCCAGATATTGTAAGATCTATTTCAGGGTTTTTTGCTTTAAGTCGCTAAGTTTCATGGTAGTTTGTTATGCAGCAATAGCTAGATGGAACAATATTAATACATGTCAAACACCAAATTCTATTTCTTTAGTTTGTTTTATTTCAGGTGCATAACATTTAGATTTTCTTCCTCTATTGGTTTGTGCAGTCTCTTCTATTTTACTATTTTTCCTTCTGTTTCTCTGTCCTTTCAGGCACCCACTCTAGTTATATACTCTTCCAATCTACCAACTACATTTATTAAGATACATGTCTGGGGGACTTCCCTGGTGGCGCAGTGGTTGGGAGTCCACCTGCCAGTGCAGGGACATGGGCTCGAGCCCTGGTACGGGAGGATCCCATATGCTGCGGAGCAGCTGGGCCCATGCACCACAACTACTGAGCCTGTGCTCTGGAGCCCACAATCCACAACTACTGAGTCTGCGAGCTGCAACGGTTGGGGCCTGTGCACCTGGAGACCGTGTTCTGCAACAAGAGAGGCCGCCACAGTGAGAGGCCCGTGCACCGCAGCGAGGAGTGGCCCCCGCTCGCTGCAACTAGAGAAAGCCCACGCACAGCAACGAAGACCCAACGCAGCCAAAAATAAATAAGTAAGTAAGTAAGTAAGTAAGTAAGTAAATAAATAAATAAATAAATCCTGTTTAAAAAATATTTATATATAAAAAAAGGTACATGTCTAGTCTTGAAAATGTGATGTCTTATTTTTTGTACATATATTTATTTATTTATTTATTTGAAGTATAGTTGATTTACAACGTTGTGTTAGTTTCAGGTGTACAGCACAGCGATTCCGTTATATATATGTATACACTCTTTTTCAGATTCTTTTCCCTTATAGGTTATTACACGTACATTTAAATTTACATGATTGATATTGTATTATAAATGATGTCCTGTTTTTTACTTTTTTACACTCAACTTGTAAGTTTTTGAGATCTCACCATGTTGCTTCATGGAATCTAGGTCTTTTCCCCTGAGCGTTGCACAGCATTCCAGCCAAAACCTAGCCCTCCGTTCCTCGTCCACGCTGCTGGTGTTGGATCTAGCTGGCTTCCAGGTCCTTGTTATGGCACACAAGGTTGTTGTAAACCTTACAAACCTTTGCAAGACAGTTTTTGGGGAGGTGTGGAGAGGAGGGTGTATTCTCAAGAGAGGGATTGCTGTGTTGTGGGGAGTGTGTGTGTGTGTTTTTTTCCCCCAGTGGTTCACACATTATAAAATGTGGTTCACATTTTATTTATTTTTATTTTTTTAAACTTTTAATTTTATATTGGACTATAGTTGATAGTTTCAGGTGTACAACAAAGTGATTCAGTTATACATATACATGTATCTATTCTTTTTCAAATTCTTTTCCCACTTAAGTTGTTAAATAATATTGAGCAGAGTTCCCTGTGCTGTACAGTAGGTCCTTGTTGGTTATCCATTTAAAATATAGCAGTGTGGGGGGGGGCCTCCCTGGTGGCGCAGTGGTTGAGAGTCTGCCTGCCGATGCAGGGGACATGGGTTCGAGCCCTGGTCTGGGAAGATCCCACATGCCGCGGAGCAACTGGGCCCGTGGGCCACAATTGCTGAGCCTGCGCGTCTGGAGCCTGTGCTCCGCAACAAGAGGAGCCAAAATAGTGAGAGGCCCGCGCACCGCAATGAAGAGTGGCCCCCGCTTGCCGCAACTAGAGAAAGCCCTCGCACAGAAACAAAGACCCAACACAGCCATAAATAAATTAATTAAATAAATTAAAAAAAATATATAGCAGTGTGTACATGTCAATCCCAAACTCTCTAACTATCCTTTCCCCCGGGAATGTGTATTCTTAATTTCACTAAGTACTGTCAGACTGCTCTCCAGACAGCTGCACCACTTTAGTCATACCAGCAAGACCCGAGGGCTCTTCATTCCCCCATATTCTCCAGAACTTGTTAACATCTAACTCTTGATTTTAGTTATCTGTTGTTTTGTTTTGCATTTTTCTCATTACTGGTGAGCTCGAACATCCCTTCATGTGCTTACTAGCCAGGTGTGTTTCCCTTTCAGTGCATTATCTAGCAAATCCTTTGCTCATTTTTACAGATTGAGTTTCCTGTCTTTTTCTTGCTGATCTGCAGTTCTTGAATGCTCTAGCTATGACTCTGTTCTTGGCTTTGCACAGATTTTTCTCAGACTGTCACTAGTCTGCTCACTTTGTCTACAGGGCATTTTATTGAATTCAAATCTTTAAATGGTCAAATTTATTGATTTTCTTTTTTTTTTTTTTTGCCTTTATAATTTCAAAAATCTTGTTTAAGAGCTGTCCTCCCCAAGGTTATAAAGCTATTCTTCTGTTTTATTCTGATAGTTTTTACCCCTGAACCTTGCCACCAGGCCTCTGGGACTCAGGGTCTCTCATCAGCAAACTCCCTAGTATCATCACCTTTGCTATGAATGTTCCCTTCACATTTACCTTCTTGCTCTAAACAAATCCTGGCTCTCCCCAGGAATGCTGCTGAACCCAAGGCTACTGATTAGACTCTAGAGCACATTAGAAAAAGGCATTCCCTCTGGGTAACAAGAGGCCCCAGGCACAGAAGTGGTGAGGGGAGTGTGGACTGGATTTTATTTCCTGCTTGGTCTCTTTTTTTTTTTTTTTCTGCTTGCTCTCTCTTTTTTTTTTAATGTTAAGTATATTTTTAATTAATTAATTAATTAATTAATTAATTAATTTTGGGGCTGTGTTGGGTCTTCGTTGCTGCGCGGGCTTTCTCTAGTTGCGGCGAGCGGGGGCTACTCTTCCTTGTGGTGCGCGGGCTTCTCATTGAGGTGGCTTCTCTTGTTGCGGAACACGGGCTCTAGGGCACACGGGCTTCAGTAGTTGTGGCATGCAGGCTTTAGTAGTTGTGGCTTGCGGGCTCTAGAGCGCAGGCTCAGTAGCTGTGATGCACGGGATTAGTTGCTCCACGGCATGTGGAATCTTCCCGGACCAGGGTTCAAACCCGTGTCCCCTGCATTGGCAGGCTGATTCTTAACCACTGCGCCACCAGGGAAGTCCCAATCTTTTGACAATCTTATGCTCTGGAGATTTTGGACAAAAACAATACTGACTTCTTAATTTATCCAAAGACTTGTGAATAGTTGGAGTTCAATAGACTATTGCCTGTGATAAAGATAAATAATGTCATAGATAAATTAAATGTATACATTAAATTTTAAAAATGAGTCTGTATCTGGCTATATAACCTAAAACACGAAAGGAGAATTTAGTCTCTACCTCTAATGTTTGTATTTCTCTATATTCCAACCTTTACTACTCATATAAAACTCTATCAACAAATATGTATTCTCCCTAATATGTCCCTAAGGATATATTAAGACTCCTTTTCTTTTTAAAATAACCAGTATTGTGTCACAATGATGCTAATAATGAAAATCATCTAGACCTCTACACCCTAAATCAGTACTATAATATTTGAGCCTAAAAGAAAAGGAAAAAGGATTCATGGCCACAGCACAATCCCTGTGTGAGATCTGACTCTGTATTTTTGTCTAATTGTCAAATAAACTGGTTCTTCCTAAACACAAAATGTTATCAGGGTCTAGCAAAAGAATTAATGTGTTACTGGTTTGATCTTATAATTTTCCCATGTAAGATTTAATTTTGTTTTAAAATTAAGGGTTTTAAAACTCCAGGTACAATCATAATTCAATATTGTTTGTTATAACAATCTCTCTCCTACATATGCATACATATGTGTGTGTTTTATATATATATATATATACACATATATATGTAGAGAAAGAGAATAAACTTATTTTGCATGTATCTCTTCCCATTTTCTGAAAAATTAAGTTTAAGATTTCTGTCAAAAACCACATTCTTTTGCAAAGTTTAATATGCTATTTTTTTAACATCTTTATTGGAGTATAATTGCTCTACAATAGTGTGTTAGTTTCTGCTTTATAACGAAGTGAATCAGCCACACATATACACACATCCCCATATCTCTTCCCTCTTGTGTCTCCCTCCCTCCCACCCTCCCTATCCCACCCCTCTAGGTGGTCACAAAGCACCGAGCTGATCTCCCTGTGCTATGCGGCTGCTTCCCACTCGCTATCTGTTTTACATTTGGTAGTGTATGTATGTCCATGCCACTCTCTCACTGCATCTCTTTCTTACTCTTCCCCCTCCCCATGTCCTAAAGTCTATTCTCTAGTAGGTCTGCGTCTTTATTCCCGTCCTGCCCCTAGTTTCTTCACAACCTTTTTTTTTTTTTTTAGATTCCATATATATGTGTTAACATACGGTATTTGTCTTTCTCTTTCTGACTTACTTCACTCTGTATGATAGACCCTAGGTCCATCCACCTCACTACAAATAACTCAATTTCGTTTCTTCTTATGGCTGAGTAATATTCCATTGTATATATTAATATGCTATGTTTTACCTGTGTGATGGTATACACATATACGTGGATCAGGACTAAAAACAAACAAACAAAAACACCTGATAGTTCAGAAGGGGTGGGGGGAGACAAATGTAAAACTTACACTTCTGGACAGTGCACGAATATAGATTGTCTAATAATTCTTTTGTAGGAACTTTGCACATGTAACCAGCATTGAACCAGAGAGAGGTTGGTCCAAACTCTTGTACATGACGGCCCATGTTTTCCACCCATCTCATACAGAAGATTTCTCTTCAGGTTAGCAACGAAACACATCTGCGAAATAAGGATAAGTAGCAGAAGGCCTCTACTAGGTATACATCGTAAGTTAGTAGAACACTATCACATCTAATTTGAAAATAAATGTAAACAATTAGATCAAGCTGTGCAGGTGCTTATACAATCACAGCAGAATCAGAAATTATTACCAATACCTGTCACCTGGTAGTTCTATTCACCATATGGCTACAGAGAACAATTCACTAGTTATAGTATCAGGGCTGATTTTACATTTTCTCTCAGGAGAAAACAAACAAGTAATTATAGTCTTAGTTAAGATTTTTAGTTAAGGCGCATCACTTTATAAAATGAAAAGAGCAACAAATTTAAACACTGACAACAAAAGACTTTTGAAAGACCCATCCCCCAGCCAGATGTACTTGTCCACGGGTGGGATCAGGGCCACGAACATTACTAGCCAAATCATAAAGGGAATCTGCATCGCTTGGAATGAGCAGGACCCTTGGAATACAAGATAGGATTTTGAAGAATAAACTGAACAAATTTTGCACAGAAACCTAATTCAGATGGGCAGATGCTTTGTCACTCTACCTTCAACAAAAAGATGGAACACTCCCTCTGCAGAATCAGGACAAATCCCTTGTATATTGTCTGCAGAGATTTATCGAATGTAACCATACTCATTGATCTATTGAAAACACCCTTGCATGTGTTTCTCAACACACTGAAATTTTTTTTTTTAATTTTTAATTTTTGGCTTTGTTGGGTCTTCGTTGCAGCGTGTGGGCTTTCTCTGGTTGGGGTGAACGGGGGCTACTCTTAGTTGCGGTGTGCGGGCCTCTCATTCTGGTGGCTTCTCTTGCTGCAGAGCACAGGCTCTAGGCACGCAGACTTCAGTAGTTGTGGCACACGGGCTCAGTAGTTGTGGCTCGCGGGCTTAGTTGCTCCACAGCATGTGGGGTCTTCCCAGACCAGGTATCGAACCCGTGTCCCCTGCATTGGCAAGCAGATTCTTAACCACTGCGCCACCAGGGAAGTACCACTGAAAGGTTTTTATCTGGATGTATTGATTATATTTGAACATGACTATATTCACAAGAATCTTAAACCACCCCATGAGACCCCCTCTGTGAAACACAACATTCCTCAAAACAATGCTATAAATACATTCACTGTGCATGTATTTTCTTATGCCAAAATATGGAACGGATAAGACAGAAAGTAAATAAACTGATTACCTATAGGAGAGGAAGGGAACAGGGTGGAAGGGACAAGGGGAGAAGCAATACTTTTCTGAATATACGTTGTTTTGTAGATTTGACTCTAGAATTATGCGAATGTTTAACATAAGAGTAAAACAGGACTTCCTTGGTGGGCAGTGGTTAAGAATCCTCCTGCCATTTGCAAATGAAGCAACTGACAAAGGATTAATCTCCAAAATTTACAAGCAGCTCATGCAGCTCAATATAAAAAAAAAAAGACCCAACCCAATCCAAAAATGGGCAGAAGACCTAAATAGACATTTCTCCAAAGAAGATATACAGATTGCCAACAAACACATGAAAGGATGTTCAACATCACTAATCATTAGAGAAATGCAAATCAAAACTACAATGAGGGCCTCCCTGGTGGCGCAGTGGTTGAGAGTCCGCCTGCCGATGCAGGGGATACGGGTTCGTGCCCCGGTCTGGGAGGATCCCATATGCCGCGGAGCGGCTGGGCCCGTGAGCCATGGCCGCTGGGCCTGCGCATCCGGAGCCTGTGCTCCGCAACGGGAGAGGCCACAACAGTGAGAGGCCCGCATACCACACACCAAAAATAAAAATAAAAATAAAAATAAAAATAAAAAAACTACAATGAGGTATCACCTCACACCAGTCAGAATGGCCATCATTAAAAAATCTACAAACAATAGGGCTTCCCTGGTGGCGCAGTGGTTGAGAGTCCGCCTGCCAGTGCAGGGGACATGGGTTCGTGCCCCGGTCCGGGAAGATCCCACATGCCGTGGAGCGGCTAGGCCCGTGAGCCATGGCCGCTGAGCCTGCACATCCAGAGCCTGTGCTCCACAATGGGAGAGGCCACAACAGTGAGAGGCCCACGTACCAGAAAACAAAACAAAACAAAAAAATAAATGCCAGGGAGGGTGTGGAGAAAAGGGAATCCTCTTGCACTGTTGGTGGGAATGTAAATTGACACAGCCACTATGGAGAACAGTATGGAGGTTCCTTAAAAAACTAAAAATAGAACTACCCTACCACCCAGCAATCCCACTGCTGGTCAGATACCCTAAGAAAACCATAATTCAAAAAGAGGCATATACCACAATGTTCACTGCAGCTCTATTTACAATAGCCAGGACATGGTAGCAACCTAAATGCCCATCGACAGATGAATGGATAAAGAAGATGTGGCACATATATACAATGGAATATTACTCATCCATAAAAAGAAACAAAACTGAGTTATTTGTAGTGAGGTGGATGGACCTAGAGTCTGTCATACGAAGTGAAGTAAGTCAGAAAGAGAAAAACAAATACTGTATGCTAACACATATATATGGAATCTAAAAAAAAAAAAAAAGTTATGAAGAACCTAGGGGCAGGACAGGAATAAAGACACAGACGTAGAGAATGGACTCGAGGACATGGGGAGGGGGAAGGGTAAGCTGGGACAAAGTGAGAGAGTGGCATGGACATATATACACCACCAAATGTAAAATAGATAGCTAGTGGGAAGCAGCCGCATAGCACAGGGAGATCAGCTCGGTGCTTTGTGACCACCTAGAGGGGTGGGATAAGGAGGGTGGGAGGGAGACACAAGATGGAGGGGATATGGGGATATACGTATGCATATAGCTGATTCACTTTGTTATAAAGCAGAAATTAACACACCATTGTAGAGCAATTATACTCCAATAAAGATGTTAAAAAAAAAAAAGGAAAAAAAGAGTCTGCCTGAAAATGCAGGGTACATGGGTTCCATCCCTAGTCTGGGAAGACCCCACAGGCTGTGGAGCAACTAAGCCTGTGCGCCCCAACTATTGAGTCTGCACTCTAGAGCCCACGGGCCACAACTACTGAGCCTTCATGCCACAACTATTGAAGCCTGCTCGCCTAGAGCCTGTGCTCTGCAGCAAGAGAAGCCACCACAATGAGAAGCCCGCACACGGCAACGAAGAGTAGCCCTCACTCGCCACAACTAGAGAAAGTTCATGTGCAGCAAAGAAGACCCAACACAGCCAAAAATAAATAATTATTTCTTAAAAAAAAAAAAAAGAGAAGCTACTGCAATGAGAAGCCCACGCACCGCAAGGAAGAGTAGCCCCTGCTCGTGGCAACTAGAGAAAGCCTGCCTGCAGCAACGAAGACCCAACAAAGGCAAAAATAATAAATAAATTAATAAATTAATTTAAAAATATATATTTTAAAGAAAAAGGAGTGGGAGAGGGAGGGGAGGACCAGGGTTGGGGAGGCTGGGTTCAGGTCGGCAGAGGCAAGGAGCCCAGCCCCGCCAGGAGTCAAGGGGCCCCAGGAACCGGGAGGCGAAGGCCCAGGTCTGAAGACCATGTCCTCAGGTCACAGAGCAGAGGAGGCCCAAGCAGTGCCAGGAGTCAAGGTGAGGTTGGCAGGGGACAGGCTGCGCAGGAGGAGCACCCCTGTGAGGCCCGAGAGCACCCCTCAAAAGAAGACCTGCCCATGGTCCCCATGTGTCACCCCTGTCCACACTCCTGTTGGTGGCCAGATGCCAGTCACCGTGGCCCTGGTCCAGATGAGTTAGCTCCTCAAGCCTGAGGCAGACCTTCAGGACCCAGTCCAGGCGCAGGGCCCCGTGGAGGCGCAGATAGCTGTTCTAGGCTGAGGGGGAGGAAGCCGCATCCCCCGTGTCCTCTTCCTCCCCAGGCCCCTCCTCCTCCTCCTCCGCCCATGCCGAGTCCTTGCCCCAGGAGGTACTTAATGTGATGATGGCTGACCTGGTGGGGTTACTGCTCCTTAAGTATTGCGTCAAGGAGCCGACCTCCAAGGTGGAAATGCTGAATATGGTCCTCAAAGACCATAGGGACCACTTCCCCCGTGGTTTTCAGCCAAGCCTCTGTGTGCATGCAGGTGGTCTTTGGAGTGAAGAAGGTGGACCCCAGCGAGCACACCTATGTCCTGGTCCCCACCCTGGGCCTCACCTGGGATGCCATGCTGAGCGATGGGCAGAGCGTGCCCAAGGCCGGCCTCCTGGTGATGTTCCTGGCCATGATCCTCCTGGAGGGTGAATGCGCCTCTGAGGAGGAGGTCTGGGAAGCACTGAGTGTTATGGGGGTGTATGCAGGGAAGCAGCACTGCATCTGTGGAGAGCCCAGGGAGCTGCTCACCAAAGTGCGGGTGCAGGAGGGCTACCTGGAGTACTGGCAGATGCCCCACAGCGACCCCACCCACTCACTACGAGTTCCTTTGGGGTCCCCAGGCCCATGTGGAGACCAGCAAATGGCAGGTCCTGGAGTATCTGCTCAGGGTCAATTGATGGGATCCCAGGTCCTTCCCATACCTGTCTGCAGAGGCTGTGAGCGATGAGGAAGAGGGGGCCTGAGCCAGAACAGCAGCCAGGCTCCTTCCAGGCCCATGCCCAGCAGCTCCTCTTGCAGGGCAGGAAGGGAGGCTGATCCTCCACTCTGAGTTTGAAGAGGGAGCGGTCAGCCTTCTAAGTAGTGAGGGCCCAGGCAAGTTGGGGGAACACGATGTGTAGCATCTTGGGGTTCCTCTTGTGTATAATGACATGGAATTTCATCTCTGATTTCTTTAGAAATTTTTCAAATATTGTTCCTTTTAAAAGAAGACTTAATAAGCTTCAGTATCTAAGTTTGTGAATGACATTGATCACAAATGTATTTGCACTAATTCAGTTCAAAGACAAGAGTTTTGCTATTTTGTAAAACAAATTGTAAGACTCCCATATTATTTTGTGATCCTGAACAAGATAACATGGCATTGGAATATGAATCTCTTGGAAATGAGAAAGAACTTTAGAATAAAATTGATGGGGTCAAGAAAAAGAGAAATAAAAGTAAACGTTAGTTAATTCTTAAAAAAAAAAAAGAGTAAAACAAACCTAAATCAAAATGTGTTAGCAACTGTGTCTTCCTTTCTTTTTTCTTGATCAGTCTATCTAGAGGTTGATCAATTTTATGGATCTTTTCAGAGAACCAGCTTCTGGCCTCATTGATTTTCTCTGTTTGCCTGTCTCCTATTTTATTGATTTCCATTCTTATCTTATTTCTTTCCCTCTACTTACTTTGCGTTTAATTTGCTCTTCTTTTTCTAGTTACTTAAGTTGCGCCACAACTACTGAAGCCCATGTGCCTAGAGCCCATGCTCTGCAACAAGAGAAGCCCCCGCTCACCACAACTAGAGAAATCCCGCGCCCAGCAACAAAGACCCAATGCAACCAAAAATAAATAAATTTATTTTTGAAAAAAGAGTATCTCCTTGTGGTCTTGATTTGCATTCACCTGATCATTTTCTAAATCTCTCTTCATATGTTTATTGATAATATGTGGTTCCCATTCTGTAAAATGCCTGTTCACATCTTTTGTCTATTTTTCTATTGGGCTCTTTGTTCCTTTTATATTAAGTAATGAAAGTTCTTTATCCATTTTTGAGCTGAATTCTTTGTCAGTGTGTGCCTTTTATTTTCTTTAGGTTTTCCTTTGAGAAAAAATTTCTAAATTTTAATATAGTCAAATTGTCAATCTTATATTTTATTTTCAATGTTTTTTTGTAGCCTGTTTGAGAAAATTTTCCCTACTCCATGTTCTAAAGGATGAACCTCTAAGTTCTCTGCTAAAAATTTTCCAGTTTTGTTTTGAAATCTAAATTCTTAATTTTCTGTAATTGATTTCTGTATATGATGTGATGTAGGGATCCAATTTTCCCCTATATAGATAACCATGTTTTCAGCTCCTTTCCCACTGACCTAACATATTACCTCTGTAATTTGTGTATTCTGCATCCATATCAAACTATCTTAATTATAAGAAATTTATATTAAATCCTGATATCTTGTAGGGAAAATCTTCGCATTCTTCGCTTTGTCTTTAGAAATGTCCTGGCTATCTTTGGCCTTTTACATTTCTATGTACATTTTGGAATAATCTTAACAAGTTCTATGGAAAACTCTATTGAGATATTGATTGAAATTGCATGAACTATACAGACCAATTTGGGGAAGATTGATATCTTTATAATAATATGCCTTTCTATCCATAAGCGTGATATATCTCTCTACTTATTTAGGCTTTTTTAAATATGTCCTAATAAAGATTTATTATTTTGCCTTAGAAGTCTTGAATATCTTCTCTCTCTTTTTTTTTTTTTTTTTTTTGCAGTACGTGGGCAGCTCACTATTGTGGCCTCTCCCGTTGCGGAGCACAGGCTCCGGATGCACAGGCTCAGCGGCCATGGCTCACAGGCCCAGCCCCTCCGCGGCATGTGGGATCTTCCCGGACCGGGACACGAACCCATGTCCCCTGCATCGGCAGGTGGACTCAACCACTGCGCCACCAGGGAAGCCCCCCAAATATCTTCTCTTTAATTACATTTTCTAGTTGTTTGCTGTTGGGGTATAAAAGTGCAACTGACATTTTTAAAAAATTTTTTTAATTTTTGGCTGTGTTGGGTCTTTGTTGCTGCACGCAGGCTTTCTCTACTTGCAGCAAGCGGGAGCCACTCTTCACTGCGGTGGGCCGGCTTCTCATTGCGGTGGCTTCTCTTGCTGCGGAGCACGGGCTCTAGGACGCAGGCTTCAGTAGTTGTGGCTTATGGGATCTAGAGCACAGGCTCAGTAGCTGTGGCGCACGGGCTTAGTTGCTCCGCAGCATGTGGGATCCTCCAGGGCCAGGGCTCAAATCCGTGTCCTGTGCACTGGCAGTCGGATTCTTTACCACTGCACCACCAGGGAAGCCCCCTGTTTAGAATTCTTACATCTATATTTATGCAGTTGTCCTTTCTCATATTCTTTGTCTTTAGCATCGAAATTATGCTGGCCCTGTAGAGTAAGTGTGAAAGAGTCTGTATTAACTTGGTTAATCTGTTCCTTGAAATTCTGATAGACTGCTCCTTAAAAACTGTAGGCCTGGGGTTTACTTAGTGGAAAGATCTCAACCATTGATTAATTTAAAAAAGTTATAAGACTATGCTAACTTTTCATTTCTCCTTGAGTCAGTTATGATTAGTTATATTTTTCTGAAAAATCTGAATATTTTGTCCAAGTTCTGAAAAGTGTTGACATATAGTTGTTAATCATAGCCTCTTATCCTTTTAATCTGTACTTTATCTGTGGTTATGTCTCTACTATCATTCACAGTACTTGTTTGCATCTTTTCTCTTGAACAATATTGCTAGAAGCTTGTCAATTTTATTCTTTTTTTTAACCAAACTTTTTTTTTAATCCCAGGAAATGCTATATACTTTTTTCTTTTAATATTTTATTTATTTATTTATTTGGTCAACCGTGGTCTTAGTTGTGGCTGGCCAGCTCCTTAGTTGCGGCATGTGAACCCTTAGTTGCAGCATGCACGTGGGATCTAGTTCCCTGTCTAGGGGTCAAACCTGGGACCCCTGCTTTGGGAGCTTGGAATCTTAACGACTGCGCCACCAGGTAAGTCCCTATTCTTATTTTTTTTTGGCCATATGGCATGCAGGATCTTAGCTCCCCACCAGGGATCGAATCGTGCCCTCTACAGTGGAAGTGTGGAGTCTTAACCACTGGGCCACCAAGGAAGCCCCGTCAATTTTACTTTTTTCAAAGAACCAGTATTCACTTCTTTTTTTTTTTTTTTGGTCACACCACGCAGCATATGGGATCTTAGTTTCCTTGTTCCCTGACCAGGGATCCCACCTGCAACCCCTGAAGTGGAAGAAGGGAGTCTTCACCACTGGACTGCCAGGAAAGTCCCGTCAATTTTATTCTTTTGCAAAAAACCAATACTCACTTTTTGATCAACTCTGTTGAATCTTTGTTTTCTATTTTATTGGTTTCTGCTTTTATTATATTTTTCCTTCTACTTTGTTGTTCTTTTTCTAGCTTCTTAATGTGACCACTTAGCTCAGTAATTTAAAATCCTTCCTCTACTCTAATATAAATATTTAAGTAACTTGAAGCGAAGATTTGCTGTACCCCACACAGTTTGAGTACAGTGTTTTCTATCATTCTGTTTTGGTTATTTTAAATTTCCATGACTAATTTTACGCATTAGTTATTCAGTAGTATGTTTAAAAGCTTCCAAATAAGTAGGGATTTTTAACTTACATTTTTGTAATTAACTTCTAACTTTAAGTTTTACACAGAGATTAGGATCTATATAATACCAACGCACTGAAAAATGTGTTGAGGTTTTCTTTATCATTTTTTGTTAGTATTCTGGGTGACTAAAAAAAAGAAATTGCATCCTCTCACTGTTGGATACAGAACTCTCTCCATATTTATTATTATATCAAATTTGTTAATCCTGTTGTTCAGATTTTCTATATTTTTGATGACTATTTTTCTGCTTGACCTATCAATATTCAAGAGAGGTGTGTTGAAATCTCCCACTTTGATGATACATTTAAGAATTCCTGGGAGTTCCCTGGTGGTCTAGTGGTTTGGATTCGGCACTTTCACTGCTGGACTGAGATCTCACAAGCCGAACAGTGAGGCCAATAAATAAACAAATAAATAAATAATTTCTCCCTACATCTTTATCAGTTTTTGCTTTATGTACTTTATTACTTGCATACAAGTTTAAAATTGCTGTAACTTCTTGGAGAATTATGTATCATCATACAGTGAACTTCTCCCACTTAATAACACTCTTTGTCTTAAAGACAATTTCATCTAATAATATGATTACACCATCTTTCTTTTAGTTTATATTTGCCCAGTATGTCTTTATCCATTCTTTTACTTTTTTTTTTTTTTTTTTTTGGCGGTACACGGGCCTCTCACTGTTGTGGCCTCTCCCGCTGCGGAGCACAGGCTCCGGACGCGCAGGCTCAGCGGCCATGGCTCATGGGCCCAGCCGCTCCGCGGCATGTGGGATCTTCCGGGGCCAGGGCACGAACCCGTGTCCCCTGCATCGGCAGGCGGACTCTCAACCACTGCGCCACCAGGGAAACCCATTCTTTTACTTTTAACATTTGTGTGTCCTTATGTTTTTAGGTTCATTTTATATAAATGGTGTATAACTGTATTTTTTAAACACCCAATATATCTATCTTTTAAAGGAGTTTAGACCTTTAAAAATTATCATTTTAGTTATTTATTTTATTTATTTATTTTTTTGCGGTACGCAGGCCTCTCACTGCTGTGGCCTCTCCCGTTGTGGAGCACAGGCTCCAGACGTGCAGGCTCAGCGGCCATGGCTCACGGGCCCAGCCGCTCTGCGGCATGTGGGATCTTCCCGGACTGGGGCACGAACCCGCATCCCCTGCATCGGCAGGCGGACTCTCAACCACTGTGCTACCAGAGAAGCCCTAAAAATTATTTTAATGATCAATATAATTGGAAGTGTTTGTACCTACTAATTTATTTATTTATTTTATTTTTGGCTGCGTTGGGTCTTCATTGCTGCACGCAGGCTTTCTCTAGCTGTGGCGAGCGGGGGCTACTCTTTGTTGAAGTGCACGGGCTTCACATTGCGTTAGCTTCTCTTGTTGGGAGCACGGGTTCTAGGCATGCAGGCTTCAGTAGTGTGGCAAGCAGGCTTAGTGGCTCTGCAGCATGTGGGATCTTCCCGGACCAGGGCTCAAACCCGTGTCTCCTGCATTGGCAGGCAGATTCTTAACCACTGCACCACCAGGGAAGCCCCTTACTAATTTATTATTTTAATTTTTCTGTTTCTTTTTCTTTATTTTTTCTTGTCTCCTAATAAGACAACAGCCCGTCACATTGATATTATGAGTATGTTTACCTTTTAGTTTCATCTTAAAAATGTTTTAAAGACAAGTTTGATCACTTTTAATTCTTATATCTCTTGTAACATCTACTATTTAAATACTTTATTCAAAAACATTTCTGGGGGCTTCCCTGGTGGCGCAGTGGTTGGGAGTCCGCCTGCCGATATAGGGGACGCGGGTTCGTGCCCGGTCCGGGAAGATCCCACATGCCGTGGAGCGGCTGGGCCCGTGGGCCATGGCCACTGGGCCTGCGCGTCCGGAGCCTGTGCTCTGCGGTGGGAGAGGCCGGGGCAGTGAGAGGCCCGCATACCGCAAAAAAAAAAAAAAAAAAAAAAAAAAAGCAGAGGCATGATAAGCACAAATTTCAGGATAGTGTTTACTTTTAGTTATGGAAGGATGGGGTTGGGAAAGGAGCCAAATAGTTATTGGCAACATTCTATCTGGGTGGTGGATTCTTGGGAGTTCATTACAGAAATGCATACATAAACAAATCAAAGTAAATAAAGTGAAAGTGACCATGCGTGGACTACACAATGACAGTGTGTTCTTGTCTAAGAATTATAATCTAAATACATGCATTTGAGGTCCAAAAAGTAAAAATCATTTTTAAAATGCACTTCTTTTTTAATCAAAAAGAAGAGACTATAAATCACTCTTGATTTACTATTGTAATATTTTTGCAGTCTTTATATGTGTGTGTGTATATACATACATATAATTGTGCTAAAATTGGAAAATGGAACGCTCTCTTTGGAACTTTATTTTTCACCTAACGATAAATTGATAACATGTTTGCATGTCATTAAATATTCTTTAAGAGTATTTAAAATACAGTCATAAAATTCCATTGTATGGATACACCATAGCTTATTTAAATAAATGACTACTGTTAGAATTTAAATTGCTCCTATAATTTTCCTATTATTAACACACTGGGTTTAATATCCTGGTAGCTTAATCTTTGTACCTGTTTTTTTGTTTGTTTGGTTTGTTTTTTGTTTTTGGCCGCACCCCACAGCTTGTGGGATTTTAGTTCCCTGACCAGGGATTGAACCTGGGCCACCACAGTGAAAGCACTGAGTCCTAACCACTGGACCACGGGGAAATTCCCTTTGTACCTGTTTTTGATTCTTTCCTCTGGGGAAATTAATGGACATGGAATGGTTGAGGCAAAGATATAGGAAAAAAGTTAAGGCCTTTGATATAAAAAAAGTCCTTTGATCCTCAGGAAAGGTTTACCAAGGCTCATTCCCACCAAGAAAATATACAAACAACACACAAGTCCATTTTCTCATATCCTCATCAACTATGAGCTTTATGAGTCTTTAAATCCTTCCTAAAAAATTTTTTTCCGTGATGTTTTAATTTGCATTTCCTTGATTACAACTGAGATTGAATATTAAGATGTTTCCATAGTTTAAAAAATTAACTAGTTTTTAATTGAAAAAGCAATTCATGTATATGGTAAAAATATCAAACAGCATAAAAAGATACACTATGAAATAAGTCTCCTTCCCACCCTGGAGCCCCAGTCCCCCGGAGGCAGCCACCGTGATCAGTTTCTTGTTTCTCTTTCCAAAAATATTATGTACTTAAAAAAGCACACATGCAAGAAGAAAAGCATTTATGTCCATATACAATTCTCCATTTTAAAACCCATGAGAACATGTTTTTAGAGTGAAATACAAACTCCCTGACCTGCTTACGGCTCAGACCTCATCTGTACAGCTTTCCCCACCAGTCACCACTCTCCAACGGCAGTGGCCATCTTTGTGGCCCTTGGCATCCTAAGCTCTTTCCTATCTTGGGGCCTTTTTTCTTGTGCCCTATTGCCTCAACTCAGATAGCACCTCTAGAGCAGTCTTCCCTGACCACCTGTTCTAAAGCAGCCCCACTGCACACAGTCTCTCACTGTCACATTTCTTTCCTGAGTTTCCTTCATAGCATTTAGAACTATTGGAAATGATCTCATTTCTGGGTTGTTTTATTCGTTCATTGCCTCTCTTCTCTACCAGGATGAAAGCTTCATGACAGCTTGGATCTGAGCTGTTCTGTTTACCTCTATTTCTCCAGTACCTGGGACAGTTCTCGGCATAGAGCAAGTCCTCGATTAATATTTGCTGAATGAGTGGTTGTTGAGCACACTGTGCTCTACTGTGCTACTTTTAAGCAAGTAAGAGAGTTCAATATTGCATGCAAACACACCTATATATGTTATGTATATATATGCTTCATTCTTTTTTATGGCTGTGTAGTATTGCTTTGAATTGATATTTCAGTTTATTTAGCCAGTCCCCCATTGATGGACTGTTTGGGCGTTTCTAGTATTTTGCTATTTGCTCACATATATATTATTTCACATATATAGGAATATATTCATAGAAATAGTTCTATTCCTAGAAATTGAACTGCTGAGTAATAAGGTATGTGTGTGTATGGTTTATTTTATTTTATTGAGGTATAATTGACATTATATTAGTTTCAGGTATACAACATAATGATTCAATATTTGTATATATTACAAAATGATCACTGCAATAAGTCTAATTAGCATTTCACCACAGTTACAGAATTTATTTTCTTGTGAGGAGAACTTTTAAGATCTATATGTTTGTAGTTTTAATAGCATTGTCAAGTGTCCTTTCAAAAAAGTTGCACCAATTCACACACATATTTTCCCCAGAAATGTATGTGAGTGTCTCTTTATCTATGTTATAGCCAAGTTTGTATTATCAAATGTCCTGATCTTTAACAAACTGGGGGAAAATATGGATGAAAGCAAAAATCAGCTTTCATAGAAAATGTAAATATAAACTGTTCATAAAACATGTTAAATATTAAAAAAATAAAATAAATTTCAAAAAAATGATTAAAAAAACCATGTTAAAAGATGCTCAACCCCACTCAGTGTTTTTATTGGCATATCTTTAATTATGAATGAGGTTGAGCATCTTTTAACATGTTCACAAGCGATTTATAAATCTAGAACAATGTTTCCCCACCCCTTTTTTTCATGTCATTGGCATGTCAGTGCAGAAATTCTAAAATTCAAAGAGCCAAATTTATCAGTCTTTTCTTTGATGGCTGAGACTTTAGGTTTTGTTTAGAAAAGCTATCCCACACTGAAATTATTAGACTTTTTTCTATGTTTTCTTCTGGTATTTTTACAGTATTCAAAAATTTTAATCTTTATTGGTATTCAATTGTCCTGATACCATTTATCGACCTGTCTGTCTCTTCTCTGCTAAGTTGTAATGGCACCTTTATCATATACTGGTGTTTTATATGTCCACCTACACCCTCACCATGGGATTGTGGGGTCACACATGAATGTGTAAAGTTGCCTTCCTTGAGATTTTATTTTGGGGAAGCCTAAGAATCTTGAGGCATATGCTATGTGGAGGGAAAATAGGCAAGTCCCTTTGAGAGTACCAAGAAAGGAATATTTCTCAAAACTATGAAGAGGACAGAAATCTGGGGCTCTTGATGGGTGCGGGGGGCACTTTTCACCCTCTATCTCAAGGGCATCAGGAAGATGGCAAGGCCTAAGGGTGTTAGAGCTTGGAAAATTTACAGCCTTATAAACTGAGACTGCTAAACCAGATAGAATGAAAATAAATGGACTTAACATTCAATTCAGGACATTTAAAAAAAACAGAAAAATAAATGTAAAAAAAAAACAAAAACGGGGCTTCCCTGGTGGCTCAGTGGTTGAGAATCCACCTGCCAATGCAGGGGACACAGGTTTGAGCCCTGGTCCGGGAAGATCCCACATGGCGCAGCACAACTAAGCCCATGCGCCACAACTACTGAGCCTATGCTCTAGAACCCGTGAGCCACAACTACTGAGGACACATGCCGCAGCTACTGAAGCCTGCGTGCCTAGAGCCCATGCTCCACAATAAGAGAAACCACCACAATAAGAAGCCCGCGCACCGTGACGAAGAGTAGCCCCGCTCGCCACAACTGAATAAAGCCCTCACGCAGCAACGAAGACCCAATGCAGCCAAAAATAAGTAAATAAAATAAATAAGTTAAAAAAAAAAAGGAAGGAATTCGTAAAGCTGAAAAGATAAAATAATGAATTAGAAAACAGGAAAATGCTAGAACTAATAGATATATTCAAAGAATGATTTTTGGAGAGAAAAAATTAAAAACTGGTAAATAAGGATGAAGAAAAAAATGGTGAAGCATACTCATAGCAAGATACTGTACTAGGATATTAACAAATAATTTTTGTCTTTCTCATTTATTCTGGGCTGAGAGAGGTAAATTAAAGTCTCCCATTTCTATTGTATATCTAATACACACACATACACGCACACCTGTGCACACACACAAACATTTTTTAATGACATTTCCCCTTCATGCACCATTTCCACTCCCATTACAGCTCTACTCTTCCCCCACCCTCATCCCCTGGTACCCACTAATGTATTTAACTATGTGTCCTTGGTTATGCATGTCTCATCAAATGACATGCAGTATTATGGTCTGAATTGTGTTCCCACCAAAGTTCCTACATTGAAGTCCTAACCCCTAGAACCTCAGAATGAGCAGTATTTGGAGGTCAGGTCTTTAAAGAGGTAATTAAGTTAAAACAAGGTCTTTTAGGATTGGCCTTAATCCAATATGACTGGTGTGCTTTTAAGAAGAGAAAATTTGAGGGCTTCCCTGGTGGCGCAGTGGTTGAGAGTCTGCCTGCTGATGCAGGGGACGTGGGTTCGTGCCTGGTCCAGGAAGATCCCACGTGCCGCGGAGGGGCTGCGCCCGTGAGCCATGGCCGCTGGGCCTGTGCTCCACAACGGAAGAGGCCACAGCAGTGAGAGGCCCATGTACCGCAAAAAAAAAAAAAGAGAAAATTTGGACACAGATATGTATGTGGACAGAGAAAAGAACATGTGAAGATACAGGGAGAAGACTGCCATCTAGAAGTTAAGGAAAGAGGCCTCAAAAGAAACCAACCCTGCTGACACCTTGATCTCAGACTTCTAGCTTCAGAACTGTGAGGAAATAAATTTCTGTTGTTTAAGCTACCCCATCTATGGTATTTTATTATGGCATCCCAGCAAACTAAGACATCCAGTGTTGGAGTATGTATGTGTTTGTTTTTTTAATTTACATATATCATCTTAGATATAGACTCAATTTGTTTCTTTTTTTCCCCCTTAGTGCAATTTCTAAAAATATTTTCTTTTTGCTTATCATATTTTCTACAGTGTATATTGACTTTTTTTGTTTTTTCTTACTGTGGTAAAATATATATAACATAAAATTTACCATCTTAACCATTTTTAAGTGTACAATTCAGTAGCATTAAATACATTCACATTGCTGTGACTCATCCGTCTCCAGAACTCTTTCATTTTCCCAGACTGAAACTTTATACCCATTAAACAACAGCTTCCTCTTCCTCCCTCCCCCCAGCCCCTGGGAACCACAATTCTATTTTCTGTCTCTATGAATTTGACTATAGGCACGCTCAGAGATATTGCATGTTCAGTTCCAGACCACCACAATAAAGCGAATAGCGCAGTAAAGTGAGTCACATGATTTTTTTTGGTTTTCCAGTGCGTATAAAAGTTATGTTTACACTATGTTAAGTGTGCAATAGTTTGATGTCTAAAAAAACCAATGTACTAACCTTAATTAAAAAATACTTTATATCTAAAAAAAGCTAACCATCACCCGAGCCTTCAGCAAGTCCTAATCTTTTTTGCTGGTGGAGGGTCTTGCCTCAATGTTAATGTCTGCTGACTGATCAGGGTGGTGGCTGCTGAAGGCTGGAAGGCTGTGACAACTTCTAAAAGAAGACAACAGTGAAGTTTGCTGCGTTGATTGACTCTCCCTTTCACAAATGTTTTCTCTGTAGCAGGCAATGCTATTGGATAGCATTTTACCCACAGTAGAACTTTTTTCAAAATTGGAGTCAATCCTCTCAAGCCCTGCTCCTGCTTTATCAACTAAGTTTATGTAATATTCTAAATCCTTTGTTGTCATTTCAACAATCTTCACAGCATCTTCACCAGGAGTAGATTCTATATCAGGAAACCACTTTCTTTGTTCATCCATAAAAAGTAGCTCCTCATCTGTTCAAGTTTTCTCATGAGGTTGCAGCAATTCAGTCCCATCTTCAGGCTCCACTTCTAATTCTAGTTTTCTTGCTGTTTCCACTATATCTTCAGTTACTTCCTCCACTGAAGTTTTGAACTCAAAGTCATCCATGAGGGCTGGAATCAACTTCTTCCAAACTCCTGTTAATGTTGATATTTTGACCTTTTCCCATGAATCATGAATAAGGGCATCTAGAATGGGGAATCCTTTCCAGAATGTTTTTTTTTTTTTTTTTTTTTTTTTTTTTTCTTTTTGTGCTATGCGGGCCTCTCACTGCCGTGGCCTCTCCCGTTGCGGAGCACAGGCTCCGGACGCGCACGCCCAGCGGCCACGGCTCACAGGCCCAGCCGCTCCGCGGCATATGGGATCCTCCCAGACCGGGGCACGAACCCGTATCCCCTGCATCGGCAGGCGGACTCTCAACCACTGCGCCACCAGGGAGGCCCGTCCAGAAGGTTTTCAATTAACTTTGCACAGACCAGAGGAATCACCCTCTATGGCAGTTATAGCCTTATGAAATATGTTTCTTAATGACAAGCCTTGAAAATCAAAATTACTCGTTGATCCATGGGCTGCAGAATGGATGCTGTGTTAGCAGGATGAAAACAACACTAATCTCATTGTACATCTCCAACACAGCTCTTAGATGACCAGATGCATTGTCAATGAGCAGTAATATTTTGAAAAGAATCTTTTTTTTTTCTAAGCAGTAGTTCTCAAAAGTGGGCTTAAAATATTCAGTATACCATGTTGGAAACAGATATGCTGTCATCCAGGCTTTCCTGTTCCATTTATAACACAGGCAGAGTAGATTTAGCATAATTCTTAAGTCCCTAGGATTTATGTAATGGTAAATGAGCATTGGCTTCGACTTAAAGTCACCAGCTGTATTAGCCCTTAACAAGAGTCAGCCTGTCTTTTGAAACTTTGAAACCAGGCATTGACTTCTCCCTAGCTACAAATGTCCTAGAGGGTATCTTCTTCCAGTATAAGGCTGTTTCATGTACACTAAGAATCTGTTATTTAGTGTAACCACCTTCATTAATTAGTTTAGCTAGATCTTCTGGGTAACTTGCTGCAGCTTCTACATCAGCACTTGCTGCTTCACCTTTATGTTACGGAGATGTCTCTTTCTCTAAACCTCATAAACGAACCTCTTCTAGGTTCAAATTTCTTTGCAGCTTCCTCACCTCTCTCAGCCTTCAGAGAATTGAAGATAGTTAGGGCCTTGCTCTGGATTAGACTTTGGCCTGAGGGAATGTTGTGACTGGTTTGATCTTCTATCCAAACCACTCAAATTTTCTCCATATCAGCAATAAGGCTGTTTCCCTTTCTTATTATTCATTTGTTCACTAGAGTAGCCCTTTTAATTTCCTTCAAGAACTTTTCCTTTGAATTCACAATTTGGCTAACTATTTGGTGCAAGAGTCCTAGCTTTCAGCCTGTCTCAGCTTCGACAGGCCTTCCTCACTAAGCCTAATTTCTAGCTTTTGATTCAAAGTGAGAGATGTGGGACTCTTCCTTTCCTTGAACACTTAGGGGCCATTGTAGGGTTATTAATATTGTTGTATGTTAGGGAATATGGAGGCCTGAGGAGAGAGAGAGAGATGGGGAACGGCCAGTTGGTTGAGCTGTTCCCACCAACCTAACATTTATTAAGTTTTCTGTCTTATATGGGCATGGTTCATGGCACCCCAAAACAATTACAATAGTAATATCAAAGATCACAGATCACCATAACAAATAAAATAATAATGGAAAAGTTTGAAATATTGTGAGAATTACCAAAATGTGACACAGAGACAGGAAGTGAGCAAATGCTGTTGGAAAAATGGTGCCAATAGACTTGCTTGATGCAGGGTTGCCACCAGCCTTCAACTTGTAAAAAAACACAATAAAGTGAAGTGCAAAATGAGGTATGCCTGTACTCTAGGCACCTCATATAAGTGGAATCATGTAATATTTGTCCTTCTGTGTTTGGCTTATTTCACTTAGCATAGAGTCTTCAAGGTTTATCCATGTTGTAGCGTGTGTTAGCATTTCCTTCCTTTGTAAGGCTGAATAAATACTCTATTGTATGTAAATACCACATTTTGCTTATTCACTCATCCACTGATGAACATTTGGGTTGTTTCTACCTTTTTGCTCTTGTGAATAATGCTGCTATGAACATGGGTGTGTAAATATCTCTTTAAGATCCTGTTTCAATTCTTTTGGATAAATACTCAGAAGTAGAATTGCTGGATCATACAGTAGTACTATTTTTAGTTTTTGGAGGAACTTCCATACTGTTTTCCACAGCGGCTGCACCATTTTGCATTCCCACCAGCAATGCACAAAGGCCCCAATTCCTCTACATTCTTGCCAACATTGGTTAATTCTGTTTTTGTTTTTATATAATAGCCATCCTAATGGGTGTGAAGTGGGATCTCATTGTGCTTTTAATTTGCCTTTCCTCCTATAGCTTTTAATTTTTGAATTTTAATCCTACTTTATTTGACATATTAACATTAACTTCATTTAGTTTCTTTGTGGATTGTAACATTTAGCACTATGAAGTTCCCATTTTAAAAATCTGATTTAGGGGCTTCCCAGGTATTGCAGTGGTTAAGAATCCGCCTGCCAATGCAGGGGACACGGGTTCGATCCCTGTTCTGGGAAGATCCCACGTGCCGAGGAGCAACTACACCTGTGCGCCACGACTACTGAGCCTGTGCTCTAGAGCCCGTGAGCCACCAACTACTGAAGCCCGTGCACCACAGCTACTGAGCCAACGTGCTGCAACTACTGAAGCCCGTGCGCCTAGAGCCTGTGCTCCACAACAAGAGAAGCCCGTGCACCGCAAAGAAGAGGAGCCCCGGCTCGCAGCAACTAGAGAAAGCCCATGCGCAGCAATGAAGACCCAACCATAAAATAATTAATTAATTAATTAATTAATTAAAATATATATGATTTAATGCCTTTTCTGTTAAGTTCAACCTTGTCCATTATTAATATTAAAAGTGTGCCTCTTCCATTTTGGTTTGCATATTTCTACTCGGTCTTTGCCAAGTCCTTTTGCATTTATCTTTCTGGCTCACTTTGTTTCAGAGAATTTTTGTATGTGATTGTATTAGCTTGGGTTCCTCAAAAGGCAGAGCCCGAGACAAAAATCTTCCTTGCCATTACTTAATGAGGGGGTGCAATCCCAGGGAAGCCAGAGGAAAGAACTGAGGAGCAGGGAAAGAGGGAGAGCAAATCTAAGGGTGCATTACTCAACTGGTCACCACTTGGAATTAAGAGGGAGTGCTTGTCTGGTCTTATGGGCCCATCTTCCAAGAAGCCCTTTCTTTCTTTCCTTTTTTTGGGGGGGGCCAAGCGGCATGTGGGATCTTAGTTCCCCAACCAGGGATCGAACCTGTGCCCCCTGCATTGGAAGGGCAGAGTCTTAACCACTGGACCACCAGGGAAGTCCTCCAGAAAGCCCTTTTAACTATATTTCATCACAGTCTGAACAGGGAGAGAAAGGAGGAAGAATTTATCTGCCAGCTTCTGTCCCCCATTGGTCAAAGGTTCTCTCCACAGGTGTTCACTCCTCTGCACTTAGGGTTGTACAAGCCCTGGTGCCCAGAGGGCCCTAGTGTCTTGTGTTTCAGCCTCAATAAGGATGCCCCAGGGCAAGAGGGGGAGACAAGTGACACAGGGACATCTGAGGCACTGTTGGGTTGTACCCACATGAAGTGAGTTGAAGCACACACGGTTTGTCATCACAGCAACAGCTAGAATGGAACAAGCGGCCAAAGGCCCCAGAGACAGGTGGGGCGAAAGGTCCAGCGCAAGCACCACCACTCAGATCTGCTTCAGCTGCCCCCATCCAACCTGACTGCTTTACTACAACATGGGACCTCCATTTTTGTGAGAAAAAAATTCCTTAGTCTCAGGATTCCCTTCAACGTGGTGGCCAGCCACACATCTCTGAAAAGACTTTTATTTGAGAGTCTAGTTCCAGGGTAGTACCTACTTATCTACTCCCATCAACCCCACGGGGCATCTCAAAGATACCAGTGGCCCTGTCCTTCCTCAGTGCCTCTGGGACTTCCCACCCCTAGTCAGATGGTGGGTTCTCAGGTCTTACATAGTAAATCCCTCTTACAGTCCACTCTCCCTGAGCCTTGTGATCACTTTCTCAACATTGTGTCAAGGAGGTTCTGGCATCGCTACCTCACTGTCATATACAAGTTTCGTAGCCATCTCCACACACAGTTGAGATCAGCTCCAGGCATCCTTGCTAGAATATTGAAGGCCACGTGGCAGGTGAATGTCCCATGTCAATACATTCTCTCCACCTGAGCCTTATGTTCTACTCTCCCCTGTCCCCGGTCGATCACCTCAGATCCACTGCCATGTGGCTTCCCTTTGTTCCAGGTGGCACATGTTGACCAGGTCCTGCAATTCCTTGGGTATGTAAGCTGAGCCTCTGGGAGGAGGGACTGTACCCTCCTGCTCAGGTTGTGGTGAGTCCTGATTCTGATTATGGGCCTGGAGGCAGTGAGTGGCGAAGGACGCAGATCTTAAGAAAAGCAAATGACATTTTGCAAGGCATCTGCTTCCAATGAGGTCTTTGCACTGTCTCCACATTAGGGGAGGGACTGTTTCTGCTGGCCAGGAGAGTTTAGGGGAATTTGTGGTTTAGGGGATCAAGGTTTTCATGCTCATCCGCCCAATGTCCCCATCCCAGGGTCCCATGCTATTCGGAGCAGAGCCCTGAGATTGACAGGAGATTATCAAACCTGCACATTCAGCCTCCTTTGGCAGCTCTGTCCCCCTTACAATCAGCTGCTGAGCCTGACTTTTAGCAGTTTGCCCTGAAGCTGCAGAAGATGAGAGTCTCCTTAAAATCTGCCATGAAACTCCCCGTGGCTTTCATGTATCTTAAGTTGGCTGTTAGCTACTCTAAGCCTATCATTTTCTTTTCTGCAAGGTTTCTTATGCTGTTACTAAAAGCTAGCCTACTCTACATTTCTTATAATTATTGCCTCCATACAATCAAATGCTACATTCCATTTTCCAGCTCAATTTCACCTTCTGCCTGCACCTCCCCCCAATTAACCACAGATGAAAACCTTAGTCATTCTGATGCCACTTCATGCCAAGAGTTATCACCACCCACTTACCACTAGCAATAGTGTCCCTACTGCTGTCAGAACAATATAGGTAATCCAATTTCACAATCCTATCCTGAAAGTCTTCTTTTAAGGACCACCCTTGGGACCAATTATCTTTGGGGGCAAGTGGTGCAGTGTGCCCTTGAGATGAGGTGTGGGGGATTGTTTCTGCGTGAAGTCAGTTGGAGCCCAAGAGGAGGTGGGTCACTACGGAGAGCCTAGGACAGGATAGGTCAAAGGCACTGGAGGCCAAGAGACTCAGATATGGCATTAAGAGATGTTTGCTACAAAGGCACATCACAGATTTTCTTTCCAAACTAGGTTTACTCCATTTGCATGTATTGATGTAATGTGATGGATAGGTTTAGTTCTCATTCTGGCATCATGTTTTATGTTATGCTTTCTCTCTTGAGTGCTTCCTTTGTTTTGCATCTTTTGCTCTGTGGTGTGTATGTGTGTTTTCTTCAGGCTATTTCACTGCATTGGTGGCAATTTAGCACACTATTTCTTCTGAAACCACCAAAATTTATCAGGACAAGATGTGTCAGATATGCTAAGATATGATCTGATGCATAAAAGCTAAGAGTCCACATGCATGCCTGCTCCTGTTTTTTTTTTTACTGTTATGTATTTGTGCCTGACAGAAATCCTGATAAATTCTATTTTGCTTTCCATCAAAAGAGAAAAATAAGTTGGTGTGTTTATAATTACATGCACAACTTTAGTGAGAACAATCCTGAAACTGCTTTCATTTTGATTAGGCTTTTTTTTTTTTTTTTTGGTCGTGCGGCATGCAGGATCTTAGTTCCCCAACTGTAGACTGAACCCAGGCCCCTGGCAGTGAAAGCATGGAGTCCTCACCACTGGACCACCAGGGAATTCCCTTGACTAGAGTTAACGAGAACCAAATCCTCTGCTTACAGTTTTACCTGTCTGGTAGGCGGAAGAATTTTCTTCATAACAGCTTCCGGCTCCTTAGTTTCACACCTTGTTTCTCCTACACTCCCCACACAGTCCAGGCACTGGGCACTGCAGGGCACGTTTCTCCTGTGATGTGACCCCTTGCCATGCTCTTCTGTGTCACCCACTTTGTGACCTACAACAGATAAGCCATCACAGAGGGTGGTAGGGCACTCCAACACCAGGACGGCTGGTGAAAACTGAATTATAGGTGGGAAGGACTACAGACCACATAAATCTATTCTGCGAGACCCAAACTAAATGTATCTCTTGTCAGCTTTCCTTCGCTCAGGTTCATTCCAACATCATCTAACATGAGGCAAAGGAGAATTTGGACAAAATAAGATAGTGGTCTTAACTGACTGCACCAAAACTGCCTTACCTATGAAAATTTTACAAAACCAAATGCCCACGTGAACATTGTTCAAGGGACCTTCAACCCCATCCTTAAAAGGGACCATGGAACTGAGGAAGCTTTAACTCTCTCCATGTTGTACCTCATGGTTTATAATTTAATGTAGAGACATCAATAATCCACAAATAGGTGTAAGAAAGTACAACAAATTTCTGTTTTTTTCCCCATGATGATTGATGCTTTTTTAGGAAACAAATATCAAAACCTTAAAAAAAAAAAGTTTTCTTGTTCTTTTTAGTTGCCTGTCTTGCTGGTGCCTGGTTGGCCAATTGTGCTGATGGGGTGAAGTCACAGAGCCCAATAAGCAGATTACTCTTTTTAAGAAAGGATTTACAGCAGTGCAGTCTGATAGAACTTTCCGCAATGATGGAAAGGTTCTTCTCGGCACTGTCTAAACTGGTAGCCACTGGCCACATGTTGCTAGCTTTCGAGCTCTTGAAATGTGGCTAGTGAGACTTTAGAACTGAACTTTAAATTTTATTTAGGTTTAATTAATTAAAATTTAAATTTCAATAGCCACGTATGGCTAGTGACTGCAATTAAAGGAAGTGAAGATTTGGAGCCATCTGAGGGGGAAGATGACACAGAATGGGGAAGGAGGAGGGGGGCGTGCTGGCCATGAGGCTGTGACCAGCCTGGGGAGTATTTTGGCTTGTTTTTGTTGTTTTTTAATAAATTTATTTATTTATTTATTTATTTATTTTTGGCTGCATTGGGTCTTCATTGCTGCGTGCAGGCTTTTTCTAGTTGCAGTGAGTGGGGGGCTACTCTTTGTTGTGGTGTACAGGCTTCTCATTGCGCTGGCTTCTCTTGCTGCAGAGCACGGGCTCTAGGCATGCAGGCTTCAGTAGTTGTGGCACATGGGCTCAGTAATTGTGGCTTGCGGGCTCTAGAGCGCAGGCTCATTAGTTGTGGTGCACGGGCTTAGTTGCTCCGCGGCATGTGGGATCTTCCTGGACCAGGGCTCGAACCTGTGTCCCCTGCATTGGCAGGCGGATTCTTAACCACTGCGCCACCAGGGAAGTCCCAAAAAGCTGTACGTTTTTAATGTATACAACTTGATGAGTTTGGAGATAAGTCCACACCCATGAAACCATCACTACAATCTTTGCTGTAAACAAATTTATCATTTCTGAAAGTTTCTTCAAGACTTCTTTTTTTTTTAATACTTTATTTATTTCTTTGGTTGCTCTGGATCTTAGTTGTGGCAGGTGGGCTCCTCAGTTGCAGCATGTGAACTCTTAGTTGTGGCATGTGGGATCTAGTTCCCTGACCAGGGATCGAACCCAGTCCCCCTGCACTGGAAGTGCAGAGTCTTAAACTCTGCACCACTAGGGAAGTCCCAAGCCTTCTTTCTTTCTTTATTATTAGTGTGTGTGTGTGTGTGTGTGTGTGTGTGTGTGTGTAAGAACACTTAACATAAGAACTGTCCTCTTAGTAAATGTTTAAGTATATAATACAATATTGTTAGCTACAGGCACTCTACTATACAGATGTCTAGGTCTTATTCATCTTGTACACCTGAAATTCTGTGCCCTTTGACTACTACCTGTGCATTTCTCGCCCCCAGCCCCTGGCAGCCATTCTACTCTCTGCTTCTACTAGTTTGACTATTTTAGATTCCTCATGTAAATGAGATCATGCAGTATTTGTCTTTTTGTGTCTGGCTTCTTTCACTTCCAGGTTCATCCATGTTGTTGCAGATTGGCAGGGTTTCCTTCTTTTTTTAAGCCTGAATAATATTCCATTGTATGCATATACCACATTTTCTTTTTCCATTCATCCACTGATGGACATTTAGTTTGCTTCTATGTCTTGACTATTGTGAAAGGACCATGGGAGTGCAGATATCCCTTTGACATCCTGATTTCAATTCCCTTGGACATATACCCAGAAGTGAAATTGCTGAATCATTTGGTGGTTCTATTTTTAATTTCTTGAGAAACTTCCATAGTGTTTTTCATAGTGGCTGTACTAATTTACACTCCCATCAATGTTGTACAAGTGTTCCCTTTTCTCCATATCCCTGCTAACACTTACCTTTTGTTTTTTTGATAATAGCCATTCTAACAGGTGTGAGGTTTTCCCTGATGATTAATGATGCTGAGCAGCTTTTCATATACCTGTTGGTCATCTGTATGTCTTCTGTACGTCTATTCAGTTCCTTTGCCCATTTTTTTTTTATCGTGTTTTTTTTTTTTCTTTTTCTATTGAGTTATGAGAGTTCCTTATATCAGCCTGGGGAATTTTGAAGAGACAGAGCCAAAGGACAGTTCTGCCCAGAGGGTCTTCTACATCCTTCCTTCCTAGAATTTAGGGAGCAGCCAGGTAGGCCAGATAGGGGTGGGGCTGACTAATCCATTAGACACGATGCCTAAGGCACAGGAAAATATATTAATTTCTTTTAAAATCAGAAGAAAAAAAAGAATTTTTAGGCCAAAGAAAATGTCTTTATATTAATATATTCATCTTTATGTCAACCCAGTCATAAAATATAATTTAAAGACTTTTTTTATGGAGGAGGGAGCCCTTGAAAACAAAAATGCCAAAAATGCACAAAAGTCATAATGTGTGGGTGGAGGGGGTGCTTCTTCTACCACTGACAGCTCAGCTTGGGCCCCCAGGTATCTAACCTGGCCACCTCCCCTTTGAAGTCTCCCCCAGAGGCTACACTTCGACTCCATGAATGGGCCCACCTGCCCCAGGGTTTGCCACAAAGGAGTCAAACAAAAGAACCAAGGCTCTCAACAATCCCGGGGGCAAGACAGATCCCTGCACCCGGGCTTGGGAAATGCATCCCTAGACTGTTATATACTTGGGCAAAGGGCAGTAGGGAGCTGGGAAGGGGTCCAAGAACTGTGCGGGAAGACGGCGAAGGGCAATGCTCCTTTCTAGAGTGAGTTTATTAAATCCTTACAACCCCTCTGATACTGACCCCGTTTTACAGAGGAGGAAGCACGGGCTCAGAGAGGTTGAGGAACTTGCCCAAGCTCACACAGCTGGGATTCCAACCTTGTTAGGCCGTAGATCTTGACACCCAAGACCAGGCTCCTTCTTTACAGATCCCTGGAACCCCTCCCTCAGCCACTGTGCGACCTCGCGCGCGGGCATAAAGAGCAGCTCTGTACTTAGCACCCTGCCGTCCCTGAGGGCTGTTCCCTTTTTCCCATTCCTGCTCTCTGGAAACTCATCCTTTCAGAGCTGACCCTATAGGCTCTCTGGGCCTCAATTTCCCCTTTGTGCGTGTGTGGGGCAGGGGTCTCCTACTAGTAACAAGGAAGAGGGAGAGAAAGAGAAGGGAGTGGCTCCCTTCCCCACCCCCACCCCCGGGGCTAAGGTCCCAGCCGAGTCTTCAGGGAAGCCCACCTCCCGCCAAGCAAGGTCCCGCGGGCAGGAATGGGGCTCGGCCCCTTTAAATCCCGCGCGGGAACGAACGGGGCCGGGCCGCGCAGCTCCCGGATCTGCAGCAGGGAATTGCTGGTCTCCGCGCTTCCTCCCGGCGCTTCCCCTAGCTGTACCCCACCTCGCGGTGCCCCCAGCCCCGCGTCCAGGCTTCTTGCGCCAGGTCTTGAGGGCGCCGCGGCCGTGGGGAGAATGAGCCGCATCTATCACGACAGCGCCCTCCGGAACAAGGCGGTTCAGAGCGCGCGAGTGCCCGGGGTCTGGGACCCCGCCGCCCACCAGGGGTAGGCTCCGCCCGCGTCTCCCCACCGCCTCCCGGGCCGGGCCTCCGTTGGCTCCCGAGGCTCAGCTTTGAATCCGGGCTCCCTGGTTGGCAGGGGGAGGGGGTGCGTTAGCGGGGTCGGGTGCGGTTGGGAGGAAAGGCGGGGCTCGCCAAAGACCTCCCTGGCCTCCAGACCGCTCCTCCCTGCGCTCCCCTGGGAGCGCACCCCCCTGAGACACTGATCGGCGTAAAGCTCACCGAGGGTCGGTCCCGACTCCCAAGCAGGGCTCAAAAGGCGATGCTTACTTCACGTCAGCCTTTGTCTCAACCCCACCCCGGTGACTCTAAGCTTCACCCCGCTGCCTTGCCTTCAGGCCTTTGCACAGGCTGCACATCGCTCCGGAAGGGACAGTGTCCTGCTGGACGGCAACAGCGGGTGGGAGTTGGCCTGGCAGGGCTGGGGGAGGGGCAGGGCCTGTCTGGAGGGCGTGTTGGATCCGGAGGGCCAGGCCCTGCCATCAAGGACGCCGAGGTCATGAGAACGAATGGACCATTCCATTTGCAATTACAAACACTAAAGAATGAAGGGCGTAAGGGGCGGGGGGCGGTAGGGGCAAGTAAGGTCCAGGGAGTTTTCACTTTTCATCCCCATCCCTTCAGCTGCCCCCACCCCTCTCCCATTTCCGTGGTTCCAGAAAAGAAAGTCCCCAGGTTCTGCTTTTATGAAAACTAGAATTGGGAAGCGGGGGTCCAGTTCCTCTCAGTGAGGGACCCTGCGATCTTGGGCTCCTCACGAAACTTCTGAGTCTGGGTTTCTCCACTTCTAAAGTGGATACGAATGAGAACAGGAATATGAAAGTGCTTTAAAACAGGTGCAAAGGGAAGATACTTTATAGCAGCTTATACCCCGCCCCCCCCCCAACAAAAATTTGGTGAAATATAAAAGTGAAGTCCGCCGGTCAGAATGGCCATCATCAAAAAATCTACAAACAGGGCTTCCCTGGTGGCACAGTGGTTGAGAGTCCGCCTGACGATGCTAGGGGACACGGGTTCGTGCCCCGGTCCGGGAAGATCCCACATGCCACGGAGCGGCTGGGCCCGTGAGCCATGGCCGCTGGGCCTGCGCGTCCGGAGCCTGTGCTCCGCAACGGGAGAGGCCACAACAGTGAGAGGCCCGCGTACAGAAAAAAAAAAAAAAAAATCTACAAACAATAAATGCTGGAGAGGGTGTGGAGAAAAGGGAACCCTCTTGCCCTGTTGGTGGGAATGTAAATTGATACAGCCACTACGGAGAACAGTAAGGAGGTTCCTTGAAAAACTAAAAAAGAATTACCATATGACCCAGCAATCCCACTACTGGGCATATACCCTGAGAAAACCATAATTCAAAAAGAGTCATGGGGCTTCCCTGGTGGTGCAGTGGTTAAGAATCCGCCTACCAATGCAGGGGACACAGGTTTGAGCCCTGGTCTGGGAAGATCCCACATACCGTGGAGCAACTAAGCTGGTGCGCCAGAGCTACTGAGCCTGCGCTCTAGAGCCTCCGAGCCACAACTACTGAGCCCGCGTGCCACAACTACTGAAGCCCGCGCACCTAGAGCCCGTGCTCTGCAACAAGAGAAGCCACCACAATGAGAAGCCGGCGCACCACAACAAAGAGTAACCCCTGCCCCCTGCAACTAGAGAAAGTCTGCGCGCAGCAACGAAGACCCAACACAGCCAAAAATAAATAAATAAATAAAATAATTTTTAAAAAAAGAGTCATGTACCACAATGTTCATTGCAGCACAATTTACAATAGCCAGGTCATGGAAGCAACCTAAGTGTCCATCGACAGATGAATGGATAAAGAAGATGTGGCACATATATACAATGGAATATTACTCAGCCATAAAAAGAAATGAAATTGAGTTATTTGTAGTGAGGTGGATGGACCCAGAGTCTGTCATACAGAGTGAAGTAAGTCAGAAAGAGAAAAACAAATATATGGAATCCCCCCCCCCCCAAAAATGGTTCTGATGAACCTAAGGGCAGGACAGGAATAAAGACACAGATGTAGAGAATGGACTGGAGGACACGGGGAGGGGGAAGGGTAAGCTGGGACAAAGTGAGAGAGTAGCATTGACATATATACCCTACCAAATGTATAACAGATAGCTAGTGGGAAGCAGCTGGTTAGCACAGGGAGATCAGCTTTGTGCTTTGCGACCACCTAGAGGTGTGAGATAAGGAGGGTGGGAGGGAGACTCAAGAGGGAGGGGATATGGGGATATATGTATGCATATAGCTGATTCACTTTGTTATACAGCAGAAACTAACACACCATTGTAAAGCAATTATACTCCAATAAAGATGTTAAAAAAAAAGTTAAGTCCTTTATATTTAGTAAACACTTAATAGTTTACAAAGCGCCTTCATATACATGATCGTATGTCATTGTCATAGAAGCAGTGTAAGGTGGCTATTACTCTCCCATTTGGTGGATAAGAAGACTGAGGCTCTGGTTACAGTAACCCCCTGCAGGAGGGGCCATGGCTCAGTCTTGCAGCCTGTCAATGTTCATTCTTACCCTCCGATGGTGCCGCAGCCTTTGGGACCCTCAGAGGAGTGGAGGCCCAGTGTGGGAGCCCAGAGAAAGGGGCTGCATGCCCAGGGACCAGGTAAATGGGAGACACACCTGGGACTTGCTTCTGTCCTAGTGCAGACCCTGACCTGGGCCACTGCACTTGTGGTTCTTGCCTGAGGACTGACAGAACCAGTTGAGCCCTCATTCTCTCTCATCCTTAGGGGGAATGGCGTCCTGCTGGAAGGAGAACTGGTCGATGTATCTCGGCACAGCATCTTGGATGCCCATGGCAGGAAGGTGAGGATGTTTCCCTGGGGGCACCCGCAGGGCACTGGCTTCAGGGTCCTCACCCACCAAAGCATCTCTCTGCTTGGCTCTGCCAGTGCCAAGACTTGGGATCCAGCTCTTTCCTTGAGGGGCTCACAGGGCAGGTGGGGGAGGTTGGTTGGGAGATTAGCAGCCAAAAGGGGCGACAGATGGAAGAGATCAGTTAGGGCTGTGCTGGGTGCGATGGGAGGGCCTGGGTTCTTGCCGAGAAGACAGACCAGGCCCTAAACCCAAGGGATGTGTTTGGGGCCAGGACTGGGAGGGCTGAGAGCAGGAAAGGGTGAGGTGAGTGGTTTAGGACTCAGGCTGTGGGCTCTGAGTGGGCTGGAAGGCCTCCCTTCTGAAGAGGTCCTGTCACCTTCTGATGGAACAAATTTAGAGTGCTGGGAAGCTTGCTGGGTAGGCAGGATGAGTGGCTCTTTATTTGGGGCTGAAGGCCCAGCTCCTGTCCTCTGGCCTGGTGGTTCCTACTGCCTCCGGACCTGATGGACAAGGTCAGAGTGAAGTTATCTGCCGATGTGGGTGCAAGGTCAACAGTGACCTTCCCCTTTAGGGGTACCAGCTCTGTAGCTGGGAAGTCGTGTGTACTTTGAATTGTTTAAAATTGAATTACTTTAAATGCACTGTTGGAGTTTACTGTTAGAAGGCGCCTTGAAGTGCCTGCATTTGCCAAGTGGTGAATATCTTAGTATGGGTTTACACATCTTTTTTTTTTTTCTTTTCTTTTTGGCTGAACTGCGAGGCTTGAAGGATCTTAATTCCCTGACCAAGGATCGAACCCTGACTCCCTGCAGTGGAAGCGCGGAGTCCTAACCATGTGACCACCAGGGAATTCCCTTGTACATCTTTTTTTTTGCGGTACGCGGGCCTCTCACTGTTGTGGCCTCTCCCATTGCGGAGCACAAGCGCCGGACGTGCAAGCTCAGTGGCCATGGCTCACGGGCCCAGCTGCTCCGCAGCACGTGGGATCTTCCCAGACCTGGGCACGAACCCGTGTCCCCTGCATTGGCAGGCGGACTCTCAACCACTGCGCCAGCAGGGAAGCCCCCCTTCCACATCTTGTAATATCACTGTGTGGCTGGGTGTTTTGGAATGTTGGATTTTTATAAAGCAGGTCACTGGTGTGGACCTGGACCTCCACGTATGTAGGGGTGTGAGAGCGTTGAGGTGGGAGGAGGGTTGCTGAGTTCTGGACCTTTGTTTCCAGCCTGAGTGTGAAGTCCACGTTGCCCGGGGCTTCGGTTCCCATGTCCATGCCCTTCTCTTGTCCTCTCAGCCTCCTGGGGTTATGCCCTTTATCGCCTGCCCATCTCAGATGTCCATGGACACACCTGGCATTCTCCATCCTGTACTAGCCAGTGTTTCTTTCCTGAGCACCAATTCTAAATCTCCACACCCCCCAATAACCCCACCCAGATGTGCTGACCACCTTATCTCCTTGATCTGTAGAACCGAGCTCATTAAATCCCTTCTTGAGGCAGGCCAGAGGCCTGGGGCTACACACAGCTGTTTTTTCACCCACACCCCATGTGAACAGCCTCGGCTCCTGCTCAGCACTAGTTTCAGGTCAAGAGATGCTTTTTGCTGCACCCTCCCCTCCTTAGCACGCAGGTCAGCAGGCTGAGCACAGCAGTCTGGAGCCCTAGCCAGCCTGCCCAGGAGAGCCCAGCAGTAGCTGAGTGGAGCTGGCCTGCCTCGGCCGTCCTCCACAGGCAGGGTGTTCTCCAGCCCCTCTCCAAACTTGCCTTCTCCAACTCCTTCTTTCCTAATGAGAGTGCACTAGACGCCCCCGACCACCAGCCTGCAGACCTCCACTGTCTCCCCTCCCCTCTCCCCCAGGTGAGTAATGCCTAGTCCTGCAGGCCTCCTACCTTGACCATTTCCCCCTCCCCTCCCTTCCTCTTTCCATGTCTGCTCACCTCACATGGGCCCTCAGGAACTCAGCCTGTCCTGACTAAACCTTGCACCCCCTCTCCTGCCTTCTGGCTGCACCCAGCGCCCATTCCTGCCCTGCTGCCAGCTTGTCTCCTGAAAGACATCTCTCAGGGTCTCGCTGCTGTTCAAAAACCTTTCAGGATTCCTTCTAGTCTACCACATAAAATGCAAACTCCAAATGCCAACTCAAGGCTGATCCCCCACTTTCTTCCCCAGCCTGGACTCCCATGAGACCTCTCAGGGCCCTGCATTGCTCAAACATCCACACAGGACCTTGACTTTTATTTTATGTACTTGTCCAGGCTCTTAATATTCTTCCTACACCCTTATCCCACAGTTGCAGGTGTCTCCCCACTCTGAGACCTTGCCTTCTCTGTTTCTCCCAGAAAGTGGTTTCCTTTTCTTTAATCTCCTGTTTTGTGTGTGTGTTATTATAATATTTATTTATTAAAATTTTTATTGATGTATAGTTGATCTACAGTGTCGTCAGTCTCCTGTTTTGATTAGGATAGCTGGCAAAGAGCATTTACAGCACATTTCATGCTTTATACTGTGCTTGCTCCTTGAACCCTTACAACGTGCCTGAAAGCAGACATCACGTTGTCTCCAGGCAACAGGGGAAACTGATGCTAGAGGTGATTTGCTCCAGGACTCACATCTGTTGGAAGAGGCACAGTGGCTGTCCTCATTCAGAACTCCATTTCAGTGCCCTTTCCATGGCATCTTGGCTGCTTCTGCTCCTGCTTCATGGTATTTGGGCTCCTTGGTGCTCGGGTTATGGTTTTCTGTATATTCTTTCTGCCTCTGACATGTGGAGGCCCTGGGGTCAGGCTCTGAGCCCACCCTCTCATGGACGTCTAGCCATGGTTCACTATGTGTGGCAAGTGCTCTACTAAACACATGAATGAATGAATGAATGAATGAATGAATATTGGGAGTGGGAGCCTGTGGCCAGCTTGAATATCTTTTGGAGGTGGGGTGGGATTCTGGGGTAGAGAGTGAGGTTGGGGGGGCTGCAACTGGAGCACGTGGGTAGTGTGTGTTGTGTTGGAGGCTGAAGGGAATGAAGCAGCCCCTCACTCTCTCTGTGCTTGGCCCCAGGAGCGCTACTACGTGCTGTATATCCGGCCTAGTCACGCCCATTGCCGTAAGTTCGACCCCAAGGGAAATGAAATCGAGCCCAACTTCAGCGCCACCAGGAAGGTGAACACAGGCTTCCTCATGTCATCCTACAGTAGGTACCCTTCGCCCTTTCTCCCTCAGAGCCTTGGTACACTGTGGTCTTCCTTTGTCTCTAGAGGTCTCTTGGTCCCTAGAAAGTGTCTTCTCAGCATGGTCGGCCTTGAAGCCCACGTTTGGCCTGAGGGGCCCCTGGCTGGACTCTTCCTGCCCCCCATTCACTCAGAGGATCCCCGGTGCCCTACCTCAGTGCTGAGGACCTGGGTGCCTTCCCAGCCCCTGCCATCTCCTGCAGTCTGGCAGAATCGTCCATGAACCTGCCTTAGTGCAGAGCCCAGGCCAGGTGGCCTCCATTTTCCTGCCAAAATGCTCACTTCGTTCTTGCACCCTTTGTGATCTTATTCCTCTTCCCAGTTTTGGCTGGAGAAGGACCTCCTTGCTGTCTGCCCTGTGTGAGAAAGTTTGGAGGTTGAGTGGGTACTCATCATCCCTCTATCATTTTATCCATTCATGCTTTCAGTTGCTTATTAAGTATCTGAACATTTAATGAGAATCCACCATGTGCCAGACCCTGAGCTGCATGCTGAGGGTTCAGGGACGAGCAAGACTTGGACTTGCACACAAGCCATTCTCAGGCTGGTAGAGGAGATGGACAGGCCATGACTGGAGCCCTAGCGGGGGCTCTGAGCCCAGGGAGGCGCAGTTGGGGAAGGTGCCCTGGAGGAGGGAATGCCAGTACTGGATCCTGAAAGACAAGCAGGTATCAGCAGGGTGCCAGGGCTTGGAAGGGTGTTTCAGAGAGGGGGCAGGGTGCCAAGGGCATTCTGGGAACTGAGGGCTCCCGCAGGTGAAGAGCAGCCCTGCAGAGAGGGCACTCAGTCGAGGGTTCAGGGCAGCTCTGCGTGAGTGGTTTTAAGTTAGGTGAGTGATATGATTAGATTTGCTCTTTTTTAAAATAAATTTATTTATTTTTGGCTGCGTTGGGTCTTCGTTGCTGCATGCGGGCTTTCTCTAGTTGCAGTGAGCGGGGGCTACTCTTCATTGTGGTGTGCGGGCTTCTCATTGCAGTGGCTTCTCTTGTTGCGAAGCACAGGCTCTAGGCGCTCGGGCTTCAGTAGTTGTGGCACGCGGGCTCAGTTGCTCCGCGGCATGTGGGATCTTCCCGGACCAGGGCTCGAACCCATGTCCTCTGCATTGGCAGGTGGATTCTTAACCACTGCACCACCAGGGAAGTCCAGATTTGCTTTTTAAAATCCCTGGGGAAGTGAAGAGACTGGAGACCAGGAGGCTGTTAGGAGGCCATGATGGCATCTAGGAGGGAGATGAGAGGCCCAGGATTAAGGACTGGTCAGTGAGGATGGAGAGACTGGGCAGACTCAAGATAGAGGAGGGACCATGGCCTTGGTGTTTGTTTGGATATGGGGGAGTCAGGGATGACCCCAGGATTCGGGCTCAGGTGCCAGGTTTGGGGGATGGGGGTGCAAGAGGAGGAGGTTTGGGGAGAAGATATCTGTTTGGGACACATGGCATTAGCCACGTGGTGGTGCTTCCAGGTAGAGGTAGATGTACACTAGGGACTTGGTACAGTTCTAGAACCCAGGAAGAGGGCTGGGCTGGCAGCAGCTATTTCGGAGTCATCACACACAGGTCGTATTGAAGCTGTGCCAGTGGACAGAGTCACCCAGGAAGTTGTCCCGGGGAACAGCAACAACGGGGGTGGACAGGGAAGGAGCCTTGTAAGGAGCAGGGGAGGGAACGCCGGCGGGGTCTGAGCGGGATGGGGCAGGTGTGTGTCTCTGAAGTCCAGTGAAGCCCAGGGGTGAGGAGTAGCAATGGGGTCAGGCGGTGCCCAAGGCCCAGTTAAGTTGGGACTGCGGAGCATCCAGTGGCTTCACAGTGACATGCTCCCCAGTGACTGGTAGGGGGTGAACAGTGTCTAGAGTAGTGGGTGCCAGAGCCGGAATGCGGGAAGGTGGTAAGGAAAGATCCAAGAGAGGAGAAGGAGAAGCAAGTCCTGGAGGAGGTGGGAGGGGGTGGGGTCTGGGGCCCAGGTGAGCTGGCCTGAGGCAGGAGGGGAGACGTCTCGTCCTCTGAGACAGATGGGAAGGAGGAGAGTTTTCTTGCGGTTCTAGGTAACTGGACAGGTAGGTGGTGGCCCCACCTCTGGCTTCTGTTATCTTGCGAAGTAAGAGATGAGGTGGCTTGTCTGGGGGACAGTGGGTAGGGTGAGGGTTGAGGAGAAAGTTCTCTGTTTGAGCAAAGTGTCTAGGGAGTCCCAGAAGGCGTCCCTGATGGAGCTGGGCAGAGGTTTTACACCACAAATGGAGCATGGACTGGTCTTCGGGACCCGCGGCCGCCTGGGTATCAGTGTGGGGAAGGCAGCCAGTGACGGCACTGGGGTTGCCATACTCTCAGCGCTGCAAGGCCTCACTTCTTAGTCTGGGACCGGGACTCCCCGCTCCATGCTGCCCCGCCCTGGGATTAGCAGATTTGGGACTTTCAGGGTAGGCGGGTGACAGGCTGTTGGAACCTTCCCTGAGCCTCTGCGCTCTGCCCGAGCCAGGATGAGCAGGCCAGTAGAGAGTATGAGGACCACCAAAGTTTGCTGCTGGTTCCAGCAGACCCCACCCCAGCCAGGGAGTCCCTGAGAGCCCAGAGAGAACCCTGCCTGGTCACTGGGGTCTCAGTGGGAAGTCAGAGTTGTGTGAAGGGCTTGAATCCTGCCTCCTCCACTGACTAGCTGTGTAACCTTGGGCAAATTACTTAACCTGTCTAAGCCTTAGTTTTTTCATCTGTGAATAGGGATAGTAAAAACATTGACACTTGCTGAGTGCCAGGCCCCATGCTAAGTGCTTTACGTGCATTCGATATTTCTTTCACACGTCACGTCAGTCCCATCAGGTAGGTACCTCTTTTATCCTTATTTGTCAGGCACAGAGAGAGGTTAAGTAACTTGCCTGTGGTCACACAGCATGTAAGCAGATTTGCACCAGCCAGCCTGGCTCCAGAGCCCATAGCCATAACTCCTCTGTGATGCGTTCCTTGAGTACTGGCAGGATGGGAACTCAGAGCCCCCACCTTCAGGTGGTTGTGAGCGTGTACAACACTGAGGCCTCACCTGGCTCCTAAAAAGCCCTCCTAGAGTGCTTGCTATTACAGTGGTAATGACTGTCTCGTGCTGTGTGCCTGCAGAGGTGGAAGCCAAGGGGAACACCGACAGACTCACGCCTGAGGCGCTGAAGGGGCTGGTGAACAAGCCAGAGCTGCTTGCGCTGACGGAGAGCCTCACCCCCGACCAGACAGTGGCATTCTGGATGCCTGAGTCAGAGATGGAGGCCGTGGAGCTCGAGCTGGGGGCTGGGGTACGGCTGAAAACTCGAGGCGATGGCCCCTTCCTGGGTGAGCAGTGCAGCCCTCACTGTGGCCTGATGCTCCTATATGGCCTGTGGGGGCTCCTGGCCTCCTGTCCGAGGCTTACCCACCCCTCCAGCTTTGAGTTCATGGAGCAGGCCACATCTGGCCTCCCCGTGGACAAGACCCCTTGAGATTTATTCCTAAGTCCCTGGACAAGTGCCTTGGGGCCAATAGCCTGGACACTTTGGACCCTGGAGTGCTGCCCAATCTCATGGTACCTATGGGTGACCTCTCCTATCCATTGCCTTGGGGGTCCCATCCAGGGCCTCCCTGAGCACACTCAGGCCTAGGGGACCCCAGCAGAATGGGCCAGCCCCCACTATGTTTCTGCCACACGGAGAGAGGCCTTCAACTTCTCCTTTCAGATTCATTAGCCAAACTCGAGGCTGGAACAGTGACCAAGTGTAATTTTGCTGGTGATGGGAAGATGGGGGCATCCTGGACAGACAACATCATGGCCCAAAAGTCTTCAGAGGGGGCTGCAGTGGAGACCCGAGAGCAGGGGGACGGCGCCGAGGACGAGGAGTGGGTAGGTCCAGGGAGATAACCGTGGACCTGGCGTTGGTGTGGTTCATCTCCTGGCAGGAGTTTTGTATGCGCTGGTTGTGGTTGGGTGTAGGACAGCAGCATAAACTTTACTCCCCAGCTTTGGTGGAATTCCTGAGAGTGTGTTAGCATCAGGAAAATTCCCTCAAGGTATGAAGGGACCTTTCTTTTTGGTGGGTCTGAACTGTGCCAATCAACAAGAGAGCCCCCAAGATTTATGAAAGCAAGGGATGGAAAGAAGGGAGCGCAGAGGGGAGCCAAGGAGACTTAATTCCATTAAGGCTCCAAACATTTCTACTTCAAGTGAATACATTAGCCATGTTGAGCAGCTGAATGAGCATTTTTCCCCCCTTTGTTCTGGGCTCCCTGCCCAGAGTGGCTGGAAAATGGCTGACCTGGTCCTTAATAGTTATTTTGGCCCAAAGTTCAGCTTCCTAGTTGATCCTCAGCCTACTCACAGTTGATTTGGTATTTTGCGGTATATTTCACCCGAAGATTTTTTTTTTTTTTTTTTTTTTTTCTGTACACGGGCCTCTCACTGCTGTGGCCTCTCCCGTTGTGGAGCACAGGCTCCGGATGCGCAGGCTCAGCAGCCATGGCTCACGGGCCTAGCCGCTCCGCGGCATGTGGGATCTTCCCGGACCGGGGCACGAACCTGTGTCCCCTGCATCGGCAGGCGGACTCTCACCCACTGCGCCACCAGGGAAGCCCTCACCTGAAGATTTGAATTGGTGTCAAAAGGCCCCAGATTGAATGTTTAAAACAAAGTCTCAGAAAAACGGGCTCTTTATCTAGGTGATGAGGATGATGATATTTGCCAGAGAAAGCAGGGGCAGATAGAGAGAGTGGATTCTCTTTTGTCTTAATAGAGTGAGTCTTGGACTAAAAAACAATTGGAGTTGCCAGGCTGGCTTCCTGGGCCAACACTAATGAGGTGAGGCCAAGGCAGGTAGCCGCGGGCCCCACTGGTACTACTCAATCGAACCCTTGTTTGTCTGATGACGGTAGAAGACTTTTATGAAATGTGCTCTGTTCATATCTCTTTACTTTACCTCTAGGACGACTGAGGTCAGTGAGAGATGGTGCCTCCGGGGCCCACTGTTGAGCATTTCTTCCATCAACTTTCACTCTGGAGCTCGAGAGAGCGGGTCTGCCAAGCCTTACCTGGTTCTTCCCTACAGCCACTGTGGAATACCCTTTGAACAAGCTCTGCTAAAATCAAATGCAAGACCCTGACGTTAGACGTGGGGCCCCAGCCTGTGGCTCATGGAGGGTCCTTCCCTGGATGTGAGTCTAGCCTTCCTAGACATTTTCATGGTGGCCCTCACCCTGAGTGGCAGCCTTGTTTCTGGAGGCAGGCAGGGGGCAAGTCCCCCAGGGCAGTCAGAAGAACTAGACCTGGTTTTGGTGCAGAACTGGTGGGAAATCCCTCATCTGCATGCAGAGTGGCTCAGAGGAGAAGTTAGCGGGGACTTCTTCTTCTGTCCTTGTTGTATTTCCTGCTTTCCTTCTGCAATTGCCCTCCTCCCCAGCACTCTGTGCTGTAGTCTCTGCCCTCCTGCTCAAGCCTCCTTGTCCCCTGTGCCCTTTTCAGTCCCCAGAGCTGCCAGTTCTTTATTCCTCCTCTGGTTCTCTGCCACCCTGGGGGTTCCTGTCTCTTGACCTCCTTTGGCGGCTTTCCTGGGAATGCTCTTTTCAGGGAGGCTGAGAGCATTCACAGGTGTGGCCGGCTGGTCTCCATCTCTCTGACTCATTCTGCCAGGCCACATTTTGGACAACACCTTTTTTCTTGTTGTTTTGTACCTTGAGAACTTTTTACGAATGAGTAAATCTTCAGGAAGGATTCCTCTACACCGACTGTGTTATTATTAGGTATAAACTGGGCAGCCTCCCTATAAGAAGAAAGCCGTATATTTTTGGTCATGAACATTGCCTTGCTGGGTAGTATACCCACACCCACATCCATGAAGAGACCTGGAGTTGAAATCTACACGTCCTAAGAATGGGTAGGGACTTGGTGGAATGTGGATCCTGCTTCTCTCAGGGAAAAGAGGGGTGGTAGTAAACTAACAATTATGGAGTCCCCTAATGTGTCAAACACAGCACTAGATGCTTTCCATGATGATAATTATAGTCCCTGACTGTTGAGTGCCTCTTGGTTCTATTACTTGTGCCAAGCACTTCCAGTATCTTACTTAATTGTCACAACAATCCCAAGGGGCACATGTGATTATTATGTCCATTTTTTTTCATATGGTTTTCATGGTTGAGGTCCCAGCATTATTATCATGGTTCAAACTTTCATTTGCCTTCCTGCATATTTGAGCCTGGGCTCAACAGTATGGCTATGAGGCTTGGGGTTAACACTTCATTTAGGCCAGCTGAAGTCACAGGTCACTGGACTGCCCTCGGGTCTCTTCTGTTCTTGTTGCCCTTTTCCTAGTTCACATCCTTGTTCTCTTACCTCGGCTACTATAGAAGCCACCTCGCTAGTGTCCTGTGTCTGAATGGGGCTGGCTCACTGTTGAGCATGCTGGGACCTCAACCATGTGGTGGCCAGGGGAGGGGTTAAACAGGAGGAGGACTGGGGACACTGACATGGGGAGAGGCACCCAGTGAGGGCATCCTGTTGCCCAAAGCACTGTGGCCAAAGGGTATGGCAAGCTCATGTGGGCAGGCCACCATTCTAAACAAGGAGGCACAGCGTGTCAATGGGGGAGCCCCTGGGCAACAGCTAGGCTTGGTGTCTCTGGCGGGTGGGGATGGGCTCCTGGAAGGAAAAGGCCATTGTGGCTGGAGCTTAGAGAATGGTGGGAGGTTGGGCATGGCATCTTCAGCATGTTAAGTATTTTGGGACTTTATCCTTAATACCTTGGAAGTCAGTGATCCCCGGGAGAGTAATAAGATCTGATTTGTATATTTCAAAGATCACTTGACTGCAGAGAAACTGAAGGCAATGAGCCCAACTAGGAGACTGCTACAGTGGTGGGGGTGAGAGCCTAGAGTGATTTAGTCTATAGCAGTGGCAGAGGAGATGGAAAGAAATTCAGGTAGACAGGTAGAAAGGGACTTTCCAGCAAGAGAAGAGAACCTGCAAGGCCATGGAGGTGGGGGAGTGGCCCGATCTTGGAATATGCAATTTCTGTACATGGTCATTGCAATTTTATACCAACACATAAAATTTGATAATCCTTTTTCAGTTGATGTTATATAACTACTTCCTATCAATATATTGCTAGTCTTCATGTCATTGTTTTTAAGATTGACTACCTTAACAGCTCTATTATTTTCCAGAATTTGGGTAATTAATTGATCCCTCTTTGGAGCTATCTGTGTCAAAAACTATTGTAAATTACATAGTTCCCTCAATCTCACCTGCCTCCCCCCGCCACTATATTTTGGTTTTTGGGTTTTTTTTTAAGATTTTTTGATGTGGACCATTTTTAAAGTCTTTATTGAATTTGTTACAATATTGCTTCTGTTTTATCTTTGGTTTTTTTGGCGCGAGACATGTGGGACCTTAGCTCCTGGACCAGGGATCAAACCTGTACCACCTGTGCTGGAAGGTGAAGTCTTAACCGCTGGACCGCAAGGGAAGTCCCCGGGGTTATTTCTTTAGGGATGGATTCCTAGGAGTCAGATTACTGGGAATCTAGGAATTCTTTGTAAAGGTCTTGGGTTTTTTTTTTTTCTGTTTGTTTTGTTTTGGTTTTTTTGGCCACGCCTTGCGGCATGTGGGATCTTCCCTGACCAGGGGTTGAACCCATGCCCCCTGCATTGGAAGCTGTAAAGGTCTTGTTATATTGCCAAATTGCTTTCCAAAAGGGTTGTTCTAAATTATAATCTCACCAGCAAGGTAGGAGAGGACTATTTTCACGCTACCCTTGCTAGACTTGGGTATGATAATATTTTAAAAATTGATATTTGATAAGGTAAAAAATAACACTTTAATTTTAAGTTAATACTTTACTTTTAATTAGCCTTTTCCCCCATTAATAGTGAGCTTAAGCATTGTTTTTCATGTTCATTTTCTAGATGTATTTCCTCATTTGTTACTCAGTTCCTTTGCCCATTTATTACTGAGGGGGGGAGGTTCTTTTGGTTTATCGGTTATATTTTAAATATAACCATTTGCCATATTTTAAAAACTTTTCCATTAAAAAAATTGACTTACGAACGTAAAATTTTTATATAGCTATATCTTGACTTTTTATGATTTTTATTGTTTCTAAGCTTATATACTCTTTTCAGATGTTAGATTCTCTATCATTTTCTTCCATTCTAGTTATTACTTGGTTTTATATTTAACTCTGTAATCCACTCTGCCTTTAATTTGAGAGAGTATGAAGGGAGATAACTAAATTGCTTATTTTCAAATTGCTAACCAGTTATCCCAACACACTTACTGAATTCCTTCCCACTTGCAAGGTATGATGTCTTCCACATCACATATTAAAATCACTTATACTTAAATTATCCATTATATTTCAATAAGTCTCCCTTTAATGACAATGTGAACTATCATAGTAGGTTTTAATAGTTGGTAGAGCTAGGTCTCACTTATTATTCTTCTGTTTCAGAATTTTTTTTGGTATTCCTCCTCAACATTTGAAATATTTTGTCAAGTTTCAGTGCATATTTATTGCCTTTGGATTCTTTTAAATGAAAAAAAAAACTGGCTACAAGAGTAATACACTTTATTTTAGAAAATTTAAAGTAAGAAAAAAATATAATTCCACCACCATTTAAAAAATCACTTATGTAGTACTCAATTATATACCATGCACTGCTCTGAGTACTTACAAATATTAACTCTTTTTGTGCTGTAACAACTGCCTTAGGTAAGTAGAATTTTTTTTCAAGCAGAAATAAACTAGTTTTACAGTAAAGGAACGTGATATTATGCCTGTTTTACAAATGATGACACTTGCCCAAGGTGCACAGGTGGTGGACAGAGCCAGGGTTTTGATCAGTGTGGTTCCACCGGCCTGTGGTGAACACTATGATGCTGCCATTCCATCAGACACAATTATTATTCACATTTTGGTGTATATACTTCCAATCTTTTACAAAGTGGAGTGTCTCTCTACATACATATGCATGTGGATCAATGCATTTAACCAGTTTCTCATTTTGGAATAATTAGTTTGCTTCCCACTTTCCCCTGTAGTAAGGCTGCTGAGATGTACGTTCTTGAGGCTAAATCTTTTCACACACCCACATCGTCTTATTATAAATTCTAAAACTGGAAATGCTGGGTCAAATGTTCAATATATTTTAAAGGCTTTTGATAAATATTGTCAACTGTCCTTTGGGTAGGTGATTCCAATTTGCAGGTCTATCTGTGATATAAGGACGTGCTCCAGCTCACCCGCACTAAGTCATTAAAAGAAAATACAAAAACTTTACTAATTTGGGGTCGCCGGTACCTTTTAAAAGGAATTGCATTAAAGATCCCTTAATTCCACCATTCGCTATCTACCGTGGAGAGAGAGCCCTTTTGCACGAGGAGGCACATATATAATTCACTACAGCATTGTATGTAATACTAAAAAATAAAAATGAACCTAACTTTCCCCAACCGGGGAATGGCTAAATTAGCCTGCATCTCCACACCGCGCAACGTTCTGCAGTGTTAAGGGGAAGGTAAGACTGCATATGTTAAGGCAGATGATGATAAAGGGAGACCTCCCGCTGCGCTTCACCTGGGAGCGCGGCTGCTGTTGGGGTTTCCTTCTTGATCCGCTTTTCCGGTGTGCTCGGCTTTGCGCCAGGCCCGGGATTCTGCGGCCCTAGCCTCGGTGTCCGCACCAGCCTTACCCCCGCAACACGCCGCCCGTCCTGGAGCCTTCTGCAAGGCGTGCCGGGAAACCGGACTCTTGGTGGTCGGGCCCTTGGGCGCCGGGACATGTTTCCGGGAGCCACTCTCAGCAGCGCACCAACCGGAAGCGTCCGTGTTGTGGCGGAAGGAGATGCTCTCTGGAAACAGCCGGTGGTGAAAGGAGCGTGGCGGGCAAAGATGATTCAGGCGATTCTGGTTTTCAATAACCACGGGAAGCCGCGGCTAGTCCGCTTCTACCAGCGTTTCGTGAGTGCGGCCGAGCTTCGTCACATCCTTACAGGGCACCTGCGCCCCCTTCTCTCTCTTTGTCCCGTACGGCGCTCGCGGGCATCGCCCGCTGACCTCCTAGGCCTCATGCACCGTATATGTGATCTTCCCCGGACCGGGGCCAGTGTCAGGCCTATGTGTCCCACGCCCGCTACCCCCGCTCTTTCCCACCCCTTCCTGGACCCCGGCATTTTTGTGCCATTTTTGTGACACTTCTCGCAGAGTCTCGGGGCTCTATAAATGGTGTGTGTGTGTGGAGGGGGTGTGCCTCATGGACAACTTGAATGATTGACATCAAATGATTGAAATCAAATTAATCTCAAATTAATTAAACTGTTAAACGCAGTTTCACGAGGAGGAAGAAATATGCAGCTTTTTAATGATTTTGCTTTAGCTAACGGATTTGGAAAAGTGCTTTCTTGGAATTATTTTGCTTCAGTGTAGGCTGGGACTGCCCAGGAATTGATACCTTTCACTACGTAGAGTTGAAGAAAGTCAGTTTGAAAGTGAGAAATGTTGAGAAATTATACGTGATAATGTGAATTTGAATTTTCCAAAGACGTTACTCCGGAAAAAATAAACATCATTATTTGCCTCCTGCCACCCAACGTTTTATTTCTTCGTGGCTAGGTTTCAAAATGTTAAGTACGTAATTGTGAAACCGTAGAGTGGAGAGTGTCAGAAAACTTATGTTCAGGCCTCAGCAACACCTTATTTTACCCTTGTGTCAAGTTAACAAAAACCTCTTTCAGACTTCATTTCCTCTTTTGTCAAGTAGAAATGAAAAAAAATTTTTTTTACCTTTTTCATAGAATTTTTTAGCTAGGTTACATTTTATTATATCGATTTTATATTAACACTCAATAACACTATTCAATTTGTATTTGCATTTGTGTGTGTGTGAATTTTTCTCTCAGGTTTTAAAGTGTTATTGAGATATGTTACATAACATACAGTTCACCTTTTAAAAATATACAATAGAATGGTTTTTAGTACTTTACAGAGTTATGCAACCATCACCACAATTTTAGAACATTTTCATTATCCCAGAAAGGAACCCCCTACCCATTAGCAGTCATTCTGTGTTTCCCCCTCAACTCCCCCAGCCTTAGGCAACCACTAGTCTACTTTCTGTCTCTCTAAATTTGCCTATTCTGGACATTTCCTATAAAATGGAATCATACAATATGTGGTCTTTTATGACTGGCTTCTATTACTTAGTATAATGTTTTCAAGGTTCATCTATGTTGTAGTGTGTATCTGTTCTTTATTCCTTTTTATTGCTAAATTATATTCCATTGTGTGGATGCGCCACATTTTTTTTTTTTTTTTTTTTTTGCTGTACGCGGGCCTCTCACTGTTGCGGCCTCTCCCGTTGCGGAGCACAGGCTCCGGACGCGCAGGCTCAGCGGCCATGGCTCACGGGCCCAGCCGCTCCGCGGTATGCGGGATCCTCCCGGACCGGGGCACGAACCCGTGTCCCCTGCATTGGCAGGCGGACTCTCAACCGCTGCGCCACCAGGGAAGCCCGATGCGCCACATTTTGATTGTCCATTCATCAGTTGATATTTCCACCTGTGGCTCTTGTGAATAATGCTGCTGTGAACACTGACGTATACGCTTTTGTGTGAGCATGTATTTTCATTTCTCTTGGGTATATATCTAGGAGTAGAATTGCTGAGTCACGTAGTAACTTTATGGTGATGATTCGGAGGAACTGCCAAACTGCTTTCCAAAGTGACTGCACCATTTTACATTCCTATCAACAATATATAAGAATTCCAATTTTTCCATCTCCCTATCAACATTTTCTATTATCTTTTTTTTTTTTACTTTTTCGGTACGCAGGCCTCTCACTGTTGTGGCCTCTCCCGTTGCGGAGCACAGGCTCCGGACGCGCAGGCTCAGCAGCCATGGCTCACGGACCCAGCCGCTCCACGGCACGTGGGATCCTCCCGGACCGGGGCACGAACCCGCGTCCCCTGCATCAGCAGGCAGACCCCCAACCACTGCGCCACCAGGGAAGCCCTCTATTATCTTTTTGATTAAAGACATTTTAGTAGGTGTAAAGTGGATTCTTGTGGTTTCAAAAATTTTTCTAATGACTAATAATGTTGAGCATCTTTTCATGTCTTTATCGACCATTTGTTTATCTTCTTTGGAGAGCATAGGATTTTTATAAGACCTAAATTAGCTCCTAAGTGAAAGTTACCTTGAAAACTGCAGAGTACTAAAAGATATGAGGGATTATTAAAATGATTGAGAGATGTAAGCAGTTGGTAGTTTGCTATTTTGTTGAATTAGAAATTAGATAACCTCACCATTTCATAGTGCTTACCCACTGACTATCACCACTTCCCTGTAGAATCAGATAAAAGGCTTTGCAAGATGTTTTTGTCAGTTTAAAAAAGTGCTGATGCTTAGCATGTTTTGTATTTCTGGGTACACAGAGTTAATCCTTTACAGCATCCTGGCGTCTGTGAGCTTTCTGAATTCTTTAAATGGAAACCAGAAAATAGTGATTGATTTACTCAAACTTACAGTGACCAGTTATTAGCAAGTTTTCATTTATCCATTTGGTAAATAAGAGAGCCACTGTATACCAGTGTAAGTCAAAGTTATGAAAAGTAATTTCTCCACAATGACATTTTCCCTGTTTTTTTCCTGTTTCATTTAAATAACTAACCATTTCAAGTCTAAATTCAATGCTGTAGAAAGAAAGGGGTTAATGTTACTTGAATCTATGTTCTGACTCTAAGGGAAGTCCAGTCTGAAGGTTTTCTTAAGCTTTGCTACTCAAAATGTTGTCCTCAGACCAGCAGCATTGTTTTCACCTGGAAACTTGTTAGAAATGCAGTCTCAGGACTTAGCCCAGACCTACTAAATTAAAATCTGCATTTTAACAACATTCCCAGGTGATTCATTATACATTGAGATTTTTTTTGGCCCTGCCATGTGGCTTGCAGAATCTTAGTTCCCCAACCAAGGATTGAAACTGTGCCCTTGGCAGTGAAAGCGCAGAGTCCTAACCACTGGACCGCCAGGGAAATTCCATTATACATTGGGCACTGGTCTAGAGCTTTTTATTACTTTTGTCTTTTTTTTTTTTTTTTTTGGCCATGCAGCATGTAGGATCTTAGTTCCCCTGAATCCCCTGCATTGAAAGCGCCAAGTCTTAACCACTGGACCTCCAGGGAATCCCTACTTCTGCCTTAATGACTGATTTCTCCCTCCCACTATCCTTTTTTAAAAACCATACTTACTATGAACTTCATATGTATAAATAGAAATCAAATGTGAGTTATCAAGAGATTCCATCACAGTTGAGCTTTCTGGAGTGTAGTAAGTGAAAAAAGGTGTTTATAGCTCTGCAATTGTTCAAAATTCTAATCTGTAAATAGAACACTTTCTGTCTTTCTCTGTAGTACTTTGTTGGTAACACAGCATCTTATATGTAATGTCTGTATTACCAGTACAAAAGATGGCAAATGCAGGTTTTTAAAGCACGTACATGATTACATCTTGACTTCCTTAAAGTGTTAGACCTATTAACGTTTGTTATTTGCCCTGGCATAGATGTTTTCTAGAGTAAGACAAAATATTTCAGAACCAGGCCTTCTAGTTATTCTTTGACCTTGTATGAGAGTTTGTCAGTTCTCCTTTCCTTCGTTATTCACAGTAAAGAAATATCAGCTTACCTATCAGGATGGTAATGGTTAGGGACTAGATATCTAGGTAAATATACCCTATTTTAATTCCGGTAACAGAGCCTTGTCAATTTTTCCCTAGATTCCCCTTTTACTTTTTCTCTACTCATCATTTCTATCTTTTCTGTAAACTGGTACCAAATGTTCAGATCATTCCTAGTTTGGAAGCCCTTGCCTTCCTGTCCATCCTCACTGATGGGATATAGTTTTTCAGACTTTGCCACTGATTCACTTTATTTCTTTTATTCCGTAGCCAGAAGAAATTCAACAGCAGATTATTCGAGAGACCTTCCATCTAGTTCTCAAGCGGGATGACAACATCTGTAACTTCTTGGAGGGTGGAAGGTAAATGATCAGTTTTCTCCCCATACATCCACTTTTGGGTGGCCTTCATCATTATTGCTTTTTCAGGCAGTACTCAAGTGTCAGGTGAGTACCTGATGCAACTTGAGCTGAGCTGAGCTAAATCTGCTCAGGGGGAGACCCAGTTCTGTTTTGGAAGCTGCTAAATGGTTGTGCTTCAGATATCTACAAGTTTGGTGCCTGGGAGGATGGGCAGAAGAAAAGGGGAGGTAAAATGGCTTTAGGCACCTCTGCCAAATTTGGTTGCCGTTCACCTGGTAGAAATGGCCTGTTGTTTGGCCTGTCCTTCCCCTTTCTGTTGGGCCCCTTCTCCCTTGGCACAGTTTCTCTTTGATATATTCAGTTAAGATATAGGCATTTAAATGTTTCCGATCTTCCACAGTTTGATTGGTGGCTCTGACTACAAACTGATTTATCGGCATTATGCTACCCTCTATTTTGTATTTTGTGTGGATTCATCAGAGAGTGAACTTGGGATCTTGGACCTCATCCAGGTATGTGTAGCAGGTAATGATGGCAGCCACTTCAGAGAGTTTGCATGGGATTTTTGAGTAACCATCTATAGGTCCTTTTGTCAGTATCTTTTTTGATACTTGGTGAAAGTTGCTACATGTCCACCAGATGGTGCTATGAGAAAGCTCCTTAGCAACCCTTTAAAATTCTTAGAGCTTTTGCATTCTTCTTCTCCAGCCCTCTCACTCCCTTAGTTTTCTTTTTCTTTTTTTAAAATATTTTATTTATTTATTTATTTATTTTTGGCCATGCCACGTGGCATGCAGGATATTAGTTCTCCGACCAGGGATTGAACCCATGCCCCCTGCAGTGGAAGCATGGAATCTTAACCACTGGACCGCCGGGGAAGTCCCTCCCTTCGTTTTCTTATACGAGGCTGACACCAGTTCCAATGTGTGTACTCACCCCCACCCCAAGCAATTAACTCAGTTCTCCATGGACAGTAACCAGGTGTCCCACAAATTTGCTCAATTCTGACACTGTCTACCTGGAGATAGATACCAATCTCAAGTCCAGGTTGTCTGTCACCTGTGCGTCTGACTGACAGCCTATAGCTTGAAGATTCCCATGATTTCCTCCTCAGGTTCAGTTTATTTGCTGGAGTGGCCCGCAGAACTTTCTAGAGAAACATTTTACTTACTAGTTTACCAGCTTAATTTAAAAGGGTATAACTTAGGAACAGCCAGATGGAAGATGGGGAAAGGGCGTGGAGCTTCTATGCCCTCTTCTGCCACGCCACTCTCCTCGAATATCCACATGTTTACTAGCTTGGAAGCTCTCTGAACCCTGTCCGTTTTGGGTTTTAAGGAGGCCTCTTTACATAGGCATGATTGATTAAATCACTGGCCATTGGTGACTGACTGAGTTTGCAGCCCCTCTCCCCTCCCCAGAGGTCAGGAAGTAGGACTGAAAGTTCCCACAATCACATGGTTGGTTCCTCTGGCAACCAGTCCCCATTCTTGGGTGCTTTCCAAAAGTCACCTTATTAACAGAACAAAAGGTACCCTTAACACTTAGGAAGTTCCAAGGTTTTTAGGAGCCCTGTGCCAGATACAGGGTTGAATACCAAATATTTCTCATTATAAATTACAGTGTCACATCATGCTTTAAGATATTTTTCAAGTATCAAACTAAATGACATTTAAAAATGCATACTTCGTATTTTCACTTGTAATTCTAGCCTGAAGCAAAGAAACTTGATGTTTTATTTAGTCTGAGCAATCTTGACATAGGTAAACATGTTTTTTTAGGCTTTTTGAAAATTAGAAATGGCTTACAGATTTCTTTTCATTACCTTCATGGAAACTGAAATATGTAGGGACCCTATACTGGGAACTATTAATTTAGCACAACTCCGTCATTTTGTACATGATATTCTAGATAGGCTTTAAGTGACTTGAACAAGTCACTTAAGTTGAAAGCACTCAAAAGGAGCATGCATTAAAACCTAATAACAACAATTATAGAAAACTCTAGCTATAGATTATAAACTTTACATGCTTACAACTATATTTTATTTTGTTAAGATAAAATTAAAGAAGCTAAATTTAATATACCTTGGGACAAATAAATGGAAATTTTAAATGTGTATTTTTATTTCAGATATACTACACTCTTCCAAAAAGTTATATTCTTGGACATAGCAATTTTTAAATTTTATTTTATTATTTTCTTTTTTTTTTTTTTTTTTTTTGGCTGTATGTGGGCCTCTCACTGTTGTGGCCTCTCCCCTTGTGGAGCACAGGCTCCGGACGCCAGGCTCAGCGGCCATGGCTCACGGGCCCAGCTGCTCCACAGCATGTGGGATCTTCCCGAACCGGGGCACGAACCCGTGTCCCCTGCATCGGCAGGCGGACTCTCAACCACTGCGCCACCAGGGAAGCCCTATTATTTTCTTTTAAATTTTTTTTATTTATTTTTATACAGCAGGTTCCTATTAGTTATCTATTTTGTACACATTAGTGTATGTATGTCAAACCCAGTCTCCCAATTCATCCCACCCTCTTTCCCTCCTTAGTATCCACACGTTTGTTCTCTACATCTGTGTCTCTATTTCTGCCTTGCAAACCGGTTCATTTGTACCATTTTTCTAGATTCTACATATATGCGTTAATATACGATATTTGTTTTTCTCTTTTTGACTTACTTCACTCTGTATGACAGTCTCTAGGTCCATCCACATCTCTACAAGTGACCGAACTTTGTTCCTTTTTATGGCTGAGTAACATTCCATTGTATATATGTACCACATCTTCTTTATCCATTTGTCTGTCGATGGGCATTTAGGTTGCTTCCATGACCTGGCTGTTGAAAATAGTGCTGCAGTGAACATTGGGGTGCATGTGTCTTTGTGAATTATGGTTTTCTCTGGGTACATGCCCAGCAGTGGGATTGCTGGCTCATATGGTAATTCTGTTTTTAGTTTTTTAAGGAGCCTCCATTCTGTTCTCCATAGTGGCTGTATCAGTTTACATTCCCACCAGCAGTGCAAGAGGGTTCCCTTTTCTCCACACCCTCTCCAGCATTTGTTTGTAGATTTTCTTTCTTTTTTAAATTAATTTATTTATTTTTGGCTGTGTTGGGTCTTTGTTGCTGTGCATGGACTTTCTCTAGTTGCAGCAAGCAGGGGCTTGGTTGTGGTGTGCGGGCTTCTCACAGCAGTGGCTTCTCTTGTTGTGGAGCATGGGCTCCAGGCGCGAGGGCTTCAGTAGTTGTGGCACGCGGGCTCCGTAGTTGTGGCTCATAGGCTCTAGAGCACATGCTCAGCAGTTGTGGCTCACGGACCTAGTTGCTCTGTGGCATGTGGGGTCTTCCCGGACCAGGGCTTGAACCCGTGTCCCCTGCATTGGCAGGAGGACTCTTAACCACTGCGCCACCAGGGCAGTCTCATTGTTTGTAGATTTTCTGATCATGTCCATTCTAACCAGTGTGAGGTGATACCTCATTGTAGTTTTGATTTGCATTTCTCTAATAATTAGTGATGCTGAGCAGCTTTTCATGTGCCTCTTGGCTCTCTGTACGTCTTTGGAGAAACGTCTATTTAGGTCTTCGGCCCATTTTCTGTTTGGGTTGTTTGTTTTTTTAATATTGAGCTGCATGAGCTGTTTATATATTTTGGAGATTAATCCTTTGTCCCTTGATTCATTTGCAAATGTTTTCTCCCATTCTGAGGGTTGTCCTTTCGTCTTGTTTATAGTTTCCTTTGCTGTGCAAAAGCTTTTAAGTTTCATTAGGTCCCATTTGTTTATTTTTGTTTTTAATTCCATTACTCTAGGAGGCGGGTCAAAAAAAGATCTTGCTGTGATTTATGTCAAAGAGTGTTCTTCCTGTGTTTTCCTCTAAGAGTTTTATAGTGTTCAGTCTTACATTTCGTTCTTTAATCCGTTTTGAGTTTATTTTTGTGTATGGTGTTGGGGAGTGTTCTAATTTCATTCTTTTACATATAGCTGCCCAGTTTTCCCAGAACCATTTATTGAAGACATTGTCTTTTCTCCATTGTATATTTCTGTTTTTGTGCCAGTACCATATTGTCTTGATTACTGTAGCTTTGTTATATAGTCTGAAGTCAGGGAGTCTTATTCCTCCAGCTCCGTTTTTTTCCCCTTAAGATTGATTTGGCTATTTGGGGTCTTTTGTGTCTCCATACAGATTTTAAGATTTTTTTGTTCTGGTTCTGTAAAAAATGCCATAGGTAGTTTGGTAGGGATTGCATTGAATCTGTAGATTGCTTTGTGTATTATACTCATTTTCAGAGTATTGATTCTTCCAATCCAAGAACATGGTATATCTCTCTATCTGTTTGTGTCATCTTTGATTTCTTTCATCAGTGTCTTACAGTTTTCTGAGTACAGTTCTTTTACCTCCTTAGGTAGGTTTATTCCTAGGTATTCTTTTTGTTGCAATGGTGAATGGGATTGTTTCCTTAATTTCTTTCTGATCTTTCATTGTTAGTTAGTGTATAGGAATGCAAGAGATTTCTGTGCATTAATTTTGTATCCTGCAACTTTACCAAATTCATTGATTAGCTCTAGTAGTTTTCTGGTGGCATCTTTAGGATTATCCATGTATAGTATCTTGTCATCTGCAAACAGTGATGGTTTTACTTCTTCTTTTCTGATTTGGATTCCTTTTATTTCTTTTTCTTCTCTGATTGCTGTGGCTAGGACTGTGAAAACTATGTTGAATAATAGTGGCGAGAGTGGACATCCTTGTCTTATTCCTGATCTTAGAGAAAATGCTTTCAGTTTCTCACCATTGAGAATGATGTTTGCTGTGGGTTTCTCATATATGGCCTTTATTATGTTGAGGTAGGTTCCCTCTATGCCCACTTTCTGGAGAGTTTTTATCATAAATGGGTGTTGAATTTTGTCAAAGCTTTTTCTGCATCTATTGAGATGATCATATGGTTTTTATTCTTCAATTTGTTAATATGGTGTATCACATTGATTGATTTGTGTATTTTCAAGAGTCCTTGCATCCCTGGGATAAATCCCACTTGATCGTGGTGTATGATCCTTTTAATGTGTTGTTGGATTCTGTTTGCTAGTATTTTGTTGAGGATTTTTGCATCTATATTCATCAGTGATATTGGCCTGTAATTTTCTTTCTTGGTGACATCTTTGTCTGGTTTTGGTATCAGGGTGATGGTGGCCTCATAGAATGAGTTTGGGAGTGTTCCTTCCTCTGCAATTTTTGGGAAGAGTTTGAGAAGGATGGGTGTTAGCTCTTCTCTAAATGTTTGATACAATTTACCTGTGAAGGCATCTGGTCCTGGACTTTTGTTTGTTTTCTTTGATTTCTTCAGTGATCTCTTGGTTATTTAGTAACGTATTGTTTAGCCTTCACGTGTTTGTGTTTTTTACAGTTTTTCCACTGTAATTTATTTCTAATCTCTTAGCGTTGTGGTCAGAAAAGATGCTTGATATGATTTCAGTTTTCTTAAATTTACCGAGCCTTGATTTGTGATCCAAGATGTTATCTATCCTGGAGAATGTTCCGTGTGCACTTGAGAAGAAAGTGTAATGTGCTGTTTTCGGATGGAATGTCCTATAAATATCAATGTCCTATAAATATCAATATCAATGCAATCTCTTGCATTCCTATACACTAACTAAATCTATTAAATCTATCTGGTCTATTGTATCATTTAAAGCTTGTGTTTCCTTATTAATTTTCTGTCTGGATGATCTGTCCATTGGTGTAAGTGAGGTGTTAAAGTCCCCCACTATTATTGTGTTACTGTCGATTTCCTCTTATATAGCTGTTAGCATTTGCCTTACGTATTGCGGTGCTCCTTTGTTGGGTGCATATATATTTATAATTGTTATATCTTCTTCTTGGATTGATCCCTTGATCATTATGTAGTATCCTTCCTTGTCTCTTGTAACATTCTTTATTTTAAAGTCTATTTTATGTGATATGAGCATTGTTATTCCAGCTTTCTTTTGATTTCCATTTGCACGGGAAATCTTTTTCTATCCCCTCACTTTCAGTCTATGTGTCCCTAGGTCTGAAGTGGGTCTCCTGTAGACAGCATATATATGGGTCTTGTTTTTGTATCCACTCAGTGAGCCTGTGTCTTTTGGTTGGAGTATTTAATCCATTCACATTTAAGGTAGTTATTGATATGTATTTTCCTATTACCATTTTCTTAAATGTTTTGGGTTTGTTTTTGTAGCTCCTTTTCTTCTCTTGTGTTTCCCATGAGAAGTTCCTTTAGCATTTGTTGTAGAGCTGGTTTGGTGGTGCTGAATTCTCTTAGTTTTTGCTTGTCTTTAAAGCTTTTGATTTCTCCGTCAAATCTGAATGAGATCCTTGCCAGGTAGAGTAATCTTGGTTGTAGGTTCTTCCCTTTCATCACTTTAAATATATCATGCCACTCCCTTCTGGCTTGTAGAGTTTCTCCTGAGAAATCAGCTGTTAACCTTATGGGAGTTCCGTTGTATGTTATTTGTCGTTTTTCCCTAGTTGCTTTTAATAATTTTTCTTTGTCTTTAACTTCTGTCAGTTTGATTACTATGTGTCTTGGCATGTTTCTCCTTGGGTTTATCCTGCCTGGGACTCTCTGTGCTTCCTGGAGTTGGGTAGCTATTTCCTTTCCCATGTTAGGGAAGTTTTCAAATGTAATCTCTTCAAATATTTTCTTGGGTCCTGTCTCTCTTCTCCTTCTGGGACCCCTATAATGTGAATGTTGGTGCATTTAATGTTGTCCCAGAGGTCTCTTAGGCTGTCTTCATTTCCTTTCTTTTTTTTTTTTTTTTTCTTTATTCTGTTCCATAGCAGTGAATTCCACCATTCTGTCTTCCAGGTCACTTATCCATTTTTCTGTCACAGTTATTCTGCTATTGAGTCCTTCTAGTGTATTTTTCATTTCAGTTATTGTATTGTTCATCTCTGTTTGTTCTTTAATTCTTCTAGGTGTTTATTCTTTAATTCTTCTAGGTCTTTGTTAAATATTTCTTGCTTCTTCTCGATCTTTGCCTCCATTCTTTTTCCGAGGTCCTGGATCATCTTTACTGTCATTATTCTGAATTCTTTTTCTGGAAGGTTGGCTATCTCCATTTATTGTTTTTCTGGGGTTTTATCTTATTCCTTCATCTGGTACATAGTCCTCTGCTTTTTCATTTTGTCTGTCTTTCTCTGCATGTGGTTTTCGTCCCACATGCTGCAGGATTGTAGTTCTTGCTTCTGCTGTCTCCCCTCTCTTAAGTTTTATTTATTTATTTACACCCATTCACGTTCAGAAAATGACTTAAAATGATTAGTTTTAAAATTTCATGTAGTATATTCACTTATCATATATAAAAGTATAAATAAATACTAGAAACATCCAAAAGAGATTTATCTCTAAGATAATTTTAAATGCTTTTTTTTTTTTTTGGCTGCATTGGGTCTTTGTTGCTGCCTGTGGGCTTTCTCTAGTTGCGGTGAGTGGGGGCTACTCTTATGAGTGGGCTTCTCATTGCAGTGGCTTCTCTTGTTGCAGAGCACGGGCTCTAGGCATGCAGGCTTCAGTAGTTGCAGTGCGCAGGCTTTAGTATTTGCAGCATGCAGGCCCAGTAGTTGCGGCACGCAGGCCCTAGAGTGTGTGGGCTTCAGTAGTTGTGGCACGTGGGCTCAGTAGTTGTGGCGTGTGGGCTCTAGTGCGCGGGCTCAGTAGTTCTGGCAGACTGACTTAGTTGCTCTGCGGCGTGTGGGATCTTCCCAGACCAGGGATTGAACCCCTGTCCCCTGCATTGGCAGGTGGACTCTTAACCACTGCACCACCAGGGAAGTCCCTTTAAATGCTTTCTTAACACCTGAGTTTGATTGGACATTTAGAGTCAATGTGGCATAACAGAAAGAGCTCAAGATCTAGAATCAGAAAACCTGGGTTTGAGTCATGGATCCACCACCTGATATAGAACTACTAGGTTGTAAAAATGGAACAGACTTACAGGTACAGAGAACAAATGGGTGGTTGCCAGAGGGAAGCGGGATGGAGGTGGAGGGCAAAATAGGTGAAGGGGATTAAGAGGTACAAACCTCCAATTATAAAATAAATGAGCCACAAAGATATAATATACAGCTTGAGGAAATGGTCAATAATATTTTAATAACTTTGTTTGGAAAGAGATGGTTGCTAGACTTACCTTGGTGATTGTATCTTAATGTATGCAAATGTCAAATCACTATGTAGTATATCTGAAACTAACATAATATTGTATGTCAATTGTATTTCAACTAAAAAAAACCGAAATACTAGGTTGTAGAATTCAATTGTGACAATGTACTTTATATTATTTTACACTGTAGAATGCTATAGGAATGTGCATATAATAAGTGTATTAGAAAATAAAGGCAAAATATATAGTGATAATATATTTTAAAAATTGAGATGCAATTATTAGAGGAGATGCACTTCAAGACAAAAGAGAAATGCATATTAACAAGACAAAAAGAGAAGTGTAACTTTATAATGTCATGGACATTTATTAAATACTTAACATGCATTGGATTTGGGAAGATAGATAAAGAAAAGGTAAAAATAATTGGAACTGGGCTTCCCTGGTGGCGCAGTGGTTGAGAGTCTGCCTGCCGATGCAGGGGATGCGGGTTCGTACCCCAGTCTGGGAGGGATCCCACATGCCACGGAGTGGCTGGGCCCATGAGCCATGGCCGCTGAGCCTGCGCGTCCGGAGTCTGTGCTCCGCAACAGGAGAGGCCACAACAGTGAGAGGCCCGTGTACCGCAAAAAAAAAAAAAAAAAAAAAGGAACTAAGAGTTTTCATCATTGAAAAGACAATAAAATCAGTAAATAGTTATCCTAATATAAAGAGGATAAAAGTCAGAAATAGAAAACATTAAAATGTTTTAGTGGATGATATACATAGTTATAATGCCAATATATTTGAAATAGCTGACCTCAAAAAATAAATATCCAAAGACACTGAATCCAATATCAGGATGAAATAAGAAAGGTAAAATGAAAAACTGACTTCCTAATAGACTCAGTAGATTTTAGTACAGTAAGACCTCTATTATGTAAGTTATTTATTTATTTTTTTTGCGGTATGTGGGCCTCTCACTGTTGTGGCCTCTCCCGTTGAGGAGCACAGGCTCCAACACGCAGGCTCAACGGCCATGGCTCACGGGCCCAGCCGCTCCGCGGCATGTGGGATCTTCCCAGACCGGGGCACGAACCTGCGTCCCCTGCATCGGCAGGCAGACTCTCAACCGCTGCGCCACCAGGGAAGCCCTGTAAGTTATTTTTTAAACTCAGACTAAAAAATCATACTGCTTAAGTGTATTTTATGGAGTAAATTGGTTATAATCCAAAAGCTTCTCACGAAGAAAATGTTAGTCAGATACTGCATTTAAAAAAAAAATTATTTATTTTATTTTTGGCTGCGTTGGGTCTTCATTGCTGTGCGCAGGCTTTCTCTAGTTGCGGGGAGCGGGGGCTACTCTTTGTTGCCGTGCGCAGGCTTCTCATTGCAGTGGCTTCTCTTGCTGCGGAGCACAGGCTCTAGGTGCGCGGGCTTCGGTAGTTGTGGCACGTGGGCTCAGTAGTTGGGGCTCACGGGCTCTGGAGCACAGGCTCAGTAGTTGTGGTGCACAGGCTTAGTTACTCTGCAGCATGTGGGATCTTCCTGGACCAGGGATTGAACCTGTGTACCCTGCATTGGCAGGCGGATTCTTAACTACTGCACCACCAGGGAAGTCCCAGATACTGCATATTTTTATTGGACAGAATTATTAAATAAAATCTTAGCCAATAATCAGTTGAACCAAGGAGTCATGAGACCTGGCTCTTGTTTTGGACTCTCCTGTTAGCAAGCGGCATGGTCTTAAATCATTTAAGTTTTGTTGGCGTTAGTATTTTTGTTTTATGTTTTGGCTCTGTGTGTGTGTGTGTGTGTGTGTGTGTGTGTGTTTATTTTGATTTATAGGTATACTAGGTGTTCTTTCTAGCTCTAAAATTATTTCTCAGGAATACTGCGTACTAGAAGAATTATTTATTATGTACAAATAGTCTTTATTCCAAGGATACAAGTCAGTTTAACAATGACATATTCTTAGAGTCTCTATTACAACAGTAAGAAAAATATAACTAATATAATTTCATCAGTAGATGCTGAGAGAAATGATTACCCAAATTATATTTCTGAAATACTCTTAAATTGGAATAGGAAGCATTTTTACTTGATTATTTAGTGCATGTTTTCTTTATTCAGTATAAACTATTTATTGTTGAAGAAATAATACACTTATGTGGTTCAAAATTCAAAAGGCATACCAAGAGTATACAGTGAAAAACATCTTTCTTCTCTTCTCCCCCAGTCACCCAGAAACAGCCAATTTTAGTTTTAAAACCAAGAGCCAGAGCCAGTGTTATCTCAGGGGAGAAATCTACAGGCACTTATGAAAACAAGGTGTCTCTTACTGTTTACTCTAATTTGAGCAAACATTTGTAATGAGTAATTAAAAAAGAAATGAAGAAGTAATGTAGTAAAGGAGGAGAGAGGTAAGTTATTACTGTAAGAGAGCCTGATTATGTACCTAGTAAACCTTAAAAAAAAATGGGGGGAGATTGTAGCAAGTAATGAATGATATGAGCAACATGGCAGAATATGAGATCAGTTCGTCAAAATTGAATTTCCTATTTTTTGTGAAAACAGCTAGGACATTCATAATTAAAGAAATTTCACTTACAGTAGTGACAAAGGATATTTAATGTTTGGAAATTAACTTAGTATGGAATACTTGATATTGATTCCAATAAAATTGTAAAATCTTTCTTTCTTTCTTTATTTGGCTGCGTTGGGTCTTAGTTGCAGCACGTGGGATCTTTAGTTGCTGCATGTGGGATCTAGTTTCCTGACCAGGCATGGAACCCAGGCCCCCTGCATTGGGAGCATGGAGTCTTAGCCACTGGACCACCAGCAAAGTCCCTAAAATTGTACAATTTTAAAGGAAAAACATAAAGGAATACTTGAAATCAGTGCAGCTATAAGCCCCTTATTGAGAAGAGTTGAGCAAAGATGACAGTAGTGGGCTTCCCTGGTGGCACAGTGGTTGAGAGTCCTCCTGCCGATGCAGGGGACACGGGTTCGTGCCCCGGTCCGGGAAGATCCCACATGCTGCGGAGCGGCTAGGCCCGTGAGCCATGGCCGCTGAGCCTGCGCGTCCGGAGCCTGTGCTCTGCAACGGAAGAGACCACAACAGTGAGAGGCCGGCGTACCGCAAAAAAAAAAAAAAAAAAAAAGATGACAGTAGTAATCAATAGATTAAATGGGGAACCAAGTATAAATCCAGATCTTTTTTTTTTTTTAATTTTTTTTGGGCCATGCCACACGGCATGCGGGATCTTAGTTCCCCAACCAGGGATCCAACCCGTGCCCCCTCCAGTGGAAGCACGGAGTCTCAACCACTGGACTGCCAGGGAAGTCCCAATCCAGGAGATTGTATAGAACTTGGTAAAGAGAAAGTTTATGAGGAAAAGTGAATGGCCAAGAAATGCAGAAGTATGTTCTGAGGGAAGAGGGGCAGTAATGAGTGATTGGCTTCACTAGGCTTCAGAATATATAATGGTTGCAGATGAAATTATTATCTACCTAGAAATTACAAAACAATCAACTGGGAAACAATTAGAATGAGCAATATAGTTCAATAAGGGACTGGATACAGGTTTAATGTATAAAAACTAATAGCTTTCCCTTAGCAATAATAAGTTAGAAAATATAATATTTAAAAGGGGCCCATTCACAGTAGGAAAACGTTCCTTAAGATACCCAAGAATAAATGTAAAAAATGTGTAAGATCTATATGAAGAAAACTTTAAAATTCTACTGAAAATATGATAAAAGAGCAAAATAAATGAATAAAACATACCCTTTGCCTGTGGAAAAAACTTTTAAAACTGTCAGTACGGTTGACCCTTGAACAACACAGGGGTTAGAGGTGCCGACCCACCATGCTTCGAAAATCCCTATATAATTTACAGTAGGCCCTCCTGTATACCCAGTTTCTCCGTGTACACGGTTCCTCCATATCCATGGTTCTGCATCTTCAGTTTCAACCAACTGGGGATTGTATAGTACTATAGTGTTTACTATTGAAAAAAATCCGAGTGTAAGTGGACCCGCACTATTCAAACCTGTGTTGTTCAAGTGTCAACTGTACTTCCAGCTTATAAATTACTGAAAACCCAATCAGAATCCCAATAAGATTATTGCTGTTTTTTAAATAATTTTTATTGTGAAACGTATATACAAGAACTACGGAAAACATGCCTATACAGTTTGAGGAATGCCAGTAAAATGAAGCTCTCACCCAGATTAAGAAATAGTACATTGCGGGGCTTCCCTGGTGGCGCAGTGGTTGAGAATCTGCCTGCCAATGCAGGGGCCAGGGGTTCGGGCCCTGGTCTGGGAGGATCCCGCATGCTGTGGAGCGACTAGCCCCGTGAGCCACAATTACTGAGCTTGCGCATCTGGAGCCTGTGCTCCGCAACGAGAGGCCGCGATAGTGAGAGGCCCGCGTGCCGCGATGAGGATTGGCCCCCACTTGCCACAACTAGAGAAAGCCCTCGCACAGAAACGAAGAGCCAACACAGCCATAAATAAATAAATAAAATTTTAAAAAAAGGCAAAATTCCTTAAAAAAAAAAAAAAAGAAATAGTACATTGCTAGTACCTCAAAGCTCCCATATGTCCCTCCTCAATTCTGTCCCCGTTGTTCATTGCATTCTTCTTTAGACTTTTTAAAAAATATTTACTTATTTATTTTCCTTTTTTTCTTTTTCTTTTTTTTTTTGGCTGTGTTCAGTCTTCATTGCGCTCACAGGCTTTTCTCTAGTTGTGGTGTGTGGGTTTTCTCTCTTTAGTTGTGGCGCGTGGGCTCCAGAGTGCGTGGGCTCTGTAGTTTTTGCAGCACGTGGGTTCTCTCGTTGAGGCACTCGAGCTCAGTAGTTGCGGCACGTGGGTTTGGTTGCCCCATAGCATGTGGGATCTAAGTTCCCTTAGTTAGGGATCGAACCTGCATCCCCTGCATTGCAAGGTGGATTCTTTACCACTGGACTACTAGGGAAGTCCCTTTCTTCAGACTTTTAAGTTGATCATTGCTTTGCTTCTCTTTATAGTTTTATCATGTGATGTATATTCCCTAAATGATACTTTGTTAGTTTGGAAAGACTGAGTGTAAGTAGTTGTGTAAGGAAAGGATAATTTGCCACTACTAGATGAAAGCTCCCGCAAGAAGATAAGTTGAACAGTGTCACCATCTGGCTTCAGTATCCCTGAGGGTTTACAAGAGGCCTTTCTGAGGAAGTCTGAGGGCAAGGTCATGTGAGTGATTCCGGGGAAACTTAGAGCTCACCGTAGTTGGGGCATTAGCCTTTGGCTGTCTTGAAGGAACATGGACAGGAGGAATGGACCACTGTGCGTTTTCTGCTTCTCACCTTTCATAACCTCTGTATTTCAAGAGTAAATCAAAGCAGAACATTTCAATGGGGGATGGGTAAAATGAGTATTCTCAGCTGATCCAGGCGGCAGAGCAGTAGAACAGATACTAGATGGTTTGATTGTTTCCATTTTCCTTTTTTTTTATTAGTTTGATTGTTTTCATTTTCCTTTTTTAAAATTAACCCAAATAGAACTACTGTAAGTCTTTATGCAAACGGTTTTATCTCTTCACATCCCAATGAAATTCCTGGGTCAAGGGATTAATATTTCTAATTATAATGCATGTTGCTAGATAGATATTTGGGAACGTTATATTAGTTTATAATGCTTCCAGAACTATATGAGTTTATGTTTCTTCCTAACTCCAGCATTGAAATACGTCATTTTTAATTTCTACTCGGAGGTGAGTGGTACCTCACAAATGTCTGAATTTTTATTTTTATTAATCATGCCAACTTTTCCCATGTGTGAATTTACAATGTTCTTTTTCATGTAAACCTTTTGTAATATAATTGAAACATTTGTCCAGTTAAGTCTAGTTCCTGGTTTATAATATTATATTTCATCTCTTGTAAGATACACATTTTTTCACACTTTAATAACTAACATGAGGATGTATATTACAGTAGATGACAACTTACAGTTACAATTGACAGCATTTTTTTCTTTGTTAATACAAAAATAATGGTTTGTCTTATAGTCAATGAAAAAGTAATTCTTTGTATATTTTTGTTTATTTTAAAACTAACTTTTTTCTAAACGATTCTATTAAATGTAAATAATCCATTTATACCTCCCCTTGTTGAAGAAACCTTCGTGTATAGTATGTTAAGTTTAGAGTAAAATCCAAACTCCCTATCACAACCTGCAAGGCCCGACATGGTCTGGCTCCTTTGTCTCTCTCTCTGTCCGATCTCACCATAGACACTGTCACCTTCACTGTAGCCATTCCAGCCTTCTTTCTGCTCCTCAGGTCCAAGTACATTTTTGCTTCAGGACCTTTGCACCTGGTCTGTCCACTGGAGTGATCTTTCCCAGGTTTTTCACTCTTCAGCTCTTCAAAAGACTGGCTTCATTCATGACTCAGCTCAAATGTTAATCCTCAGAGAGACTTTCTTGATACTCTGTTTGAAGTAACCCCCATCACATCATCTATTTACTTCCTTCAGAGCACGTGTGACAATGGAAAAGATCTTGTTTATCTGCCTCATTCTTCCCACACCCAGAACATAACCCAGACAAGAATGTGACTTGCTGACTGAGGTGTCCCCAGAGTACACCCGTGTGTGCCTAGTGCACAGTAATCACTCTCTATTTAGTGTTTACTCTTCACTTTGTTCCACTGAGTTATGTTTCTCTTTCTGTGTTAATTTTGCACTGTTTTACTTGTTGGTATATAGGTTCATATCCCTAGTAAGACCAGTTATTCCCCTTGGGTGCGGTTCTTTTTCAGAATATTCTCCAATAGTTATAACCATTTATTCATCCTTATACATTTTTGAATAATTTGTAAAAGTTCCAAAAGTCCCTGTTGGATTTTAATCAGAAGTAAATTTAAAGTAGCATTTCCTTGCATTTATTCATTCCTTCTTTCAAATCTTACATTACAGTTTTGTTTTGTTTTTCAAAAAAGGTCCTAATATCCCATGGTTTATTCTGGAGTTTTAGGATATTAAGCTTTTTTTTTGTGGTACGCGGGCCTCTCACTGTTGTGGTCTCTCCCGTTGCGGAGCACAGGCTCCGGACGCGCAGGCCCAGCAGCCATGGCCCACGGGCCCAGCCACTCCGCGGCATGTGGGATCCTCCCGGACCAGGGCACGAACCCGTGTCCCCTGCATCGTCAGGTGGACTCCCAACCACTGCGCCACCAGGGAAGCCCACGGTATTAAGCTTTTATTCATCATTATATTCACAAATATTTCTTTACCATTATACAGCCGTCCCTCTAATTCTTACTTTACGCTGTTCATTATTTGCACTTCAGCATAGTTGAAACTATCCACTTTATGTTTATCTCCTCTACTTCTTCACTAGTCATAAGTTTATCTTCCAATTGGGACAAATTTCCAAATCATTTGTTTTCAATTAAAAAATGTTTTAATAAGTTTTTAGCACAAAGATTATTTAAATCTTTTTAACACACAAAAGATTTATTTCAGTATATCTGAGATATGGAACTGAGTTTCTTTTTCTCTGTATCATGTTCCAGTTTCTTCAAATTATTCAGTCTCCCATTGTTTCGCTACTTCTAGTTTAACTTAAATTTCTGTATAAATGTAGGCCCCTTTTTGGAATTTCAAGTACATTGTTTTGGGTTTTTTTAATTATACAAGTAGTACCTGAATATATTCTTTTTATTAAAAAAGGTAAGGTTTTTTTTAAAACAGTTTTATTGAGATATAATTCACATACCATACAATTTATCCATTTGAAGTGTGTAATTGAGTGGATTTTAGTATATTCACAGAGTTGTATAGCCATCATCACAACCAATTTTAGAACATTTTCATCACCCCAAAAAGAAACCTCTTACTCACTAGTCGCTTCCCGTTTCCCTCCAACTGCCTCCTAACTCCAGCCCTAGGCAACCATTAATTTACTTCCTGTATCTATAGTTTTGCTTATTATGGACATTTCATAAAAATAGATTTGTATAATATGTGGTCCTTCTGGACCACAGAAGGACCACAGAAGACTGCCTTCTTTAGCATAATAGTTTCAATATCCATCCATTGTTATAGCATGTATCAGTATTCCATTCCTTTTTTTTATTATTAATTTTTATTGGAGTATAGTTGATTTACAATGTTGTGTTAGTTTCTGCTGTACAGCAAAGTGGATCAGTTATACATATACATATTATCTGCTCTTTAGATTCTTTTCCCATATAGGTCATTACAGAGTATAACAGTAAATTTATTAAGTATAATGGAGAAGTCCTCCCCCTTAGCATTCATTGCCCTCTCATATACCACTCCCCTTTCTAGAGGTAGCCACTATTAAGTCTTTTAATGCATGTACACACACACACACATGTGTCACATACATTATTTAATTTTTAAGTAAAAAGTAATCTCACTACATACATAGTTCTGCAACTTGCTTTTTTAATCCCTTAGAAGTCTTGGAGCTTTTTCCACTTCATATATGCTTTTTAGTGATGCATGATTTTCCACAATATTAATATATCATAGTCTTTTATTTATAATATTTTATTCAATACCCTACCTGTGGGCATTCAGGTTTCTCCCAGTTTCTTCCTATTGCAAATTATTGTGCAATGATATCCTTGCACATGCATCTGTATGCACGTGTGTTAGTTTCTTTAGGATAGATTCCTAAATTTGGAATTGCTGCTTTAATTAAAGATGTGTGCTTTTTAAATTGTTAGATAGTACCTGATTGCCTCTCCCCAAAGTCCTATTTCCCCATAACCTTACCAGCTTTAAATATTAAGGATATTTTCAAATGTTTGCCATCTTATGGGTGAAAAAATAGAAATTTGTTGTTTTCCCTAGCTTTCTTGAATACTAGTGAGGCCACATATCTTTTACTGTTTACCAGTCATTTTGTATTTGAAAATGTCTTACCATAGCATTTGTCCACTTTTCTAATGGCTCATTTGTTTTTGTTTTTTTAAATCTATTTATTTATTTATTTATTTTAAAATTTTTTGGCTGCATTGGGTCTTTGTTGCTGCGCTCGGCCTTTCTCTAGTTGCGACGAGCAGGGGCTACTCTTCGTTGTGGTGTGCGGGCTTCTCATTGCGGTGGCTTCTCTTGTTGTGGAGCATGGGCTCTAGGCACGTGGGCTTAGTAACTGTGACTCACAGGCTCTAGAGCGCAGGCTCAGTAGTTGTGGCACACGGGCTTAGTTGCTCCGCGGCATGTGGGATCTTCAGTTGTAGCGCATGGGCTTAGTTGTTCCATAGCATGTGGGATCTTCCCAGACCAAGGCTCAAACCAGTATCCCCTGCATTGGCAGGCGGATTCTTAACCACTGTGCCACCAGGGAAGTCTGGCTCATTTGTTTTATTCATTTGTAAGCGTTTGTTTTTTTCCTAACTTTATGGATACTAATCCTTTTCTGTTATATTTATTGCAGATATTTTCTCCTAGTCCATTTGTCTTTTAACTTTATGTAGTTAGGTTTGCTTGTCTTTCTTCTTGTAGCTTGAAGGTATATAAAAATATTCTCCAGTATTGCCATTGCTTTATTTTTTCTTTTGAGAAAACCATTTTTATTATTATCACCACCCAGCTTATTTGTGCTTGATTATGTAGCACTTTGGCCAGATTGTCTAAAGAAATCTACATAACATTTCTTTCGTGTTTCAAGAGATGAAAATAACTATAAAAAGTTAACAGAGGTACACAAGACAGTGGATGCAAAAAAATCTGTGTGTGAGATTTTATCCCATCTGCAGCTTTTATATATTTGAAAAGTAGGATTCATGAGCTAAAAAATACTGTCCTATCAAGTTTTTTTTTTATTTTTTTATTTATGGTTGTGTTGGCTCCTCGTTTCTGTGCAAGGGCTTTCTCTAGTTGCGGCAAGTGGGGGCCACTCCTCATCGCGGTGCGCGGGCCTCTCACTATCACAGCCTCTCTTGTTGCGGAGCACAGGCTCCAGATACGCAGGCTCAGTAATTGTGGCTCATGGGGCTAGTTGCTCCGCGACATGTGGGATCCTCCCAGACCAGGGCTCGAACCCGTGTCCCCTGCATTGGCAGGCAGATTCTCAACCACTGCGCCACAGGAAGCCCTCAAGTTTGTTTTTTAAAATTTTATTTATTTTTGGCTGCACTGGGTCTTTGCTGCTGCACGTGGGCTTTCTCTAGTTGTGGTGAGCAAGGGCTACTCTTTGTTGCGGTGCGCGTGCTTCTTGTTGCAGAGCACGGGCTCTAGATGTGCAGGATTCAGTAGTTGAAGCAAGCAGGCTTGGTAGTTGTGGCATGTGGGCTCAGTAGTTGCGACGTGGGCTCTAGGGCACCCGGGCTTCAGTAGTTGTGGTGCGCAGGCTCAGTAGTTGTGGCTTGCAGGCACTAGAGCGCAGGCTCAGTAGCTGTGGTGCAAGGGCTTAGTTGCTCCATGGCATGTGGCATCTTCCCGGACCAGGGATCAAACCCGTGTCCCTGGCATTGGCAGGTGGATTCTTAACCACTGCACCACCAGGGAGGTCCCCTCCTATCAAGTTTGATAGAAGTAGATTTAACCTGATTACAACACTAACACCAGTATCATTGATTTAATACTTATAAAAAATGATGTTTTTCTTTTTTCCCCCAGCTTTATCAAGGTATAATTGATATATAACACATAACATTTTGTAAAGTTAAGATGTATAGTGTATTGACTGATATATATTGCAAAATGATTACCACCATATCAAGCTAATATCTCTTATCATGTCACAAAATTATCATTTCTTTTTTGTGGTAAAAATCATTTTTCAGTATACTAAAGTCAGCATGACATCCATGCAAATTAGAATGCTAGCTGTTTGGTGCACAAAGACCTGACTTCAGAACAAGAACTCTGTAAGTCCCATACTTTTTTTTCTTTTTTTTTTTTTTTTTTGGCCGCGCCTTGTAGCATGCGGGATCTTAGTTCCCCAACCAGGAATCAAACCCATGCCCGCTACAGTGGAAGCGTGGAGTCTTAACCACTGGACCGCCAGGGAAGTCCCTCCCATACTTCAAATGTGTGATCTTTTTCAACCTGTATCCATTCCTCGCGTTGAAGAGTGAGACCCAATCCTACTCCTCTTTGTGTATGAGTTTATGATCTTTTCATACTGAGCATCTAGATTACCACATACTACTTCCTGTTGCTTCAGAGTCTTGTAACTTTCTTCATCAGCTGAACTATATCCAGTGTTTTCCTTTTTATTTCTGTTCAGCGAATTTCATTGGAGTCACAGCTGCTGTGTTATAATAGCTAAATGTGGCTATTCTGACCTCTGCCAAAGGTTTAGCTTGTGGGGCTGCCCTTTGAGCCTCTGTAGCTACCTGAGGAGTTACCTGTGTTCTTGATGGCAACAGGGCAGCAACATTGAGAACAGAATCTCCAGTAGCTGCAGCTGTTTCTTCTTGTTTTTGTTTTTACACCATTTCCTTTTCTTGTAATTTGTCTGCCCTTTGCAACCTTGTAGGATCAAGACCTTTTCCATTCCTTGCTTCTACTAAGGTGATGCCTTTTATGAGACTTAGATGTTGAATGACTTTTGCCTCTTGATGACTTTCATTCTTTGTATTTGTGTCTGTTCTCACCATTTGCAGATGAATTTAGTTGCTCTTTTCCTTTGTGAGAAGAATGTTCTTTGTCATTTTATTCCCCAGATTTGTTTCTTAATTTAGTTTTAGATTCATGTCATATTATTTTGCCATCTGAGTCTGTAGCACCTTCATTTCAGTCCCTTCATGCATTAGCACGCTGTTTGCTTATTATGTTCTGGCTCCTGCGGTTTCTTCCTACATTATCTGACTTTTGTTTCCTTTCTCTTGACCTTGATTATGGTCTTGAATTATGATGTTTTGAGAAAGCTTTAGGAGAAATAGATACATCTGACTGTTCGTTTTGATCTCTATCTGGGGATGTTTTTTCTGGAGCTATTCCATCTTATTCTGTATCACTAGCCTACTGAGAACCCAATTGTTATGGACTAAATTGTGTCCTCCCAAAATTTGTATGTTGAAGCCTTTAACCCCCAATGTGACTGTATTTGGAGACGGGGCCTTTAAGGAAGTAAGTTAAACTAGGCCTAAGGGTGGGGTTCTGATCTCATGCAGCTGGTGTTCTTATAATTATGAAGAGGAAGAGACACCAGAGATCTCTTTCTTTCCACATGCACAAACCAAGGAGAGGCCATTCAAGGACACAGGGAGAAGGCAGCTGTCTGCAAGCCAGGAGGAGAAACTGCTCCTGCCAAACCTTGATCTAGGACTTCTAACCTCCAACACTGTGAGAAAATGTCTGTTGTTTAAGCCACACAGACTTGGTTACTACCATGTGGTATTTTGTTGTGGCAGCCCAAGCAGACTAATACACCAATCTTTTTTTTTTTTTTGCGGTACGCGGGCCTCTCACTGCTGTGGCCTCTCCCGTTGTGGAGCACAGGCTACGGATGCGCAGGCTCAGCGGCCATGGCTCACGGGCCCAGCCGCTCCGTGGCATGTGGGATCTTCCCGGACCGGGGCATGAACCCGTGTCCCCTGCATTGGCAGGCGGACTCTCAACCACTGTGCCACCAGGGAAGCCCCTAATACACCAATCTTAATTTCATTAACCCTCTTTAATGAAAACAGCCCCTTGGCACAGTGCTGCTGAGAAATATGGGCTGCTTCTCCTCACGTGTCCTGGCGCTAGGCAGCATCTCCACTTGCTGCTTTGAACAGTGTCAGCTAACCAGAAGCATCCCACAGAATGACTAAATCATTTCCAAGAGAGACCCAGATGACATAAAATGGATCTGCCATTGCTTTGTTAGTTTCTTTTGTTTTTTGTTTTTTGTTTACATTTAGCTCAATATCTTTAAGGTATTTATATGTCTGTATTGAGATAGGTACAATATATATATATATTTTTTCGCGGTACGCGGGCCTTTCACTGTTGTGGCCTCTCCCGTTGCGGAGCACAGGCTCCGGACGCGCAGGCTCAGCGGCCATGGCTCACAGGCCCAGCCGCTCCGCGGCATGTGGGATCTTCCCGGACCGGGGCACGAACCCGTGTCCCCTGCATCGGCAGGCGGACTCTCAACCACTGCGCCACCAGGGAAGCCCAGGTACAATATTTTTTACCCCAAAGGATAGCCATTTGTCCCGACGCTATTTATTGTCTAGGTCATCTTTTTCCCATCAATTTAAAATACCATCTTTATCAAAAATTGTATTTTCTTGGCATGGGAGGCTCCATGCAAACTGAAGTGCCTCTACGCCCAGACCTACCAGGGCAGGGCAAAGGAGGGGACATCTGCAATAGAGGGAGAGGAAGAGGATTTGGTGGTGCCAACCATTGGAGGCTACATGAATGCTGGCACCCAGTATGGGAGCTACAGATATGGAGGCAACTTGGTGACGGCAGGCTATGGTGACTTTTTCACAGACTGCTACAGCTGTCATGATTCTGGGTCTTCCTAGAGCATGTAAAAGTATTCCGCACAAAATCTACTTTCTACTTCAATTTCTCAAACTTCAAAACCCAAAGTGTCTGTGCTGTGTCCCTGTGCTTCACTGCGTTTGTCAACTGTGACTTTTTGGTGAAACTTATCTGAAATTCATAGCCTGCAGAATTTAAGACAATGGCAGTTTTTAATCATGCCTTGTCTTTGAACTTGATCTATTGACATTCACAATAAGTGGAAAACAATTTTCAGAGAATGCATTTTTGTTTAGACTTGCACAGGATTCTAGAACCAGTGTTATTCAGCATTAAGGCAAAAGCCCACCTTTGCTTTTTTTTTTTTTTTTTTTTTTTTGCGGTACGCGGGCTTCTCACTGTTGTGGCCTCTCCCGTTGCGGAGCACAGGCTCCGGACGCGCAGGCTCAGCAGCCACGGCCCACGGGCCCAGCCGCTCCGCAGCATGTGGGATCTTCCCGGACCGGGGCATGAACCCATGTCCCCTGCATCGGCAGGCGGACTCTCAACCACTGCGCCACCAGGGAAGCCCCTCCACCTTTGCTTTTTATGGGAAGTATTACTTTATTTAAGAGACAGATGATGCATTTTAATCTACATCATTTTAATCTACATTACCTTAATTTACAGTAGGTTTTTTAAAATGAACTTTGACCGTTTAACAAATTTCCAACACGTGTTTATGCCTTTGATAGTAATGAAAATGACTTATCCCATCCAGAAAAAGAAATTGTTTTCTTATAAACGTGTATATGTTCCAGTACTTTATGTTCTGTCCCACTGATCCATACTTTTATTTCTATCTTAGTATTACACTCCCTTAATTACCAAAGCTTTACAATGAATTTTGATACCTAGTAAGACCAGTCATTCCTTATTATCATTGTTTGTCCAAATGTTCTTGGTATTCTTTCACATTTTATTTTCTGTAAGAATTTTAGACTTTGTCAGTTTCATGTTTTTAAAAGTCCTCTTGGGAGCTCCCACACTTCTAAGTTCATTTTCTTCCTTTAAAACTATAGAACATGAATTTTAAAAGAACATACATACCCACAAGGACAGAGAGAACAAGAGAGAAGACAGTAGCAAGGAATTTTTTGAAAGAAGGGAAGAGTATGAATGCCTGGTATTGACTTGGCTGGTCCAAGGAAGTCACACCCCAGGCCAGCAGTAGAGAAAGCTGACAGCCAACCTGCTACACACCGTGGAACCCTCAAAAGGCACAAAGCTAGCTGTACAGAGTCTCACTGTGGTGTGGGTGTGGAGTGGTCAAGGAAAGCTGAGAACCAGTTAGATCCCTAAATCCTTTCTCCAATTCTAGACATAGTTGATGGTACAAGTCAGGGGGATTAAGTGAACATATGCCTTGTAAATGTTGTATACTAACTTTCCAACCCTTTTCCTGCCACTCAGCTCCCAAATTTCTGACAGCTAGTCTTTTACTGTTTAGGCAGGAGATTGTAAAATTCCTCTGGGAAATCTGACCAATCTAAGGAAAATGAAATTAAAAAGCCCAGGGCGGTGGTGGAGGGTAGGATTCCCAGCAAATAGCCATTATTACAGAGCTTCCAATCAGCCTTTAATTCTTATGAATAAAAAACAAGGATAATCAGACATCTGAGGAAAGGCTCTGACATGGAAAATGGAGACTAAAACAGTAAAATTCAACTCATTTTAACAATAAAACAAACAGCCCCCTATCTCTAAGCCACAGAGAAATAAAGGAAGACAAACAAAAATGGGCTCATAAACAGGAAACACAGAGCAGAATGATCTCTTAAAAATTAAAAACATGAGAGGAAAATGAGACAGAAAAGATAAGAAAATGGGAGGTCTAATACCCCAATATAAACAGCTCCAAAAAAGAAAGATGAGGAATATGGAAGGGAGGAAATTCTCAACAAAATTATTTGATGAAATTTCCTCAAACTGAAGGACTTGAGTTGCCAGATTGTAAGGGCTCACTGCCCAGCACAGTACTGAAAACCCATATTTATGTATGTTATCCTTACAGTGGATATTCAGTCATTGTTAAAAATGTATAGGGTTATAAATAATGCTATTATGAAATTATTATATGTGTTTTTTGGCATACATTTGTATGCATTTCTTTTGAGTATGTACCTAGGAGTAGAATTGCTGGATCATAGAGTATTAGTAAATAATGTCAAATAATTTTCCAGAGTGGTTGGAAGTATAGTTTCCATTTATATCAATTTGTACCCAGTCAAAAACAAAAAACTCAAATGTCTGTAGGAGAATGGATAAATAAATTTAAGAATGAAATACTATACAGCAGTGAATATGTACAAGATTTTATGACATACAACAACATGGGAGAATTGACAAACATTGTTGAGTGAAAGAAGCCAAACGAAAAGAGTACATGATGTATGACGCCTTCTATGGAAATTCAAGGACAGGCAAAACTAAACTGTGATGGTAGGAGTCAGGATGGTGGTTACCTTTGGAGAGGATACGGTCTGAGGGGGCATGAAGGAGGCTTCTAGGGAACTGGTAATGCTCCATTTCAATATTTGGATGGTGGTTACATGATATGCTCATTCTGAAAATTCATTAAGCTATACCCTTATAGCTTAATTATAAAGCGTTTATTTATAATATATAAATTATAAAGTGTTTACCCTTTGAACACTTTTCTGTTTAAATGTTATATTTATAGTAAATTAAAATCGTAAGCATGTTAATTAAGTTGATTCATGGAAAAGTGTTTTGAAGTTAATGTTCATTGAAATTAGCAGGACAGAGCTATGTTAACACCATGATAAAGAAAAATGTTTTTACATGTATACATGGAGGCTTGGGGAAAGGACATAGTATTATAAGTAGCTGTTACTTCGTTATTCTTTTATATCAGCTGGCATCTTATAAAGGGGGAAAGAAAGCCACATGTGTCTGCTGGTTGTGTTGCTATACTGAAAACAAGATTGTCCTGTCTTCAATTGTCCCCTTCAAATTGGGATAAGTAGGGTGATCAGCTAGTGCTGGGAGGTTTGCGGTGGGGTTTTTTTTGGGGGGGGTCGTGGGTTTGAGATTTATCATAAGGTAAATAGTATCTTGACTGCCCCCTTTACTTTCAGATGTGACATTTATGAAGATGTGACTTATGTATCTATTTCTCCTCGTTTCCTAGGTTTTTGTGGAGACTCTGGATAAGTGTTTCGAAAATGTTTGTGAATTGGATTTGATCTTCCATATGGATAAGGTAACCTTCTCTCCCAAACCAGGGTTACTAGGAAACTAAGAACTTTGGACATCTCTAGGCATCTGTACACCTTCATGTTCTTTCTTTTGTTTTTTTTACTCTAGGGATAGTCCTAGAACCTAAGTTATTAAACTTAATAACTTAAGTTTAATAGTTTGGGGAGTATTTTGCTGAGATTTGTTACCAGTTTTAACACACACAGGATAATTACTGGGCCTATATTATGGTTCGTGTTTTCACAGACGGACTTCTTGGTTTAGGGCAATGATGGCTACCAGGCCAATGGTGAGATAAATAGTTTTATATTGATTTTGAAATGAGTTTCCCAGGCATAGTCCAGTGACAGTGAAGCTTTGAAATAAACACATCATGGTTTTGAACTTAGCTAGTAAAATGTACCCTTTTCCTAAAGAGTAATATAGTGACTAAGACATCAGTAGCATAGTTTGAGGTCAGGTGATACTCTGTAGGGAAGCCTGCCAGGCAGAACTGAAGTGGTCCGAAGTACATGTTCTCAGTTTTGTGTTGCTACTATAACTGTGACATGGCTTATGTCTCATGTGCCAAATGAAATATGGGAGATAGCCAGCAAGGGGATAGGAGCTGCCACATTTATTTTATCCAACTGGGCACATGCTGTACCCAGTGCTGTTCATTGGTGGAGGTTGGTGCATCTTAGGTTTGCTTGGTCCTGGTTTTTCTTCCACTGATTATTGTCACTATGATCCATGGCCCTTAGAGGGAGATAATGATGTTTAGGAGACTACTACCCATTGCTATGCCATGATCCTTTATTAATCTGTTTTCATCATAACGAGGTAGGTTATTTTTAGATCCATCATTGCCATCTAGAGCACTTTCATTTTCCAATAGGATCTTCAGTCTCAGTTAACTCTCCCAGGGTTTCTCAGATAGCATTTTCTGGGCTAATGCAATGGGTGTTGGAATGGAGTACAGTTTTCTCTCTCAACATGTGGCTTGGCTGTGTGGCTCCCTGAGCAGCTTGGTGCAAGAGAATCACAGAACCCCATTCCTTTTATAGATACTTGACCTGGGGCTCCCTGATAGCCTCACAAAGCTTCCGGGACTGACTGATACTTTTCTTCTTTTTTTTTTTTTTTTTCTTTTTTTTGCGTTATGCGGGCTTCTCATTGTTGTGGCCTCTCCCGTTGTGGAGCACAGGCTCCGGACGCGCAGGCTCAGAGGCCATGGCTCACGGGCCCAGCCGCTCCGCGGCATGTGGGATCCTCCCGGACCGGGGCACGAACCCGTGTCCCCTGCATCGGCAGGCGGACTCCCAACCACTGCGCCACCAGGGAAGCCCTGACTGATAATTTTTTTTTTTTTTTTGGATTAAATTTTTTTTTTTATTAGTCTCTGCTTTACAACAAAGTGAATCAGTCATACATATACATCTGTTCCCACATCCCCTCCCTCCTGCGTCTCCCTCCCTCCCACCCTCCCCATCCCACCCCTCCAGGCGGCCACAAAGCACCGAGCCGATCCCCCCGAGCCACACGGCCACCCCCCACTATCCATCCCCCCACGCCCGGCACTGTATACACGTGCATGCCTCTCCCCCGCCCCATCACAGCCCACTCCCCCCCATATCCCCAAGCCCACCCCCAGTAGGTCTGTGTCTCTATTCCTGTTTTACCCTTAAGTTCTTCATGACATTTTTTTTCTTAAATTCCATATATATGTGTTAGCATACGGTATTTGTCTTTCTCTTTCTGACTTACTTCACTCTGTATGACAGACTCTAGGTCTATCCACCTCATTACAAATAGCTCAGTTTCGTTTCTTTTTATGGCTGAGTAATATTCCATTGTATATATGTGCCACATTTTCTTTATCCATTCATCTGATGATGGACACTTAGGTTGTTTCCATCTCTGGGCTATTGTGAATAGAGCTGCAATGAACATTTTGGTACATGTCTCTTTTTGAATTATGGTTTTCTCAGGGTATATGCCTAGTAGTGGGATTGCTGGGTCATATGGTAGTTCTATTTGTAGTTTTTTAAGGAACCTCCATACTGTTCTCCATAGCGGCTGTACCAATCCACATTCCCACCAGCAGTGCAAGAGTGTTCCCTTTTCTCCACACCCTCTCCAACATTTATTGTTTCTAGATTTCTTGATGATGGCCATTCTGACTGGTGTGAGATGATATCTCATTGTAGTTTTGATTTGCATTTCTCTAATGATTAATGATGTTGAGCATTCTTTCATGTGTTTGTTGGCAGTCTGTATATCTTCTTTGGAGAAATGCCTATTTAAGTCTTCTGCCCATTTTTGGATTGGGTTGTTTGTTTTTTTGCTATTGAGCTGCATGAGCTGCTTATAAATTTTGGAGATTAATCCTTTGTCAGTTGCTTCATTTGCAAATATTTTCTCCCATTCTGAGGGTTGTCTTTTGGTCTTGTTTATGGTTTCCTTTGCTGTGCAAAAGCTTTTAAGTTTCATTAGGTCCCATTTGTTTATCTTTGTTTTTATTTCCATTTCTCTAGGAGGTGGGTCCAAAAGGATCTTGCTCTGATTTATGTCATAGAGTATTCTGCCTATGTTTTCCTCTAAGAGCTTGATCGTTTCTGGCCTTACATTTAGGTCTTTAATCCATTTTGAGCTTATTTTTGTGTATGGTGTTAGGGAATGATCTAATCTCATACTTTTACATGTCCCTGTCCAGTTTTCCCAGCACCACTTATTGAAGAGGCTGTCCTTTCTCCACTGTACATTCCTGCCTCCTTTATCAAAGATAAGGTGACCATATGTGCGTGGGTTTATCTCTGGGCTTTCTATCCTGTTCCATTGATCTATCTTTCTGTTTTTGTGCCAGTACCACACTGTCTTGATTACTGTAGCTTTGTAGTATAGTCTGAAGTCAGGGAGCCTGATTCCTCCAGCTCCGTTTTTCGTTCTCAAGATTGCTTTGGCTATTCGGGGTCTTTTGTTTTTCCAAACAAATTTTGAAATTTTTTGTACTAGTTCTGTGAAAAATGCCAGTGGTAGTTTGATAGGGATTGCATTGAATCTGTAGATTGCTTTGGGTAGTAGAGTCATTTTCACAATATTGATTCTTCCAATCCAGGAGCATGGTATATCTCTCCATCTATTTGTATCATCTTTAATTTCTTTCATCAGTGTCTTATAATTTTCTGCATACAGGTCTTTTGTCTCCTTAGGTAGGTTTATTCCTAGATATTTTATTCTTTTTGTTGCAAGGGTAAATGGGAGTGTTTTCTTGATTTCACTTTCAGATTTTTCATCATTAGTGTACAGGAATGCCAGAGATTTCTGTGCATTAATTTTGTATCTTGCTACTTTACCAAATTCATTGATTAGCTCTAGTAGTTTTCTGGTAGCATCTTTAGGATTCTCTATGTATAGTATCATGTCATCTGCAAACAGTGACAGCTTTACTTCTTCTTTTCCCATTTAGATTCCTTTTATTTCCTTTTGTTCTCTGATTGCTGTGGCTAAAACTTCCAAAACTAAGTTGAATATGAGTGGTGAGCGTGGGCAGCCTTGTCTTGTTCCTGATCTTAGTGGAAATGGTTTCAGTTTTTCACCATTGAGGACGATGTTGGCTGTGGGTTTGTCATATATGGCCTTTATTATGTTGAGGAAAGTTCCCTCTATGCCTACTTTCTGCAGGGTTTTTATCATAAATGGGTGTTGAATTTTGTCGAAAGCTTTCTCTGCATCTATTGAGATGATCATATGGTTTTTCTCCTTCAATTTGTTAATATGGTATATGACATTGATTGATTTGCGTATATTGAAGAATCCTTGCATTCCTGGAATAAACCCCACTTGATCATGGTGTATGATCCTTTTAATGTGCTGTTGGATTCTGTTTGCTAGTATTTTGTTGAGGATTTTTGCATCTATGTTCATCAGTGATATTGGCCTGTAGTTTTCTTTCTTTGTGACATCCTTGTCCGGTTTTGGTATCAAGGTGATGGTGGCCTCGTAGAATGAGTTTGGGAGTGTTCCTCCCTCTGCTATATTTTGGAAGAGTTTGAGAAGGATAGGTGTTAGCTCTTCTCTAAATGTTTGATAGAATTTGCCTGTGAAGCCATCTGGTCCTGGGCTTTTGTTTGTTGGAAGATTTTTAATCACAGTTTCAATTTCAGTGCTTGTGATTGGTCTATTCATATTTTCTATTTCTTCCTGATTCAGTCTTGGCAGGTTGTGCATTTCTAAGAATTTGTCCATTTCTTCCAGGTTGTCCACTTTATTGGCATAGAGTTGCTTGTAGTAATCTCTCATGATCTTTTGTATTTCTGCAGTGTCAGTTGTTACTTCTCCTTTTTCATTTCTAATTCTACTGATTTGAGTCATCTCCCTTTTTTTCTTGATGAGTCTGGCTAATGGTTTATCAATTTTGTTTATCTTCTCAAAGAACCAGCTTTTAGTTTTATTGATCTTTGCTATCGTTTCCTTCATTTCTTTTTCATTTATTTCTGATCTGATCTTTATGATTTCTTTTCTTCTGCTAACTTTGGGGATTTTTGTTCTTCTTTCTCTAATTGCTTTAGGTGCAGGGTCAGGTTGTTTACTCGAGATGTTTCCTGTTTCTTAAGGTGGGATTGTATTGCTATAAACTTCGCCCTTAGAACTGCTTTTGCTGCGTCCCATAGGTTTTGGGTCGTCGTGTCTCCATTGTCATTTGTTTCTAGGTATTTTTTTATTTCCTCTTTGATTTCTTCAGTGATCACTTCGTTATTGAGTAGTGTATTGTTTAGCCTCCATGTGTTTGTATTTTTTACAGATCTTTTCCTGTAATTGATGTCTAGTCTCATAGCATTGTGGTCGGAAAAGATACTTGATACAATTTCAATTTTCTTAAATTTACCAAGGTTTGATTTGTGACCCAAGATATGATCTATCCTGGAGAATGTTCCATGAGCACTTGAGAAAAATGTGTATTCTGTTGTTTTTGAATGGAATGTCCTATAAATATCAATTAAGTCCATCTTGTTTAATGTATCATTTAAAGCTTGTGTTTCCTTATTTATTTTCATTTTGGATGATCTGTCCATTGGTGAAAGTAGGGTGTTAAAGTCCCCTACTATGAGTGTGTTACTGTCGATTTCCCCTTTTATGGCTGTTAGTATTTGCCTTATGTATTGAGGTGCTCCTATGTTGGGTACATAAATATTTACAATTGTTATATCTTCTTCTTGGATCGATCCCTTTATCGTTATGTAGTGTCCTTCTTTGTCTCTTCTAATAGTCTTTATTTTAAAGTCTATTTTGTCTGATACATGAATTGCTACTCCAGCTTTCTTTTGATTTCCATTTGCATGGAATATCTTTTTCCATCCCCTTACTTTCAATCTGTATGTGTCTCTAGGTCTGAAGTGGGTCTCTTGTAGACAGCATATATATGGGTCTTGTTTTTGTATCCATTCAGCCAATCTGTGTCTTTTGGTGGGAGCATTTAGTCCATTTACATTTAAGGTAATTATTGATATGTATGTTCCTATTCCCATTTCCTTAATTGTTTTGGGTTCGTTATTGTAGGTATTTTCCTTCTGTTGTGTTTCTTGCCTAGAGAAGTTCCTTTAGCATTTGTTGTAAAGCTGGTTTGGTGGTGCTGAACTCTCTCAACTTTTGCTTGTCTGTAAAGGTTTTAATTTCTCCATCAAATCTGCATGAGATCCTTGCTGGGTAGAGTAATCTTGGTTGCAGGTTTCTCTCCTTCATCACTTTAATTATGTCCTGCCACTCCCTTCTGGCTTGTAGAGTTTCTGCTGAGAGATCAGCTGTTAACCTGATGGGGATTCCCTTGTGTGTTATTTATTGTTTTTCCCTTGCTGCTTTTAATATGATTTCTTTTTGTTTAATTTTTGACAGTTTGATTAATATGTGTCTTGGCGTATTTCTCCTTGGATTTATTCTGTATGGGACTCTCTGTGCCTCCTGGACTTGATTAACTATTTCCTTTCCTATATTAGGGAAGTTTTCACTATAATCTCTCAAATATTTTCTCAGTCCCTTTCTTTTTCTCTTCTTCTTCTGGAACCCCTATAATTCGAATGTTGGTGCGTTTAATGTTGTCCCAGAGGTCTCTGAGATTGTCCTCTGTTCTTTTTTTTTTTTTTTTTTTTTTTTTTTTTTGCGGTATGTGGGCCTCTCATTGTTGTGGCCTCTCCCATTGCGAAGCACAGGCTCCGGACGCGCAGGCTCAGCAGCCATGGCTCACGGGCCCAGCCGCTCCGCGGCATGTGGGATCCTCCCAGACCGGGGAACGAACCCGTGTCCCCTGCATCGGCAGGCGGACTCTCAACCACTGCACCACCAGGGAAGCCCCTGTCCTCTGTTCTTTTCATTCTTTTTTCTTCATTTTGCTCTGCATCAGTTATTTCCACTATTTTATCTTCCACCTCACTTATCCGTTCTTCTGCCTCAGTTATTCTGCTATTGATCCCATCTAGAGTATTTTTCATTTCATTTATTGTGTTTTTAATCGATGCTTGATTCGTCTTTAGTTCTTCTAGGTCCTTGTTAACTGTTTCTTGCATTTTGTCTATTCTATTTCCAAGATTTTGGATCATGGAAATAGAATCTTGTATCATCTTTACTGTCATTATTCTGAATTATTTTTCAGGTAGACTGCCTATTACCTCTTCATTTGTCAGGTCTGGTAGGTTTTTATCTTGCTCCTTCACCTGCTGTGTGTTTTTCTGTCTTCTCATTTTGCTTATCTTCCTGTGTTTGGGGTCTCCTTTTTGCAGGCTGCAGATTCGTAGTGCCTGTTTTTGGTGTCTGTCCCCAGTGGCTACGGTTGTTTCAGTAGGTTGTGTAGGCTTCCTTGTGGGGGGGACTAGTGCCTGTGTTCTGGTGGTTGAGGCTCGATCTTGTCTTTCTGGTGGACAGGTCCATGTCTGGTGGTGTGTTTTGGGGTGCCTGTGGCCTTATTATGTTTTTAGGCAGACTCTCTGCTAATGGGTGGGGTTGTGTTCCTGTCTTGCTAGTTGCTTGGCATAGGGTGACCAGCACTGTAGCTTGCTGGTAGTTGACTGAAGCTGGGTGCTGGTGTTGAGATGGAGATCTCTGGGAGATTTTTGCCGCTTGATATTATGTGGAGCTGGGAGGTCTCTTGTGGACCCGTGTCCTGAAGTTGGCTCTCCCAGTTCAGAGGCACAGCACTGACTCCTGGCTGCAGCACCAAGAGCCTTTCATCTATCTGGCTCGGAATAAAAGGGAGAAAAAGTAGAAAGAAAGAATTAGTAGAAGAAAGAAAGAGAGAGAGAAAGAAAGGAAGGGAAGAAAGAAAGAAAGAAAGGGGGGAGGGAGGAAGGAAAGAGAAAGAGTGAAAGGAAGAAGGGAGGGAGAGAGGAAGGAAAGAAAGAAAGAAAGAGACAGGGAGGGAGGGAGGAAGGAAAGAAAGAAAGAAAGGGGCGGAGGGAGGGAGGGAGGAAGGGAAGGTAGGAAAAAAAGAAAGAGAGAAGATAAAGTAAAATAGAATAAAGTATAATATATAGTAGCATTATTAAAAATAAAAAGTAATTATTAAAAAAAAAAAAGCGGGGCTTCCCTGGTGGCGCAGTGGTTGAGATTCCGCCTGCCGATGCAGGGGACACGGGTTCGTGCCCCGGTCTGGGAGGATCCCACATGCCGCGGAGCGGTTGGGCCCGTGAGCCATGGCCGTTGGGCCTGCGCGTCCGGAGCCTGTGCTCCGCAACGGGAGAGGCCACAACAGTGAGAGGCCCGCATACAGCAAAAAAAAAAAAAAAAAAAAAAAAAAAAGCGGACGGATAGAACCCTGGGACCTATGGTGGAAGCAAAGGTATACAGAGAAAATCTCACACAGAAGCATACACATACACATTCACAAAAAGAGAACACGGGGAAAAAAATCGAAAATCTTGCTCAAAGTCCACCTCCTCAATTTGAGATAATTCGTTGTAAAAAGAGGAAAAGGGGAAAAAGTCTGAAATCTTGCTCTCAAAGTCCACCTCCTTAATTTGGGATAATTCGTTGTAAAAAGAGGAAAAGGGGAAAAAATCTTAAATCTTGTCCTCAAAGTCCACCTCCTCAATTTGGGATGATTCGCTGTCCATTCATACACTCCACAGACGCAGGGCACATCAAACGGACCATGGAGATTTAATCCGCTGCCTCCGAGGCTGCACAGAGAGATTTCCCTGTCTCTTCTCTGCTCTCACAGCTCCCGGGTCTCAGCCTTGGACCTGGCCCCGCCTTTGCGCGTGGGTCGCCGGAAGGCGTCCGTTCTTCGCTCAGACAGGACGGGTTTAAAGGAGCCGGTGATTCGGACGCTGTGGCTCACTCAGGCCGAGGGGAGGGAGGGGCGCGCAGTGTGGGGCGGGCCTGCGGCGGCAGAGGCCGGCGTGACGTTGCACCAGCCCGAGGCGCTCCGTGCGCTTTCCCGGGGAAGCCGTCCCTGGGTCCCGGGACCCCGGCAGTGGCGGGCTGCACAGGCTCCCTGGAAGGGGTGGTGGACAGTGACCTGCACTCGCACACAGGCCTTGTGGCGGCGGCAGCAGCAGCCCCAGCGTCCCACGCCCGTCTCCGGGGTCCGCGCCTTCAGCCGCGGCTCGCGCCCATCTCTGGAGCTTCTTTAAGCAGCGCTCTTAATGCCCTCTCCTCGCGCACCAGGAAACAAAAGGGAAGAAAAAGTCTCTTGCCTCTTCGGCAGCTCCAGACTTTTTCCCCGGACTCCCTCCGGGCTAGCCGCGGCGCACCACCCCCTTCAGGCTCTCTTCCTGCCGCCAGCCCCAGTCCTCTCCTTACTGATACTTTTGAGGTGGTCACTCTCCCTTTTCATATGAAAGGACTTTAGAAACTTCAGAGACCTCTCAACCTCCTCTTTGCAGGCAATTAGAGTGGTTTTAGGCTTGTCAGTTGTTAAAGGTGCTGCTATCTGGTAATTTCTGTCAAGGAGAGCCATAGCTCTAGTTTCCTTCTGTACTAGTGGGGGAAAAAAGTTAAGACTTAAAGAGACTTGAGAATATGGAGGGAACAGAGGAATGCTTCCTATAGGCCTTATTATTATTTTAAAACAATTTTTTTTAAACTGTGAAATACAAGGTGTTAACTTTGGGGTTAACACCTGGTTTCAAAGTGGATTCCTTTGGGGATGCCACCTGTTGCTTACCAAGCCGGTCTCAGCTCATGGATTAAGGGATAGGCTTTGCTTGGGAATTCCCAAACAAGAGAAGAGGAGGCACAGGTCTCCCATCCTCCCATTGTCCCCATGGCAAGGTGTGTCAGGGCCTGTCTCTGGTAGAGTGGCTTCCCGCCCCCTTCTCCCAATGCCCTTTCTTTTTTTTTTTTAAAAGAAACTCTATATTCTTCTTTATTTAAATTTTTTTTTTTATTTTTGGCTGCATCGGGTGTTCATTGCTGCACGTGGTCTTTCTCTAGTTGAGGCGAGCAGGGGCTACTCTTTGTTGCGGTGTGCGGGCCTCTCATCACGGTGGCCTCTCCCGTTGAGCATGGGCTCCAGGCACGCGGGCTTCAGTAGTTGTGGCGCATGGGCTTAGTTGCTCCGCGGCATGTGGGATCCTCCCGGGCCAGGGCTCGAACCCGTGTCCCCTGCATTGGCAGGCAGACTCCCAACCACTGCACCACCAGGGAAGCCCTGCCCTCTCTATTTATCAGACAACTGCAGGAGCAGACTTACCAGTGAGGAGATACACAAACTGCCTGGATACTAGGCAGTCTGTATTTGGGTGCCAGCTGTCTCTAGAAGTTGTCTCAGAATGCCAGATGCCTAACACCTGAAAACTTGGGGGCCTATGGGATGATACACCTGGAGGAGGCAGTTGCAGGTCCTACGGGAAGTTGAGCTTGGTCCTTTGCATTTTAGTGTGCAATTTAGGGTCAATTTGTAAGTTACACATGCGCACATGCACACACACACCTGTTGGGATTTTGATTGGAATTGCATTGAATCTATAAAACATTTGAGGAGAATTTACACTTTTACAATATCAAGTTTTATCCACGTTATGGTATAGCCATTTCTTCAGGTCTTCTTTGAGGTTTCTCAGTGAACTTTTACAATTTTTCCCATAGAGGTTTTACATATCTTTTATTAAATTTATTCCTAGATACCTGTTTTTTTAATGTAATGATGTTTTAAATATTCATTTTTTTGTTTATTGCTGCTACATAATATATACATCACTTTATTTCTGCAAGTTGATGTTGAATTCAGAGATTGTGTTAAACACTTAACTAATTCTGATATTTTATCTGTAAACATTTTGCCCATTTCTTTTCAATCCTGTAGCTTTCTGTTTCTTGCTTTACTGACTGGGAACTCCAGTGTAATGCTGAATAGAAGTGGTGATAGTGGGCATCTCATTTTGTTCATAATTTCAAAGCGAAGTCTTCATCTTGTCAGTATTTGCTGTATATATAGTATTTGAAGTATAGCAAGTTTTTGGGTAAATATTCTTATCAAGTTAAAGGAAGTTTCTTCTTTTTCTAATGGCGAAGAGTTTTTAGTCATGAAAGGGTGTTAAAATGTATCAAAAGCTTTTTCTCCATCTCCTGAGGTAACCATGATTTTTTGCCTTATCATTCTAATATTGTTCTTTAAATATTTGTGAGGATACCTGCTAAAGCAGTGAAGTAATTCCAGTCCCAACTATTTTATTGCATGTGGCTTTTAAAGGAAGTAAAAGGCCATAAAAATGTTGTTCTTTCTCATATGTCTTATCTTCAGATGAGTTCTATGAAGTGTTTCACTGCTGCTGCACATTTCTTTTACAGTTTATAAAACTGTAATTTATTTTTAGTTGCTCTATGACATCAGGAAATTGCTGTCCATATCTCCTAAGGTTTTTGAAAAGTGATGATGCAAGGACCAAATCTCACTGTACTCGCCTGCAGAATGTCTAAAGGTGTCTTCCAACAGGTGACTTTCTTTCAGTGGGATTTCAAGCTTACCTTTGCCCTTATGTAGAGCAGTTGCTAATTCAGGCATATCTTCTATTGATAGTAGAAAATGGTCTTTTACTCAGATAGGCAAAGGACCTGTCATAAGACAGGAGGAATGTCACCTTGAACGCAGTCCTTCTTAATTAGTCTCCACCTTAAGTCAGGAATTCCCATCAGGCGGTTACACTCTGCATTGGGTTGTCCGGGATAGCTGCCCCATTCCCCTAAGCAGTTGTGGCTAGAGTAGCAGGCCTGTGTAAGGTCCAGAAATGACTGAATTCCTGCTGCCCTGGCAATTTTTTTCTAATCTTGAGATTTCTTTCTCAGCTTCTAAATTATTTTTGTCAGTGTCCTCTTTTTATTACTGCTGCTCTCTTCACCTCTTCACTCACCCTTTCTTCCTGTCTTACAGGAAGGTTTATTCCATTCCATTTCTAGAACTAAGTCCTCTTCCTTTCTCTCCCTAATATGCAGCATAATCTCGGTTCTTCAACTCATCTCCGAGGTGTCTTTGCTCCTTCTCCTGTATCTACAAATTTTGCCAGATTGTCCCAATCTCTTACAGAATACAGCTCTCCCCATGCTTCTAGTGCTCCTTTTAACTGTCGTTTCATTTCCATCATTTCATTTAAGGTAAACCTCCTCATGTGTGTGTGATTTATACCCAGTCTTGCATTTCTACTTCGTCTGTTCCTTTTGTGGAGCCTATAGCCTGGTTTTCACTTCTACCCCAAATTCACTGATTATTTCCTAATTCTATTTGCCAGTCTTCACCTTCTTTAATGTTTCTGCAGTATTTGATGCCGTTGATCGTTCCATGAAGCACTGCCTTAATCCTTTTCCTACCTTTGTTTCTGTCACATAGAACCCTCCTGGTTCTCTTATTCTCTTCCCACCGTCTACCAGTAAATTATGATGTCAGTCATCTCTCACTTCACTCTTTTCCCTCTCCTACTTCTATCATAGATCTCATCTGTTTCTCATACTTAAACTATTATCCACTTAGGTAGTTCGTAAATTGGTATTTCTAGTCCTGATGTGTGGCCTGAGTCTTATTTTTCCCAACTGCTTGAAGACATTTCTTTCTCATTTCATTCTAGTATCTTGTTTCTTCTTGCCACTTCTTATCCGTAGCCAGATTCAGCACGTGTCTCCTGAAAACTGTTTCTTCCCTTAGCTTCCCTTTTCCGGTGGTGCTACCAGTATTCTATGTCATGTACACGCAAAACCTTTCCTCCTTCTTCCTTGCCCCCAGCAGCCAGTCAGTCACGAAAATCTGTGCTTCTTTCCATAGAGTCCTTCTTATATCTTGTTCTTAGATTCACTAGTTATTGACATTGGTCACACTTGCTTTTATATCTCTCTAGATACATACTTTTTTCCTGAACCATTTGAGAGTTAGTTGCAGACATCATAACTTTTCAACCCTAAATACTTCAGCAGACCTCTCCTAAGAGCAAGGACATTGTCTTATATAATATGTTGTGCATAATTCTCTAATATACTTAATTACAGCATAATTAATTAACCACAACATAATTAACATTCAGGAAATTTAACATTAATATATACTGTTATCCAATATATAGTTCATATTTAATTTTTCCCATTTGACCCAGTAATGTCCTTTATATATATATATAAATTTTATAATCCTAGTTTCAATTATGAGTCAAGGAGAGCCACTGTCTTCAGTTATGGTGTCTCTTGATCTCAGTTGTGTCTGTCGGGTTTTCTAACCTTGTTTTCTCTTCATTCTTGTTGATCCTGCACACTGGAATTAGATTCATTTTCCAAAGCACCCTTTAGACTAGCTCCCTTGATCACAGACCCTGTTTTGGTCCCCCATTATCAAGCTTTGGCCCCCTGTCCAGGCATTCAAGGCTGTTCACAGTTTGTCCTCACTGTCTTGTCCTCACTTACCATTACTTCTAGCCAGATACCTTCTCCTCTAGCCAGAGTGGACCAGTCTTCATCACTTTGTAATTCTTGCTTCAGAGCCTCTGCCTGAATTGCCTTTCAACATCTCTTTGTAATCCAGTCTGTCATTCAAGCTCAGCTCAAATCCTACCACCCTAAAGCTTGTCCTGGTTACCCTGGCCTGTCATCATCTCTGTGGACAATATGTAGTGCTATTTCTGACCTTATGTACCTTAGTTTATGTAAGTTTGTATGTTTTTGCTACTCGACTAGACTGTTCTTTTCTTTGTGTTTGCCCTTGTCTCCCTCCCTGGATCTAGCGTGGCCCCTTTTACTGAGTAAGGTGTCTACAGGTGAGTGTCACTAAAGAGTTCTCATGTCTCTAGCCTCATAAGCTTCTTCATGATTTAAAATGCTGCAGGTTGGAGTAAAGTTTGATTTCATAGTCTCTGGCATAGTCCTCAACTCTCCAGACTGTGCCATTTGGAGCTTATCTTGTCTGGGCAGTTGGTTCCCTTCTGCTTTCAGAAATCCCCCAAACACAGCTCAGTTTCATGGCTGAGGTGGGTATTGGTGTTGATTTTGGTGAATTGAGTTTTGTTCAAAGAAAGTCATGTGAGTAGCCCAACATTCTGTTCTACCAGTGCCTCAACAGCAAAGCTGGATTTGGAGCTCAATTGGGCTTTCAAGATTTGGTCATCAGAGTCATGGTTTAGTGCATACATGAAGGGAATTCATCCAGCCTTTTTATAGATTTCAATCTGCAGTGGGCTGTCTCAGGAGATTTGGAACATATGCTTTGGGGCAGGTCTGAGCCCAGGAAACCTTGTAGTATGGAATTTAAATCTCTGCTAAGTATAAGCTGCTGAAATGGGAAAATGCTGAGGCCTCAAAATTGAAATGAACTGTTGAGACCTAAGATGAAAGGATCATAAATAAATGATGGTGCTTGTTAAATGTCCCTTCTGGGAACAGAGGTTGTGATAAGAAAGCTCATTAATGCCCTCCACACCCCAGTGATGTTTGAAGCAGATACCCTGATTTCTGTTTCAAAGAATGGAGGAAGAGTAAAGGACACACGTTTTATGTGTTTTTAGTGAGGAAGGAGGAGCTGTTTGGGCCTAAAAGAACAAGACGTTCTGTTTGAGTTTTAGTTCTTGTGTAAGGTTATAGTTGGCATGTCTAACCGTCTCTGGCTACCTGTGTTTCTCTCTCTGAATGCTCCCGAGAAAGTGGAGGGGAGCCGAGGCTTGCCTTTTGTCCCATCGCATCCCAAGCCCTTCTCTGCTGAGGCTTGAGAGAGAAGAATTTTGTGGCAGAATATTTTTCAGAGGCTAGTATCTTATTCCCTCAGGACAGCTCAGAGATTAGCAATAATGATTTCTTAAATTTCTAACATTGCTATACTTTGTTTTAAAAAAAGGAAAGAAAAGCTCAGACTGCTCCAAACTACACTTAATATCTGCTACAGTACACACTTTCACTTTCCTTTGCGCTTGAACTTTGCACTGCCTCAATGTACAGTCTCATTGATTGCCACTTGAAATTACAGAGAACCTTTTTGGTTTGTTTAATCGTTCCTTATTACTGGTTTAGGGTATTAGGATGATACTGTACACAAAACAGCAAAATTTGACCTTTAGAGCTGTTTGTTACCTGGCCTTTTCAATAAAACTTAGTGTTTGTCAAGACTGTAGTTATAGCAAAGCTTATTACCAATGATGTTACTTGGTTGTGTTGCAGATAAAACAAATTGTGTATCACTTTGATTGCTGATGTGTAGGTGCCCTAAAAGGCTGGAATTGAGATTCACTTCTGCTGTGCTTGCTATTATTATCTATGATGCAAAAGAGGATTGGCCTGCTCTGAGATAAAAAACAGAATTTCTTGATCCCCAGTTGAAAACCCTTTGCCAGACTTGGTGTTTGTATCAATCTAGGTAGACTAGGTAATAACATAACTCCACACTTTCAGTAGCAGAAAGGTTAATTTCTCACTCAGGCTGTGTGGCCGTTGTGTGTCTCTGCTCACTGTAGTCACTCGGGGGTCCAGGCTGAAGGAAATCTTCTTCAACGTGTACTTTTCCACCTGGGCGCTTAAAGTGTGTTGGCTCTTAAAGTGACGCATCCATTGCACTCACATTTCATTGGCCAAAAACAAGTCACATGCTCTCACTTAAAGGCCTGGGAAAGTGCAGTCCTACCATGTGCCCAAGATGGGGGGGAACCTGAAATAGTTTTGAATATTACTAATGACTACCACAGTTTTGTGTTTTTTTTTCATTTATTTTCTTAGAGGCAAAACAAATCCGATGTTTGCTTCAGTATCAATTTATAGGTGGAAACTTAGAAATTTTAGCATCAGAAAAATAGAGGAACACTCTTGTAAAAAGGAAACATGATTGAATCTTAGGAAAAGGCATCTCATGTAACAGCTTTTCAGTTTCTCTAATGAAATACTTGGCATTTATGTCTTATATACTTCCCATATGAATTTAAGGTGATTTACAAAATTTAAATTCCCTAATAGAATAAATTGCTTCCATATCTGAGAGGCAGGTTCCTCTCTCCTTATAGAGGCTTTCTTCCAGTTATCTATCTTACCTTGGTGGCTTTCTGACCTTGGTAAAGTACTGAAGTCTGTTGAGAATGTTTTTGTCTTTTTTTTTCTCTGGTTATCAAATAGCAAACATTTATTAATGAGGAGGCCACTGTGTTAGATATGGAGATACAAAGATGGAAAAGACAAATATTCTGTCCTCAAGAGGTTCATGATGCACCTATAAAGATGGGTCACATAGAGACATTCCTGGGTCTTGGACTAAAGCAACATTTTTGGAGAAGGAGCCTTAAGTTGAATGTAATTTTTTAGGAGGCATGTTATATGAGGGAGCCCTCATTTTGTACTACTTTTTATAGCAGTGATCACAAGCACTGCATTTAGTCAAATATATATAGTATATCTGCATATTGTACTTCACAAAACTAAAATGTATATACATTATTTATACAGAATAACATAACACCTAATCATGAGCTCTTTTATTTAATGATATTTAATCAGAGGTAGAGAAAGAAGAATGGAACTTTAAAGAAATAGCTGTTTCTGGGGCTAGCCTCTGAAATTGAGGAGGGGCAGGATAGATGGTGGCCCATCTACAGCTTTTGCCTGAGAGCCTGAGGTCCTAGATATGGAGCATGTTGGGCAGCCTACTGACTGAGTGCAGTGGCCTGTGCTGCGTGTGGCAAGGCTGGACCAGCACCACAGGTGTGACGGCCCCAAGTTAGGTAGCTGGAGAAAACCATTAGCAACTTGAGGTAGAAGATCACTGCCAAGTGAGAAGACCAATGAGGTCTGTATGAATTCCTGAGTAGAATACAGTTAGCCCTCTGGATCTGAAGGTTCCACATCCGCAGATTCAGTAAACCTCAGACTGAAAATACTTGGAGGATAAAAACATTCCAGAAAGTTCTAAAAAGCAAAACTTGAATTTGCCATGCTGCCAACTATTTATATAGCATTTACATTGTATTTGTAACTATTTATGTAACATTTACATTGTATTAAGTATTATAAGTAATCTAGAGATGATTGAAAGTACATGGGAAGATGTACGTAGGTTGTATGCAAATACTGTGCCATTTTATATAAGGGACTTGAGCATTCACGGGTTTCAGTATTTGGTGGCGGGGTCCTGGAATCAGCCCCCAACAGATACCATGGGTGGACTGTAATCATTCAAGGGGAGGGTAATCATAGAAAGGGAAATTAATGTTGATTGGGCAGCTGCTAAGTGCCGGGCATTGTGCTAGGTACGTTAAGCCCAATAATCTTTAATACAGTAGATAGTAACACCCCTGTGTAACAGATCAGCAAGCTGAGGCTTAAAGTGCCTAAAACTTGAACAAACAAACAAACCAAAAAAAAAAAAAAAAAACATGTTCTTTCCACTATACTACAGAATTTGAGAATTTAAAAGCAGGAATATTATAATAAATATGATTTGTAAAAATTTACAGAATTTGTTGACTTCTCATTCCCAAACCAGAATTCCAGGAGACCAAACAGTAGGAACAAAGGCTAAAGGTATGGCAGGGGGTGGGGAGGAATGGGAACATTAGGGATGAAGGCCACTGGAGATTGGGAACTTTGCATAAACTGCCGCTAGACAAAGGGTCTGCCAGCTGAGGCATTAAGTGGCATTTTGGGCAGTAGTGCGTTGTTCACTGAACTGTGGATATCCCTGACCCCCTCTACTAAATGCTAGTAGGTCCTCTGCCTGATACATTTCCAAATGCCCTCTGGGGTGGGAGCAGTGCTATTCTAGATGAAGAGCACTGAGTTAGAGGAGGGTGTGTGTATGGGGTTAGGCCGAGAGAAGTTTGAAGAAGTAGATGATGATCAGACTGTGGAGAGCCTTGTCCTCTGTGTTTCTGAGTCCAATGTACACTCCCCAGTGCCCTTCTCACCAAGCAGTTTTGATACTTCCTCATTCTTAAAGCATTCTTTGTTTCTAGTTTTAGGTTTTATCTACCTTTCTGGCCATTTCATCTGGCATTTTGAGCTTCTTACCTCTTAAATGATCCCTCTTCTCTTTTCTTTTAGACACTCTTTTTCTTAGGAAATCTCACACAATCCCATGACTTCAGTTATCTTTCTGCTAGTGATCCCTAAAGTACCATCCAAACTCACTTCACTTCAAACTCAGTTATATCCAAAACTGAATCTCTATCCCCCTGTATTTCCAGACTGACAGTTCTGGAAAGGTTTTAGGAAAACTTTTCTTGTCATTCCCCTCACTGCCCATAGACTGAAATAGATATACTTATCTTGTTTCCCCCCCAATCACCTTCAATTACTTTTGCTGTGACATTTAACACAGTGTGTTGTTTTTGCTTATTTGCCTGTTTAAGAGCACACACTCCAGAGCCTGCATGTCTCGGCTTGATTCCTGGCTCTGCCGCTTAAGAACCATATGGCTTGTGCCTTAGGAACTTATGTGTGGACAGGAAATCGTGATAGCACCTAGCTTATATGGTGGATGTGAGCGTTAAATATATGGAAAGTGCTTAGAACATAGTAAATATTTATTTCATTCCTTTGTTTGTTTACCCCCCGCCACCTCCAGATACTGTTAAGGTAAGGATCAGACTGTCTTGCTCACTACTGTATTTCCAGATATTAGCACAATACTTGGCACATACTGGTTATTCATTGTTGAATTCATTTGTCCATCTACTGCCAGCGAAATAGTTAATCAAAAATTCCTTTCTTCATGAATCTTATATCTACTAGAGGGAGACAAAATAAAATAAATGTTAGGTGGTAATAAGTGCAGGAGAGAAAATAAAGCAGGCTGAGGGGTGGGTAGGTATGGCTTGATATTTTATATAGGGTGCTTAGGAAACGCATCCCTGATAAGACGGCATTTGAGCAAAAACCAGAAGAAAGTAAGAGAAGAGAGAGAGAGGTTCTTCCCTGGAGAAGAACATTCCAGGTAAATGGAACAAGTCCAAAGGCCTTGGGGCTGGTATAGCTGAATGGAAGTGAGAAAGGGGGGGAAATAATAGGAGATGAGGTAGGGATGGGGAAAGAGGAATGGAAAAGTCACCACTGCCTCTGGAGAGGGGAGCTAGGTAAGTGTGGGGACTAACTTTTCAAAAATGTTGTACCATGTGCATATATAGCCTATTTATCACACTGGTTCTTCTAGGCCCAGTGCACTGAAGAAAGAGTACAGCCCTCTCTTAATATAAGCTTTATACAGCAAACAGTTTAAGTTGCTGACTGCTGCTCTGAGGCAAAGTCTGAACTTGAAGCTAGATAAGTTGTAGATTGTCTACACATTATCCCTTCACCTTAGCCTAGGAACTGTGATTAACTCCGGAGTACAAGTGGGAGGGCCAAGGGAGTGTGTGCACAGTAGTGGTAATGGCCCAGAGTACACCTCAGGACACATTTATGAGTCTGAAAGCACATCGATCTAGATTGGGGAAAACAATTCGCTACATTGACATCTTGGTCATTGATAAATCTTTGTGGCCTTATCTGCTTATGACCTCAAGAATTAAGGTCCATATTCTGTAGAGAACAAGTTGCTTGATGTGTTTCTGAAGTTAGCCAGGTCTGTACCGTGAGACATTTTTAGCAGGTTAGGGCAGAGGGATGCCCAGACCCATCCGCCTGCTGTTGAACTCCCGATAGCACTGAAGGGAGGTCATCCTGTCAAAGCCTGGAGTTGAGCACTTCCTGTTTTTTGCCCAGTCACTATACAAGTGCATCCCTTTAGATTTTCAGAATCCATATATCTGAATTTACCCTAGAAGAATCATGTTAATGTTGTTTAGAAACCTCAGGGAAGGAATGGAAGGTTCCTTGCTGACTGGGCCTGACCCCCTTAGGCTTTAAGACTGCTGCTTCTTTTCCTACCTACAGAATGAGAGAAATGGGCACATTCCACACAGGTCTGTCCCTGGCACCCTGCTGGCTTTCTCTTTTTACATTCGTCCTTGGGCACTCGTCTGCTTTGATACAGATGGGCGACAGATCTACATCTCATTCTGACCCAGGCTAAAGGCTCGTGTTTATGGGAGTGTACAGCACCTTTCCATCTGGATGACCTGCCATCACTTCCAACTTAGTGTACACCAAACCGCTCATTTTCTCCTCCTTTCCTCACCTCCTCTCTTGCCTACCCCTCACCCACTTACCCACTCAACTGTGGTCTTCTCTTCTTAACTTTCCTTATTCTGTCAGCGATATCATCTTTCTTCAAGGCATGAAATCTCAGGGATGTGTACTTTGCTTTCTGTTTCCAGGTGGTCGCAAAATGGTATTGGTTCTTCTTTCAGGGTTTGCTTCAGTCCCACCTCTGCCTTTCCTTCTCTTTTCCTTTCCCCTTTCCTTTCCTTTTCCTTCCTGGGTAACTAATATATTAGCTCTAGGTAACTACAGCAGCTATATCCAGTCTTTCTCCCAACCTTTTTCACTCAGTCTAATCTTCCATAGAAAACATTTCTCCCATTTTCCCTTCAGTCTACATTCTTCCTTCTGGCCTCAAAGGATCTCTGGATTGTGGATCCTCTTGTCCCTCAGGCTGTCTCTGCTTTGGAACAGAGACCCCTCAGGCCAATCAGACACATCTTCCTCTGTTTTTCATATATACCTTGTCAATTCCCACCTCTTTGCCTTTGCCTATGCCTTGTCCCCACCCTGTAATACCCTCATCTTCTCCCTAACAAGCTTTCAAGGTTTCAGCACCCAGCTCAAGTTTTACATTTGATGAAGTCTTCTCTGAACTCCAGTATTGTAGGTCTCCAAGTTATTTGTCTTCTTACTCTTGCTTTAAAATTTTTATTCCTAATTGTTTCCAGTAGGTTTTAAACTCTTGGAATAGTGTCAATATGTAATAGTTTGTTGGTTACCTGAACAGTACAGGGCACTCAAATATAATTGGTAGGTTGATTGTTGCAGTTGATTGATTGTCCAAATTTTGTGTGGTTTTTAAATTTTTTTAATTTTCAAAGCACTTTTCAGATATAATGTCTGATTAACATAGCTAGAGGCCTATTTTTAAAAACTAGATTCTCATTAGACCTCAACTTTCAAGGTTATGACCTGTGTACACCCACTAGTTTCAGGGCATACATCAGTCTATCACTTAGCTTTGCCTTTGCTCCCTTGGGAGATAACATCTGGGTGGACTCAGGAGGAGCCCTGTGTGCCTTGAGTGGGATTCTGCCTGAAGTGGCTTCATGGGTTCTGGCTCTACTAGATTCTAACTTTGTGACTTAGGCAACCCTCCTAAGGACCTCCTTGTGCCTCAGTTTCTTCAGTTGTAAAATAGGGATGATACCAGGGTAGAGGGCAGGGACCTATTCTTTACTGCTCCAGAGGGCACAGGTAGGGTCAGGAGTTGGAAATGGTTCCATGCACATTGTAGCTGAGTACAGTTAAGAACTTTTGAACAGCTATTACTGTTCCACAGTAGATGGAGCAGTTTAGGAACAGTTGTGAGCTCTTTTCACCTCAGCGAAGACTCTGTTCTGTCTCAAGAGCCAAAGAATAAATTCCTGCATTGGGAAGGAGGTAGGACAATTATAACCACTACTAGTATTCATCAGGTACTTAAGTGTGAGGCACAAGTGTTTTAAATACACTGCCTCATTTATTTCCTGCATCATTTTATTTTATCTTTAAATAGGTATGTCAGGTAAGAACTCTTGTTCTCCCCATTTTACAGATGGAGAAACTGAGCTTTAGAGCTAGGATGCCTCAGTTTCTCCAAAGTCACACAACTAATAAGTGGCAGAGACAGAATTCAGACCCTGGACTCTGATTTCAGAGCCAGCACTCTCCACACAGCTATGCTCCCCTTAGTGTCCTCTCCTGCTTTAGCATCCTCAATGTGGTAAGAATGTATTAAGCTCATGTTTTGTTAACAGATAACCAGCCAGAGAGAGGATAAAATTCAAGAGAACAAAGCCTGGACCATTTTCTTTACAAAGTGTTGTGCTTAGCATTTGGGACCAATATTGCAAACAGGAAGGAAATGAGGGAGGATGAAACAGTAGACAAAAAAGAAAGTCCTGCTAGAACATTTTTAAAAAGTTACTTCACAGAGAACTCTGACTCATTATAGGAATTTTTTTTTTTATAAGGAAGGAGTAAAATGCAATGAGTACACTTTGCTGTAGTCAACAGTACATACTCAAGAGCACAAAACAGGACTTCCCTGGTGGCGCAGTGGTTAAGAATCTGCCTGCCAATGCAGGGGACACGGGTTTGAGCCCTGGTCTGAGAGGATCCCACATGCCGCGGAGCAACTAAGTCCATGTGCCACAACTACTGAGCCTGTGCTCTAGAGCCCGTGAGCCACAACTACTGAGCCTGCGTGCCACAACTACTGAATCCCGTGTGCCTAGAGCCCGTGCTTTGCAACAAGAGAAGCCACCACAATGAGAAGCCCGCACACCACAACGAAGAGTAGCCCCCACTCGTCGCAACTGGAGAAAGCCCACACGCAGCAACAAAGACCCAATGCAGCCAAAAATAAATAAATAAATAAATTTATTTTTAAAAAGAGCACAAAACATAAAACCAGCAAGTGAGTAATCCTTTTTAAAGAAGAAGAATTATTAGGAGAGCATAAAGAATAGTTTTTTGTTTTGTTTTGTTTGGAGACTTTACCATGATTTTTTTCTTTTTTCTTTTTTAATTTTATTTATTTTTTGGCTGTGTTGGGTCTTCGTTGCTGTGCACGGGCTTTCTCTAGTTGCAGCAAGTGGGGCTACTCTTCATTGCGGTGCGTGGGCTTCTCATTGCAGAGGCTTCTCTTGTTGCAGAGCATGGGCCCTAGGCACGTGGGCTTCAGTAGTTGCAGCGTGCGAGCTCTAGGGCACACGGGCTTCAGTAGTTGTGGCACGCGGGCTCAGTAGTTGAGGCGTGTGGGCTCTAGGGCTCAGGCTCAGTAGTTGTGGCGCATGGCCTTAGTTGCTCCACAGCATGTGGGATCTTCCTGGACCAGGGATCAAACCTGTGTCCCCTGCATTGTCAGGCAGATTCTTAACCACTGCACCACCAGGGAATTCCCTAAAGAATAGTTAATGAGTTACTGGGTGATTTGCCATTTCCCCTGCCTGGATAGCTTCTCTTCCATTTACTGGTTAGTTTAAGGCCCAGCCTCGTCTAAACTTCCACAGCATTTTGTACTTGGGTCACAGTCTTCCTTTTATTATAGTTAATTCTATGCATGTTTTATCTTCCCTCCTTGACTAAGCCCTTTGAGGCCAGGGTCTGAATCTTATCTTCACTTCTTCCTTCCAGCTTTAACATTCTGTGATGTTAAGCATATTTAAAAACAGATATTGATGGGACTTTCCTGATAGTCCAGTGGTTATGACTCAGCACTTCCAGTGCAGGGGTCTCGGGTTCTGTCCCTGGTCAGGGAGCTAAAATCCCACATGCCATGCGGCGCGGCCAAGAAAATATTAAAAAAATAAAAAATAAAATAAAAATAGACATTGTTACATATCACATTCTTTTAGTGAAAATGAGTGAATACTTGAACCTAATACATTATCTTGTGTGTGTGGGTACAGTGGGCTCACATATACATACTTAGTATATACAGATTCATCTCTAACCATTTGGCAAGAAGAAAGAGAATTAAATTCTAAATACACAATGATTCTGTCCACAATTCTACTCCCTTAGTCTGTGCCTGGAATGAGTGTGAGAGGGAAGATTTGAATCTGCTCTTCTTTGCCTCTCCTCTCATGTGCCTGTCATGTGCCTCCCATGAGCATCTTACTGTGTTTAGAGTGATTTTAATCCCTAAAGATACAGTACAGATTTTCAATCTGTGTGGTCCCTAAACAACAAGCCAGCCACTTTATCTAGTACTTAACTGAGGACAAAAAAAAGTAATCAAGAGGAAAGACTAGCCAGGTTGGACTGCATTGGTGATTTAAGGGATTTTGGCTATGCATAGTTTCCATCTTACTTGGTGACTTTAGAACTTAAACCTTATATAAGATGAGATTCCACTATTTTCTCATTTTTTCATTGTGTGATCATGTGAGTGAAAGAGAAAGACAGAAAATCAAGGGCTAGGGATTGGGTCTTATGGAATTTTATGACAAGACATCTGGAGAAAACTGTGGAAAATGTCTAGTCTAAAAACCAAGGAAGGTCATGAAAGTGGTCCAGGAGACACTAATAGAAAGGAAAAGAGAAAAACAGAACTTCACAAAGCAGGTTGCTTTCTTTTCCTGCTCTCTTTGCTTTAGCAGAGCATACCAGGTTTCTGGAAGGCATTTTTATGCCCTCTTCCCCTTTTCATTTCTTTCTAAAATGGATAATAGGGGAACTAGAGACTTACTCTGGGCAAAATGACTCTCAGATGATTTTCTCTTCCCCTATCAGTACTGAGTCCACTTGGAGCATCCTCCTACCCTTTGGCCTATTAATAGCCACCACACCCCCAGCATAGACAAAGAGATGGTGCATACCCCATCCTACCAAGAATCTCTTCCCTCCTTACTCTCTGGAGGCCTTTCCTAGGAACTGATGAAACCAACCAAGCTTTTTGACTTGGGGTAGAAAAAGTTATTAGCACTTAGATTTTATATAGTAGACTAGATATTTTATTAGTGATTAACAGTTCTTTTTAAAAACTTGAATGTTGCAATATTGGCATCCTCCTGTTCCAGTACAAGCACTGTGACCATGCTCTTCTGTATTTGATGAGCATTTTATTGTCTTCTCTGTGGTAATAGTTGTTTTAAGAAAGATATGAGGGACTTCCCTGGTGGTGCAGTGGTTAAGAATCCGCCTGCCAATGCAGGGGACACGGGTTCGAGCCCTGGTCCGGGAAGATCCCACATGCCACGGAGCAATGAAGCCCATGTGCCACAACTACTGAGCCTGCACTCTAGAGCCCACGAGCCGCAACTACTGAGCCCGTGTGCCACAACTGCTGAAGCCTGCGTGCCTAGAGCCTGTGCTCCGCAACAAGAGAAGCCACCACAATGAGAAGCCCGCGCATTGCAACCAAGAGTAGCCCCCACTCTCCACAACTAGAAAAAAAAAAAAAAAGCCCGTGCGCAGCAACGGAGACCCAACACAGCCAAATAAAAATAAAAAATAAAAAAAGATATGAGAATATGGATACGAAGTGGGGATGCGAGCCCTTGTCTTGTGTGATACAGCAGGCTTTCATCCTCCAATGCAGAATACCTGGAGAGGGATTGATCTAGTTTAGAGATTTCTGTGGGTATGATTGAGCTTGGAGTGTGGTGAGTGTTGACATGTCACTACCCTTTCTGCCCATGGAGTTCCTCTAGATGGGTTCCTGCCATCCCAATATAGAACTGCATTTTACTATGGAAACAGTATTATTCATGGTACTTAGTTGTAGATGCAGGGGTGCTTTATGGTATCACATTCTAGGTAACATTATGGATTTGAGTCAGATTTTGTGTCCTGCTTGCATGAGAACCTTATTTATTATAACTATAGAAAAATACATTGTAACTTTAATACTTAAAAATAAAAATAAACTTTTGGAACATGGCCAGCCATGTCTGGAGACTGTATTTTTACTGGAGGAAAGAGTGATGTTTGTTATCTTCAAGCTCCAGGTCAGTTTGCTTTTAGTGATTGCTGGAGGACAGAGGGAACAAAAAGTGCCCAGTGAACTGAGAAGGTATCTTGAGACTGAAAGACAAGACAGGCAGCTCTATATAATCAATGGATCAGTTTATTATAGGGTAGTTCACTCACAGGGTGGGATCAGGCAGTGATCTGGAAGCGTTTGCAGCTATACTCCACACTGCCGAGGGGCCCTTGGGACAGTTTCATAGTTAACCTAGTGTAGGGGGGTATGTGCTTGGAAATGGGACGTGCATTCCTAAGTCAACATTTATGGATGGGTTACTAGTCTCATGGGTAACCAGATATATGTCAGCAAAGGTCTTCATCATTGTTTGAGAACTAACAGAGCATAGAGGCCACCTGGTCAGAATGATTATTATAACAATAACTATTACATACCAATCCCCTGACAACAGAGAAGTGATTACCGCACAGTACAGTCCTGGGTAGGAGCAGCAGAAGGATAGGAGGAACTGTATGTGCCCAAGATGGCGTCAGTTATGCTAACAGCCATAGACAGTGATGGCTTCTGTTGACCTGGGATTGGATTCAGAACTTCTTTGTCTTCAGTGACAAACATAACCAAGGATGAACTTTTTTTTTTTTTTTTTGCGGTATGCAGGCCTCTCACTGCTGTGGCCTCTCCCGTTGCGGAGCACAGGCTCCGGACGCGCAAGCTCAGCGGCCATGGCTCACGGGCCCAGCCGCTCCGCAGCATGTGGGATCCTCCCGGACCGGGGCACGAACCCATGTCCCCTGCATCGGCAGGTGGACTCTCAACCACTGCGCCACTAGGGAAGCCCCAAGGATGAACTTTTGAAGGTCCTGGAATCCTCTATTCTTGGATAGGTTTGTTGAAACTGACTTGTCTCCACACCCTGTAGTTCCAGAGCTGTGTCCCTAAGGAACACCTCTGTCCTTGAAGTGACACTTTTATTTTCCCTTTTAGACTGTATCAATCCTGACATGAAACAAGCAAGCTCATTTTAACCCACTTTTATCTGTGGAGGTTAACTCTTGTGTCCCAGGCAGTAGAGTGTGCTTCTCAGTGCCCGAATGGGAAGCCAGGCCAACTCAAAAGGCCTGTGTCTCCTCAAAATCAGGACTTGTGAGCCAGATGAGCCTCTTTCATCCATTCAGCCAAATTTATGAAGTACCGCTGTTACAAAGCACGGTGCTTGGCACTGGAGACCCAGAGAAGAATATGACATAGATTCTGCCTTCAAGGAAAATCATGGTGGAGGAGAAGAACAGACAAGTGAAAAATATGACAGTGCACTGAATTGAGTGCCTCAGGAGAGATGCATACTGGGCACAGCAGTATCACTGAGAAGAGTGTGATTATCTCAGCCTAGAGAGGTCCTTAGTCTTTCTTGAATTTACTCGGCCCAAGTCTTAAGTATTCATCACCTCAAATCTTGGAAGAATGGTTTTGCAGTCTCTGATTTTTACAGAACTGCTTAACAGGATCAGCATGAAGAATGGTAGAAGGTAGTGAGGGTTAGTATTAGCAATTCTCAGCAGAGTTGGCAGCATTACAAGCCCTTGTTCAATTAGAGAAGTGCTTTCTTTCCATCAGGAAGTCCCAGCAGGTTAAACAGTCATTTAACTCTCCTTCGATGCTTCCCAGTGTTATTTTCCCCTTTCTGTGCATTTTCACAGTGGAACTGCTTACCAAGCCTTTGTTGGCACAGAACCTCTGATTCAAGCTTTTCAGAACAGGAGAGTCACACCTTCCAGGAGTCCCAAAGCTGTACCTAAGCACTATTGAATGCTCAACATACACCAGATTTATTCTTCTTATTTCATCTGTTAGTAAACTGGGTCACAGGAACACTTCCTGAGGGAGCCCAGGGTACAAACTTATAGGTCTCTATCCTGATCAGGACATTTCATATTGCCTCTAGGGAATGAGATGGGGAAGGTCTCAAACAGTTAGCTTATACTGACAGGAAAGAATAGAGGGGCCACACTGGATGCCCAGTGGATCCAGTTATAGAAGCAAGTACCTTCAACAGAGGGAGGATGATGTGACAGCTTCCTGGAAAAGAAAAGTGAAGGAGACAGATGTCCAGATGTGTGGGGAGGAGAGAATAGAGTCTCGATAGCAGGTTAGATTGCCTTCAGAGGAATAGACATCTTGACTGCTAATCATTCCTACTGTTTGACTGTTTGGAGGGTTGTTGTTTTTCTCTTTAATTAATTTACTTTTTTAGTTTCGGCTGTGCCGGGTCTTAGTTGCGGCATGTGGGATCTTTGTTGTGGCATGCGGACTTCTTAGTTGTGGCACGCATGTGGGATCTAGTTCCCCGATCAGGGATTGAATCCAGGCCCCCTGCACTGGGAGCGCACAGTTTTACCCACTCGACCACCAGGGAAGTCCCTTTGAGGGGTTTTAAGAGACAGAATTAAAAACACCAACTTTCACTCATTAAAGTGTGGCCATAAATTTATGTATCTTGATCTTGTAAAACACAGTTTCCAACCAGCATTTTACCTGTTAACATTTCAGATTCATCACCCAAAGTATTTCCTCTGTTGCCTTTCCCTCACATCAAGATAACCTATTTGTTTATTAGGGTTATCTTAATCTTTTTATTCAGATTAAACTCTTCCCTGTTGTGATTACTCTTGGGTCAAATTACCAGGGGATTTGCCAGGAACTAAGAAATCAGTAGCACTTTTGTTTAAACACTTCTGAATGAATTTTGCTAGAGAGCTGTGAATTAGTATTGCTTGATAATTGATACTTGTTCAGTGCACACTGTGTTAAGCTGGGTTTAGGGCTCTTGAGGGCCTTTACCTCTTTGCTATCTTCTATTCTGTGGTTTTTATTGCCACCTACATGACTCGGGTTTCAGATTTCTTTTTCCCTCACCTCAGTTGGTTTGTTGGTTTGATCCTTTAACCCTCAGTGTTCTCTGAGGTACTTACCTACATTTCTGCTAGCATCCTTAAGATCAGTCCATCAGTCAGCTCCTGTCATTTAACAGAACCATTCTTTGTGATCTTTTTTCTAGTTTTTTAAGTACATGAGTTTGGTATTGATTCTTGGCTGCCTTCTCCCCACACTCATGCTTGACAACCTCCAGCTTTCTCAAGGCCCCTCTATCTCCACTCAAAGAAATGTCACCCATCTTTCATGGTCCACTTCACAGTCAGTGGAAGGAAGTCTTCACTGACTTGTCAGGTTAACATGGGCAGCTGGTGATCTAATCCCTAGTTGCCCATGCTTTGCTCATTTACACTGCACGAGTCACTGTGCTTACCAAAGGTCAGTTGTGATTGTTTCAGACCTGTTGATGCCAGTTATATTGGTATTGTAAATAAGTAACTTAATTAATAATATACAGATAAACCATGAGTGAGGAAAGAGACTTGTTCTATGAAAAATTAACTTGCTTTGGGAAGGCAAAGTAACTTGCGTTGGAAAGGCAAGTTACTTAAAAAAGGAAATGAAGTTGAATTAGGTTTGGACAGAATAACTATAGGAGACTAGAGGTGGAGGACTCCTAAAATCTAGAAGAGTTCTGTGCTTCCTGTTTAACAGGAGTCTTGAGTTCTCCCTCTCCTTTAGAGAAACTGGAAATTGTGGATGATACATTATGAGTGAATTTTATACAAGAAAAAGGCTTAGATCTCTAGCTAGCAGAAAAGATCTTTTGGGCTCTACATAAAAAATTTGATGGCTCTCTGGAATTTAAGAAAAAATAAAAATGTCATGAAGAACCTAGGGGTAAGACAGGAATAAAGACACAGACCTACTAGAGAATGGACTTGAGGATATGGGGAAGGGGAAGGGGAAGCTGTGACAAAGTGAGAGAGTGGCATGGACATATATACACTACCAAACGTTAAATAGATAGCTAGTGGGAAGCAGCCGCATAGCACAGGGAGATCAGCTCCGTGCTTTGTGACCACCTAGAGGGGTGGGATAGGGAGGGTGGGAGGGAGGGAGACGCAAGAGGGAAGAGATACGGGAACATATGTATATGTATAACTGATTCACTTTGTTATAAAGCAGAAACTAACACATCATTGTAAAGCAATTATACTCCAATAAAGATGTAAAAAAAATTGATAACTCTCAAAGTAGTGTTTATAGCAGATGATTGTGGGCTTGGACATTGGGAAAAAAGTCACAATAAAAGTCAAAATAACTTATCTTTATTACATGAGTTGTCGGTTTTAAATGCTATCCGTTGAGGGTAAGGAAATCAGTGTTATTATTCTGCCTCCCTCTTTTTTTCCCCCGTCTTCCTAATTTTTTGCTAGCTGTAGCTTTCTACATTGTCAAAGCATATAGCATGGGCATTCTGTTTTCACTCTAATCCCATTTGTCTTAGTCCTACCATTAAGGGGATTCAATGCTCACCGCCAGTCTTTCTGCCACGGTTTTTCCAGTCACCTCTTGGTTAGCAGAAGTGTTTTCTTCTGTAGATTCCTCAAAAAAGACTCATGGGAACAATATTTCCTATTCTGTTACTCTTGATTGACAGTCACCTAGGTGTAAAATTCTTGGGTTACCCTTTGTCTCCTTGGGAATTTTTGTAAGTATTGCTCCTTTTTCTGCTAGCATTGAATTTTACTGTTGACATTTTCAAGATTTTGTCCCTCTTTTAAGTGATTTGATCTTTTTGCCTGGTGGCAGAAATTGAGAAATCTTACCTTCAAAGTCTAACTTCAGGCTTCCCTGGTGGCGCGGTGGTTGAGAGTCCGCCTGCCGATGCAGGGGACACGGGTTTGTGCCCCGGTCCGGGAAGATCCCACATGCCACGGAGCGGCTGGGCCCGTGAGCCATGGCCGCTGAGCCTGCGCGTCCGGAGCCTGTGCTCCACAACGGGAGAGGCCACAACAGTGAGAGGCCCGCGTACCGCAAAAAAAAAAAAAAAAAAGTCTATCTTGGCAGTGACTGTTCTGGGTCAGTTTTTCCCTGGGATACAATGTGCCCTTTCAAGAACATCCTGAATTATATTTTTACATCATCTTTATGAACTGAGTCTTTACATATCTGTCTGTTTCTATGTTACAGTTTTCTTTTATGCATATGTTATATCTCCTTTGCTGTCTTCTGTAACTCATTTTCTCCCTATTCCTTTTAATTCTTTTTTTCATTTCATTTTAGTTGCTTTTTAAAAATTTCTCCCCTTTTTGTTCCTCCCTATATTGTCAGCAGTCTCTCCTGCCTTTTGTTCCTTCCAGTTTCATCTTCATTTCTGTATGTTTTTTCCCTTCCACTTATGTCTTCTTCTCTTCTTGTCTCCCTGCCTCTCCCATAAACTCTTGCACTTCTGCTTTGAGCTCTTGCTTCATAGTTTTCTTTTTTCAATTTTATAAAGTATTTTATTACATTTTATCTGCTCTATCACAGCATTTTTCTGGTGTGTAGTCTTAGTCTGCCCTTTGGGTTTCCTGTTTCCTAATTTTTTTCTTGTTGCATCTTTATATAGATCCTGTGCAGATTTCATTTTTATAACTCATCTTTAAATAGATGAGTTTTTCAGGGACCAGCTATTTGCAGGATGCTTGTTTAGGGGAGGTCCCAAGTCTATATTCCAGGCTGGCTGAAGTTGTTCTCATAATTTCAGGTTCCGGGTGAGTTCCTTTACCCTTTATTTCTACCTAGCCAAGAGAGATGGGCGTCTGCAATTTTTCCACCATGCAAAGGCTATCTTCTCTGCTGCCACAGAGACTGGCTCTGTGAGGCAAATAGAGCTTGTTTGGGTGTTTTCTCATTTAGCTCCAACTCCAGGTCCAAGGAAGCTCCTGTTTTCCAAAAACAAGGAATCTGTTTGGTCCCAGAGGGTGTGTTCTTTACCTACAAAAAGTACATTTTTGCAGGTCTTCCTGAGCTCTCCAGCTCCCGTGTCCTCTCTCGGTAGCATCCTTTCTTCCTCTTCTCAAAAGGAAAAGAGCTCTTGCTTGAGCTCCCTGCTTTTGACAGCTTTTACACCTATTTTGGTGCCTGGGATTGTGGTTATCTTCTTCTTTTTTTTAATGTATTTATTTGTTGTTGTTTTTTTTAATTTTTGGCTCTGTTGGGTCTTCGTTGCTGTGCGCGAGCTTTCTATAGTTGCGGCGAGTGGGGGCTACTCTTTGTTGCAGTGTGCGGACTTCTCATTGTCGTGGCTTCTCTTGTTGAAGAGCATGGGCTCTAGGCGCATGGGCTTCAGCAGTTGTGGCATGCGGGCTCAGTAGTTGTGGCTTGCGGGCTCTAGAGCTCAGGCTCAGTAGTTGTGGCGCATGGGCTTAGTTGCTCCGTGGCATGTGGGATCTTCCCAGACCAGAGCTCGAACCCGTGTCCCCTGCATTGGCAAGCAGATTCTTAACCACTGCAGCACCAGGGAAGCCCTGTGGTTATCTTCTAATTTTGTTGAAAATGGAGTTTGCATTTTTATTTATTTCTCCTTTTTTGCACTTGAAACACATTTTGAATAGCATTTAAAAATTATGACTTCGTGATGCAGTGTTCAAATCAGAAGTCTTAACTGACGTTACCTATTAACCAACCGCTGGTCCCCATGATATCCTCTGTTAGGCCTTTCACTACACCTTCTCCATAAAGCCTCCACCACCACACTGTCATCCATCTTTTAAGCACTTGAAGCCCAAGGAAGATGCTATGAAGATGCTTTTCAGACTTAGGAAAAGCCTTTTATTCATTCAACATGCCTACTCCACACTGGGCATTGTTCCAGGCCTTGGGGATAAAGCATGGAAGACTTTCTACTAGACTTTTGACACACCCTGTTCAGATGAAGAGGGTGGAAGACTCAGTTTGGAATTTTGAGGGAGTATGGTGGAAAGGGTAGAACAGTAGTTGGAGCAACTAAGCCCATGCGCCACAACTAAGCCCATGCGCCACAACTACTGAGCTCTGGAATCAGACGGACCTAGATTCAGTGATCAGTTCTGCTACTAAATATGTGACTTTGGGATAGTTTATTGACTTTTCCATGTATCGGTTTACCTCAGATGGATGTTATAAAATTAAAATAAGTTACATATGAAGTGCTCAGCACATAGTAGATGCTCAACAAGTACTACTTCCCCCATGAAGAAGGGGTTCATTAAACAAAAAGAATAAATACTAGGAGTACTGGTATAGAGACCTATTTTTTTAAATTGTGGTAACATTTACATAACATAAAGTTTACTGTCTTCATTTTTAAATGTACTGTTCAGTAGTGTTAAATGTGTTCACATTTTTGTGCAGCCCATCTCCAGAGCTCTTCATCTTGCAAAACTGAAACTCTGTACCCATTAAACAACACTCCCCGTTCCCTCCTCCCCTCAGTCTGTGGCAACCACCGTTCTACTTTCTACCTCTATGATTTTGACTACTAGGTACCTTATATAAATGGAATTATACCATACTTGTCCTTATATGTCTGGCTTATTTCACTTAGCATAATATCCTCAAGGTTCATCCATGCTGTAGCATGTTTCAGAATTTTCTTCCGTTGTAATGCTGAAAAATATTCCATTGCATGTATATGCCACATTTTGTTTATCTGTTCATCCATTGATGGACAGTTGGGTTGCTTCCTACTTTTGGCTATTGTGAATAATGCTGCTATGAAGATAGGTATACAAATATCTCTTTGAATCCTTCTTTTCAGTTCTTTTGGGTATAAACCCAGAAGTAATGTGGTAATTCTATTTTTAATTTTTTAAGGAAACACAGTACTATTTTTGGAAGCCTATTTCTTGATGGGGAAGTATAAACAGTGTAGTCCCCCAGGGCATAATTTTAAGACCAGTCTTGTTTAACATTTTATAAATTATCTGTATATGAGAGTTTCACTATTAAATTGCCATTGCGTATAGATAATGAAATAGTTCATATTGCGTAAAATTTTAAAACACCTCATGTGAGTGTATATGTAGACATAAAAGTGGTTGATAAGGCTTAATTAACGTAGGCAAACATATTTTATTTGTATTTGAATGTATGCTTTATTACACTCCCTCCTCGAGGTCGGAAGAAATACCCTAGTTACATCTGTTAGTGTATTCCCCTCACTTATTATGGGCAAAATATGGAGAACTGATGTGTCAGAAAACTTCATGTGTCAAAAATACACATGCACAAACTTGCAGACGTGTCTTTTTTCTTGACTGTCCGTAACCTGTGGAGTATATTGGCCCTCAAATCCTCCATAGTTTAGTCTGGACTTTACGCCAGTAGGGTCTCAACTGAAGACAGTTTTTTCCCCCGGAGACATTTGATCATGTGTGGAGACATTTTTGTTGTCACAGGTGAAGGAGTGCTACTGGAGTCTAGTGCTCAGAGCCAGGGATACTGGTAAACATGCTGCGATGCACGGGACAGCTCCCCACAACAGAAAACCCTCCAGCCCCAGATGGCAATAGTGCCCAAGTTGAGAGACCTTGCCTTAGACCCAAACTACCTTCTCAGCATCATCCTCAGCCTCTCTTTTGCATAAACCTGACCTTCTAGCCAGACCCAGGTGCTCCTCAGACCATACACCAGCTGAATTGCTTCCTCCAGTGCCTTTCACCTGAAATCCTCCTCCCTGCTTCTCTGATGGCAGACCCGGCTTCAGTTCTCTCACTGTCTCGGTGAAACTGGCTCTGGTCTCTCTAGCCATTGCACTCTTCCTTCTCTGACCTCCTGTATGACTATCCCACTAATCTGGCACTTCGTTAACAATACAGAGTGGTACTTGCTCTCTTTCCAACTTAATTGAAAGTGCTTTGAAGGCCATGTTGATAGGACTTGATTTGAAATATGAAGTACCACCCCTTACATACCCCAGTGGGCACCTTGAGCCACCTGGGGCTTCCCATGGCAGCTTTCCTGCCACTGTGGGATAGAGTGATTTAGTCAGCACAGTACTCGACTGTCACAGCAGTCTGAGACTCAGCTTTGTTGGGAGAAGTACTAGCTAGATGGAAGGCTCACTTGTGAGCCTCATGACCAAAAAAGTATTCACCCTGAACATGGTTTCTTATCTAAAGCTGGAAGATACGGGATGAGGACGGGTGCCAAGAAATGGGCCTGTTTTGCCTCCAGCGGAGCACAGACTGGAGGATCTTGTGATGCCTGGGGGATAACATATTTCACGTGGAAATATGCGTGGACAGGAATTGTTCTGTCATAGCTGGACTGACTTAATGCCAGTTGGTGTTTATGATGATAACACTAGTAATGAAAGGCATCATTATTTTTTTAGAACCCAGTGTGTGCCAGGCACCGGGTAGGTGCTTCACACAGGTTGTCTCCTTCCGCCCTCACCACAATCCTGGAAGGAAGCTGAAGCACTGAAAGGATGATTTGCCCAAGGTCACCCAGCTAATAACAAAGAGCGGAGCTGAAATTTAAACACAGTCTGACTTCAAATGAAGCCTGTGCTCTCAGCTACCACCTTGAGTGTAGCCAGGCCCTTCTGCACTGCTTTTGGAAGAGATTTGTATCTTGATATGCCGGGATATATGGGGAATCCCCTGTGGTCTCTGAGGCATTTGTTGTGAATCAGGTGCCAGTGTCAAGTATGATCACCCTGCTGCTGCAGGAAAGCCCACGAGGTTTCCTTCGGGTCCACACTGTCACTCCCACAAAGGGCTCTAACCCTTCTTATTTTTATTTCCCCTTCAGGTACACTACATTCTTCAGGAGGTGGTGATGGGTGGGATGGTGTTGGAAACAAACATGAATGAAATCGTGGCTCAGATTGAAGCTCAGAACAGGCTGGAGAAATCCGAGGTGAGATGCAGCTGTAATTTTGCCCTGGATGGTTAGAGAAGACATGGGCAGAAGGAGGAATGGCTAATGTGTGGGTTTGGGTTGCTGTGGAACCTTAACAGTGTTTTCTACTCATCCTGTTTCTTCCTTGAGTCTATCGAAACTCATTGGTTTGAAGGCCAGCCATGAAGATTAAAAAGGTAAGAAAAAGGCTAAAAGTGTGAATGGAAAAGCCAGGTGGCATGGGAAGGCCAACAGCTTCTGGCTTGGGAGGTTATGGCCAATGTTTGTGGTTTCTAATTCCTCCTTCAAAGCCACGTGTTGCCTGGAGGGACCCAGAATCCCCATCTCTGATTCCAGTGTGGTTTCCTAGCTTGTGTGCCTATGAGTCTGGTCTCCCAGCAGGCACTTCTCGTGGTTTCAGACCTCAGAGTTGCCAATTTCCTTATTTCCAGTTAGCCTTATAAAAAGCTACAGTAGAGTTTGGGCTGGGTTTGAAAATAGCATACCCCAGGTCCACCCCCACATAGTGCTGAGTTTGATACAAATGCTCACAGTAAATTCCCATCCTTTTCCCCTGAGATCTCTCCATCGCCTTTGTCAGCCTTACCAGGGAGTAGAGGTTACAGGCATACACCTTCACACGTGGCAGAACAAGCAGAACAAATTACCTCTTCAATTATCTGAGTGTCTTAAAGAGCTTCATTGCTGGGCTTCCCTGGTGGCGCAGTGGTTGAGCGTCCGCCTGTCGATGCAGGAGACACGGGTTCGTGTCCCGGTCTGGGAAGATCCCACATGCCGCGGAGCGGCTGGGCCCGTGAGCCATGGCCGCTGAGCCTGCGCATCCGGAGCCTGTGCTCCGCAACGGGAGAGGCCATAGCAGTGAGAGGCCCACGTACCGCAAAAAAAAAAAAAAAAAAAAAAGAGCTTCATTGCTTTGTGTAACGGAACTTGATCTTGCGAAACCAGGAATGCTTCCTGTGAGGATTGTCAGTCCTGCTGAAGAAGCTTTTCCAGACCACAGCTATTGTGGCAACTATAGTTCTCTTAGAAATGTAGGCTGGGAAGCTTCCAGGAATAGTAAGTGAGTCAGAGGCAAGGGGTTTGGAAACTAGAAGCAATGGAGACTTGCTGGGCGAGGGTGGAATTGGAGTCAGGATCCTGAAAGTAGTCAAGAAGAACGAAACGGTTTTGAGAACATCCTCGACTTCTCCCCGTCTCCGCACACCGGGGCCAAGCCTGGAGAGTGAGGGCTGACCGCAGGCACCTTTCCTCTCTGTTGTTCCCAGACTTTCTGTGTCTTTGGGTACACTCCACCTCCTACGTGTCCTTCTTCCCGTCTTGTGGCCACATGACATTTCCAAAGCCAGCTCTTGTCCATTTCATGATATTAATTGGCAAGTGGTTGTCCTAAGCTGTGACATTCCTTTTCCCTTTAAGAGTTTCCCTGTGACTGCCCTCCTCTGTAAGAGTCTTCAGTCTCTTGAGGAAAGGGTTTTGTTTTATTTTGTTTCATAACCCTGTTGGTGAATATGACTTGGTTAAACTTCCTTGGTTATTTCAACAGGCATCTACTTAACACCTACTGTGTGCCAGGCACTGTTGGCACTGGGGCTATAAAACTGCATAAGACACAACCCACCTTTAGGAGTGCAGTTTGGGTCCCTGTACTATAGAACCCACTAACCTAAAGATTGTTGTGTTGGCCACCTTTGAGGCATAAGGAGGGAAAAATCAAAATGTGCATTGCATGTGCTCGGTTTGGACATTTTCTAGCCCTCTTTCACTTGTTTTTATTTAAGCCTTAAGCAGATGACACTGAGGGTTTCTCTTATACCCACCTTCACGTCTCCCCAGGGTGGCCTTTCAGCAGCGCCCGCCCGGGCCGTGTCCGCTGTGAAAAACATCAACCTGCCGGAGATGCCTCGGAATATCAACATTGGCGATCTCAACATCAAAGTCCCCAACCTGTCCCAGTTTGTCTGAGAGTGGAAGATGGCTGAACTGAATCCTTGGAACCAGCAAAGCTGAGCCAGTCCTGCAGCAAAACCCGCTCTGCGCCCTAGAGGAGTCCAGCCTCAGGCCGTGGCCCCTGCTATCCCGAAGCGGGAAGGAGTCCTGTGTCCACTGGCAGCGTTTGTGCTTGCTTCTCACATGTGCGGCCTTGCCCGTCTCTTGTACACACAGCCACTGCAGATGTGAGGGGCCCTGGCTTCCTCAGTGGGTGTCAGGTGCCCAAGCCACTCGCCCCCTTTACCTGCCACGTGCAGCCACTCCCAGGGATTGCAAACTGTAGTGAGAGGCCCCCCTGCTCCCAGAACCCCACCACGAGGATGTTCTCTGACGCGAGTCTTCAACCTTAGCACCACGCGGCTCCCTGAGGTCCTGTAGCATTGACTTTCCTGGTGAGGTGCCATAGCTAGAAAAGAGCTGACCCTCTAGATTTGGGGATGTGGTGAGTGGCAAACAAGGGCAGGATGTTATGAGATCCAGAGTTGCCTACTGACTCTACTAGAGTTGGCACACCCAGAATCCTTTTGTAGAGCCACGCTGTCTCATCACCACCTCCTGCAGCATACACTCCCCACTGCCACAGTCCTGGCCGTGCTCTCCCAGGTGTTTATGTGCAGGACACAGTCCAAATCATAAGCCTGTTGTTTGCCTTCCCCCCACATTTCTGCCAATAGGGAGGGCACCCCCCTCAGCCAGAGGGGTCCCCCTCAAAGGGGAGGGGCCCTGTGTCTGTAGAAAGCAAAGTTGACAACATGGGGAACATCTAAGAATTATGACTCTTCCAGGTTTAAAATACATTCTCCTTCCGAGGAGCAGACTGGTCGGTTGCTGTGTTATGAATGATGAGTCTTCTTTGTACAGGAAACCCACTGCTGTCTACACCAGCTTCTGGAGCATGAAAGCCTGAGCTGGGGTCATGTGTTCTGGACCTGGCACAGGGGAAGGCTGGGGACACGGGCAGCCTGCTGGCTGAAACCGGTGGCAGTGCAACATCTTCTCCCCCGTGTGCGAGGGGTCCCTGCCTGAGCTCACTCTGGGCACACCCTGTTCCCCTCAGATGACAGTCCCCTGGAGCTAGCTATGGAAACCTGTAGATGTTTACATTCGGTAAGAGCCTTTCTTCCTGTGGTTAACTTAGAGCTGAAGCTGCTCCTCGAAGCAGTGCTTCCTACTCCCGTGCTGCCTCGGGGCCAGGTCTCAGGTATGATGTTGAGCTGCCTTGAGATTAGGGAGCTCGCTGCACCATCACGGTAAAGCCTCCCGGCCTGGGGACTTTTCATGCCTGCCAGCCAGTGGCCCAAACTGTTTCCTCAGGCCTCCTGATGCTGTCGCAGAGCCCGTCTGAGATGGTGCCCGGCAGGACCATGGTCAGGACCACGTCTTTTCCCGCTTTGAACAGTGCTTCCTGTGCTTGGTGCTTTTTGCTCTCTGTAGCCTCTTAACCTCAGTCTTTTGGAACATCTCTGATAACCTCAGAGATGGGTAGTATTGATCAGAATGTAGGCCCTCTTATGTTGGAAGAGGGAAATGTAGGTTTATATATCTAGCTGATGTTAAAACCTCTGATATTCTTTTAAAGAGTTTAATTTTTATTTTTAACAGACATTTCAGTATATTCACATCCCTCTCACATTTGCTGAAAGTGATACAGGAACAAAGAAGGAAAATGATATTTATTTTGCACCTCCTGTAAGGTGGCATGAGCGAGATCCTTTCACAATCCTTACAACAGACACTGTTATCTCCATTTTGCAAGTCAAGAAAGTAAGACTCAGAGAGGTCAAGTAACCTGCTTTAGGTCACAAGGGCTAAGAATTGAGACTGTCTGTATGTCTAAATCCACAGTTCATTTTTTTTCACTGCTCAAGATGGCTTCTCCTGATTTTATTTTCTTTCTTATGGATGAGGAAACCTCAAAAAGTTTAGGTAGCTTCTCAGAAACTGTGATAAAAACTGGCTTGGTAGGGCTTCCCTGGTGGCGCAGTGGTTGCGAGTCCGCCTGCCGATGCAGGGGACACGGGTTCGTGCCCCCGTCCGGGAGGATCCCACGTGCTGCGGAGCGGCTGGGCCCGTGAGCCATGGCCGGTGGGCCTGCGCGTCCGGAGCCTGTGCTCCGCAACGGGAGAGGCCACAACGGTGAGAGGCCCGCGTACCGCAAAAAAAAAAAACCAACTGGCTTGGTGTAGACAGTGACAGCATCAAAGAGTGTGGGCTGGGGGGTCCTCCACATGCCTCCCTTGAACTGGTGAGGAAGCAGAAGCCCAGAGTGTTTCGTGTTGTGTCCAGGGTCACGGAGCTGGAACAAAGTCAGTTTTCTGTTTTCTTTTTTTAAGATTTTTATTGGAGTAGAGTTGATTTACAGTGTTGTGTTAGTTTCAGGTGTGCAGCAAAGTGAATCAATTATACGTATAGTCGTTTTTCTTGAGTTTGTTTCATGGCTTATCGCATTGCTGCCACATGTCCTGGATTTCCTGGAATAGTCTTTGAATGTTTTGCCTGCCAGAAACCAATGATTCCCAAAAGCCACTGACCGGTGCTAGAGACTCCAGCAGTGGGCATCCCAACATCATCCCTCATACCGCTTCTAAAAATGACATAAAACTTGAACCTGGTCTTTTGTTTGGAACACTTGATCCCTTTGGATGAGCCACAGTAATTGTTCATTAACTACTTGAGGTTGCCTGCAAATCCAGCTACCTTTTTTGCTTGTTATCAGCAAAGCCACAAACGTTTTTGAAAAATAAGAGGAAATCCTCATTGGCCTTTTTTTTGGAGAGGGATACAAATACTGCTGCTGAGAGATGTTGGTTATGAAAATAGGGGCCAGGTTTGAATTTGGGAGCCCTTGGCCCTGGATGGTTTACAATGAGGATTTCCTAAAGTGGTACAGAATACTGGGTTTTCAGTGTTCACTGCCACTGACAGAAATCTAATATTCCTCCATTATGCAATTTCTCAGTGCCTGGTGGATGCCAGGCTCAATTCTGGGCACTGAAGGTTGTGAGCAGTGAGGCCCTGCCTCCTACAGCTGTCTCTGCTGTGCATTTCTGAGTGCTCAGTTTGCATCTGACTGGCAGCCTGAATTTGTGGAGACTAGAGTCAGTGACTTTGTGTTTTATGGAATATTTAAAGGCCAGTAACCCATATCCCAACCCCAGCTGACCCCATCATGCTCTGCTGTCTATGCTCCAAACAGCCTGTCTTCAAGCTGCTAGAACAAAAATACTATAGACTGGGTGGCTTAAATAACAAACATTTCTCACAGTTCTGCAGGCTGGTCGAGATCAAGGTGCCAGCAGATTTGGTGCCTAGTGTGGGCCTACTTCCTGTTTCACAGAGGGCCATATTCTTGCTCTGTCTGGAAATAATGAAGAGAAAGCTCTGGGCTCTTCATCCCCTTATAAGGGCGCCAATGCCACCATGGGGTCTCCACCCCTGTGACCTCATCCAAATGTAATTACCTCTCAAAGGCCCCATCTCCAGTGGCTTCCCTGGTGGCGCAGTGGTTGAGAGTCTGCCTGCTAATGCAGGGGACACGGGTTCGAGCCCTGGTCTAGGAGGATCCCGCGTGCCGCGGAGCAGCTAGGCCCGTGAGCCGCGACTACTGAGCCTGCACGTCTGGAGCCTGTGCTCCGCAACAAGAGGCCGCGATAGTGAGAGGCCCGTGCACTGCGATGAAGAGTGGCCCCCGCTTGCCACAACTGGAGAAAGCCCTCGCACAGAAACGAAGACGCAACACAGCAAAAATAAATAGATTAATTAATAAAAACTCCTACCCCCAACATCTTCAAAAAAAAAAAAAAAAAGGCCCCATCTCCAAATACCATCACATTGGGGATTGGATGTCAACATATGAATTTGGGAGAGGACACAAACATTCAGTCCATACGTACCCACCTTTCTGCTAGGCCTGGTCATGGCTCTGTGCTTGTCACATTAAGGATTAAGTCAGCTATCTTGAGTCTTCTCAAGTCCCTGTTATTCAGGCCTCTGCCACTTACAGAGCCAGCCTTTCCTCCCCACCACCTCCACCTCCATGGAGCCAACCTAGGGAAGACCTCTCGGGCCCCAGCTTCACCAGGTAAGAAACCAGGGGAGTTTGGCTGAAACCAAGCTGCTGGCTAAGTCCTGTCTCGTGGACCAGTCTTTAGTAGGGGATTTCCTTAGTGTGGTCCATGGGTTTCCAAATAGGATGCAGCAGTGATCAGTGCCTGAAGATAAAGATCAAGAGAGAGTGTGATAGCCAGGACAAGAGCCAATGAGGTAAGGGGAGTCACCTGGGGCGGAGTGGGGGTGTCAGCTCCTAGCAAACATCCTGGTCTTCAGCTTCCTGAGTCTCCTGCCCTACCCATCTCCTTGTGGTCATCGTGAGCCTGGTGTCCACATACCTGTGTGTACACGTGGCCAGTGCCCGCAGGTGGATGAATGGCTGATCTCATGGTTAAAATGTTGCCCACTGGGGAGCACTGGAGGATGCTACATTTGCGATGTCTGGCAGCAGTTGGCAGATAGACAAACAGGCCTCCTATAAGGCAGTAGTTCCATGGAAATGATTAATCTTTTCCAGAAGACTGTTCAAGTTCTTTCCTATTTCAATGAATTAATGTTTTGAAAAGGAAATTCACGTGGTTCAAAATTTAAGGTGACAAAAGCCTGTTCAGCCAGACTCACCCTGTTCCCCCAAACCACGGAGCACCCACCCCCATCCCTGGAAGCAACAAGTGTTTCCAATTTAAAAGATTAAGAGACAAAGCCCCTGAATTTTTATTACTGAAACTGAGAGAGTGTACTTTCCTCAGAGTTGTGTCCCATTTGACCTTGGTTGACCTCAGCCCACTACAATCCTGCTGTCCTCTGTAGAGGGAGAGGCCTCCCAGACCACCCCGTCCTTGCTCTGCCTGTCTGTTTTCCATGGCACTCTGATGTCCTGTGTGTTTGAGTTGTAGTTTTTATCTCCCCTACTAGGATGTATGCCCCTCAAAGTCAGGGATTTGTCTCTCCTGTTCAGTGCTGTCCCAGCTGCTATGACCAGTGCCTGGTATGTACTGCTCTATATTGAATGAGTGAATAGTTGAGACAAATGGTAACTCGTTCTAACAGCAACTTGTAGCTTATGCTCTCCAGGGCCCTGTGCTCAGTTAGCATTTGGGGAAAGAGCCTGGGTAATGGCATTGGGAACAGCCTATAGAGAGGGACCAGGTGATGGCCTGTGGAGGATGAGGGAGAGGAGAAAGGCAAAGCTGATGACAGTGGAGCCCACATGACCAGAGGACCAGCAAGGGAGAAAGACCAGAGTTTGGATGTGGACATGTGACACTGGAGTTGCCTGAGAGTATCTGGGGCAGATGTCCACCAGCCAGCTGGGAACCTGGGAGTGGGCAGAGAGGAAATGAACGTCCAGCCCAGAGAGATGGTGGTTGAAGCCATGTGGGCGAGCGATGTGGCCAAGAGGACTCAGCCTGTGGGCAGAGTAAGGGAGATGAGAGTCTAGACAGGAGCAACTTCCAGTCGACGGAGGACTTTCAGTGGGAAGGGCCCCTGCTGAGAGGCCAAGGAGTGGGACTTAGAAGAGATGACCTTTATTGGTCTTGCCATTGCCCCTCCACCCCAAGCCCTCTAAGTGAGGCAGCGAAATGAGGGAACTTGGAAGGGGTGGCTCTAGCCGAGTGGTGGGGTGGGTCTCACCCACGAGGTGGTTGTATAAGAGTGTGCATTACAAGCTAGCTCTGTGATGTACAGAGCCTTCGGAAGGTCAGTCAGTGACCACATCCATAAAGGGGTACCAATAACTCCTGCCTTGGGGGCTGTTTGAGGGTTAACTGAGAATTGATGAAGACCACAAAGGACTCCATAAACACAGGCTGCTGTCATCATTGGGATTTTTGCAGAGGGAATGGGAGCTGAAGTAGATGCAATTAGCTGGGAGAGGTTTGGTGGTGCTGGGAAGGAGAGATGGGCGTCTGTAGTGCTCAAGTCCTGGCAGAAGACCTCAAAGGTGGGGCTGCAGAGGGATGATGGGGACAGTGGATGCTGGCCTGGCCCCACCAGTGGCCCATATCTAGAGGCCACCGGTAGATAAAGCTGTAGGAGAAGTGGTGGAATCTCTGGAAAGTGAAGCTTCCCTTACAGTGAGGAGGTTGAAGACATAGAAGAGCAAGCTTGGGACTGGTAGGACCGGAAGCGTGGGGGACAGAGCCTGGAACTCCCTTCCCCCAGAGTCGGGGAAACGGAGAGGTCCCAAAGACACAGTGGGAGGAGTCAGCATTTGGCCAGGACCGGTGAGGGCCTCTGGCCAAGCAGGCCTGTCCGAGGGTTGGGTTCCTATAGAGACTCCACGCTTTCTGTGAGAAATGGGATCTTTAGGCTTTCTCAAGAGCAAACCTTACATTTTCTTTCAACTCTGATAGCAGCCTGGCCTGAGAGCGCTTGGGTATAGGGGTGCCCTCCCCTCCCACCTAGGATTGGACTACACTTTCAAGAAGTCAGGTTGGGGGTTGTTTTCTGTATTGGTGATGATGAATGCCCTTTACAAACCCATGGGATAAAGGCACAGCTGAAATGACAGAAAGGAGGAGGTACAGGTAAATACTTACTCATTTATTATTTTAAGAGTTCAGCTATTGAACATGTTACAAAAGAGGTTCAGTCGAAAAGCCCAAAGCCCATGTCATCATCAGACTCCTCAGACTCTTCTGTCTTCGCTGCCACTGTCTTCTCAGCTGGGGCAGCAGTGGTGGAGGCGGCAGGACCTCCTGCTGGTGCCGCCCCAGCTGACAGGCAGGCCCACCAGCCCCTTCCTTGCAGATGAGGCACCCGATGTTGACATTGGCCGGAGCCTTTGCAAACAATCCTGGCCAGAAAAGGTCAGCATTTACACCAGCTGTTAAATGAGGGCATTGATCCTCCGTGACCATCACCTCATAGTTGTGCAGGATGAGGGCCGAGTAGATGCAGGTGAGCTCCGAGATGGAGGCCATGGTACAAGCGAATGCGAGGAGGGCGTGGTGCTAGTCGCCGGATGAAGTGAGGGGTTCACCCCAGTGCGACCCAAGCTTCCTCGGAGGGACTGAGCACCTTAGCGGCAGCTGAGGAGAGGGAGCCAGGTGAATTTTTCAAAGACTGGGATCCACTGACTCCCCAGGCTCAGGTGATATTCAAAGTATTTACCAACAGGCCTGTCTCAGGCACTGACAAGTGGAGGTACCAGATGGGCGCTTGGGGATGTTACTGGTGGTCCATGATGCTTCTGCCACCAGGCCCTACCTCTCCTGTGGTAACAGGAGAAGCCAGGAGGTTGCCACACCTGCAGCTGCTGCAGTTTGCTCCTCTGCTGGCCTGGGTGGGGCCCTGTTGATGGCAACTGTGGCTTGGTGAGCCAGTGTGCCTCTTCCTGCTGGGGCCCTGAGGTGGGAGGGGCAAGGAGCCTCCTCGTACCCCACCCCTAGACCCTTACAAGCTGGAAATGAAACTGAAGGCCAAGAGACACAAGCCCAGGGCACGCCCACTGCAGAAGATCACCACCTTTGCCCTGGGCAGCCTGGCACTGAAGCTTTCCTCCAGCCTCCCAGTTCTGAGTCCTTGGCACTGGGTGCCCTTCCCTTGACCCCTCTCCAAGCCTCTGAGTGGCTCCCCAGCTGGCCGTGGGCCACATGAATCTTATTCTGGCTGGCAGGCCTGAGGTCGCTGCATGCCAAAGATGGCAATATGCACAGCCTGGAAGGTAATCCTTTCTTGCTAGGAAAGTGCTTATCTAACTGAGGCAAGCTAGGATTTGAACTGCTAATTGCTAAGCCAGCTTTTCTGGAACTTCTTTTGTGTGTCTGGGAGGTACAGCTGGTCCACGAGGAGGTGGCTCCCATTCAGATGCTGGACTGTGCGCTCGGTGGTGTTTTCTGCTGAAATTCCCTCACGTTTTTTGCTGAGTTTCCCAGCCTCTACCTGCCTCTTCTCCACCATCTGGGGCCTACCTGGGCCCTATGAAGTGCCAACCAACCCATCAGCTGTTTATTGTGCACGATGATGTTACAAGATTGGAAGGAAATCCCTGGGTCCAAGGTCTGTGCCAAACAGGCACGTGATACGGTGACGCTGCCTGGCATTGTACTGTGCCTGGCACAGGTTGGTGGCCCGCAGTGGGCCATCCTTTCAGGCCTCTCCCTGAGCCGCAGTGCTCAGGGTTACAACCCTTTCCTATCAGGTCACCCACTCCCAGCTCCAGCCCAGACCTGATGAGCTGCTCTTGGCTCCTGTGGCCCCAGAAAGGCCTCGGACTCCAGGCCGTGCCAGACCCTGGCCCTGGCCATCCCCTCTGCCTGTCTTCAGGTCTTTCTCACTCGCTCACTTCAGGAGAGTCTCTGCACAAATGTCGCTGTCAGAGGACTTCCTTGCCCTTTCCTATTTCTCATGGCATTTATCACCTGACGTGATAGTGTTTGTAATGTCAAACTCTGTTCTTTTCACTATTTTTTGCTGTTTTGCTGTGCCTAGCACAGTACCTGACCCACTTTAGCTGTCAGTTAAATAAGTGATTGTTTATGAATGAATGAATGAATGAATGAACACTTCTGCTGTTCCCCTGTCAACATGCATGGAGCTCCACACCTACTCCAGGCTTGAGGACAGGAAGCTCTGTGGGGTGGGAGTCATGGGGCCTGGCTTCTCAATTCACTGTGTGAGCCTGAGTGAGTCATTTAGCTGCCTACTTGCAGTTGTAGGAATAGTGTATGAGAACGCACTTATCATAGAGGCATAAAGCCCTGAATGGGATATAAACTTGGTTTGAATCCCGGCTCCACCACCTGCTAGCTGTGTGGCCTTGGGCAACATACCTAACCTCTCTGTGCTTCCGTTTCCTCATCTGTGAAATGGGAGTAAAACAGCTTCCTTGAATCAGTCAAGGTTCTTGGTTGCAAACAATAATACCAACCCAGAAGCTTACTAAAGGACTATAGGGAAGCTCTCACAGGCTCAACGGAAAGGTGGAAAGCCCAAAACAAAGCTGTCCAGGACACAAGGAAAAATATTCTCTGAAGCATGCCACCAGCACTGCCAACACTGGACCCCAGGGCCACGGACCCTGCTGGCCTTCCCTGAATAGACCAACTCCCAGGCAGTGCCTCTGATTTGTAAAACTCAGGTCCAGGGGCCAGGGCAGCAAGTAGAGGAGGCTGGCCCCAGCATCACACAGTGAGGAGCTTGCCAAGCAGGGAAGAGACGCCTGTCCACCACATCACATGCAGAGGGTTGTCCTGAGGATTAGAGTTAATCCAGAACCTCGAACACAGCTAGTGGGAAACCTGGTGGAATCCGTTGGAGTTAGTACATGCTTATCCTATGACTCAGTGATGTCAAACTAGTGTGCGTGTCTGGAAGATGGGGACAAAAACGTTAACAGCAGCACTATGTGTAATCGCCAAAAACTGGGAACAGCCAGATGCCCATCAAGAATGGAATACATGAATAAATAAGTACCCTGGACTACTACACAGCCACAAGAAAGAGCAAACCACAACTACATGTAACAACGTGGAAAAATCTAACAAACACAACACCAGGCATAAGAAGCCAGGCAGAAGACCACGTAGGTTGTATGGTTTCATTTATTTGCACTTCAAACACAGGCAAAGTGAATGCATGATTTTAGAAGCTGGGATAGTGGGTGTCCTCCTAGAACGAAAGAGAAGAAGGGGCAGGAGTGGGGCTCCTTGTGCTGAGAAAGCTCACTTTCTTGATCTGGGTGCTGGTTTCACAGTGTGTTCACTTTGTGAACCTTCATTGAGTTCTTCATTTATGATTCTGTATTTTTCTCTAGGCTTGTTATACTTCAATTAAAAAATCACATACGGAGCTCCCCTGGTGGCGCAGTAGTTGAGAGTCCGCCTGCCGGTGCAGGGGACATGGGTTCGTGCCCCAGTCCGGGAAGATCCCACATGCCGCGGAGCGGCTGGACTCATGAGCCATGGCCACTGAGCCTGTGCGTCCGGAGCCCGTGCTCCGCAACGGGAGAGGCCACAATGGTGAGAGGCCTGCGAACCGCAAAAAAAAAAAAAAAAAAAAATCACATACGGGTTTAAGAAAAAAAGAAAGAAAAATAATTTGTCTCTGGGAAGCACTGGGGATAGTGCCCATGGTATGAGATGAATAAATCTTAGGTCGTTGTTACCATAGTCCTTGTCCCTGGTTGGTCTCTCTCCCACCCCACACACCCTATCCTCACACACTGTCCTCCCAGGCTGGAAGAGACCCCTGTGTTCTCAACCCTCAAATGCATTCAGTAGGCAGAGTTGGTGCTACAAGCACAGGGGTTCTGAGCTCATTTGTGAGTGGTGGGGAAGACCTCTTGGCTCAGCACAACCCATTCACTCCTCAAGGAATTAGCCACTTCCTGCAGAGGCTGGGAGGCCAGAGAGAGTGAGAACTGGGCAAACAAAGGGACTGCAAGTAGCTGAGGACAGGAGTGGAGAGAGATCAGGGAGGTGATGGAGAGCTGGGGCCTCGGAGGCAGGGAATGTGTTGGAGCCCATCCTGAGGACAGTAGGAAGCCAGGGTAGGAGTGGTCTGTGTGTGCCTGTGTTGGGCATGGGGGCGGTGTATGTGTCCAGTTTTGCTCTGGCTTTAGTGAGGAGAATGGATGAAAAGGGAGAAAAAAAACATTCCAGGAGTCCAATTTGGAAGTCTTTGGTGGTGACCAGGTCAGGGTGAGACCATGGAGGTGGAGAGAATTGGAGGATTCATGGGGCATTCTAGGATTAGAACTAATAGGACTTGGGGATCGTCATCCAGCGTGGAGGGAAGCATGGGGATGGGCGAGGCAGGTGATGACCAGGGGCTTGAGTAGCCCCACAGATGATAGGTCTTGCTCTATCTGGCACCCCGGAGGAGCTGGATTTGGGGTGAGTGTAAGTTAGATTTGGGGAGCAGAGTCAGGAGAGACTGAGACAGTGGGCAATGCCTGTGGAGGGTGGGCTTGTGGGAGGGAAGGGAAGCCGTGTGCATAGAGAACCCCTGGCTTACAGGGACACTGCCGAATTTAGGCAGCCAGCTCAGAGGAGAGGCCCAGATTAGGAGAGTGTGGGCCATGGAACCAGGGTTTCTGGGGCTCAGTGAGAAGGAGGGGAAGGGCTGACAGGGGGATGGGATGGGTGCACAGAGTGAGCCAGGGCCAAGGATGACAGAGATGTGGGGCCTGGTGGGCTTAGCTAGTCTCTATAAATTTCCAAATCAATGAGGTGGACACTGGTGAATGGGAGGACCCTGACCCTTGAGAAGGAGAGCACCCAGCCCAGGGTGGTGGTGCATCAGGGGACACCAGGCTAGATCACGTGTGTGGAGACTCTACATGATCTCCAACTAGAACAATATCAACGATAATAGTGAAAGTGGCTCTGGTAGACATTATTACTGTTCAAAATATCTATTGCCTCTCCCTGGGGGAGCATGCCACTTCCCATACCTTTGACATCAGGCTTGGCTACCTGACTTGCTTTGGTCAATAACCTGAGCATAAGTGAGGTGTGCCACTTCTAAAAAGAAACTTCTGGAGTCATGGTGCTGCCACGTTCATTCTTATCCCTGCCAGGAGACCTGCAGTGTCCCAGATAAGGGCTGCTCCTTCAACCTGGGTCTTGGAGTGGAGCTGACTTACTGCAGAGCTGCAACAAACCCATGACGGACATGTAATGTGAGTCAGAAATAAACCTTGTTGTAAGATGCTAAAATCTGGGGGCTGTTTGTTGCTGCAGGATAACATAGCCTCAGCTGACTGATACAGCAGCCCGTGGATTTGGAGTGTATACTCTGCACCAGGCACAAATGATTCCATTTGTATAAAGTTCTAGAAAACATAAACTTATCTATAGTGACAAAAAGCAGATCAGTGGCTGCCTGGGAACCGGGTGGGAAAGAGGGGGGCAAGAGGGAGGGATTACAAAGGGCATGAGAAAACTTCTGAGGTGACAGATATGTTCATTATCTTAAGTGTGGAGATGGTTACATGACTGTATATACATGTCAGATCTTACAGACTTGAAATATGTACAGTTTATTGTATGTCAAGTATACCTCAATAAACTGTTTTTATAGAAAAGTCAACTCTGTTGGACTAGAATTCTAATAAAATTCTTATCCTTATTTTACAGATGAGGAAAATGAACCTCTTTGGGGTTAAATTACATGCTGAGGGTCACTCAGTTCTTAAAGGCTGGATCCAAAATCTGAACCAGGTGTGCCTGAATTCAAAACCTGTACCTTTTAACCCTAAAGGAGTTTGAGTGGCAGGCCCAGGGTCCAGGGGTGAGGGCCCCCAGGCATGAATATGGGCTACATATGGAACCCCAGAGACAGCCCCTGCTTAAACACAGTGTTCCCCAAGAGTCACCTTGTGGGGGGAGAGGAGGTGGGCAGACGCCAGGCCCCACGGTTTTCAGAGCAGCCCCACGTCTCCTGGAAGTCTCCTAGGCACAGCATGGCAGCAGTGGGGTTCTGGAGCCAGCTGGTACCCACATGGGAGAGCCGGCTGTTAAAATTTCAGGAATTTCACGAATCAGTTGTTAAACGTAGCCATTATTAAAAATTAAATCATATATGCTTACAATTAAACAAAATATGTAAAAAACAAAGATTATAACACTCAAAACTCATGGCCTCCTAATTATGTTCCCACTCCTGACTGGTGTTTATGCTCTTGTGGTTCTGCACACCATTGTGTCTATTAGGGGGAGATGGTCTCTTCCCAGCTCCGCCTCCTGTGGAAGCTTGAATTCGGACTGGTGGGATTATTTACCCCGTGGAGATGGGAAAAATGCTAAATCCTAAAAATGCTAAATGCTAACCCCTCAAGCCCACCCCCTGCGGATTGTTAAACATTTAATCATCACATCACTGAGCCCTAGGGTCTTGGACAGGAGGCTCAGGCCTGGGGCTGAAGGGAGAGGCAAGTACAGACAGAGGCTGGAGGCCCGGAGCGCCTATAATGACGGTGATAAAATGGCTAGCCTGATTCGTAGCTGCCTGACAAGTTTTTTTGTGAATTCCATCCCTTAATCCTCACCACAACCCTGAGAGGTAAAGTGTTATTACTACCTGCAGATGAGGAAGCCAAGAAGATACAATACTTGCCCAGAGTTGCTCAGCTAGTAAGCATCACAGGCAGGATTACAAAGCCTGACCCTTAACTGCTACTGTCCACACACACCCCGCCCCCTGAAAGTAGCAGTGTTGGGCTCAGGGTCTGGTCTAACCTTTTCCTGAAACCTCCAGCCAGGCACAGGCTCCAGGTCCCTAGGAGCCTGGAGTAGGCCTCAGTGACCACTGGGCCCGTGGCCCCAGTTCTCCTGTGGGCAGCCTGTCTTGGGGGCCACGTTTTGTGCAGAACTGAGTACCAGGGAGAGGACTGACCCGTTTCCCATGACCGAGGCCAAGGGCAGGCTGACCCCTTTCCAGAACAGTTTGCGCCTCTCAGGGGCCCTGGAGCACTAGGGGACAAGCTGGGCTGGTGGAAGCCCTGAAGCCTCCTGAGGGCTCTGAAGAGGAGAAATTCCAGAATGCCACAGCCTGAGGGGCCTCTCAGATCCTCCTCTCAGATCTTCCTCTTCATATGTGAGGAAAGTGAAGGCTTGGGAGTGCAAATGTCCCTGAGACTGAGATGGGGCTGACTGTCCAGAGTCGAGTTTCAGAGAAGAGAGTTTTGGAAAAGGTCTCAGGCTGCCAGAGCAAGAGGAGGAAGCCCTGGGAGGCCAGAAGGTTGGAGCAGGTCTCCCAGGTGCCATGAAGGCGGTGCCCCGAGGGCCGGTGGGAAGGATGCCTGTGATTTTCTTTCTGATGCTGGAGGTGAGGGAGGCTGCAGTGCAGGGTTGGGGGTGACCGGTGGGTGTGCTTCAGGTGAGCCACATGGGGAGTGGACCAAGGCTGGCCTGGAAGAGATTGGGGAAGCTGAGGAGGGCCCCAGGGCCCTGCTGAGTGTAGTGGGTTGAATGGTGTCCCCCAGAAAGACATGTCCAAGTTCTAATCTCTGGAACCTGTGAATGTGACCTTATTTGGAAAAAGGGTGTTTGATGTAATTAAGTTAGGGATCTGGAGATGAGATCATCTTGGATTATTCAGGTGAGCCCTAAATCCAATGACAAGTGTCCTTATAGGAGATACACAGAGATGAAGGCCACGTGACCCCAGACAGAGACTGGAGTGATGCAGCCACAAGCCAAGGACCACTTGGAGCCACCAGAGGCTGGACAAGCCACTGAAGCATCCTCCCCAGCGCCTTTGGAGGGAGTATGGCCCTGCTGACACTGTGATTTCAGACTGGTGACTCTCCATACCAGTGTGAGAATATGTTTCTGTTGTTTTTGGCCACCCAGTTTGTGGAAGTCCTAGGAAACCCATCAGTGGGGGTGAAAACGGGCATGTTGCAGAGATTCCTCCACTGCATGGGATGGTGCCAGGTGGGAAAGGAGGCTCACAGACTGGCAGGTGGAGTGTGGTGGGCTCAGGCTGGGTGGGCAGAAGGAAGCCCTGCAGAGGGGGATGGATGGAAAAAACTATGGGTGGGAGGTGGGGAGAAGCTTGGAACTCTCAGGGGGATGGGAGAGCCAGGGTCCAGGAGGGGGCTCAGGAAAAGGGCACTTTCAGGACATGGCAGGTCCTGGGAAGAGACGCGGGAGGGGTGGCCGAGAAGGCAGATGGGGAAACCCCCAGAGCTGAGACTTTCTAGACAAAGAGGCTGACATGCTCAGGGAGAGGCATGCCCAGAGGAGTCATGGGCTATGTATGCCAAGTGGGTCAAAGACGAGCACTGCACCGATATCATCCACGAAGGAATCATTACTGAGGGCTCCTGTGGGCCGGACGTTGGTAAACACTGTGCACAGCTTTTCTCGTGTAACTCTCACAACAGCTCGATGAGGGCTTGTTCCCATTTTACAGGCGAGGAAGGCGAAGGCTGGGGGTAAGGTAGTTGCCCAGCTTGTAAGTGTCAGACCCTGACTGGAAGACACGTGTCTGCCTGCAAAGCCGGCCTCCTTCTGAGCATCCTGCCCTGCCCTCGGGAGGCTCCTGGGGCAGCCTGTGGCCAGTGCGGGGTTGGGTGGGGTGTGGAGCGAGCACTAGGATGGGAGCCGGCCCAGGGGAGCGACGCTCACCCTGCCTTCTTGCCCTGCCTGGCCTGTCCCTCCCTCTCACCCCGCCTCAGGGACTGCTGTCCCTCCCGCTAGGCTCCCAGTCCATTCTGTCCCTTCCACGCCTGGGACCCCGCTGGGCTCAACTTCGCATCAACAACAGGCTCTTTCCCACTTCCGGCTTTGCCAAGAGAGTCAGCTCTAAAACTGCTCTTTGTCCTTTTTTTTTTTTTTCAAAAAATGTGTTTTTGATCAATTTTATAATAAAACCCAAACTGAATTCTTGAAAACAACAGCAATGAGAAATAATAAAAGAAAAAACTCTCAGCTCCAGGAAGTGCTGACTCCAGCACCATCCTCTCCAGCCCAAGCTGCAGCGCTGGTTCCCTTCCCTCTCTCCCCCAAAACCCTGCCTCCACCCACCCATGCACAACTCCTGGTACCAAGCCTCCTAAATATCCCCTAGCCCCTTGGTCTCTGCCTGCTGCTGAGATCCTTCACCTCTGGAGAGGCTCTATGCCTCCCAACTGCTCTTCCAGACTCCAGTCTGATTCCCCTCCATGCTGGTCCCCTCCGTGCATGCTCTCCCCAGAGGCTCACTCTGAAAGACAAATCTGACTTCATCAGTGTCCTTTACTCAGAGTTCATAGAGTCTTAACTCCTTACCACGGCATTCAAGGCTTCAATGTCCAGTCCCTGCTCGCCCCAGCTTCATACCCCACCAGGCACCTGACCCCCTGCCTTTGCATATGCTGGTCCCTCTCTCTGCTTGAGACACCCTTCTTCCACCTGTCCATCAAGATAATTCAACTCAATCCTCAAGACTCAACCCAATTAGTACCCTCTTTTGATGGCCCTCTCCTGCCCTCCCCAGGCAACAGAGTGGCCCTCCTCCCCACTGTCATGACAACTGGGTGGAACCTGGTTCATTCATTCATCTGATATGTGTCCATTCCCATGCTAGGCACAGGGGCACAGCAGAAAACAGTACCGGCCCAGCCTCTGCCCCAGGGGACATTACTATCCCTGCTGCTGTTGCCCAGGTAGACCGTGAGTCCCCCAGGACAGGTGCCACCTGCCTGCACAGAGACGAGCTTGGTGCCCACAGGCAGTGTGTGCTCCTTAAATGTTTGTTGACTGAATGACCAACCGGATGAGTGAGTGAATAACCTTAACCCCTTCCAGCTTCCCCTTCCCCAAAGCTTTTCTATCTCCTTTTCTTTTTTAAGTAATATTTTAATGGTTTTGGTGGTGGTTGCTCCAAAAATAGTACAGATGTATGTTTCTTCAAACAATTCAAAGAATGCACAGGTGTACAAGGAAAAAATGGTAGTCTCTCCCGGCCCTGCTCCCCCCAGCCCCCTGCATCAAGTCGACTTCACTGAAGCCGATGACATTAATCATTTGGCAGGTGCATTTCCACCACCCCAACACTTCATGACTCTAAATAAGTCTACATGCACCAAGAAAGTTCTTATGAAGATGAGTAATAGTAAATATATTACTTTGACTCTTGCTTTTTTAACGTAAAAATATGCTAGGGACATCATTCCAAGGTCATATAAACAGAATTAACTTGATCTCTCCAACTGCTGTGTAATGTTCCCTGTGAATGTTTAATACTTTGTTTAAATGGTACTCTATGGACACTTTGGCCTTTTTTTTTTTTTTTTTTCTGTAACAAGGAATGCTGCAATAAGCCTCCTGCTACACATCTTTGAGTTCTGGTTGGGTTTCTCCAGGGTTTAGGATAAAGCCCCCGAAGCAGAGTCACTGGGTCAAAGGGAATATACATGTGAATTTTTAATAGCTCTTGCCATTTTACTTTCTCAAACAGTCAGACCAATTCACAAGACTCCAGGAGTGTATGAAAACATGAGTTCCCCATACCCTGGCCAATTCTAGATGTTATCAATAGTCTAAACCTTTGCCTGTATCATGGGCAAAAAATGACATCTCATTGTTTTGAAATTGCATTTCCTGAATACATCTTTTCATGCAATGGTTGGCCTTTTTTAATTTCCTCTTCTGTGAGTTTTTGCCAGTTTTCAATTAAAAAATCACCTTGTAGGAACTTTTAACATTATCAATATTAATTCTTTGTTGTATGTGTTGCAAATATTATAATCCCATGTAATAATCGTCTTTTGCCATACAGAAGTTTGTATATGCTTAAATGATTTTTAACCCCTTATTACAAGAATTTGAAAACATACTCAAAAGTAATGAGAACGATATAAGGAACTCCCAGTGTACCTACCTCTGAGCTCCAACAGTGATCAAGATAAGGCTAAGGCTAATTTTTCCCCCAGTATGAAGTTTTCCTATTGACGTTGCTTGTGGTGGTTTGTTTTGCAGAAAAAAAATTTTTTTTGTAGTCAAATTTATCTTTTGTCTTTTGAGGCTTCAGGTTTTGTATAATATTTATAAAGGACTTCCCCACTCTGGGATTTAAAAAAAAATTCTCCCACGGTTTCATTCAGTAGTTATAAAACATGATTTGTTTTTCATGGTGGGATAGTATTTCATTATATGGGAAGACCATAATTTACTCAACCAATCACCTATAGCTGCATATTTGGGCTATTTCTGATTTTTCCTGAATTATAAGTAATACAAGGCAGTAAAAGCCTTGTCCATGAATATTCTAGTTCATCAGGCTAAATTCCTGAAAGTGAACTTCATTTCCATCGCCAAACTGCCCTCCAGAAAGTCGGGTTGCATTTCTGCCACAGTGGCTTGTGTATTACTCTCAGAATGCCCTCAGAGCCTAAAGCAGAAAGGCAGGGACCCAGAATGGAAGATTCTCTCCTGGCCTGATTGAGCCTTTCTTTGGCTTGTCAGCCATAGAGAGGATTATGTCAAATATGCTAGAGGAGGGGGCCAGGCAGCATGAGACTGGAGGCCCAGAGTAGCTGCTAGGGTATCACTCAGAGCCAACTTTTACTTCACATACAATTCTATACTCCAATAAACTTGTGACCTGGCTTTTCAGAGCACAGGAACAAATGAGAAAGGGGAAGCAAGGCTGCTACTAAGAGTGCCCTAGCCCACTTGTGCTGTTTCTAAAGGAAGGGAAAGTGCATGTCAGTCAAAAAGCAACCACTTTGGACCATGGTGATGCAGTGCTAAACTGTCCCACAGATCCCAGTAATGGATGAGGGAGAGTCAATTAGACTGGGTGATCTCGAAATTTGCTTCTAAACCTGAGATTCTGGAAGGTATCTTGAACTTTGTGGTAGGCAGAGTAATGCCCCCTCCCTGAAGATGCCCTTGTCCTAATCCCTGGATTCTGTGAATATGCTTTGCTATGTGGCAAAGAGTAATTAAAATTGCTATCAGTTAACCTTAAAATAGGGAGATTATTTTGGATTATCAGGGTGGACACAATGTAATCACAAGGATCCTTAAAAGCAGATGCAGGAGGCCATAGAAGAGTTAATGTCAGAGTGATACAATGTCAGAAAGACTGGATAGGCCACTGCTGGCTTTGAAAATGGTAGGGGACCACAAGCCAAGGAATGTGGGCAGCCAGAAAAGGCAAAGAAATGGATGTTCTGTAGAGCCTCCAGAAGGAAGCCCTGTGGACACCCTTGAATATAGCCTAGTGAGATCCATCTTGGACCTGACTTACAACACTGTAAGATAATAAGCGAGTTGTTTTAAGTTTGTGTTAATTTGTTACAGCAGCCATAGGAAGGAAATACAAATATCGTCTGGTACTGCCCAGTAAAAAAGATACCCAGAGAAGAGGAGTGCCCTGCCCCTGGCCGCACAGCCTCTGGAAGCAACATACTCCTGGCTCTGGTCTTTATTTTATTTTATTTTTTTTGCTAGGTCCTGCTGCTTCTCTGCCTTCTTAATGATGAGCCCCAGGTATCACGAAAGTTAAATTCTGTGCTGCCGACATTCAGTTATCTGGAACAGCCATCTCCGGGGGATGCCCAGTTTATTTTTTTGAATGAGTGGGGCTCCCCCCACCCCCCGCGCCCCAACTCGAAGGTCGAGGCTTTGTGTCCCTCCCCCAAGGGCAGATGCTGTCCAGATGGGGGGCGGGGCCCTGGGGCTCCGGCCACAGCGGGGCTGGGGGGCGTAGCGGGGTGGGGTGTGGAAGCGGGAGACCTGGAACCGAAGAACAATTCCAGGGCCTGCGGGCCGGCCGTCGTTGGAGCGGCTCCCCATCTAGGATGCTCCTGGGAGGCTGCGGGCAGGCGAGGGAGGAGTCCAGGCGGAGCTGCGGGGGGGCAGAGATTAACCCGGGAGTAGTGGTCGGGTCAGGTTACTTCCCTTTACAAAGAAGGGGAAAGGAGGAGTCAGGTCCTGGTGGGCAGTGTCCGTGGCTGGTCCGGCTCGTCGTTCGGGAGAGGAGGCTCCGAGCAGGTCAGGGTCGGGCGCCCTGGCGGCCACAGGCAAGTGGAGCGCGGTGGAGAGGGGCTGCGGGGCGCGGAGGGGCTGCGGGGCAGCTGCGGGGCGGCAGCCACAGCGAGGAAGGGACATCGGCGCAAGCGCGCGCAGAGACCCCGACGTCCCTGCCGACTCCCCCTTCTCAGACCGGTACACTGAGGTCCAAGGAGAGCGAAGAATTCTTTTGGCTGAGATCCCGCTATGATCTCGCGGCCGAGTTGGTTCCGCAGCGGGCCTATCAGCCGGGCAGGGGGCCGCCCACCTGGAGAGGTGGTCCCCAGGGCGGGGAGGGCAGCTGCCGGCGCCTCTGGGGGAGGGCAGATGGAGAGACTCCGCTGGTGCAGCGGACTCTACCCCGCTGGGGTCTGAGGCAGGGTGGTGTGGGGACAGAGGTGCGAGCGTGGTGACTATGAGGCACCGCAGCTCAGACTCTTAGTGGTGGGGCGGAGCCAAAGATGAACGGAATCCCGTCCAGCCTTTGGGGTCTATACAGCCCCCAGAGGAGGACGGGGGGGCCGGGGGTGGTCCAGGGTCAAGGCCGCAGCAGGAGTCCCCCTTAGCTAACCTTGGACGTTTTGCCTCCGTCCAAAGCCCTCCCCGACCGCTTAAAGGGAATTCCCGCTGAACAAGCGTCGTCTCCCTTGCTCCTTACAACCCCATAGTTCGAGGGTTCTCCTGAGGCAGGAACGGAGCGCCGGCTCCAGCACTCCCTGGCAGCCGAGACAATCAATGCACCTACTGCAGCCCGCACTTGTTCTGGGGAGGGGTCCTCCAGATGAGCCAGTGGGGCCCTAACTCTGCACCTCCAAACCCCCAGCAGTGCAGTGGGCACGGGTGCCCCAGTTGGGTCATGCCTTGGGTTTTGTAACTTGAATCCGCCTCCTCCCTCCAACCCAGCCCAGGGACTGCACCAACCAGGCAGTGTGGTTGGATGGTCAGAGCACTGTTCTCAGTCAGGCCTAAGGTATGATTATGGCTTAGTCTCTGAGTCTCTAACTGACCTGGACCTCTCTGGGCCATGCCTTATTCACCTGTAAAAGCAGAGTCTTGGACTAGATGGGCCCTCCCGTTGGTTGTCTGTGTTTGAGGAGCTGGCTGTAGATATGTGAGGTGGGGGAGGGGAGAAATGAGGGCATGGTCACACGGAAGTGGAAATGGGCCTCCAATCCACCAAAGATCCCTTTTGGACACATTGGGGGCAGGGGAGGTGGGGAAGGCAGGGTGCCTCGCCCCTCTCTGGCAGTGGGCTGGCATCCTCCACTAGCCCACCTCCCTAAAAAGCCCTAGGGTAAAGCTAGACTATCAGTGGAAGAAAGCTTACCCCAGAGAGCTGCTCCCACTCCACAGATGGAGAAACAGGCTCAACTGCGTGAGACAGACCAGCCACCTGCCCTGTGATTACCCCAGAGCCTTCTAGGGAGTGGGGCATCAGCTCCTTCCCACTTCCACAACCCTTAAGCCAAGTCCTCCAGCCCCTTTGCTTCAAGAGTTTTATTGCTAAGCATTCTGAGAAGACAGGTTGGGGGTCCCCACGTGGGAAGGCATCAATCAGGGTATTGGAATGGGGCCTAGTTCCTGGGCCTCTGGCTCTGGTGGAAAATCCAGGACCCCATGCTGGCGGCTATTCGAGAGTCTAGGAGGGATGGCAAGGACAGTAGGCCAGCTGTTCACACTGAGTCCCCTGGGTGCCTTCCTTCACACAGGGCAATAGCCATCACCTCCAGCCTGGGCCCAACCCTGGGTGTCCGTCATTGGAGACGCTACAGTAGTTCGGCTGCACCCTTGAAGGCAAGCCAGGGTCCTCCACAGAGACCTGTGTCTGGTAGCACAGCGCTCCCCCTCTGATAAGAAGTTCCACTTGCTAGAACCAGCCCCTGCTCCCGGTCCTGGTCTGGGGGCAGGGAGTTCATGGCCCCTTTGTAGAGCCCCCAAGCTGACTTCCACCAGGTTCCCAGTCTCTCAGCTGTTCCTTGCAGCAGCCACTCCTGCCCCATGTCCCTTAGTGTGCCTCTAAAATTCAGAAGAAGGGACACACAGTTCCCCTAAAAGATGATCAGGTCTTTCATCCTGCCCAGATTGGCCTTCCTTAACTTGTTGTCATGTGTTGTTATGTTGAAAGGTGTGTGTCTCCTCCTGTGGTCTTTTAACCCTCCTGGGCACTGCATAGTAGGAAATGTGGGGAGCTGTATGAGAGGATGCTTTGGGAGACACATATAGTTAAGCAATAGAAACTGCCACTAACTAGCTGTGTGACCTTGGGCAAGTCACTTAACTTCTCTGTGCCTTGGTTTTCTCAAGAGCCAAATGGTGGTGATTATCCTGATGGTGATTATCTGTTCAGTTACACAGATGGGAGTTTCCAGACAGGATCCACAGCCCAGAATGGCCCTTCCGAGGCTGGTGTACTTCCCCGACTCCAAGAGGGCCCCTTCTGCTCCTTCGCTCCCGAGTGCCCTTGCATTGGGCTCCAGAGGCCAGAACAGGAGCTGACTTCCCATTAGGGCCTTCTGCGGTTCTCACAGGATGGACAATGTCCAGGGCTCCCAGAGGAAGCACCCTGGGGGCTGGCCCAGGCCCAGCCTCATGCAGCTGTGGGTGGAGACCTCAGAAGTCTAGGAGAAGGCCAGGGGCTGGAGGGGCCAGAATGTGCCCTGCACTGGGGCCCCAGCCTCATCCCTGCTCCTAACTCGCTGCTCCTTCAGAGCAGACAGATGGGCTTCAGGTTGTTCCATAGCTCCCAGCCTGCCCAGCCCTGCAGCTGAGGAGGATAGGGCGGGGAGGTGTTGAGCGAGCATGAGCAGCAGCTTACCCCAAGACCCAGCGATCTGTGAGGGAGCCTGGACTGCACAGTTGTTTGCCTGACTGCTGGTCCTGGCTTTCCCCACTACAGCCCCTCCCAGGCTCCTGGCGTTGTCATGTTTGAATTCAAGGCAACTTGTACCCCCATATCTGAGATAAGGCTGACTTTTCCCATTCAATTAATGTCTTCTACACGAGTGGCTATGCCTCAAATATTCTCTAACATGATTGTTGTCAACCTTAATTTTTTTTTTTTAATTTAGAACTTTTGTTCCCAGACCAAAACATAGGCAGGGCAGAAATATATAAACCCGTAGATGGGAAGGCTGCTTTGGTTGAGACCGGGGCTGGGTACTCAGCTTCTCCCCCATCAAGAAATGAGTGGTAAAAGGAATGCACACATTCTGCTCCCCTGCAGAAATCTTCCACTCCAAAGGCAGTCTGCAGGTGACGCCACCCCAGAATCATACAAGGTGGAGCAGTGATTCCCCAAGTGAGTGCAGCTAAACAAGATGATTTTAGTAGCCACCTAGATGAATAGTTTTAAAATCAATAGTCATAAACTGAAATGTGTATCAGAAAAAATATAACGTAATACATCCAACCATGACTTCATGGTCGTTATTGCTCAGAAGGAGAGTAAGTAGTGAGTTTATTTAAAGAAAAATGTAAACTAAATAATGTACAGGAGGATCACAGATATGGCAAAACTCACAAAAAGTGGTTTGTATGCACAATCTAGGAGCCCAAGAAGGAATGTGAGGCATAGAGGGGAAATCTGTGCCGAGGATCCAGGGTCTGAATTAACGCCGAGTTTGGTCTTTAACCACTGCCTCTCGTTTTCTTATGGCTGCTCCATTTCGCAAGCATGTGTTACCTGCCTGCTGTGTACTAGGTGCTTGCCTGGTATGGAGGATACCATCCTCGTGGCGCTGAATCTTGGGGGTGCTGGGAGAGCTGCCCCAGGATAGCATCGCTGAAGTGAGCTTCCAGGATGAGTGGGTGGTATGTGAGGGAAAGACAGAAGCTGTCCAGGCCCAAAGAGAAGCTTGGGGTGAGGGTGAGGGTGAGGGTGGAGTGGGGGTGGAGGAAGGAAGAGATGGTGGGCTTGAGAAACCAAAAGAGGCCAGTGGGGCAGAGCAACAGGGGGAGAAGGCTTGAGGTGAGACCAGAGAATCACTGGAGGCTAGATCACACTGGATCTATAAGCCAAGCCAAGTTCTATAAGCCTTGCCTATAAGCCAAGGCAAGGATTGTGGACATTGTCATTCATTTAGCCAGTGTTGAGCTTCTGCCCTGTGCTAGACATGGAGGGGTGTACAAAGTCACAGAGGCTTCCCTTGAGGTGCCTAGGTCTAGTGAGAAGCTTTTGAACACGTAGATGGCCTTAAGTGCTGTGATAGAGGTGTGAACCAGAGGCCAGGGAAGCACCCGGGGGAAAGGGGCTGCCTGTTCATGAGAAGGTAGTGATGTTTGAGCTGGGTTTTGAAAGATGAGTAGGAGTTTGACAGGAGGGAGAGGAAAGGCATTCCTGGCAGTGGAAACAGGATGGGTAAAGGCACAGAGGTATGAAAAAGTCCAGGGAGTTTGGGGAAATACCCACAACTGGAGCCACATCGGGCATTGGAAAGAGGAGAGGCCAGAGGGTCAAGTCCACAGAAGGTTTTCAGGCTCAAGCCAGAGCTGAGGTTTCATTCCACAAGCAGTGAGGAGCCAGAGACCAGGTTCAAGCAGGAGAGGACGATCCCTCTGCCAAGGTGTGCGGGCAGGTTGGGTGACAGGGGAGAAGAGCATGGTTACTGCTACCCAGTGGGGTGTGGAGATGGCCATGCCTGGTCCTTGGCAGGGGGCTGGAAGAGGGATCCCTTTTTATTATCAGAGAATGTGGGGGCTGTGGAACATGCCCCTCTATGTGCCCCCAGCCGGGGCTGGCACAGTACCCAGAACAGGGATCTCTCATTACAGAACAATGGGCTGCCTGCTGTGCCAGCTTTGAAGACCAAAGCCCCTTTCCAAAAGGATAAAGATCCCAGCCAGCTGGGCCCACGGGCTGTGTCCAAAGCAAACAGGAAAAGGCCATGGTGGGCCAGGCAGGGCCTCTTTCTTTGTTTGGAGTAGAGATTAGGCCAATCAGGCTTATGTGTCTTTTTGCTGCAAACGTGGGTGAGGGCTGCAGGTCCTACAGAGTGAAACTTGTTGCAAGGGGATGCATGACACCTGGGTGCCAGCCTTCAGGGGTACAACAGAGATGGCTTTCCTTGGCAAATTCTAGCCCTGATGAAGGGAGACTGGAAGCACATACTTCTCACTCTCAGTCACCCTCAGGGGCTGCCGCTCCCTCTGTCACTATGCCCAAGTTGGGGCCCTCCCTCGGTACTTGGCTTCCCACTCTTGCCCCTTGGCCATCAGCCCAGGCCTAATAGGGGTGGCTGTAAGTCACTGCCATGGGAAGTCCACACTGCCCAGACCAAGGCCCTGGGGGGCAGGTCTCTAGAGAGAAAGAGGGAAGTGCTGACGGCTCAGAGCACCCTTGAGCCCAAAGATGGGCACCCAGGATTCCCCTGAAGACCCTATACAGGGATGCCTGAATGAATTAACCTATGAATACTTACCATCCATGCATGCATTTGTTTACCAAGCTTCCAGGCAGGCTCAGGGGTTGCTGGGCCAAGCCAGGGCAGGGAGTGGCCAATGAATGAGGAGCTGACAGACGAGATGAGGGAGGAGACAAGCGTGGGCCCTGAGATGCATTTGGCCCTAGCAAGAGTCTTGCCTGTCTGCCATGGTTGGAGGAGGGCTCAGAGAAGGGGGTAGACAATTCTCCTAGGGCTAAGTGGGAGTGGAGACAGGGGTGGAGATGGGCTGCAAAGACTCCAATAAGGAGTGACTCCTGAATTGACTCACTCATTCATCCATGCACCCATTCACGCCTGTGTGCATTCACTCGGCAAATATGTATCGAGCAGCTACTATGTGCTGGGCACCGTGCCTAGTGCCAGTGAGCAGAAGCAGCCAAGGACCTGCTCTCATGGGGCCTGCCGTTGGTGGGGGAGACAGGCAACACTCAAGTCATCACCACACAGATCAAATGGAAAATTGTGCTGAGTTATAGGGCTTTGAAGAAGAGGTTTGTGGTTCTACGGGGCCTGACCTAGTCACAGAGGTCAGGGTGTCTTCTCTGAAAAAGACTTGAAGGATAAATAGGAAGTAACCCGGGCAAGAAGGGGGAGAAGATGATCCAAGCAGAGGGAACTGCACATGCAAAGGTCCTGTGGTGGAGGGTCTGGGTGAAGGCCAGAGTGGCTGGAGTTCCGCAACAGAGGGGAGTGTGGTGAGAATGAGGTTGGGAAGTGGTCCAGCTGATAGCACTTGAACTTGTGGGTGTCTTTAGAAGATTTGGTCTGAATTCCAAGAGCAAAGGGAAGGTTTTAAGCAGTGGTGCAAAATGATCCAATTTGTGTAGCAAACTAGTTTGAGGGGGCCCAAGTGGAAGTGAGGAGTCATGAGGGTCCAGCAGTGCCCACATAAAAAATGACAGTGGTTTTGACCAAGGACGTGGTGAGATTGGGGGGCAGGGTGAGTTGGATGTTGGGGTGAGGGTCTGGTGATGTTGAGCTCTGAAGAACTGGGCTGGTGGATGGGAAGGGTGATGATGAACATCATATTCCTGTAAGAACATATTATATTGAGCATGATAAGTAATATCTTCCTTTCTACCAAGGATAGAATGGTTGACCTCTGAGTAAGAAAGAAGGGAAGGATTTTCAGGTTCTACTATATGGTATTTAATATGTTTTCTCATTAAATCTGTTCAACAAATCTGAGAAGTAAATACTATTATTTATGTATGAGGAAAGGGGTCTCAGAAAGGTAAAATTACCTGCCCAAGGTCATGGCTGGGAAGAGGTTAAGCCTCCACCAGCCTCCTCTCTTAAAAAAAAAAAAAAAGGCAAAACAACTTATTTCATTCTTCTCAGTGATCTTATAATTGAGGAAAAAGTTTTTGGCAGAAGGGAAAGGGAGGGGAACCTGGAAGAACTCCCTGCTCTGAAAGAATGCAAGGGAGGCTGGGGCCATGTCACTGAGGAGCCCTGGGCATCCATCCAACCACAGGGGTGAACCAATGTGTTCTTGACCCGAGCCAGAAACCAACTCTCCCTTTCTCTTCATCTCCCACCTCCTTGCTCCTGGGAAGTCCTTCTAACCTCCTGGACCTAACCTCGATCCTCCTGTTCCGGTGCCTGTTGTCTCAGCTTGCAGGCAGATCCAAGCCACCTGGCCGCTCCCTCTCCCCGCTGGGCACGAAGCCTGACGCCTGCCCTTCAGCCCTCGGTGGGCTCCCAGGAAGCCTGCAGCCTGTAACCGGACAGTTTGCTCCCAGCAGGTACCCCTGAGCTGCACTCCGCACACTGTTCCTGGATCTCCTCTCCGAAACCTGGGCAGAGTGTGTTCCCACCCAGTCCGGTGACCTTCGCCTGTCTGAACCCTGGTTAATTTTTGCCCAGTCTGCAGGCTGTGGGGCTCCTCCCCTTCAGGGATATAAGCCTGGCCCGAGGCTGTCCTGTGCCTCACCTGTCCTGAGCCTCCCCAAGCTCCCTCCGCACCCTCACCATGGCCAAAGGATTCTACATATCCAAGGCCCTGGGCATCCTGGGCATCCTCCTGGGCGTGGCAGCCATAGCCACCATCATCGCTCTGTCTGTGGTGTATGCCCAGGAGAAGAACAAGAATGCCAGGTGTGCCACAACCGTGGCCCCTACGAGCCCCACGACCCCTACGAGCCCCACGACCCCTACGAGCCCCGCGACCAGCCTGACCACCACCATCACCGCGGCCACCACCTTGGATCAGAGCAAGCCGTGGAACCGATACCGCCTACCCACGACACTGTTGCCCGACTCCTACAATGTGACACTGAGGCCCTACCTCACTCCCAATGAGAATGGCCTGTATATCTTCAAGGGCACAAGCATCGTCCGCTTCATCTGCAAGGACCCCACTGACGTCATCATCATCCACAGCAAGAAGCTCAACTACACCACAACCCAGGGGCACATGGTGGCCCTGCGGGGCGTGGGGAACTTCTTGGTCCCCAAAATCGACAGGACCGAGCTGGTAGAGCCCACGGAGTATCTGGTGGTGCACCTCAAGGGCTCGCTGGAGGCAGGCAGAATGTACGAGATGAAGAGTAAATTTCAGGGGGAGCTGGCCGACGACCTGGCAGGCTTCTACCGCAGCGAGTACATGGAAGGCAATGTCAAAAAGTAAGTTAGAGCCGGGTCTGCTGGGTGGGGGCAAATCCTAGGTGCTGAGGCAGAGCTGGACCCTGGGAGCCAAGGAAGGGCTTGGGTTCGGGGCCTTTGAACCTTCGGGAGTCCTTGGCTGGCCCATCACTCCATCTGCAGCTCCGGTAGAGCAGCTACCAAGACAATCGACCCTTTCCCGGAGGGCTCCTCTATACTTTATTAGGGAGTGGGGATGAGAGATGAAATTGCCCCTTGGATAGATAGGAAAACAGGCTCTGAGGAAAGAAATTTGCCAAGGTTTCCCAGCCAATACAGGGATGGAACCTGCCAGGACTTTGACCCTGAGTCCAGAAGGAGCTCTGCTCTCCCATGTCAGCTGGCCTGTCGGCCTGGAGGCGGCCTGGGGGAGGTGGGGAGGGCAGGGATTAGGCCAGGCAGCATCTGTGCACCCCGTCCCTCCACACCCAGCAACACCCTGCAGCCCCATCCCCACACACACACGGGCACAGGCATTAAGCTGGCATACCCTCTAACCCCCGCTTTGGGCAGGGTGCTGGCCACGACACAGATGCAGTCTACAGATGCCCGGAAATCCTTCCCGTGCTTTGACGAGCCGGCCATGAAGGCCACATTTAACATCACCCTCATCTACCCCAAGGAACTCACGGCCCTGTCCAACATGCCGCCCAAAGGTGAGCAGGTCTGGCTGGGGCCACACATCCTTGGAAAGGAGACCCCCAGGGCTGGGGCACAGGGCAGGGAGAGGGCACAACCCCACATGCCTGCATGCTCCCTGCCCAGGTCCCAGTGTCCCGCTTGCAGAAGACCCCAACTGGAGCATCACTGAGTTTGAAACCACACCTGTAATGTCCACATACCTTCTGGCCTACATCGTGAGCGAGTTCACGAGTGTGGGTACAAGGGCACCGAACAACGTCCAGGTATGGAGCTGAGGCCACCTATCCTTCCTCGGGATTGGTCCTGGCCTGGGAGATATTCCTATTTATCCTCATCTTTGTCCCAGCCCCTGAGTTGCTAGGCAGTGTTTGAATCCCAGTTCTGAGTGATCTTGGGCAAGTGCCTTAGGTTCTCTGACCCTCTGTCTCTGCATCTGAAAAGTGGGACCCTCCTCACGAAGGGAGTTCCCGACTCCTGGGTGCCAGACAGATGGTGTCTATGGCTATTGTTATTCCCCAAAGGCCCCTGCCTGTGACTCAAAGCTCTGAAGAGACACCCCTGCCTTCTCCTCCGCTGACCAAGCCTCCCAGTTTAACCTAGTTGGTCCCCCAGCCTGCCAGGCTTTGGGACTCGGCCCACCTGCACCAGGACCCAAGAAGGGCCCCTGACCTACCTCTGTCTTCTTTGCAGGTCCGGATCTGGGCTCGGCCTAATGCAACTGCAGAGAACCATGGCATTTATGCCCTGAACGTGACAGGTCCCATCCTAAACTTCTTTGCCAATCATTTTGATACACCCTACCCACTCCCAAAATCTGGTGAGTGAGGTACCTCACATTGGGGGGAAGCGGATGGGTCTCCCCCCATAGCCCGAGGCCATCCCACCAACAGCCTGGACTCCCCAGACCAGGTTGCCTTGCCCGACTTCAACGCCGGTGCCATGGAGAACTGGGGGCTCGTGACCTACCGGGAGAATTCGCTGCTGTTTGACCCACAGACCTCCTCCATCAGCAACAAAGAGCGGGTTGTCACTGTGATTGCTCATGAGCTGGCCCACCAGGTAGCCCCCCAATCATGGGGAGTGCAGACAAAGAATGAGGGGGGCTCTGGGAGGAGACGGCACAAGTTGTGGCTCCGTCCTTGGCAGCTGAGAAGGGAAGAGTTCCACCTGGCAGGGTGTCAGGGAAGAGAGTCATGATGATGTCGGTGAAGCCGAGCTCAAGACTGGCACACTGGGAACACTCGGTGAAGGGTAGCTCTGGGTACCGTTAGTGACCGCAAGGCCCGAGTGGCTTGCTGGACTGACCTCCCCTCCCCCACAGTGGTTTGGGAACTTGGTGACCCTGGCCTGGTGGAATGATCTTTGGCTGAACGAGGGCTTTGCCTCCTACGTGGAGTACCTGGGTGCTGACTATGCAGAGCCCACCTGGAACCTGGTGAGCCCGCTGCCCAGGGATCTCCGGGGTCTGGGATGGGGGAAGACTTGGGTCACCCCCTCCCAGGCCAGTCTCCTGATGGCTGCTGGGGATTTGCAGAAAGACCTCATGGTGCCGAACGATTTGTACCATGTGATGGCTGTGGATGCGCTGGCCTCCTCCCATCCCCTGACCACCCCTGCTGACGAGGTCAACACACCCGCCCAGATCAGCGAGATGTTTGACTCCATCTCCTACAGCAAGGTGCTGCCCAGCCCCCGTGCTGGTCCTGAGACAGTAGTGGTCATGGGAAGGGAGGTGGGGTCTCGGCCTACAGGGGCCCACCGAAGCCAGGGGCTCCGGGAGCACCTGTTCCAGCCCGATGGGGACACAGGGTCTCCTGCTGGCTTGGCGCAGCCTTCTGAGCCCCCTCTCCTCCACCAGGGAGCCTCGGTCATCAGGATGCTTTCTGAGTTCCTGACTGAGGACCTGTTCAGGAAGGGCCTGGCGGTGAGTACCCTTGGCCAGCCATAGGGTGGGAGGTGTTTCCTCCAAGCCCCGGCCTACCACAGAGGCTGAGTGGTAGAGCCTGGGGCAGCAGCTTTACCCTCACCGTGCCCTGTCTTTCCACAGTCCTACTTGCATGCCTTTGCCTATCAGAACACCACCTACCTGGACCTGTGGGAACACCTGCAGATGGTCAGTAACAACCAGCCCCCCTGAAGCCATTCTGTGGGGGTCCTGAGATGCTGAAAGTCCCTGGGGGCAGCACACGTGTAAGAGAATGTGCCCAGCTCCACTGCTTACCCTCCCAGGCAGGCCATCTGGAGGCTTGGTTGCTCATCTGTAAAATGGGCGCAATGATGGCTCCTTGAAGGTGGTGTTATGAGAGCCTGGGTCACGAGCCCTGGCAGGCAGCCCCCCTCACGCTACAGTGAGCTCTGTGAGGGCAGCTGAGGAGTGCCGTCATCTGAGTAGCGAGGAAACGGGCTCTTGTGGTTCCCAAGCCCAAGCCTTCCTCTCCCTGGAACTTTGGAGCCAGTCATTCACCTACTCAGCATTCCTGGCTGCCCGGCGCCCTGGCTTGCCCCTCCCAGACATGACTTTGCACACACCAGCACCCTCGGCGCGCTCTCTGACCCTCCTATCCAGCCTCACCTTGCATTCCTGTCCATTCAGACCCTGAGTGGCCCCTGTCTTTGGGCAAACCCTCTGACCACTCCCACCCTCCCGCCTGCCCCTCCTCCCCACCTCTCTTGAGACACTCCCCATCATCCCCCATCATGTCCTCTCCTTCGTGGCAGCCCCCACCCCTTCTCTGTGGCCCTGGTCAGCCCTACTGATCCCCCCATATGCCTGTGCTCCATGACCAGCCTGACCAGGGAGGGGAGGCCCAGGGCCTTGTCACAGTCACAGCTGGGCTCCAGGGCCCTCCTGGCCAGTCTCCAGCCCGACATCCATCTGCCACGAGGCCGGTCCACCTCCCACACCTCCCACAGCGTCAGTCCCTCCCCTCCACTTCCACTGTCTTTCTTGCCCAGCCTCAGTTTCCAGCGCCTTCCTTTCTTCTGAAGCCAAGCCCTCCTCCACACCAGCACCCCTCCAGCTCCATCTGCTCCTCCCTCTTTCCCTGAGCCCCTTCTCTCTGCAGTCCCCCTAGAGACGCCCTCTCCCTCAGCTTGCACCTTCCGACAGGGTCTTCTGCCCTCTATTTACGCTGTTCTTAGTTTTTTATTTTCTCAGTTATTAATAGATGTGGTTCGTTTTTTGTTATTATTATGAAAGCAATGCACACACATGGAAAGAGATGAAAAAAGATTTAAGACAATAACAACCACCCTAAGCCCATCCCCAGACCCTCATCCAGGTGCGTTTCCTTCACATCGCCATGACCCTCTCCTTCGCGCTGCCTGTGACATGGGGACACTGGTTTTCCTTCCTTTCTGTCTCCTCTCCCTGCCTGTCCTCCCGGGTTTGTTCAGGCTGAGCCATGGGCATCCTGGGTGCCCCTTCCTGACACACACCCACCTGAGGTTGGATCACAGAATGGGAGGCAACATAGATTTGCTTAATCAAAGTGGAATGAACCAGAGGCTGGGAAGCTCTTGGCTCATCCAGCACTGGGCAGCCGAGGAGACAGAGAGCCGGGCTGGGACCCCAGCTCCTGCCTCCCAGCCCAGTGCTCCTCCACTGCCTCCCAGCAAAGTGGTACCACTAAGGGGAGGCCAAGGTGCAAGGGGAGAGTGGGTGGGTGGGAGAATGGCAGTCGCTGATGGCCGCACCATATCCCTCTGCCCAAGGCTGTAAACAATCAGTCGACCATCATGCTGCCAGACACCGTGCATGCCATCATGGACCGCTGGACCCTGCAGATGGGCTTCCCCGTCATCACCGTGGACACCAAGACAGGGGGCATCTCCCAGAAGCACTTCCTCCTTGACCCCGAGTCCAACGTCACCCGCCCCTCAGATTTCAAGTGAGCAGATGAGGTCACTGAGACAGGCGTCCTAGTGAGGGTTCTGAGGGGCAGTTGCTCTGGAACCCTCTGACCATAGCAGGGCCTGGCCCGCTGTGGCCCTGCCATAGTGGCTGTAGACAGTCTCCCTCCTGGGCCAGGAGGATGGGGGCATTTAGTGCCAGAGTTGGGCAGAAACTGGAAGTCCGGGCAAGGCTGTTCTTTGCTGGCAGTGCCCAAGAGCTGCCATTTCTCACACCTGGCCTCTGGATCTCTTGTTGCAGCTACCTCTGGATTGTTCCCATCTCATCTATCAGAAGTGGCAACCTACAGGACCACTACTGGCTGCGGGGCAGTGCAACAGGTAATCCAGCCCTGCCCTAGTGGACAGCAGCCCCATCCCATATTCCCAGCTCCTGGCCCATGTTCTGGGGTTATGGCAGGCCTCAGCCAGGGCTTCCTTCATCGTTTCATTCAACAAATGGAGCCAGCGTCTTTGGTTCTAATTTCTACGCTGTGTGACCCTGGCCAAGTTACCATCTCTCTCTGGTCTCCATTTCCCCATCTATACAACGGGGCTAGGAACAATATCTACCCCATTGAGTTGTGTGAAGGTTAAAGAAGAGGATTCCCATGAAATGTTTAAAACAGTGCCTGGCACATAGTATGAGCAGTCCTACTCTGCCAGGCACTGAGGAAACCAAGGTCAAGGCAAGTCATCCTCTGCCTAAGCCAAGGCTGTAGATGAAGGGAAGGAAGACAAACAGTTCAAACGTTCCAGAGCTGTGCTGAGTGCTTTAACAGAGGCATATGTGGCCTCTGGGGTACTGGGGCAGGTGGGTAGGGAGCAGGGAATAGGGAGCTTCAACTTCATGGAGAGGTCAGGAAACCCTTCCTGGAGGAGGTGAGCTGAGTCAGAGTAAGAGCAGGAGTTCGCCAGGCTAATGGCAGCAGAGAGAAGCAGTCCAGGCAGAGTCAATAGCAAGTGCAAGGCTTGAGGTAGGAGAGAGCTCGGGGACTGAGTGTGGCTCGGGCAGAGGTGCGCCCTCGGTGAAGCGGGTCCCTGCAGGCTGCAGGAGACAATGGCTATGTCCTCGGGCCAGGAGGAGCTGGGACAGGTGGGAAGTGGGAAAGCCATTGGGTCTGACCTGCAGGTATGGAAGGATCCTCTCTGGCTGCCAGGAGAAAGGGTGGAGGGAGAGCCGTGAGGAGGGGGCACGGAGCCCCCAGGAAGAGCTGAACAGTGCTGGGGGGCTAACTGGATGGGAGGCGCTGCCTGGGTGTGATGGCGCTGTTACAAGCGGAGAGGTGGGAGGAGGAGGGGGTGGAGGGGGAGTTGAGTCTGAGTGGCCGGGGGTGTGCCGATAGAGTTGTCCTGGTGGATGCCACTGGCCCGGCCACACAGAGCCTGTGGGAGGCAGGGCGGCCACTGAGGTTCAGAGATGGTAAATGGTCTGTCCGAGGTCCCCGGCCAGAGTCGGGCCCCGGCAGCCAGTCCTACCCCTCTTCTCTGCCCCCCTCCTTGGCATTGGCCCAGCGGCGTGAGGGCCGGCTGCTGCCAGGCTGCAGTGGAGGCTGCTCTGCCGAGGCCTGGGTCAGGTCAGCCTGTGGCCTTCTGAGCAGCCCTGCCCAGCTCTGGTCTCTCTCCACAGCCCGGAATGATCTGTTCAAAACCAGAGGGGAAGACTGGGTCCTGCTAAACGTCAACGTGACGGGCTATTACCAGGTGAACTACGATGAGAACAACTGGAGGAAGATTCAGAATCAGCTGCAGATAAGACCGCAGGTGGGTACCTGCCGCCCCACCCATCCCCTGCCCGAGGCCCAGCCCCAGGATGGGGCCCCAGACTGCAGGGCCTGCCCGCACCGCCAGCCCGAGGTCACACGCTCTGTTGCCCCTTCTAGACCATCCCTGTCATCAATCGGGCGCAGGTCATCTACGACAGCTTCAACCTGGCCAGGTGAGTGCTCGGCCACGGAAGCCTGGAGACTTGGAGAGTGCGGTTCCATAGTGAGAGCCAGTGCTGCCTCCCGCCGTCCTCGCCGTGTGCCAGGCTCAGCACCGTGGGGTCCCTGTGCTTGTGCACACCCCTCCCTTGGTCTCATGTCCCCGGAGATTGTCGGCGTCACAGCCCATACATCCCAGAGAAGGACTCTGAGATTCAGAGCTTGAGTACCCTGCTTGAGGTCACACATTAGCCCATGGCAGCCAGACGCAGTCCTGTCCAACTCCAAAACCACAGTGCACTCCACGGCACCAAGGTTTTCCGGAGGGCTACCTATGGCCCAGGCCACCATGCTCAGTGCTAAGAAAAATACGGGAAGGACAGGATAGAAGAGATGCAGCATGGATAAACAGATATTTATTGAGCAGCGGCTGTGTTCATGAGCACCAGCAGGTGCCAAGTTCTTAGGCATAAGTGATGTCACCCATAGACATGGACATTTATAAACCAAATATGCACAGATGGCCTGAGGAGGTGGAGGGAGGAAAGACCAGAGAGCCAAGCAAATCAGAGAAGAGGTGGGCAGAGTAAATAGCACAGGTTTCTTGTCTTTTTGAATCTCTGATCTGTCTCCTATGGGCTGTGTGGCCTTAGGCAAGGCACTTTACCTCTCTGAGCCTCAGTTTCCTCACCTGTAAAATGGGGATAATGAGCAAGGAAATGTGACTGGCAGTGGGTGAGGGCCAGGCCTGGGCTGGCCTCGTTTGTGGCACCACCCAGCATCCACGTCCCTCACCCCTACCCCCAGCCCCACCCCTGGTGAATGCTGGAGCTGGCTCAGTTGGGCCTCTGGGACCTCAGGCTCTAGGAGGAGGCTGGGGTTCCCACAGTGAGGCTGGACTGGGTGGGGGTGCTTACTTGAGCCCCTCTGTCTGTTCCCAGTGCCCGTATAGTCCATGTCACCCTGGCGCTGAACAACACCCTCTTCCTGAGCAATGAGACAGAGTACATGCCCTGGCAGGCCGCCCTGAGCAGCCTGAGGTACTTCAAGCTCATGTTCGACCGATCCGAGGTCTACGGCCCCATGAAGGTACAGAGGGGCATGGCGGGGTTCAAGGACCGATTCCCCAGTGCCTGAAATTACATCATAAGGAAGTGAATAGAAATATTGCCTGGAATGGTGAAATACGCCAGGTCCTTGGCAGTGGTGAGAGAGTAGGAGGGATGTAGGGTGAAGGGAGCAGGGACTGAGCAGGTGAGCAGGTTGGGCACAGCAAAGAAAGGACACAGACTTCTAGCAAAGTTTGCTAGATTTGGAAATTAGCAAATCCTTCTTTCAGAAGGCAACAGAAAAAGCCACAGTACAGGAAGGGGGTGGGAGTCAGGGAGAAGACCTTCCACCAGCTGTGTGGACTCAGGCAATCCTCTTCAGACCCAGAGAACCCCTCCGTGAAAGGAGCAGGCCTGTGCCTGCCTAGCCTGCCCTAAGGGCCTGGAGGAGGATGCCGATGTTAACAGTTTTGAAGCTTGGGGGCACGGGCAGGGAGGATCAGAGGGAAACTGCTCGCTCTGGATCCATAGCTGACCCCATAAGGATGTTCATTGAAGTGTGGTTTATAAAAGACAAGAAAACCAAAAATACTCAAATGTCCAACAGTTGGAGTTGGTTAAGTAAACTAGAATATCCATTTGATGGAATATTATGTAGTCATTAAAAATGTTGTTCACATGATTAACTAACTGTTATGGTAAATGAGGTTTTAACTCACTTTAAACTCATTAACCTACCTACACCTTGGATTCACCCCATCCTCCTAATGTAGTAAAATCACAATATTTGGTCAACTCAGTATTCAGCGTTTACTTTATGTGATTATTTAAATATCATTCTCTGCTGAGCCACATAAAGTACCATGTTTATGTCTCCTTTTTTATACATCTTATACAAATATATCAGATAATACATTAGTTTCGCTTTTTCCTGGAGGCATCCCTCCTGGAGCCCTCTGTCGGCCTGCTCCCTTCTAGAACTGCTACTCAGCTCCCATGCTGGGAGGCTCTCCATTGTTGCATCTCTTGTTTCCTGAACCCATGGATTCTTCCTTGAGTTTTCTCTCTATTAGGGGAGCACATCTTCCAGTTTTGGAGAAAGGGTTCATAAGAGGTGGATTTTTTCAGGTAGATTGTCTGAAATGTCTTTATTCCACCTTCACACTGCATTGAGAGTTTGCTTGGGTTTAGAAGTTTCTAGGTTGAGAGACTTCCCTGGCGGTCCAGTGGTTAGGACTCTGCACTGCCACTGTAGGGGGAATGGGTTCAATCCCTGATCAGGGAACTAAGATCCCACATGCCTCACAGCATGGCCAAAAAATTGAAAAAAAAAAAAAAAACGTAGTTTCTATTTTGGAAATTATTCCTCAGGAAATTTCAGGTCTTTCTCCATTGACATCAAACCTCTTGTGTTTCTGTTGAGAAGCCCAGGGCCTTTCTTATTTCCAGTTCTTTGAATGAGGCCAGGTTCCCCTTCTGGAAGCTGTGGGCTCTTCTCTCCATGCTGGTGGTCCTTCATGCAGGCCTTTCTTATCCTTCTACATTTTCAACCTGGACAACTTTGCATTGCTCCTTTAAACTTTCTTCCTCTCCTTTTTTCCCCCGGTTCTCTCTTTCTGGGACCCTTGTTAATCCAATTCACTGCCCTTACATTGGTCCTCTAGTTTTCTTCTCTCCTATTTTCCAGCTTGTTGACTTTTTGTTCTGCCCTCTGGGATATGCCCTCAGTTTAGCACACCACCTCTCCTCATTTTTTCTATCATATATTTAAGTTTCCAAGTGCTATTCCTGGCTCCAGCGTCCTATGCAATATCTTCTCTGAGCTCTTGGAGGATATTTATCATAGGCTTTTATGAAGTTTTCTTTTTCTTTCACTGAATTGTTTCCTCCAAGTCTTCTGTTTGTTTTGATCTCCTCTTTCAAGTTGGAAGCTGAGCTGCCCCTTTGAATTTGAGAGTGAGGCAGTGGTTGAAAGCTCCACGAGGAGGTGGAGTTTGTCACCTGCAGTCTTGTTATGGGGTGACTAGGTGGACAAGTAACTCCTCGTGGGGACCCTCAGAAATTAATATCTGTGACTGTGTTCCCTCGAGACCATTCAGTCTCCAGAGTGATCCTCTGTCTTATGCAGTTGAGGCTCACTTTCTGGGATCAGGGTGGGGAAGGAAACTGGGGGTACCTCCATTTAGGCTGTAAACTTTCACCTCTGGCCCTCTCTGCAATTCAGCAACCCTCCTACTGTGTCTGGGGACCCTAGTGCTGAGCCCCTCTGATTCAGCCTTGCTCATGGGGGAGGGAGGGGTGTTGCTTGAGGCAGGGAGGGAAGTGGGCGCTTGAGGGTTTAATTAGTCCCTCTACAGACTTTGACTCCATTGCCCTCTTCACAGCCCGGCCTCACTCCTGTCCCCTGCACACCCATCCCTCTAATCCTGAGCCTCGTCACAGCAAGCTCCTTGCTTCTGTCTCCATCTCCCCCATGGCAGGTGCTCTGCTGCAGACCCCCGCCTTGGCCAAGCCTGTTCCATCTCCCTCTCTCCACCTCCCAGCTCCTGCACTGTGTGGATGTCTCATCCACTGTTGTTTCCTTTCCAATTCTCTTTGCTCTTGGGGGTTTATTCCTTTTACATTTGGATGCGGATTCTGGTTGACACACATGATAATCTACTGTATTGAACCAGCATCTGCAAAGGATTTTAATAACATGGGTTGGGCCTTACACGACAATGCCAGCTAAAAGAACAGCATGCAGAATTGTAGATATGCTGGGTAGAAAAGAGAAAGGAAGGGGCAAACTCACCGATTTGGAAGTCGTGGATTTGGTAAGTCCTGGGGTGGTTAGTATTTTCTGCCTATGCTTTACAGTGTTTTCTAAATTCCCCACAATAAAGGCAGAATACTTATGATCAGGTGGTGGGGGATGGTAGGCCCTAAAACTGTATTAGGAAATGGTGATACTTAGACATCGAGTGTCAGAACTGGTGGAGGAGAAAGAATCTCAGATCAGTCATCTGAGACCTGGACTAGCGCCGGCTCCTTTGACCACTATCTGGCCTTGGGCAAGGCCCTTAGCCTCTGGCTCTTGCTTCTGTAGCCATTAGCCCTTGCTACACTTGCCCACCCACATCAGAGGCTCCGTGGGGCTCCAGGTGGGTCAGGCATGAGTCTCCTCTTTGAGGCCGTTCATGTTTTCTTTTTCCCAGAGTTACCTCAGGAAACAGGTTGAACCCCTCTTCCTATATTTTGAAAATCTCACCAAAAACTGGACTGAGCGCCCAGAAAGCCTGATGGACCAGTGAGTATGACCTCTCTTGGGTCCAGAGATCACGGGTGGCCCAGGCACCCTGACCTGGGAAGTCCAGAGCAAGTCCCAGCAGCATCCTCCTCTGAAGTTCCCAACTCCTGGCTGGACCAGGGCCACCAGTCAGGGAGAAACCCCCCCACCCACTAGGAATAGGGAGCCCTGCCCTGAGGCTCTATGTGGCCTCTTTGTACAAGGGACCAAACTGAAATTTCAAGGTCCCCTCACCGGCATTGTTACTCAGATTCTAGGTGTTGAAGGTGGGGCTGGAGTCTGTGCCCGCCGTCCCTGGGCTGCCCAAGACAAGAAGCACAGAGGGGGACCCAAAGGGCGGGTGGGCTGCAACCTTAGAGCCCCAGCCCTGCTGCCCTGCCTGGAGTTGTGTGTCAGCAGGGGAGTCTTTGCCAGAGTCAGAGCCAGGCATGCTGACAGAGTGTCACCCCTGGGGCAGGTACAATGAGATTAATGCCATCAGCACTGCCTGCTCCAATGGGCTGCCTAAGTGTGAGGAGCTGGCCAAGAACCTTTACAACCAGTGGATGGAGAACCCCGAAAATAACCCGTGAGTGTGTCCCCTGCTTGTCTCCTGATCTTTATCTGTCCCTCAAGCTCACAGCCCCGTCCTCATCAGACCCTCGTCCCACCCTCCCTGCTGCTGCTCTACCCCTGACACCCTGATCCTACACCAGGATCCACCCCAACCTGCGGTCCACCATCTACTGCAACGCCATCGCCCAGGGTGACCAGGAAGAGTGGGACTTTGCCTGGAGGCAGTTACAACAAGCCCAACTGGTTAATGAAGCTGACAAACTCCGCTCAGCGCTGGCCTGCACCAACCAGGTCTGGCTCCTGAACAGGTGAGGACCAGAGCTGGACAGGGCTGGTGAGTTCCCCTCCCCGCCGGGGACCAGGGTCCCAATGTGGGGGAGAAAGAACCAGCCAGGCGCCCACACTCTCCTCCGTGGGATCCTCACAAACCTGTGCAGTGGAGCAGTGTGTTTCCCAGTTTTACAGATGAGGACACTGAGGCTCAAAGAAGCAAAACAACATGCCCAAAGTCTAGAAGCTTTACTAAGTGAAAAAGACAAGATTTGAATCTGGATCTGGGTCCACGTCCTGTGCCTTTTTTTTTTTTTTTTTTTTTTTTTTTGCGGTAAGCGGGCCTCTCACTGTTGTGGCCTCTCCCCTTGCAGAGCACAGGCTCCGGATGCGCAGGCTCAGCAGCCATGGCTCACGGGCCTAGCCGCTCTGCGGCATGTGGGATCTTCCCAGACCGGGGCACGAACCCGTGTCCCCTGCATCGGCAGGCGGACTCTCAACCACTGCGCCACCAGGGAAGCCCCGTCCTGTGCCTTTAACTGCTGCAGTCTCCTAGCCTTTACCTCTCTGTCAAGGGCTGTGGTGCACCTGGACCTGAGGCCTTCTGGACATCCAGCTGGGCACCCCCCAAACCCTTGGATGAGGGCTCCTGGCTCCCACTGTTGTGCCTCTTATGCCATCTTCTGTACTTCAGTAAAGAAGAGCTACCCTCAATGGCAAAGACAGGAGTGGCCACCCTACCTGGTGCAGCGCTTACCCCTTCCTTCGTTCATTCATCGTCAGATATTTATCAAGCACTTGGTCTATGTCAGTATGATACCTGGCACAGCCAGCGACCCCGCTTAGTGGACTCAGTGTCCCATCTACAGGAGGGCGGTAGGACCGAGGAGTCTTTAACCCGCAGCATGCTGAAGGCATATTGAGAGCTTGCAGGAGAGGTGTGTGGGGTGGAGGGCAGGGTCCTTTTACTTATTACGCAGCATGCTGTCCTCACAGGTACCTGAGTTACACCCTGAACCCAGACCTCATCCGGAAGCAGGATGCCACCTCCACCATTAACAGCATTGCCAGCAATGTCATCGGGCAATCTCTGGCCTGGGACTTTGTCCAGAGCAACTGGAAGAAACTCTTTCAGGAGTGAGTCTGCTGAGAGCATGTTAGGGGAAGCGCACACCAAGGCTGTGTCCCCTGGGGGTGGGCTGTGTGCACCAGACCCTGTAGGGTTGGGAGTGGAGGGTAGACACTGCATCGGAGTGGTCCACAAAGAACCCAGCTTGAGGTCGGGAAGGGACAGGAATTGAAAGATGTGGCAGCGGGGCACAGCTGTCCCTTTTCCCACTTGGGGGAAAGAAAGTCTGGCTGGTGGGAGTGTTCTCTGAAGAGATGGGAGCAAGGACACTGCAATCAAACCTGTGTTCAAGTCCCTAGTGGTGTCTCCTAGGACATGTCATTTCATCGCATCTACGAGATGGGGACAGTCACAGGGTCCTGTGTCACCTGCCAGTCACTGAACATTTGTTCCTGGCCCCCCTCACGGTTCCTCTCTCTCCCTGCCCTGCAGTTACGGTGGTGGTTCCTTCTCCTTCTCCAACCTCATCCAGGCTGTGACCAGAAGATTCTCCACTGAGTTCGAGCTGCAGCAGGTAAGAAGCCCCAGACCTTGGAGCGGCACCCAGAGGCCCATCCCCAGTCTCAAGGGACAACCGCCACTCAGCTCCCACCGCATGTGTTCACAAAGCAGCGGGGCTCCATGTGGTCAGGCCTTCCTCATGTACAGGGGAAGCTGGGTATCCAGACTTTCTAAATATCACAATTCAATCACAGATATTCATCTTGGAATTTTTGTATAGGTAAAAGGTAAAGAGAATAATATAATGAACCTCCATGTACCCGTTACTCAGACTGAACAATTATTAACATTTGCTGATATTTTTTGGGGGCGGACAGTTTTCAAGCTAATCACTGATATTATATAATTTCACCTATAAACACTTTAGTCATATCTAAAATAAAGGAATTTTAAAAACATAATCTATCATTAGCAAATACAAGAAAATTAACAATGCCTTACTATCATCTTATACCCAGGCCATTTTCAAATTCTCTGTCTTTTTTTTTTTTTTTTTTTTGGCCGTGCCACAGCCGCTTGTGGGATCTTAGTTCCCTGACCAGCGATTGAACCTGTGCCCCCTGCATTGGGAGCGCAGAGTCTTACCACTGGGTCCAGGGAAGTCCCCTATGTTCACGTTTTTGAGTGAACCTCTGTTTTTACTTCTCGTAGGTGTACACCTAAGAGTGGAATTGCTAGGTCATTTGGTAACTGTGTTTAACTTTGAGAAACTGCCAAAATGTTTTCCAAAGCAACGGCACCAACTTACATTCCCACCAGCAATGTATGAAGGTTCCAATTTATGTTTTGGGGAAAATTGTTATTTTCCTTTTTTAAAAAACTATAGCCATCCTACTGGGTGCAAAGTGGTATCTCACTGTGGTTATGAGTTGCATTTCTCAGATGACTAATGATGTTTAGCATCTTTTCATGTGCTTCTTGGCCATTTGTATATCTTCTTTGAGAAATGTCTATTCAAATCCTTCACTCATTTTTTTTTTTTTTTTGTGGTACGCGGGCTCTCACTGTTGTGGCCTCTCCCATTGCGGAGCACAGGCTCCGGACGTGCAGGCTCAGCGGCCATGGCTCACGGGTCCAGCCGCTCCGCGGCATGTGGGATCTTCCCGGACCGGGGCACGAACCCCCGTTCCCTGCATCGGCAGGCGGACTCTCAACCACTGCGCCACCAGGGAAGCCCTTTCACTCATTTTTTTAAAAAATGAATTTATTTATTTATTTTTGGCTGCATTGGGTCTTCATGACTGCGCACGGGCTTTCTCTAGTTGCAGCGAGTGGGGGCTGCTCTTCGTTGCCGTGCACCGGCTTCTCATTGTGGTGTCTTCTCTTGTTGCGGAGCATGGGCTCTGGGCACGCGGGCTCAGTAGTTGTGGCACCCGGGCTTAGTTGCTCTGCGACATGTGGGATCTTCGTGGACCAGGGCTCAAACCCGTGTCCCCTGCATTGGCAGACAGATTCTTAACCACTGTGCCACCAGGGAAGCCCCCTTCACTCAGTTTTTAATTGGTATATTTGTCTTTTTATTGTTGAGTTATAAGAGTTCTTTATATATTCTGGATACTAGGCCCTTATTAGACAAATGATTTGCAAATATTTTCTCCCATTTTGTGGATTGTCTTTTCAGTTTCTTGATAGTGTCTTTGATACACGAAGTTTTCAATTTTAAAAATATTTATTTATTTATTTATTTATGGCTGCATTGGGTCTTCATTGCTGCGCGTGGGCTTTCTCTAGTTGCGGCGAGCTGGGGCTACTCTTCGTTGTGGTGCGCGGGCTTCTCGCTGCGGTGGCTCCTCTTGTTGCGGAGCACGGGCTCTAGGCACACGGGTTTCGGTAGTTGTGGCATGTGGGCTCGGTAGTCGTGGCTCGCGGGCTGTAGAGCTCAGGCTCCATAGTTGTGGCACACGGGCTTAGTTGCTCCACGGCATGTGGGATCTTCCCGACCCCGGGATCGAACCCATGTCCCTTGCATTGGCAGGCAGATTCTTTACCACTGAGCCACCAGGGAAGTCCAATAGTTTTTTATTTTGATGAAGCCTAACTTTTTAGTTTTCTTTTGTTGCTTGTGCTTTATGTGTCATATATAAGAAACAATTACCTAATCCAAGGTCACAAAGATTTACACCTATGCTTTTTACTAAGATTCTTATCATTTTAGCTCTTACATTTAGGAGTGATCAATTTTGACTTAATTTTTGTACATGGTGTAAGGCAGAGGTCCGATTTCATCCCTTTGCATGTGGCTATCCAGTTGTCCCAGTACCATTTATTAAAAGGACTATTCTTTTTTTGTAATATCATTAATTTATTAAAAAATTTTATTGGAGTATAGTTGATTTACAATGTTGTATCAGTTTCAGGTGTACAGCAAAGTGATTCAGTTATACATATACATATATTCATTCTTTTTCAGATTCTTTTCTCATATAGCTTATCACAGAATATTGAGTAATGCTCCATGTGCCATACAGTAGGTCCTTGCTGGTTATCTATCTTATATATAGTAGTATGTGTATATTAATCCCAAGGTCCTGACTTATCCCTCCAGGCCCCCATGTTTCCCCTTTGGTAACCATAAGTTTGTTTTCAATATCTGTAAGTCTGTTTCTGTTTTGTAAATAAGTTCATTTGTGACATTTAAAAAAATAGATTCCACATATAAATGATATCATATGATATTTGTCTTTCTCTGTCTGACTTACTTCATTTAGTATGATAATCTCTAGGTCCATCCATGTTGCTGCAAATGGCATTATTTCATTCTTTTTTATGGCTGAGTAATATTCCATTGTATATATGTACCACATCTTCTTTATCCATTCCTCTGTTGATAAAAGAACTATTCTTTCACCCATTGAATGATCTTGGCACCTTTGTTGAAAATCAATTGACTGTAAATTTTAGGGTCTATTTCTGGACTCTCAATTCTATTTCATTGATCTGTTTGTCTTTATGCTAGTACACATTGTCTTAGTTCTCATAGATTTGTAGTGAGTTTTGAAATCGGGATTGTGGGCCCTCCAACTTTGTTCTTTTTCAAGATCACTTGGCTATTTTGAATCTTTGCTTTTCTTTATGAATTTTAGGATCAGCTTGCCAATTTCTGCAAAAAAATACAGTTGGAATTTTGATAGGGATTGTATTGAATCTGTAGATCAATTTGGGGAGTATTTCCATGTTAGTAATATTAAATCTACCAATCCATTAACACAGATTTATTTGTCATTATTTTTCCTTTTATTTAGGTCTTCTTAATTTTTCTCAACAATATTTTATAGTTTTCAGCATACTGGTCTTGCAATTCTTTTGTCAAATTTATTCCTAAGTATTTTATTCTTTTTGATGCTATTGTAAATGGAACTGTTTTCTTAATTTCATTTTCAGATTTTTCACAGCTAGTGTATAGAAATACAATTGATCTTTGTATATTGCTCTTATATCCTGCAACCTTGTTGAACTCATAAGTTTTAATAGTTGTGCTTTTTTATTTTTCGATTCCTTGGGATTTTCTGTATACAAAATCGTGTCATCTGCAAATAGAGATAGTTTACTTCTTCCTTTCTGGATGCTTTTAATTTCATTTTCTTGCCTAATTGCCCTCGCTACAACCTCCAGTATTAATACATCTTTTAATCTGTAGCATCTCTTTAAAAACAACAACAACAACAAAAAGCATTTATTTGCTCAAGCAACTGGGCCATTTGTACTATAGAAATGGCCACATTTTGAATTTGGCTGGTTGCTTCCTTGTGGTGTCTGTTTAATTTGTCCCTCTCTCCTCCCTTGATTGGATTGAGATTGTAATTCATTTAAAAACTGAGGATCAACTCAATAAGAACCTCACAATGAAGGTTAAATACATGTAGGAGCCAAGCTGAACCTTGGGGCAGTCATTTTTTAAAAAATCTTTATTTATTTATTTATTTATTTTTGGCTGTGTTGCGTCTTTGTTGCTACATGCAGGCTTTCTCTAGTTGCAGCAAACAGGAGCTACTCTTAGTTGTGGTGCGCGGGCTTCTCACTGCAGTGGCTTTTCTTGTTGCAGAGCGCAGGCTCTTGGCGTGCAGGCTTGCTTCAGTAATTGTGGCTCGCGGGCTCTAGAGTGGAGGCTCAGTAGTTGTGGCGCACGGACTTAGTTACTCCGAGGCATGTGGGATCTTCCCGGACAAGGGCTGGAACCCACGTCCCTTGCATTGGGAGGCGGATTCTTAACCACTGCACCATTAGGGAAGCCCAGGGCTGTCATTTTTGACCCCTGCCAGGGAGAGGGAAGGACTGGCCCTCCCTGTCCTGGAGAACAGGCGGTGGTTCCCATCCCCAGGGGCCCTAACATGGAGGGGGAGGACAGAGGACCTGGCAGCCCTCTCCTCAGGGCTGTGTTAGAGACCTAACCTGGGGCTCAGAATTATCCTTTTCCTCGCAGCTGGAGCAGTTCAAGAAGAACAACATGGATGTAGGCTTCGGCTCGGGCACCCGGGCTCTGGAGCAAGCCCTGGAGAAGACCAAAGCCAACATCAAGTGGGTGAAGGAGAACAAGGAGGAGGTGTTAAAGTGGTTCACAGAAAACAGCTAAATAGTCCCTGGTCCTTACAGTCACCTGGCCCCCATGTGAGATGCCCACGTGTGTCTATCCAAGTGGCTCATGGTAGGGCCCCCATTCCTGAAGCCTGAGGTACCCGTGTCCTCCCCTTAGGAACAGAGTCTCTGGCCCATGTTCTCTCCACTCTGCCCAGGGGGCCAATCCAGTTTCTGATGGCCAGACTGTCCAAGTGCCTCCCAGCCCCTGCCCCTCATGCCAACCCTACCCCAGGCCTGGCATGGCTCCTGTCACCCAGGTCCCTGGGGCTGATCTCAGGGAAGTCCAGCTCCAGGGCCAGATGAGCAGAGCCCCTCGATGGATGATGGACTGCCTTGGAGGGCTGCCCTGTGCCCTCTCTCACCCTCCCATAAAGACCCTGAATCTGAGGAGTCAACAGAGCACCAGATCTGTATATTTTTTTCTAAGATAAAATGTAAATAAAAGATTTCTAGATGAGTTTCCAGACTCATTACTAAACTAGAGCAGGAGTGGGTCTGCACAACAGCTAGAGAACCTGGGGTGCATGGGGGCCTTGGACCCCCAGGAAACAGGAGGGAAGAAGTACCCAGCCTGCCGGTCCTTCCTAGAACACCTGTATGGCAGTGTCTGCCTGCAGTGTTCATTTCATTGGCAGGATTGAGACTCTGGGTGCTGGGGAACCACTGGAGGTGGAAGGAATGGGGACACAGCGGTCCCCAAGGTGGAGTGGGGCTTGGTGCCAGACACAGAGCAGGTCCTGACAGTGGAGGGAGTGCTTTTCCAGAAAGCAGGAGTTTCCATGGTTTCAAAAGCTAAGATTTGCACCTGAACTAGCGTAAGGCAAGTTCAGGGAGCAGGGTGCTGGCTGGGCCCCTCTTCCTGCACTGCAGCCAGCACACCTGGGAGAGTGAGAGAAAAGGGCTCACGGTAAGGGCAGCAAGCCCTGGGTCCAGGCCTGGTGTGACCACTCACTGGCCAAGGGCATGTCCTGCCACCTCTCCAGGATCCCTGGGTGGCATATCAGTTTGTAAAGTGGTTGTTTTCAAGAGTAGCATACAGAAAAAGGGCAGGTGCTCTCCAGATCACCTGGGGCAGCCAGTGATCAGGGCCAACTCTGAGGAGGTCTGGGACTCGCAGGGCTCCATGGCCCACATCAGCCTTGGTGGAAATTTCTTGGCAAAGGAGGTCCAGCTGAGCACCCAAGGCTGGTGGGAGGGAAAGAGGGAGGTAACACATAGCCCAGGTTCCTCAGGGGTCACCTCCAGTTGACCCCACCTGTGAGCTGCTCCAGCTAGTCTTGAAGTCCAGCCTGTTTCTTGACCCCTGGGCTTTGGTTTCCTCATCTGCACAATAAAGACGATCTATCGTAGGGTTGGTGTGTGGATCTAAGGAGATTCACGTACTTAGCACACAGTCTGACACTTAAGGAGAGCAGGGTGTTACTATCATCCTTAGCCCTGTCTCCTGCCCAAGGCCCCATCCATCCTTTTTCCTCCCAGCTTCTTCCTCCTTGTGAGAAGCGCGCCAGCAGGCCTGGGGCCAGGAAGGCTCCTCCACGCTCCACTGCCTTCCGCATATCAAAGGGTGGGGCGGGCCAAGGGGTGGGACCAGCCTTGGGTATGGGTCCCTCCACCAACCAGGAGGCTCCCCCCAGCCCAGCCTCTCCGGACCAGCCCTTCCTGTCGCCAGGGCCCAGCTGCCGGTGGCTGGCACTTGACCTTCGGGGGACCAGAGGGCAGGCGGCCCCCTCAGGTGGTCCCCGCTGGGGGAAGGACCAGCACCGCCATCTAGGGTCCCTGGGGGAGAGCTGGCCTCCAGGTAGGAGAGTCAGCAGGGACCCTAGTCTCCGTGCCTGGCACTGGGCTAAGTGTTTATGTGCATTATCTCATTTGGTTTTCAACAGGCCCAGGAGATAAGGACTGTCTTTATCTCAGTTTTGCAGATAAGGAAACCGAGGTGCAGGGAGGTTAAGACTCCGCCTCTAATGCCCGTGCATGAGTGGAAGCTGGCCCTGCATTTGGGGCTACAGTAGTTAGGCACTCATCACCTGACAGCTCACAGTGCAGGCATTCATGACTGCCTGTGGGGCTGGAGGAAATCAGTACCGAGGATGCAGCGAGGACATGCAGATCCAGAGACCTGCTTGCAGAACCTAGCTCAAGGTCGGATGCAGAACAGGAGCTGCCTAGAACTCCGACTGCTCATTCCCTATCCAGCGCTCCGTCTACAGGTGGGTTGACTTCTCACGGCCAGTGGGGGGCCCTGAGGATCAGCCAGAAGCAGCGGGGGCAGGGGGGGGCTCTCCCACCTCCCCACCCTCCAGGAGACTCCTCAGGAAGCACGTCCTCTGCACTGCAGGGTCATTAAGAAGCCCGGGGTGAGGTACTTGGTGAATGTCCAGTCTCTTATGGATGGTGACTGGGTCCCCAGGAAGGTGTAGGTGGACCAGTCATCCCAGGCAGGGCACCAGCATCAGTCCCTCTCCCTCCCCTGCCAGGCTCTTAGCACAGAGATGCAGCCAAGAACAGCCTGTCTGGGATGGAGCCACACATGAGAGTGAGGGGCTGCTGCTCCTGAGAGGCAGGGCTGAGCCTGCCCTCCCAGAGGGTGAGGACAGGGGTGGCGGATTAGCCCAAGCCCCCAGCCCTGCTCCCCACCCAACGCCAGCAGCATCTAGGAAGTGTCCCAGGCAACTCCAGCGGGGGTGATAGCAGCCTTTTGCCTCTGCCTTTGCATCTCCCAGAGGAGCTAGGAGAAGGCGGCTGCCAAATTCCAGAAGATGCTCAGCTCTGGCTGGCCCTTGACGTGGCCATCAGTGACTGGACCAGGGACTGAGCCCAGATAGGTGGGAGCCAAAGGAAGGAGATGGGCAGCTGTTCAGTTCTGCCTTAGGTGCAGGTGCCATGAGACTGTGGAGCCAACTTCTTGAGAAGGAGAGAGCACTGGACAGGGAGTCAGGGGCTTGATGTTCCAACCTAGCTGGAGGGCTAGAGAAAGTTGCTCCCCTCCCTGGGCCGGTTTCCTCAGCTGTAAAACGAAGGAGCAAAAAATAGCCATTGCTCCCAAACCTGGTTGGGCCTCGGCTCCAGGTTCCCAGGTCCCGGCCCGATGCACTGAATCACACTCTCAGGGTGGGACCCTGGAACCAGAGGGCTCAACATGCAGTCAGATGAGGGAACCACCGGACTGGATCATCTCTTAGGTCGTGCGATTCTATTCAGCTATTATGTATTGAGCAATTACTACGTGCCAAGCCTAAGAACCCTGAGAGGTGGGGTCTATTATTGTTGCCGCTTCACAGCTGAGGAGACTGAGAGTCAGGGAGGTTTTGTTCGTTTTTTAAATTTTTTGGCCGCGCTGTGTGGCATATGGGATCTTAGTTCCCCAGCCAGTGATTGAACCTGCGCTCCTTGCATTGGAAGCTTGGAGTCTTAACCACTGGACCGCCAGGGAAGTCCCCAGGGAGGTTTTGAAGCTTGCCCACGGTTACACAGAGAGTAAGAGCTGAATGAATGTGCAACCAGGGCAGCTGTGCCCTGTATCTTGTCTCCCTGCTGCATGTAAGCTTGTGTGAGCTTTTCCCATCCTCCGCTGTGGCAGGCAGCCCCTAAAGAGGGTCCTGGGGTAGGAACCAGAACCCACTTCTAAAAGGTTGGGGGAAGACGGCACTGCAGAGGTCACCTAATCCACCTCCTCTTTAAGAGATGGGGAAACTGAAGCACAGAGATGGAGTGACTTGCCTGGCGTCAAAGGGCATGTCAGCAGGCAGTGGGTCAGATGGGAGGCCCTGCATGTGGCAGCTCACGCTCTGGTCTTCCTCCTGCCTCTGCTCTTGCCCTGCACCGTTAACAGTGGCCCCCTGCCAGGCTCCATTGCTATAAGGCAGTCCAAAAGACCAAGAGTGGCTCTGACCAGCCCACCCCCTACCCTCCACCTTCACTGCCCTCTCCACCCAGGACACAGAGGCCAGATGCCTCCCCCTGCTGCCATGTGGGGCTCCCCACAACCCCGCCTCCCGGCTCCTTTTCCAACTCAATTTGTCACTTTTCCCCATCAGTCCTGGACTTCAACCACCTGTTTCAACTTGGCTCATGCTGTTTCTTCTGCCTACTCCTCTTGGCAAACTCCACACATCCTTCAATACTCAGTTGCAACATCCTGCAACTCTGCCCTCTCCGAGTCAGAAACAGAATGAAGTCACCACCACTGCTGGCTCCCAACCCTATGGCAGCCTTTGCTAATGGATCATGGCGCCCCTTCCCCAAGATCCTGGAGGTGCCTCTTAGTCTTGCTCAAGGCCACATAAATCAATGCAGCAGGACTAATGGATCAGGTAACTCAAGAACACAACAGCACTGTCAACCCCATCTCCCACCGGGCTGGCATATCCTCTCTGGTCCCAAAGTACCTGGTATAAACCCCCATCTTGACCTGGGCTCTGATCATTTCCTTCCCTGTAATTTACCCCATCAGTCAGGGCGTGTTTTCTCCGGCACCTAGTACTGGGTGTTGTGAGGTGAACTGTGTTCCGCCACAACTCTTGGCAAAGTTCTAACCCCCAGTATCTCAGAATGTGAATGTATTTGGAGATAGAGCCTTTAAAGAGGTACTTAAGGTAAAATGACTTCATGTGGGTGGGCCCAAATCCAATATACTGGTGTCCTTGTAAGCAGAGACGATTAAGACACAGAGACTGGACCATGGGATAACCATGCAAGGACACAGCAAGGTGGCGGCCATCTGCAAGCCAAGGAGAGAGGCCTCAGAAGAAACCAAACCTGCTGACCCCTTGGTCTTGGACTTCCAGTCTCCAGAACTGTGAGAAAATCAATTTCTGTTGTTTAAGCCACCCAATTTGTGGTATTGTCTTATGGCAGCCCTAGTAAACTAATACACTGGGCCTAGCACATGGGGGCCACTCACAAGGACCCTTTGGAAACAACTTCACATAACTGTGAAAGAGCCCTATGGGTCAGCAGGAATGCACCCAGGAGAATGCAAAAGGGCAATGGTGACGGGCTTCAGGCAAGTGAACAGGCCCGAGCATTAACTCACCTGTGTCGCCTGCACAGCAGGCCAGGTGGAGCCCCTGTGCAATAATTACTGTCAAACTGGCAAGTGAGGGCCTGGATTCCAGGAGGGGGAAAGCAGCATGATTTGTTCCCTGCAGGACGGGGACGTTTTTCCTTTTCCAGAAGCAATAAGAACCCAGGTGGATAGAAGAAAAACAGACCAAACCAAATTTGGGTGTTTCTTTTGGTTTTTTTTTTAAGAAGTACAAAATCTAAGCATATACTTTTCTTCCCAGTCCCATCCCCACCCCCCCAAGCCCACTCCCCCACCAGTCCCAGCCTGTCCAACCACTGTGGTCAAACAACCCATGTTACTGCAGCTCAGGCTGTGCTCTGCAGAGCACTGGTCGTTCTGGGGGGCGTCTAGGAGTGGAGGGGCTGCCCCAGCCCCGACTTCAGCCAGGGAGGCCACCCTTAGCTGTTTCAAACACTGCTTCCATGAAAGACATCATTTGGAAAAGGGATCCTTGGCTAAAACAAAGCCTGAATACTAGTGAAGTAGCAGGTGAGGAGGACACCCCACGCTACAGGCCTGATTCCTGGCTGGAAAGGGGGCAGCCAAGGCCATTAGTAGAAGATGCCCAGGTGAGTCCCCTCCAAATCTTCTTGCCAAAATTCAGGGCAGCCACTGAGCTGTAGGCCTGAGCTCTGGGGAGGGCTTTCATCACTGAGCTGGAAAGCAGGGTCTGGTCCCTGGTCCTCTGAGCTGGGCAGCACCTCTGCACTGTGGCTCCAGCATCCCCACTGGGTCTCAGGCTGGAGTCTCTGGCATGCTGGGCGGGGCAGGACAGGAGGGGTTTCTGGCAACAGACAGGACTCCGGAGACATAGAGATACCCTGAGAGAGAGAAGAGTAGCGGGTTAGTGGGCCACTGCCTCATGCCCTGAGATCCTGAACCTGGATGTTCCCCACAGTGTGGCTGGCAGCTGCTGAACTGCCCTGGTGCCATGGATCCAGTGAAGCAAAGTGGTTTAGAGTACAAGCTCTGGAGATATAGTGCCAGGGTTCAAAACCCAGCTCTGCCACTCACTAGCTATGAGAATTCAGATAACCTCTTTTAGTCTCAGTTTTTCCATCTATAAAATGGTGATTATGATAATAAAACCTACTTCGCAGGGTTGCTGGAGGGCTGATGAGTTAGTTAATTCATGTAAAATACCAAGAATCGTGTTGGGCACAAAGTAAGCATTCAATAAATTTTGGTTATTAATATGCTTTTTTATGGAAGCTTGAGAAAAGCATGAAGGTCACCAGCTCCAAGCCCATCTACTTAGGAAGCCCCTACCCCTGGGGCAGCCAGGCCTCCCTCCCCCTCAAACCTTGATGGAGCACTTGCAAGGAATTTCCTGAATTACCTGAAGGCCCCTGCTACCTTCCACCCTGGACTCTGAAAGCAAGTCTAAAGATTCCCCCCTCTTCCACATGACTGTGAAGGCTTCTAGGTAGAGGTGGTGGTGGCCTTAACTTCCCAGAGCCCCACCTCTTTCCCCAAGGAGGTTAGGGTCCTCTTCATCCTCCCTTCAGATTTCCATCCCTAACCAGGGTTGGATTAGGTAACCCGGGATCTAAAAAGCGTAAGATTCTCTGAAGACTAGAGCTTACTCACCCCCCTCCGTTTCCAATCGAAGCCTGGGGACCACTCCGAGGGAAGCGGAGAGAGCCTGGGCGCGTACCTGGTACACTGCAGCCAGCTCCATTGCGGGGGGCGAGGTCCAGGGCGTGGCCTGGTTCCGGGGCTCTGGGGGTGTCTGCGTTCCGGAACAGGCTTGGGGCGGCGTCCAACGGGCCGCGTCAGGGGCTCTCCCTTGGGACAGCTGCGGGGGCGACTGCATCCCGGGGCAGTAAGGGGGTGTCACCCAGGGACCCATATCGGGGACCCTGCTCCCCAGGCGCTCGGGCGCCGCTAGGGCTCCGGGACAGACGGGCGGGGACCCCCAGGACACCGCGGCGCTAGCGGCTGAGCCAGGGCCGCACCCTTGCGTCTGCGTCTGCGCGGGGCCGCCGTCGGGGCACAGCGGGCAGCCTCGAGGGAGCACCGCGTCGCTGTGCCGCCGGCGCCGGCGCTGCAGGCTCTCCTCGCTGAGGCCCAGTACGGCCGACAGGTGGCCGATGTAGCGGATGGCCAGGCGCAGCGTCTCGATCTTCGTCAGGCTCTGGCCGGCGGGCGCCACGGACGGCGGCAGAAAGCGGCGCAGCTCGTGCAGGGCGCGGGCGAGCGTGCGCATGCGCAGCTTCTCACGCTCGCTGGCGCTCTGCCGCTGCCCGCCTGCCGGCCGGGTCCGCGCACGTCCGGGTGCCGTCGAGGCGGCCTCTGAGGCGCTGCGGGCTGGGGGCGCCGGCTGCGAGGGGCCGCGGGCACGGTCGCAGGGGCAGGAGCCCGACGAATCCGAGGAGGAGGCCGGGGACGTGGAGTCTGAGTGGCCGGTCCAGCCCCAACCCTGGGGGAAGATCCAGTGGTCGTGGCCGAGGAGGCCCTGCGGAGGAGGGGACTGGGCCATGGCCGGGGCTGCGGGCTCTGGGAGGCTGGGCCGGCCACCTCCAGGACTGAGCTTTTATCTGGACCAAAGGTGCGAGGTGGACCCCCGCCACGTTACAGAGAGGTGTCAAAACCCACAGAGCCCAGGGAAGGTCTGGGCAGGGGGCGCCCTGGGAAAGCGGGCCCATTTGCAGAGGTGTGGATTCTGACTCCTCGGGGGCTCTAATGGAGGCCCCTGCAGCCCGGGAGGTGTGGGAGGTACAATTCGCATCTGGATGGAGCTGCTAAGCTTCTCACTGTGTTCCCACCCACTCCGCCTCATCCACTGCTCCGGTGAGTGCCCGGGACCCTGACAGTGGTGGGCAGTGCCATCGTCTGGGGGCAGCCAGGCTGTCCCTCAAGTGACTCAAGGACCCCCGCAAAGAGTGGCCGCCTCCCTCATCACCACCCTCCGGGAGGCTGTACCCAGTAACTCCCACCCAGTGCCTACAAGTGTGCTGGATAAGGCGTCAAGACAAACCCCGAGGGACTTGCTCACAGTGATGGCGGGAAAGGGGTTGGGGAAGGAGGGGACATACAGGTGGACTGTTCCTGGGTTCCCAGAGCCCGCACTTGCTGCTTTGCTGAGTGACACCGAGAAAGTCATCTCACTGTCCACAGTTAGTTTCTTTCCCTGAGAAATAGTACAGAGCAGCCTGAAGAAGAGGCATGGAGTGTAGTGAGTGATGAAAATGGGGGAATGTGGGCCCCCAGGCAGGCCTGAATCAGACCTTCTTTATTTGCTGTGTGACCTTGGGCAGTTCACTTAACTCCTCTGAGGCTCAAGTTGCCTCATCCCTGTGGCAGTAAATAAAATACCCACCACCTAGGATGGTTGCTGGTACTAAGTGAAACCATCCATGGGACCACTTAGAATGAGCCTGGCAAGTGGGCTAAATGTTTGCTGCTACCATTTTATTAAGAAAGTACTTACATTTCAAGATGCTTGTAGGCATTATTTAATACATATTTATTTAGCAACTGGTAAATGTCAGGCATACCAGAGTGAACAAGGTGGTTGTGGTCTGTGCTCTCATGGGATTTCAGTCTTGTGGGAGAGAGAAGTAAACGTTATGTAATTAGTAGCTCCACCACTAGCTAGCTGTGTTGCCCTTGGGCAGCTCTGAGCCTGAACTACAGCTCTTAAAACAGGAATACTAATTATAGTATCTGCTCAGAGGACTGTTGTTGTAGTCTTATGATATAACCTTTGACACAGTGAAGTTTAAAAGTAAAAGCTCCCACCCCTCAGCAATGATTACAATTTAAAGGAGGCATCAGTGTTCTTCGTAATCTTCAGAGAAGAGGCTGAACTCGGAGGGACTGTCACGCTCTGGCCACAGAGGCGGAGAGGTCACAGCTGGGCCTTGAACAATGGGTAGGACTTGGGTAGGGAGCGAGGCAGGTGGAGAGCATTCTGAATGTGGAAACTGCATAAGCAAAGGCCTGGCAGTGGGACTTCCCAGTGTGCTTCAGGAATGGTGTGCAAGGTGGGGTGGGTGATGTGGAGAGCAGGAGCTCACCTTGGCTGGGGCCAGGCTGAGAAGTTGTATTTTACTGCCAAGGCAATGGGAAGCCAAATGGACTTTTCAGCAGAAGTGTGACATTAAAAAAAAATCAGTAATCAGTAACTAAAGGTTAACATGATGATTCAGGAATAGATTAGCCCTCAGCAGCCTGAAGTAATAAATGGCCTTGTAGTATTTTTGTGACTATTTTTAAAACTTAACTCTTAGGGACTTCCCTGGTGGCGCAGTGTGGTTAAGAATCCGCCTGCCAGGCTTCCCTGTTGGCGCAGTGGTTGAGAGTCCGCCTGCCGATGCAGGGGACACGGGTTCATGCCCCCGTCCGGGAAGATCCCACATGCCGCGGAGCGGCTAGGCCTGTGAGCCATGGTCGCTGAGCCTGTGCGTCCGGAGCCTGTGCTCCACAATGGAAGAGGCCACAACAGTGAGAGGCCCGCGTACCGCAAAAAAAAAAAAAAAAAAAAAAAAGAATCCGCCTGCCAATGCAGGGGACATAGGTTCAAGCCCTGGTCTGGGAAGATCCCACAGGCCACGGAGCAACTAAGCCCATGCGCCACAACTACTGAGCCCGCGAGCCACAACTACTGAAGCCCGCGCACCTAGAGCCCGTGCTCCGCAACAAGAGAAGCTACCGCAATGAGAAGCCCACGCACCGCAGCAAAGAGTAGCCCCTGCTCGCTGCAACTAGAGAAAGCCTGCGCGCAACAACAAAGACCCAATGCAGCCAAAAATAATAAATAGATAAATAAATTTATTTTAAAAAATTAACTTTGTTACACAGATTACATAACTAATATGTTCTCTTTATGAGAAATGGAAACCTGACAGATAAAGCTGGAGTCCCTGTAACCCCTCCCAAAGGTCATGTGTCCTTCCAGACTTGGTCCCTGTGCACTCACATAAACATATGTATCCTTAGAAAACACATAGTATAAATGAGGTAACATTATGGCAATTTGCCTGTAACTTGCTTTTTTTTCATTCAGCAGCGTATCTGAGAGCATTCCATGTCAGGATGTGTTTAGCTGACTCATAGTTGGTCTTAGTTGATTTAAATGTTCATCCATTTAAATCATAGTGGATAATTCTAACTGGAAAAAAAATTAAATGGCAGGAGGTACAGATAAACCTTCAATAATGAAATTATATCACTTTCTCCTCAGAACTTTCTTTTTTAATTATTGGAGAAAATATGCCCAAGTTACTACTCTAACGTTATGATGAAGTAATAATTGACATTGAATAAGGTTGGTCAGGGCAACTGTTTTTAGTTTATTCTAGCTGCTGTGAATGAGGAGGGGACATATTTAATCTGTCCATCACACACAAAAAAGGTGGAATCAATCAATAATGGCCTTGATTTCAAACAGGAAAGAAGCAATTAGTTATGCAATATTTCATGATCTGAAAGGGTTTAAACCAAGGTTAAAAAAATAATAATCCTTTTTCCTAAGGGGAGGGAGACTTAGAAAACAGTCCCACACTTTTTAGGATTAAAATAATGGCAAATCATCATTTGTCTAAGGCTGCACAGTACTATAAAGATCTTGACATATTGTACTATCAGGAAATTTATATATATGTAATTGACAGTTGTAAACAAGATTCATCAGTTTTCATGTATATTTCTTTTTAAAAATTTTTATTTATTTATTTGGCTGTGCTGGGTCTTAGTTGCGGCATGCGGGATCTAGTTCCCTGACCAGAGTTGAAACCTGGGCCCCCTGCATTGGGAGCACGGAGTTTTAACCACTAGAGCACCAGGGAAGTCCCTCATGTATACTTCTTCATCTGGATTCTGAAGTGTCAGATCGCTGTGCTGTTGATACTGACTGTTCCAACACCCCTTTTCACTGCAGTATAATATTCCATGGAGTGCTCACACCATAGTCCCTCATTGATGTACCTTTAGCATGGTTTTAGTTTTTGCCAAAGAGTGCTGCCTTGTGCGCAGGCGGCTAGATATGGAGTGGTGGAATGGCCTTGTGATTCCCAGGAAGGTTCTGAGTATCCAGAATCATTCCTCCTCTCCCCCCACCCCCTACTCATTAGAGCAAGCCTGGAGGGATTTCCTGTGAAAGGATTTGGTGAATTATGAGAATTCACCATCAGCAGAGCTCTGCATACTATCCTTTCTTCTCTAGGATAGCCTGGCCTCCTTCTGTCTTAGTTTGGGCTAGCCCTGGCGCCCAGGCCTCAGGCTGACTGTGGGATGGCAGAGCATAAGTTCTGGGAGGTGAGGCCCTGGAGCTGGTTTGCTGTGGCCCCTAGCTCTTCACTGGGCCCCTCAGCCAGGCTCTGGGAGCACAGGGGCACACTGTCACCAGCCCCACTCACTTAGCACAGGGAGACAGTATGGCTTAATGGTTAAGAGGCTGGGCTATGAAATCAGACAGGTCTGGGTTTAGAGTCTCAGGGTCATCCCTTCCAAGCTCTCAGAACTTGGGCAACTTAACCTCAGTTTTCTCATCTATGAAGTGGGAATTCTGATTTCCAGGGCAATTGTTGGGACAAAGTAAGAACTCATGTTGTAGAGCTTAGAACAGAGCCTATAAGTCTTGCTTATAGTAAGTTCAGGGGCAGCAGAATAAAGTGGGTAAAGGACTAGATTGGATTGTGGGGAAGAGGGCCGACATCTTTAGCCTTGGCCCTACAAGATGATTCCTTCCTTCCTCACTCTAGCACCAGGCCTCAGGCATCCTGCCCTACCCTCTCCTCCATCTTCAGCCCTTCTTCTCTGGGACCCAGCATGGGGAGTCCTCCTCAGCAGGGCACTCCAGCTCCTGGCCTGTGGCAGGGGTCACCAGAGCTGCAGTGCAGAGGCAATGGAAGAGCTCCAGGTGCCTGGAGCTGGAGCCACAGCCGGCCCAACCAAGGCTAGGAAGTGGAGGATCTGAACCAGCTTCTCCTGGTGGGCTGGGTCCTGGCCCAGGTGCTTTTCCAGCTTGTCTCTGGCCCTGGGACCCTCAGGCATTCCTCCCTGTGTGCTCAAACCAGCCCCAGGTGCTGCACGAACAAGCCAGGTCTGGGCCCAGGCCGCAGGGGCTTCCACTTGAGCAGTCTCCACTTCTCTTTCATCTGACTCTCCTGGTAGAAGGAGGGATATTTATGGCTGTGTGCTGTTAGATAAGGTGATTAACTTCTGAGCCTCAGCCTGATAGTAACACCAGGTTTACCGCCCTCCTTCCCGTGATAGGAGGAGGTGGAAGCTAGATCAGAGAAACATGGTCAGTAGAATATTCACTAGTGTGGCAGACACTTCTGGCTGCCCACACAGCATCTGTTACAGCCTCTATTCTTTCTCCCTTAATAACAGGGCTCTGTATTATCATGGGTGGTGATATGCCCAGCTGAAAAGCTATATTTCCCAGCCTCTCTTGCAGATGGAATGGCCAATGAGATTTATTAGAATATTGTTTGGGGCTTCTAGGAAAGCTCTTTAAAGCAGAGAGGTACACTCCTGTGGCTCTACTCCCTTATATTGTCATCCTGGAAAATGTGATGGCTGGTGCTTCAGCAACCATTTTGTGACCCTCAGGCAATCTCAAGGACAGCAGTCACACCTAAGGCTGGTGGATCAGAAGGAAGCCTGAGGCACTGATAACAACATGGAAGTGCCATACTGGCCCAGAACAGTCTAACTCTAAATTTCTTTAATGTGAGAGATAATAAATTACCATCTTGTTTAAGTCATTGTCAGTTTGGGTGTGTGCTATGAGCAGCCAAACATAATGCCTGTTCACATAGTAAAGAAGTTCAGGGCTTCCCTGGTGGCGCAGTGGTTAATAATCTGTCTGCCAATGCAGGGGACACGGGTTTGAGCCCTGGTCCAGGAAGATCCCAACTACTGCTGAGTAACTAAGCCCGTGCACCACAACTACTGAGCCTGCACTCTAGAGCCCACAACTACTGAGCCTGCGTGCCACAACTACTGAAGCCCATGTACCTAGAACCCATTAATTAAACAAATAAATTTATTTTTAAAAAATTATTTTAAAAAAGTTCCTAGATTATCCTTGTCTACAAACGGGGCCATGTGAGCTTAAGTTAAGTGAATTCATAACAGATTCAGTGTTCCCACAGTTGAATGGATGGATGTTCACCTAGAGGAAGGTCTCTAGTGATGTGCCACCAACTCTATTCCCAGCCTCGTCATGGGCAGCATTATGATCTTTTTAATTTATTTATTTATTTTTAATTTACTTATTTTATTTATTTATTTTTGGCTGTGTTGGGTCTTCATTGCTGTGTGCGGGCTTTTCTCTAGTTGCGGCCAGCGGGGGCTACCTTCGTTGAGGTGCACAGGCTTCTCACTGCGGTGGCTTCTCTTGTTGCGGAGCACGGGCTCTAGGTGCGCAGGCTTCAGTAGTTGTGGCTCGTGGGCTCTAAAGTGCAGGCTCAGTAGTTGTGGTGCACGGGCTTAGCTGCTCTGCAGCACGAGGGATCTTCCCAGACCAGGGCTCGAACCCATGTCCCCTGCATTGGCAGGCGGATTCTTAACAACTGCGCCACCAGGGAAGCCCCAGCATTATGATCTTGAATGAAGATACGGACTGATCTAATTGGGGGTAAGATCCAAACCCAAGAAGTTAACTGGGTTACAGCCAGGATCTAAAGAGATTCTGGCAGGCTGGAACAACTGATCGGATCTCATTACTAATAAGGTAGAATCAACAGAGCCCTATGTACCCTCCCTCTAAGTTGAGGGTTAGGAGACATCATGTAACCAGCAGCAACTGTGGAAAGGGCATGGTAGTCGTTGCCTTCTAGGCACCAAGGGCATGAAAATCAAATGTGATCCCATTCACGTTTGCAAGAAACAGGGGATCTTCAATCAAAGAGGCAGTGGTCTCTTATTGCCTATGCAGGGTAAGTGGTCAAATCTGGGGGCCACAGTTTATGAGGGCAGGGGATAAACCCTAGCTCAGGAGGGGGAGGTTAGTGAGGGGCTTGAAGCCAGGTCACCAGAGAAATAGCTGAAGGACTTGGGAATGTTTCATCCAAAAAGGAAAAGACACAGGGGATGTGAGAGTTGTCTCCAGATGCCTCGAGGGGATACTCCAGGGAGAGTCTGAAGGCCTTTCTAAGATCACAGGGGCTGTCTTGTGAGGGGGTGAATGGCCTGTACATGGAGGTGGTCGAGAAGAAGGCAGCTGAGTACCTGCAGGAGCTGGAGGGGATAGCTTGCTGTTGTCTCTGCCAACACTGACAGGTACCATAAAACAGGCGTTTGGACCTGATGATCCCTGAGGTACTTTCAGAGCTGAGGCCAAGAATCAGGGAGAGGACAGGAGCTGTCCCCTGGGGAGTCTCAGGGCGAGGGAGCCACAGGAGACCTTGGCTTCAGGACATCTTGGGCGGGGGGAGGGCAGAATAAGGCCTCCCATGTGCTTCAGCGCTCGTGACACTCCCACCCCTGTTCTTCTGTGTGCCGGCAGCTCGGGCTCAGCTGGGCCTGCTCTCAGGGCCGGAACCACAGGGCCACGTGACCTTTGGCTCAGCTCGCCGGCGTGGCACCAGTCAGCTTGGCAGTACGAGGCAGGCAGTGTCCACATCAGTATTCCTATTATACAAGTGAAGCAACAGGGGCCTCCGTCCCATCAGCCCCTGATCGACTTCCCAGGACTTTGCCCCAGACCACCAGTCAGATGGGAAGGGCAGAGGCCCAGGTTGGGGTCAGAATGTGCTCCCTGAGCCCCGGCCCTGCGAGGAGCTGCGGAGGGCATGGCCTCTGTTCAGCCTGCTCTGGGTGGCTTAGCGCAGGCCTCACCTGTGTTTGTTTACCCCCAGCCCTGCTCCAGGAAGTTCTCCACCCGCTCTTTCTCCCTGGGCAGGTGGTGCAGGTGGGAATAGGCCCAAGGACGTGGAGCCAGCTTAAGGGCTGGCCTCTGCCCCCTAGGTTTTCTTTCCCTTCCTTCCCCTTGGGTCCCTGCCAGGCCCTGGGGGTGGTCAGGCTGTGGGAACATGGGAGGGAAGGGGGCTGCATGCAGGGGCCGTGTGGTATTCTCATTACCAGCCAGCAGCGAGGGCCAGCCCAGCCTCCCCCTTGGCCACTGTGGCTGCCTTCACACCTCCCGTCTGCCTGTTGACACAATGCCGCCTCCCCCAGGGCAGAAGGTGTCAACTTGGGAACGAGGGTGTGCAGGGGCCTCCAAAACAGCCCGGCAGCAGGTCCCCTCAGAAACCGTGGAAAGCCCTTCTGGGATGGGGGTGGGAGGCTGCAGGTCCCCATCCTGGGAGGCCCAAGGAAGAGGCAAGAGCCTGCGTCCTTGGAACGGGGAGCGGGGTGCGGGGGGGCCTGCATGGGCCCCTCGCTCCGGGAGCCCTGAGTCAGCCTGCCCGGATACTCCCCTCCCCTGACCCCAGGGGCTGGTGCGTGACTCTGGGCACAGCCAGGGAAGCCCGATGACCAGGCCCTGCCAGGCAGGCACCATCAGTGTCACCAGACGCTGACAGCCACCAGGCAAGGTCACAGAGTAGCCCCTGGAACTGAATTCACCCTGACCGGGCCTCAGACTACTGGTCTCTGAGCATTTCCACACCACACGGCACCCAGCGCTGTGCCTGCAGCAGCCCGTTCAGTGCTCAAACCCCAGGCCTGACAGCCTGCTCTTCCCTGCTTGCTGAGCTAGGGAAACCAGGCCCAGAGAGGCCACTTCCTTTGCTTTAGGTCCCCCAGAACCACAATTCAAACCCACAAAGGCCATGCACCCCATCATTGGGAAACACTGTTCTGAACCAGGGGGCTGAGGCTCCAGGGAGGGAGGAGTCTCTGCTGCCCTCTGGGAGCTGAGAGTTGGAGGAGGAAAAAAAATTGGCTCTGAGGGCTTCCCTGGTGGCGCAGTGGTTGAGAGTCCGCCTGCTGATGCAGGGGACACGGGTTCGTGCCCTGGTCCGGGAGGATCCCACATGCCGCGGAGCGGCTGGGTCTGTGAGCCATGGCCGCTGAGCCTGTGCGACCGGAGCCTGTGCTCCACAACGGGAGAGGCCACGGCAGTGAGAGGCCCGTGTACAGCAAAAAAAAAAAAAAAAAAAAAATTGGCTCTGAGTCTGTGGGGCCCTGGAGTGCGGGGCGCCCATGGACAACAGAGCGGAGCCACCTGGCCAGGTGATCAGTGCAGGTCCCAGGAGGAAGGGAGGGACCTGAAATTGTGGATTTTCTCCACGTGGAGGTGGGGCATTCCTGGCCGAGGGGAAAGGTGTGAGCTCAAGTCTGGAAGCAGGGAAGCCCAGGGCTAATTGGGGTGATTCCAAGTGGTCTGGAGTCCTGGGTTGGAGGTGGGGAGGGTGGGAGGGGTGTGGACAAGCAAGTGGGAGCCGGGTGGGGTTGGAAAGTCCTGCTGAATGAGGAGTTTGGACTCTTAGGGAGGCAATGAGACCCACAGAAATTCTGAGGAGGGAGTGGGGTTGGGCGGTAAAGAGCTGGAGGCAGGAAACCAGTCAGGAGACTGCGGTCACGTCATGGCAAGGGCTGACTAGATTGGGGCACAGGCGGGGCGCTGGGAGTGGGCAGAGGATCCGATAGGAGGGAACGTGGGAAAAAGTGGGAAGGACATGGCCACTAGTGCCTGGGGCCACAGGCATCCGGGGAGCTGCCCAGCAGGCCGGGGGCATGGAGGTGGACTCGACGTTCTTCCTCCAACAAGAAGGCTGAGCCAAGGAGGCTGGTGTGGAAGGGCCTTCAGAGGCCCCAGGGCTGCCTGGTCCATCTCCTTGGGCGACAAGGCGCAGTCGAGGTGGCTCAGGCCTAGGACTATCCATGCCTGGGCTCAGTCCCCATCTGAGCCTCAGTCTCCTCATCTATGAAATGGGTGTCCTTGCCAGGAGGATCAGATGCAGCATCAGGTGTTCAGCATGTGGGACTACGTGAGTATTGCCTGCCTGCCCTGCTGGGGAGGAGTGACCATCTGTGGTCCTGCAGCTCTAGGGAGGGACAAAGGAGGAGAATGACTGGTGCTCACTCCTGCAGGCTCTGCGAGGGAAGACCCAGCCTCCCCAGCCTGATCTCCAAAAGCTATAAGGGGGCTTGGGTCCACCAGCTCTACTACTGGAATGCAAACAAGGGAGGGAAGGGGGCTGCAAAGTCTTTTTCTTCCTCCCTCCCTTCCTTCCTTTTCTTTATTTTTTAATTTATAAAAGCAATGCATAATCATTACAAAGAAGTGAGAAAATACAATCAAAAAGAAGGGAATTTTAAAGCCCCCACTTCCATCCACCCGGAGAGAACCAGGTTAACACGTTGATCCATATCTCTGCATCCTAATCTTTTCTGAGCATCCCTACAAGTACAGAGTATGGAGACAGAGGCATCGAGGGAGCATGTTGAGTTCTTTTTCCCATTTTCTGAAGCTTCTGGTAATATATATTCTCTTTTTTATAACAGCTTTATTGAGATATACTTCACATACCATAATTCACCTGTTTGAAGTGTACAGTTCAATGTTTTTTATATGTTAGATTTAAAATTCCTTTAAATTGTGGTAAAATATATATAACATAAATTTGCCATCTAAACCATTGTTAAATGTGCAATTCAGTGGCATTAATTACATTTGCAATGGTGTGCAACCATCACCACTTCTATTTCCAAAACTTTTTCATCATCTCAAGTAGAAACTCTGTACCCATTAAGCAAAAACTCCCCTTTACCCCCAGCCCCCAACCCCTGGTAGCTTCTCATCTGCTTCCTGTCTCTATGAATTTGCCTATTTTAGGTACCTCTCAAATAAGTCTAATCATACAGTATTTATCCTTTGGTGTCTGGCTTATTTCATGTCATCAAGGTTCATTCACAGTGTAGAATGTGCCCAAACTTCATTCCTTCTTATGGTTGAATAATATTCCATTGTACATTTATACCACATTTTGTTTATCCATTCATCAGTTGATAGACATCTGGGTTGTTTCCACTTTTTAGCTATTATGAATAATGTTGCTATGAATGTTGGTGGACAAATATTTGTTCTAGCCCCTGCTTTCAATTCTTTGGATATATAAAGAGCATGTTGTTTTGTGACCTTTTCTCACTAATGTATGAATAACTTTTCCATATCAGTAGCTGTATTTATTTCTGCAATGAGATTTTTTAAGGCATGCCTAGTACTCCATGGTGTGGCAGTAACAGTTTAGGTAACAAATTCTCTAGCATATACTGAGATGCCTTAAAGTTTTCCACATAGGTGTATCCTTATATTTTAAAAGTTATTATTGTTTTTTTACATTTATTTATTTTATTTATCTTATTTTTGGTTGCATTGGGTCTTCGCTGCTGCGCTGGGCTTTTCTCTGGTTGGGGTGAGCAGGGGCCACTCCTGTTACGGTGCACGGGCCTCTCACTGCTATGGCCTCTCCTGCTGTGGAGCACGGGCTCTAGGTGCGTGGGCTTCAATAGTTGTGGCACGTGGGCTCAGTAGCTGTGGCTCGTGAGCTCTAGAGCGCAGGCTCAGTAGCTGTGGCGCACGGGCTTAGTTGCTCCGCGGCATGTGGGATCCTCCCAGACCAGGGCTCGAACCCATGTCCCCTGCAATGGCAGGCGGATTCCCAACCACTGTGCCACCAGGGAAGCCCCTTAAAAGTTATTTTTAAATTGCACATGTCACATATGAATGCAAACTCCTTGTAAAAATTTTAGACATTACAGATACGATTAAAGTCTCCCTTTATCACACCTCAGAACCCAGCCCTTCTTCCACTCCCACACCAAGTAAGTCCTGGTACATTATCACAGACTTGGTGAGTATGCATTTACGCACATACATACAGTAGAGCCTTACAAAATGCATGGTATCATTTGATGCCTTTATGTGTAGGGGTTGGTTTTTAGATTTTTGTTTTCTTTTGCTTTTCCTTATATCAGTCGAGTCATACTGAAGGGATTTTTCTGCAGTTTGGTTCTGTCACTCAACAGTACATCTTCACTTGCACCTTTAATTTTTTCTTATCAGGATGAATTCCCCATCAGGGAACCCCCTGGGCAAAGGGCATGCTGAGGCTGTTCTGAAGCCTCAGGCCAGCCTTGGGGAGCCATGGGGGTGGGTTGTTGAGGCCAACCTTGTTGTGAGCAGCCAGCGGCACATGTCAGCACTCCCAGGGACCTCAGCCAGCCTGGCCACCTGTGCCGGGCGCTGACCTTGCACTCCCAGGGCCTGGGGTGGTGCGTAATCTCCAAGGGTGAAGGAAACTTCCTCGGCTTAGCCAAGGGCTGGATCTTGGATTTCTCTTGGTGGGGAAACCTCTAGAACCAAGGACTGAGTTCATCCTATCCTTAGTCTTTGGCACATAATCAGTACCGACCATCTAAGACCCTTCTTCTGTTTGATTTATTATCTGGTCAACTTAAGCTCTCTCCTTGCCCCCAACATGTTCTCCACTCTGTCCAGGGATGTCACTGTCCCCCAGCCTCTGGTGAAGGATCCTATGCCCAGAGGCTGTTTACTCTCCCAGGTCCTGCCTAGGCATTCCAGCTCAGTCCTAGACCCACTCTGCTTCTTATTGGGTCTGAAGACAGATACCTCGGGGGAGGGGAGGCAGAGGTGCGCTCCTTCCCCTGACCTTGGGAAGGATGACCTGGAGCTGGCTGAGAGCCTGAGCCACCCAGTGACTTGGCAGGAGCCTCATCATTGTCCTGGCACCTCACTGTTCTGCTGTGCAGTCAGCCAGGGCAGGGGTGGGGTTAGAAGGAGCCTGAAACCTGTGTGTCCTGCCTGGAGGGAGCTCCATCCTGTGCTTTCAGCAGGTGCTGGTGTTGGATGCGCCCCAAGTTGGCAGCTGAGCTGGGCCCGCAAATCCCCACTGGGGAGCTGGCGAGCCTAGAGTTTCGGTCAACCTGTGGTCTGATTGTTTTCAACCTCTGCTTCCAGAGGTGTGTAGGGAAGGTAGGGAGACCTGAGCCCTGTTTGGCCCCTGCCCTCCTGAGCCCGTCCCCCTCTCCTCATTCCTCTGGGCTCCATCTTGCTCTGCCTTTCTGCATACAGGGGTATGTTTTTCCCAGTGGACAGATGAGCAAATTGGGGTCCAGAGAGGGCAAGTGGACTGTCTGGGGTCACACGGCCCATCACGCTGGCACTAAGCCAGCATCACCTATTTCTTAAGCCAGTCCCAGCATCTCTGCCACACCTGCTTAGCTCCCAGAGCCCACCACCCCCAACCCGCACTGGCCCTGGCCCCAGAAAAAAAGGGCCTCTGACCGGTTGGCAGGAGGTGTGCCCAGCTCAGATCCCCAGGTCCTAGGTGGTTGGGTAGCGCCCTCTGCTGTCTGTGGCTGGGATTGCAAGGACACTGGACACCCAGGGGCAGCCCTCTGGCCTGAGACGGTGCCTTGCAATCAAGGCATGCAGTCTCCCAGGACAGCTCAGCAGGCAGTTGGGGGTCCCTGCTCCATTTTACAGCCATACAAACTGAGGAGCCGTGTGGCAAGTTTCCCTACATTCACATGTCTACATCTTTGCTCTGGGCTGGTTCAACTACTTAACCCCTTTATGCCTCAGTTTCCCCATATTTCACTATAAGGCTTAGACCCTCCTCCACTTACCCAGATGAAGTGAAGGAGCATAAATGTGACACCCCTAAGGAGAAGGGCACAATCTACTTACCCTGCATTCTCAGCCCAGCTCCCAGAACAGGGGAGATTCTGGCACTTCCTCTGGAGCTTTTCCCGGAATCTGACAAATCTCTCTCCTTTCCTCCCACCCCCTCCCTCCTCATCACCCCTTTGCCTCCTGTGACTTCCACTGGCTGTGCACCCAGCTGACCCATGACCAAGATAATCAGATTATCATGGGTCCAGAATAATCTATTCCATATGGCTTGCCAACTCGGTGGCTCCGGGAGCTAAAGGTGTGAGGAGAGGGGCTGATCTCAGTTGGAAGGGGCTTCCTGGGAGCTTCCGGGGCCTTAGCTGGGAGGCTGATGGGGAAGGAGGGAGGTGGAGGAGAAGTTGGGAGCCTTCCTGCTGGGCCCTCTGACTGCTCTGGGCTCCAGGTGGCTGCTGCCCCCTCTCCAGCACAAGCACGGCCTCATCTATCCACGACCCAGTGGGGCTTAGGCTCCATGGTGGGGGGCTGGGCACTCCCTGTGCCTTTTCCACTCTCTGGATTGGGGGGTGCTCACTATAGGGCATCGCTTCTCAAAAGGGGCCAAGCTTCATAATTCTTGGGAGATTTTACTTTTCACACCCAGAATCTCCTCCAGGGATTCTGGTTCAAGCAGCTCCAGGGTGGGTCTGGAAACGTTTTTCTTTTTACATCTCAACAGGTCCCAGTGACTCGTAATGAGGTTTCATGGGGGCTTGAGGACTATGGGGCGTCGTCCCCACCTCGGCACCCTCACTCTCCAGGCGGCCCTCCAGGAGGAAAGGAGCCAATCAAGTCCTCCAGAGGAGACAGGGGAGCTGGTGGTCGGACAGAACACTGGCTTTGGTCTCAGACAGAGCCAAATGGATCCCAGCTCTGCCCCTACTAGCCATGTGACATAGGACCGCCGCTTGGCTCCTCCGTGTCTTTAACTACAAAGCGAGGCAATGATACCCACATCACGTCAGCACAGTAGGTATTACTCATGGCTCAGAAGCAGAGGCCGGGGCCCAGAGATGGAGAGTGAGTTACCCAAGTGACACAAGTGGTACATGGCAGGGCAGGGGTTCTATTCTAAGCCACACGGGCCACACCCCAGAGGGGTGTCCTAGGCTGTCTAAAGGTGGGGACTTCATGAATGACAATCGCTCCCCTGAAAGGGCTTGCCTCTCAGGCTGGTGCCGAGGTGTGGCGGGAAGATCCCTGGCAGTAGGAAACACCCAAATTAGGAGCTTCCCAGGAGGTGCGCCTGCTGATGCCAAACAGGCTGGCGGTAGCAGAGAGCTGCTTCCTTCTCCTGGGGTCTCTGGCTCCGGAGGGGATGGGGATTAGGGGCTGCAAGGGCAGTACTCACATTGCACCTTTGATTAGCACTCCTATGTCAGAGGGCCTGGCCGGGAAAATGAGGGCGCTGAGGCTGGGAGGTGGGAGGGGGAGAGCGCTCAGGACCCAGGCTTGGCCTGAGGAAGCCGGCTGGTTCCTAGCGGGAAGGCTGAGACGGGGGCCCCAGCCTGAGAGGGTGCTGCCCTTTCCTGCCTGCCCCCACCCTGGCCAAGGACCCCGACTGAACTCTCACCTCCGCTTGGTGGGGCTGCCCCAAGGCCTCATTTCCCAGCCTTACACGTTGGCAGGCGACGGCAGGCTCGGGCCAGGGGAGCAAGAGCCACTGGCTCCGGCACTTGTCAAAACACAGGCCCCAGAGGTGTGAAGTCCTCACCCCAGCGGGAGGGCATGTGGGCCATGCAGCCCGGAGAACTCATTAACTGGGGCAGCTCCCTAATGAAGCCACCGGAGAGGCTGGCGATAAGGAGATCAAAGGTGAGAGAGGCATGGGGGCGAGGGAAGAGGGAGGCTGGCTGACATGAGGGGGTAGAGCCCAGCATCTAGGTTGGGGTCCCCCCTTTGCCCCCACTTGGCTTCATCCGGCCCACTGACCACAGCCCTTGCACACTCTGGGCCCCAAGACTCAGAGGCAACAGGAAAGGGAGGGACTCCCACGTGGCACATCCAATTTGTCAGCCTTAGGCCTGGAGACTGAAGGACTGGGGTTGGGGGTGGAACCCTCCCATCTGCCCTGCCTCTCATGCCATTTTTGTGAGTTCTTTGCCTCCACAGACACCCCTGGGTCTTTTTAACCCTCTCTCATGGCGTTTCTCTCCTGCTCCAGATCTCTCAGTGGCTCCCATGTAAGTGAGTGATGAATTAGTTAACTGTTCGGTCCCAGATCTGAGAATCCTCAGGGGCCAGAGCTGTGTTTTCAGGATAAACAGTCTGCCTCCCACACATATGGCCTCTTGTTTAAAGAATGTCTAGTTGATTTTGTACTTAATAAAATAAAACTTCACTTCAGAGCATTGCTGCCCACAAACCAGGAATGGTGGTTTCCTCTGGACCGGGAATTGGAGGCCTCAGACGGAGAATAGTAAAGAGATTTGTTATACCCTCTGTACTTGTTCAACTTTTAATCACATGCATGTATTATATTTTCAAATGTATAACAATATAACAAAAGGGTGGCTGATTGTCTAGGAATTTTTGGTCATTCTGAGTTTTCTCAATTATTAGCTACAAAGTGGAAATCAGAATCATGTGGGAATTGGAGGAATTTTTTGACATTCAGAGGTTGGCAACAGAATGCCCAGAGCCCTCTGAGATCCCACCCCTCCTGCCTGTCCAGCTTTTAGGCTGCACCTCCCCCTGCTTGGGTGCACAACCAATTCTCACCATTTGTTAGCTCTGGTCCAGTGGATCAAAGGGGCCATCACTGGGCTCTAATGCCAGGTTCTTGGCTTGGATCTGGAACCCCAGGAAGGCATCCATCGGCCAGGGTCCAGAAGGGGCAGACCCTGCTGACAGCTGCGGGCCTGGGCCAGGCTCTCACAGGGAGTAGATGGGTCCCATGGCATGTGCCCATGGAGTGGGCTCCTCCCCGTCTCCCCAATGGTGGGTTGGCATTGCCAGTCCTGGATGTGACCGTGGGCATAAGCATCTGGGGCTGCTGGGACAGACTGCAGGGTAGAGGGTATAGAGGGTGTTAGAAAAGGCCAAGGGCAGTAGAAGAAAAAAGAGACAAAGGGAGGAGGGAGGTGGTGAGCAGAGATGCCCAGGAAGAAGGTACCAAGCCACTTGGTTCTTTGCTACAAACCAGCTCAGCCATCAATCTCACAGAACAGGAAGCCACGGGGGATGCAAAACAGTAGACCGCCGGCACTGAAAGAGACTCTAGATACCACTTCTTCTTCTTTTTAATTTTTTTTTTTACCACTTCTTTTGAAGACATGATACCAGACACCAGGTACTTCACAGTCTAGCTGGAGAGCAGACATCCATGCATGAAGTAGCTATTCTGACAATGTGCAAACTCAAACCTGAGGGGTCAGGCAGGCAATATATTAGATTCTCTGAGATTTCCCATGTGGACAATCATGTTGTCCACAAATAGAGTTTTATTTCTTCCTTTCCAATCTGTAAGCCTTTTATTTCTCTTTCCTTACTGCACAAGCTAGGTGCCCCCCACCACCCCCTCCCGGCAACGTTGAAGAGGCATGGGGTAGGAGCAGACATCCTCACTCCTGGTCACTATACGAGTCCACAGACCTGGCTGCACTATGCCCTGAGGCTCCCATCATTCAAACTGGAAACGAAGATTCAAGAAAACTTAAGAATTTGCATAAGGTCCCCAACAGGTGAAGGCAGACCCAAACCTAAGTACTGAACCTCCAGTTCCCCGACCTCGCTTCCTTTAACCTACTGAGCTGGCCCAACACCCTGGACAGTGCCGGCACTGGCGCAGGCAGGAGGCCCGAGTGTCTGGGTCAGGTGCCCATGCGAGGACCCAGGAGGGGCCAACCTGGCGCGGCCAACGGGCAGGCACCTTCGCCCCCCCCGTTGGTTCAAAGGGTCAAGCCCTGCCCCCACCAGGCCCCGAGCCCGCTTTGAAGTGCTGATGCGGCCTGGAAGGGGCCACTTCACACCTCGGGCTCAAGATAAAGCAGTCGCTGGCCGCCGGCCCCCAGACGCGCCGGCGCTGCCATGGCCCAGTCCCTGTGCCCGCCGCTCTCTGAGTCCTGGATCCTCTCCGCGGGCTGGGGCCCAGCTCGGCCGCCGCCGGCCTCCAACAGGGACTGTGGCTGCTCGCCCGCCTCGTCCCCGGACTCCTGGGGCAGCGCCCCGGCCGGCAGCCCCGTGTCTAGCCCCGGGAGGCCAGTCACCAGCGCCGCCCTCCGCGCCCCGACTGCGGGGAGGCGCGGCGCCCGCAGCAGCCGCCTAGGCAGCGGGCAGCGGCAGAGCGCCAGCGAGCGTGAGAAGCTGCGCATGCGCACGCTCGCCCGCGCCCTGCACGAGCTGCGCCGCTTTCTGCCGCCGTCCGTGGCGCCCGCCGGCCAGAGCCTGACGAAGATCGAGACACTGCGCCTGGCCATCCGCTACATCGGCCACCTGTCGGCCGTACTGGGCCTCAGCGAGGAGAGCCTGCAGCGCCGGCGCCGACGCCACAGCGACGCGGCGCTCCCTCGAGGCTGCCCGCTGTGCCCCGACGGCGGCCCCGCGCAGGCGCAGACGCAGACGCAGATGCAGACTCAGGCGCAGGCGTGCGGCCCAGACCTGGGCTCAGCCGCCAGCGCCGTGGTGTCCTGGGGGTCCCTGCCCGCCTACCCCGGAGCCCTAGCGGCGCCCGAGCCGCGCGATCCGCCTGTGCTTTACGACGAGGCGGCGTGCCCGGAAGGGCCGGCGATGGAGCCAGGCCCCTCATCTCCGGTTAGTACCTCCTTCCCGCGCGGAGCTCCCTCCGGACGCGGCCCAGTAGTGGATGGCGCTACCTACTGTTTCGCGCCCTCCGGAGCGCACTGCAGGGACCAGCCCCCGTGCGGCTCCCCCACTGACGACCCGGCCTCGCCTGCTCGCCCTCCGGAGCAACAGAGTTGGTGTGCCCGGGGCGCTCGAGCGGCGAGGGGAGGGAGAGTACACGCAGGGGGCGGGGTCCCGCTCCCCGCCAGAGGCGCCCTGAAAGTGGAGCTCGCGAGGCGGACACCCACGCTCGGTGTCCAGCGCTGAGGGCCTCGCTGTTCCCTCTCTCCTCAAGCTCTTTCCCGGCGACGTACTGGCCCTGCTGGAGACCTGGATGCCCCTCTCGCCCCTGGAGTGGCCGCCGGCCTGAGTAGTTGAAGTGACGGCGGACATCTGGCGCCCCGTTCTGTGAGCACCGACGCCTTTTTGGCCTCTGCGCCTTCGAAGAGGTCCCACTCCAGACTCCCTTTCCTGGAAGAGGACACCGGCGATACTGGCATGGGCATTGCTGAAAGGGAGAGCCTGTCCCCACCCAGGACGGACTTCCCCAACCCCTCCCGTGATGGAGGGACCCAGAGGGTAGACACTTTGAGGCAGGCAGGAGGCACTGCCTAGTACGTGTTTATTTATTTGTGAATAAATTTTGTGCTGGTGTCACTTGGCAAGTTCTTCTTTCTCTAGAGGGGCACAAAGCTCCCTTCCCCTCCTCCAAAGGACGTAGGAGAGTTGGGAGGGTTTCTTGCAGTCTTCAGACCCCAAAGCACACAGGCTCAGACCCCTTCCTCCTTTTCCCCAGCCCTGGCTTAGCACCTCTTGTTCCAGATGGGTTAGCCTGAGGGGGAGGAGATTCACTGGAGAAAGTGGCAGCGAGCGGAGTCTGTCCATCTTTTCTTTGAACCTGGTGGGGAGCTGACTAAAACCAAGTATCTCCGTAGAAAATGCATTTCCATTAGTGCGTACTTGCTGTGCACCAGGTCCTTTACACATTTTATACCTAAGTAATCATTTTGCAGAAGGATAAGCCAAGGATCAGCACTCAAGCCTAGGTATGACTTCAGAATCCGGGCTCTCAGCTCTGGTAGGGTTTTGCCAGCTCCATTCATTCTGGGGTCTTAGGGGACACCAGCTCCAAGGGCTCATTGCATGTGTCCCAAGTCCTTATTCCCCTTGTGCTGGAGCGTTAGGCCTGGACCCTGGGATTTTCCCATCTCCCTTCACTCTAGTTTCTCTCCCATGTGGTTTAGAGACATGAAATAATATCAGTGGTCAGCCCCAAGTTTAAGTAACTGTGACCTCCCAGAGGCCTGGCTAGGGTGAGATGAGAGGTCCATTGGTTGCATACAAATCCACAGAGCTGACCTGGAACCAGGCTTGGATTCAGGTTAGGGAAGTGCTGTGTGGGGAAGGGGAGCCTTGAGCCCTGAAGGAGCTTGGCCTCAGTCAGGGGGCCTGGTGAGCAGTCAAGCCTGGCGGGTGGTGAGGTGGGGTAAGGGGGTGTAGCCTCTCTGTCCGAGGGTTCCTCAGCCGTCTCTGGATACTCAGTTCTTCCCCTCTGCCCTACTCAAGCATCTTTGAAATACTGGCCTTGGCATTTTTTATAAGAGCTTTATTGAGATATAATGTATGTACCATAAAATTCACTTTTAAAGTACATAATTCAATGGTTTTAGTATATTCATACAGTTATGTAACCATCACCACTGTCTAATTTTGGGTCATTTTCATCACCCCCCAAAAGAGACCCTGTAACCATTAACAGTGACTCCCCATGATTCCGGTTCCCCACTCTCCACCCCAGCCAGCTCATCTGCTTTCTATCTCTATAGATTTGCCTGTTCTGGACATTTAGTATGAATGGAATCATATATCATGAGGCCTTTTGCATCTTGCTTCTTTCACTTAGCATCATATTTTCTCATGTATCGGTACTTTGTTTCTTTTTATTGCTCGATGCTCTTCCATTGTATGGATATACCACAGTTTATTTATCCATTGATATTGATAGGTTTGTTTTGAAACCACTTTGGAGATCATTTCCAGTGCTCTGGCCCAGGCCAGGAGGGGCAGTGATTCAGAGTGGGGTGGAGGGCTCACTGTGTATAATTCAGAAGCCCAGGCGCACCCTGGCCAGCGTTTGGCTGCAGAGAGTGCGATCCAAAAGCAGAGGCCCTGCAGGGGGAGGGACCTCACACCTTCGCTGATCCGCCCCCTTTCGCGCACCTCCACCCCCAACGCGCTCTCCCCTCCCAGAGCCCTAAGGAGCAGAACGGGAAGTCTTTTCCAGGACCCAGGCCAGTTTAGAAAATCTATTTACATGGCAAAGGCCCCGTGGTTTAGGACGGGGAATTAAAGTTATTAGCAAGTCTTTTCACAGATAAGTGGAGCTCATCGGCCAGCCCCCTCCCCTGCGGAGAGCCTCCCCTCGCTCTCCGAGCCCAGGAGCGGCCCACTGTTTATTAGCACCTGGGTGTGAATTTTCATTAGCACGTCCCTGTTAATAAGAGAGGTCTGGAGATGGGAAGGGGGCGCCTCCCACCACTCCCATGCCCCCACCCCCTTCCTGGGCTGGCCGCACTCACACCCACCGGGAGGAGGACTGTAAGCAGCGTCCAGGTAGGGGAGCCGTGGGCGAGTGGTCGCTCTCAGTTCTCTGCTAACCTGTGAGCTAACCCCAGTGAGCAGGGCCATCTTGAGGATGGGCAGTTAGATAAGGAAGAGGCTAACTAACACGCCCGTGCGGATATTCAGGGGCAGCGCTGGGACGGGGACGCGGGTGTGACTCTAGGGCCTGCCTGTGTGCTTCCCCGATGGTGCACTGCCTTTGCGACAGCTGAGCAAGGACAGAGGGTGCTGGGTGGCGCCTCACCTCACCTGGGGCTGGTCCAGAGCGGTCTGGGCACCGTCCTGCTAGAAGTGGGAGGAGGGGGAGGATGGCATCAGAGGCCTGGCCTGCGGATCCGCCGGCACGCTGGTCGCCGCCAGTCAACAGTGCTGCCCTGCTTTCCGCCTTCGAAGCCCAAGGGGTCAGAAGCCACGTGGTGGAGAAACAGACATATATGGAGAAGCAATTTCAAGTCATTTTAGCCTCAGAGCCACAGGTGAGGCGGGCAGGTGGTGCTTATACCTATTTTACAGATCAGGACGCTGGAGCACAGAAAAAGTTCAAGGAATTTTTCACAAAGCTAGTACGCGGCTATTGGGGTGGGGACAACGGTGGGTGGTAGTCGACAAATCCGGTCTTTGCCTTAGCCTGGCAGGCGAGTGTGTGAGCATGTTGGGGGTGTGAAATAAAGCTCCTAAAGCACATGGGCCACCAGTGCCGTTGCCAGCAGGGACCTGCCACTGCCTGCTGACCACACGTGTTGCTCCCGCCAAGACAGCTGTACTGTGTAGATGCTGATGCTGGATGGGCCAGTGTTTTAAGGAGGGGCAGCTAAGCTGATTGGTCGACATGCAAGACATTTATTCAAGGACACGCCACTTGGGTCACCGTATGAACCCAGGGGCAGAGGGAAGGGCTGGTGGTCATGAGTTGTCTGTATCGGCAGATGGTGGACTGTCCTGGTAGCAGGGCTGGAGAGCTGGGTGGGCAGGTGGTGCACCTGGAGGAGGGCCGTGCGTTGGCCATGCGTTGCTAAATAAACAGGTCCATCTGAGGAGCACACGGATGCCCCAGGATTCTGAAACACCCCCTACCTGGAGAACCAGGCTGGCACAGGGCTGGGGAGGGAAGCGAGCCCTAACTGCAGAGCCCCTGTTTATCCCAGGGTGAGGCCAGGGCCACTTTGTCCGCTCCCCCGCTCTCCCCCAGGGGCAGACCCTGCATTTGCACAACGCTGAGGGTAAGTGCCTCCTCAACTTTGTACCCCAGGCACTCATTTGCCTCACCCTAGTCCCAGCACTCCCCTGAGAAGACCCAAGGTTCTTGGTGCTGCTTCTAAGGAGCCCTTTCTCCCAGTGGACAAGGACCTCTTTGAGGCCACTGGCACAGCCCCAGTGGTGCACCAGCGCTAGTGCCCTGGATCCCCAGCCTAGTGCCCCCTGGGCCTCTTCTGCCCATCTTCTGGCACTTTGCCCGCCCTGGCTCCTTCTTCATCCCTCTGTGGGCCCCAGCACCTAAGGCTCCCTGTGAATGCCCCAGCCCTCTCCGCTCCCCCCACGCACACTAGGAAATGAGGAGGTGGCCTGGTGTTGGCTGCATGTGACTTTGGAAAGGGTGGACAGGGCACCTTCGTTGTCTCGGCTTGTTCAGCACCCCTCCTGCCTTCGTCCCTTGCGGCCTGTCATTTTCTTTTCTCCAGACAGCTCCCCCTTCCTTAGTTTGGGTGGCCATGACCTCCATGCCCCTCCAGGGATGGGCACATGTGCAGGCTGGCAAGGTCGTCACGGTGAGTGGTTCAGGCAAGTGACCACATGCAGGCCGGTGAGGAGCAGGCTCAGGACTTTGCTGGAACCATCGAGAAAGGGACACTCACTGTGGGTGCTGTTGGTGGCCATGGTGCCGCCCAAGCAGAGGGCCTACCTGGAAAGGGAGTCAAAACTGAGAGGCGGAGAAGGATTCCTGCTCTTATCCAACACCGGGGTCCAGCCACATGGAAAGCATTACGCCTGGACTTTTACACTATATGAGCCCACAAATTCCCCTTGTTGCTAAAGTTAGTTTGAGGTGGGTTTCTGACTTGCTGTTGAAAAAATCCATCAGGATTTGATGCAGGCTGTTCCAAGCTGTGTAACCTGAGTGTCAGTTTCCCTCTCATGTAAAATGGGGGTAATGATATCTACATTTCGCAAGGCTTATGTGAAAAATACACAGACCATGGTAGATGCCCCATAAGTGTTAGTTCCCCGTCACATTTAGGTGGCGTGTAAGGCCAAGACTATCATCCTAAGTTTTCCTTCCTCATCTCAGAGAGAGCTGCCACCATGCCTACTGTGGAAAAGGATTGTTGTAGAAGTTGTTTTTGCTGCTGTGTTTTCATTCCCATCTGGGGGAGGGCAAGGGGCAGAGTGTCTCAGGCGGGGACCTCTTCATCCAGGGGACATTCACCTATAGTCAGTATCGGCACCATGAGGGCGGTGTCGTGCCAACAAAGAGTGTGTGTGACCCAGGGGAGAAGGTGGATGGGGATACAAAAGCAGCTGCGGTCACAAAACAATGCAAGCGTTTGGCCTTGGTGGGCGGTCTTGGGAGAGGGCCGGAGGCACTAACCGCTTGCAGTTCTCAAAGATACCACACGGTGTCCTCGGAGAGGCAGACGTCGGCCTTGAGCTGCAGGGGACTCCTCCACCCAGTTTTCCTGGGAAGGGCAGTTTCTAGAAAAGAAAAAGGCACCTCTCCGCCCTCTTCCTGTGCCCCCACGTCCCCCAGCCTCCTCTAGGGTTCCAAGACCAGAAGGCAAGAGGCAGTAGCGGCACCGTTCCTGCCTGCCTCCTCACCTGCCCCTACTTTGCCTCACACCTGTGTGACCTCAGGCAGTCACTCAACCTCTCTGAGCCTCAGCCTCTCCAAACTGATTCCATAAGGTTATGAGACAGCAAAGAGGGAAAAGAAGTAGGCGGAGAGAAAAGGAGGCCACACAGTAGCTGGGGTGGACTGGGCATCTTGCTCATTTGAACAAAGTGGCTCCTGGTCCTATGAGGCAAGTGGTCCTCACAAGGCCTGGGACTCTGGCTGACATAATTGCCTGGGGCCTGCTGGGGGTCTGGACTGGGTGGGAATGAAGGTTACACACCACAGCAGCTTTGGAGTCTGGAGACAATATCGCTGTTTATTTAGGTGACACATCTGCCCGCCTGAGGATTCCGACAAGTGGCTTAGTGGTTGAAGGCCCCCCAAACTGGGCCTCTCCCCTTGCTGGCTCTGCAGAGGTCCCAGACTGCAAGTCTAGGTCCCTTAGGCCTACTGAGCTGCAGCCCTTTGTCACCGTGTCTCTTGACCTCATAGCATTCCAGGGCAAAGCCTGCCTGCTGCCAACCTTTTCAGAGAGCCCAGGGCAGCAGCCATGTCACTTCTTGAGGTTCTCTCTTTGGAGAAGCGAGGAATACCTCTGAAGCCGGGTCCAGTGCTCCTGTTCTTTCACCTTGTTCTTCACCAACTTCTGAAACCTGTGGGCCACACAGTTGATGAGAGGAACCTGCTTTGCGCTGTGTTCCCCCCCACCCCTCCGGGGGCTCTTAGGTCCCCAGGGCAGACCCTGACCACCCTGGGCTGATATAAGAAACTCTCCAAATGACACATCTGCTTCCTGTCTGTGTTCTCAGCACTCAGCCTGGTGCACAGAAGGCACTCATAACAGCTTTACTGAAGGAACAATATAGGTCTAGCATCCTAAACTAGGAAATGTACAGTGATAGGAGGCATGGTGAATTTACAAACTAAAAGTCTGTTTGCAGGACCAACGTTAAATACATCCGAACGCCAATAGTTACATTTAACAAACATTCGTTGAGCATCTACTAGTGACCGGCACTGGTGGAGGTGTTGGAAAGATCAAAGTGACTAAAACAGCCGCCCCTCCCCCCAGTTTAGTAAGAGGGACAAGAGGAAAAGAACATTTGTAACAGGAGGCATTTAAGAGCAATAGAGGTAAAGTGCAGAGAGGAGCGCTCCCTGCTTGGGGAGTGCTCTCAGAAGATAAGATTTTTTTTTTTTTTTTTTTTTCTTTTTGTGGTATGCGGGCCTCTCACTGTTGTGGCCTCTCCTGTTGCGGAGCACAGGCTCCGGACGCGCAGGCCCAGAGGCCATGGCTCACGGGCCCAGCCGCTCCGCGGCATATGGGATCCTCCCAGACCGGGGCACGAACCCGTATCCCCTGCATCGGCAGGCGGACTCTCAACCACTGCGCCACCAGGGAGGCCCAGAAGATAAGATTGTTGAGTTGAGTTTTTTTTTTTTTTGCGGTACACGGGCCTCTCACTGCTGTGGCCTCTCCCGTTGCAGAGCACAGGCTCCGGATGCACAGGCTCAGCGGCCATGGCTCACGGGCCCAGCTGCTCCGCAGCATGTGGGATCCTCCCGGACCGGGGCACGAACCCGTGTCCCCTGCATCGGCAGGCGGACTCTCAACCACTGCGCCACCAGGGAAGCCCGAGTTGAGTTTAAAAAAAAAAATAGGTTTAAAAAAAATAACAAATAAATGCATAGTCAGTGTGGAAGAATCAGAGAAGCCCAGGGTCACCCCTCATTCTGCACGTCGAGCTGGCCACTGCAAGCAGGCAGGAGGAGGCCTTCATGCTGGGGAGAGATGCAGGCTGCTGCCAGCTTTCCGCCTCTGGTGCCTGAGTGAGCGACGTTTTAAAAAATGTTTAAAAGCTTAGGGCAAACGAGAAGGGACCCTTTTGTGGGGAAAGACAAGGACTGCAGTTTTTTGCGGCTCTGCCTATGGGACAGTCATATGGAGATGTCTGGTACACAGTGCATTAAAGCATTTTTTTTTAACTTAAAGAAGTAACCTATGCTTTGCTTTAAAAAAAAAAGTCAAGGATACAAGTGAGTATACAATTAAATCTCCTTCTCACCTCAGATCCTTATTTTCTGTTCTCAAAGCAACTGTAATTAACACCTCCTTATAAATCCTTGAATACTGTTCATACACACAAGTACAGACATGCATATAATCTTTTTTTAAATTTAAATGCAAGTGTGCAACACACTGTTGTGCCGTCTGCCTTTTTCACTGAAAATGTACCCTAGCAGTTGCTTCCAGGAGGCACTCAGATCTGCCTTATTCTCTTTCCCTATTGATGATGCTTGGAGATTCCAGTATGCAGTGTATGTGTGTGTTGGGGGGGGGGAGCAGATGGGCAGGGGGCAGGCAGAGGGTGTGCAGGTTAGAAACTCAGGCCTTGGCCCCTCACTGCTTGTGTGCAAACCCAGCTACTTCACTTATAAGGTGCTGACCCTGGATGGGCAATTTGACCTCTGTCTTCCTCGCTGTCCTGTGGGGATGATAATAATCATAGTAAGAAACAAGATATGCCACAAAGTACTTAGCATAGTACCTGGCACACAGTAGGCGCTCAGTAAAGGTTAATTTTTTTTCATTTTTTTAAATTGAAGTATAGTTGATTTACAATGTTGTGTTAATGACTGCTGTACAGCAAAGTCAATCAGTTATACATATATATACATTCTTTTTTAAAATATTCTTTTCCATTATGGTTTATCACAGGATTTTTTTAAAATATTTATTTATTTATTTAGGCTGCCCCGGCTCTTAATTGCATAACGCTGACTTCTTAGTTGCAACATGCATGTGGGATCTAGCTCCCACAGGAATCAAACCTGGGCCCCGTGCATTGGAAGTGCGGAGTCTTACCCACTGGCCTGCCAGGGAAGTCCCTATCATAGGATATTGAATATAGGTCTCTGTGCTATATAGTAGGACCTTGCTGTTTATCCATTCTATATATAAAAGCTTACATCTGCTCACCCCAACCTCCCACTCCATCCCTCCCACAACCCCCTCCCCCTTGGCAACCACCAATCTGTTCTCTATGTCCGTGATTCTGTTTCTGTTTATAGGTAGGTTCATTTGTGTCATATTTTAGATTTCACATATAAGTGATATCATATGGTATTTGTCTTTCTCTTTCTGACTTACTTCACTTGGTATGATATCTCTAGTTGCATCCACGTTGCTGCAAATGGCATTATTTCATTCTTTTTTATGACAGGGTAGTATTCCATTGTATATAGGTACCACATCTTCTTTATCCATTCATCTATCGATGGACATTTAGGTGGTTTCCATGTCTTGGCTATTGTGAATAGTGCTGCTATGAACATAGGTGCATGTATCATTTTGAATTATAGTTTTGTCCAGATATATGCCCAGGAGTGGAACTGCTGGATCATATGGTAGCTCTATTTTTAGTTTTCTGAGGAACCTCCAAACTGTTGGCTGCACCAATTTACATTCCCACCAACAGTGTAGGAGAGTTCCAGTAAAAGTTAATTATAAGAATACTATTGCTGCTGCTAAATAAGTGGAAGTAAAATTGCTGGGCAGAGGGGTCAGGACAACATGGAATCAGTGAGCGACCAGCCAGGAGGCAGTGCATAGATGGAACTAGGGCAAGTTTTAAAAGGAGGACTGAAAGTAAAGTCATTAGTCTGTTCAAAGAAGACGTGGGTGACTTTTAAAATATAATGTTGGAGTGTAGAAGGGCTTTCTCTATAATCTAGTAATAAATAATGGCCAACCTTTACTGAATGTGCCAGGCAATGTCCTATGAGGAGATAGGACTGTCACTGGTTTACATATGAGGACACTGAGGTTTGACCTGTCACACAGCTAGAGGCCCTCTCTACCCCCCATCGCATTGCAGACTTGCACCCTGCATTTGAGGCTTACAACCGCCCCTCAGCAAAGCCTAAGGGAGAAGATGGAAAAATACCAAACTTCTGTTTGGCTAAACAAGCAACCAAAATTACTCCTATCCAAAGACAAAGCAGGAAAAATTATTCACAACATATTAACAAAGAACTCTTAAAATCAAAAGAAAATGAACTCACCCGTAAGAAAAAGACCCAGGTGGCGTCACAGAAGGAGAGAGAGAAACATACAATAGATGTAACACAAAGATGTTCAACCTTGTTAATTTCCAAATTAAAATAGTAATGAGCTATCAATTTTTATCCCTCATTTCTTGGCCAGTATGGGGAAGAGGTGGGGATGCAGAGTGAATCCACCGTCTCTGAAGGGCTGGTGGGTACAACTATCCCAGTTCAAACATGCCTACCCCATAACTCTGAAAGTCCACCTCTAATTTACCCTACAGAAATACTAGGAAAAACTCACAAAAATGACTGGTTGAGGATGTTGTCTGGGAAAGTGGGGCCAGAGTGACACCCATGGTGAGTCTGCAGTGGGCTGGGGCGCAGATGGGAGAAGAGGACACAGGAGTGGGGTGTGGACTGATTGCTGGGAGCCGTGCTCTGGGCGGAGGAGAAATAAGGCGGCTGCAGAACTGGGAAGGCGCTTGCTTGTTTTCTAACATGGGAATGTGGTCAGGACACATGCCTGTGATTAGGAGAGTGGAGGGGAAGAGGTCACCAACCAGATGGACAATAAGGTCTGGGTGTCCTGGGGGAGGAGATGGCCTTGGGTATGAGCAGGATGCCTCTTTCTCTGCATCAGGAGGGAGACAGGGGGTGGGGGGTGACCCAGGAGACCCGGCTGAGAGGGCAGCCAAGGAACTGGCATGCTCTGGGAAGTGGGAGGTGAGGTTATCCACCAACGGCCAGGGCAGGGGTGGTGGGAGCTGCCTGCCACGTGGTACCAGCACATCTGCAGTGTGCTTCCCCTTGGCAGTCAGTGCTCAGCGGTGAGGAGGGACAGGGGAGGCTGCCTGTTCATGTGAGGCTGGGCGCTGACTGTCAGGTGCCCCCTGGGGAAAGCCCTCTCTGGAGACTGAGACAACCTCCCTCCACCATCAGCAAGGAAAGGGTTTTCCTTCCCTTCATGGCACAACAAATGTGACTGCTGTCTATTGTTTTGAAGCAATGTGTGTGCATACATCTTCCAAAAAGATGGACTGTCCATCTGCAAAGTGGGAGAGGAGACGGAACATCTGTAAGGCCTCCCACAAAACCTCTGAATTCCAATAGCCTCATGGCATGCACACTTGGGATCTATGAGTTTATAAATAATTTTCCAGGGATTTGTCCCTTTGTTTCTCAAGAAAGGCAAAGGAAGGTTAGGATAGGCCCACAATTTCCCTCCCAGGGATAGTAAAAACGGGGGTGGGGTGGGGTGGGAGGGTATTCCTCCTCCACCCTCAAGGGAAGTGTCACCTGGTGTCCATACAGGGCCTGCCGACCCCCTCGCCAAGGGGGCGTGTGCCCTGTGGAGCTGGGACTGTTGGGTCAGCCCAGAAGCCCACCTTCTGCTTGGCCACAGGGAACAAAGGGGGCAGGGCGGAGAGAGAGAGAGAGAGAAGCATTTTGTTTCTGTCGGCTTCTTGTGTCCTGAAATTTCTGTCTTGTGATCATAAGTCTGACCCAGCCGAGATGGCAGATACTACAACAGGGAGTGGAGCCAGATGGAAATGGTGCCCTGGAGGCCCGGGCTGGATGGGAGCAGAAGCCAGGCCTGCTGAGGGGGTGGGGTGGGGGGCACATTGGGTGCTATCTGGGCTCCTTTCAAAGTCCTAAAGGCAGGCTCCTTCACACTGGCTATTTATAAAAGTCCCAAGTGCAGGCTTTGCGAAAACAATTTGGACAGACTATCATGAGTTTGAAACTCTGAATCCATTGCCTTAAAATTTCACCTAGTTTTAGGGCCAATGGAAACTGTTTCAGACACAAGGAGTAAATAGAGGGGAAAAAAAAGATAAGATTAAAATCCTCGGACATATATGGTTATGTGTGAGAAACGATAGTAAAATGTTAATGACAGAATCTAGGTTGTGGGTATGTGGGTGTTTACTGACTTTTTTCAAAGCTGCTGTATATTTAACATAATAAAATGTTGGAGGCGGGGTACTCTTTGGAAAAGCCCCAGGTGTCAGACCTCAGAGCAAGCAGAACAGGAAGAGCCTTCTTTAAATCAGTGTTTCCTAATTATCTCTGGGACCCAATTCAGAAAATGGGTTGCCGTGAGGAATATGATTTGAATATTGTGATCAGGCCCAAGTAAATGTCCCTTCAAGCTAGGCCTGCCCCAACCACACAGTGCATCCCCTTCCGGCTCCTGCTGTGGGTCCTCGGAGCCAGGGAGCACTTCCTTGAGCTCTTCCCCTCCCCAAGCTCTCACAGCCCGTTTAGCCTGAGCCTTGTCCCTGGCCCCCATCGCCCCACCTGGTCAGCCCTGTTGACTCCAGCCCTCTTCCCTGCAGAAGGTTCCCTGGGAGGCAGTCCCCTCCACCCCACCCAGCCTCTGGGGTCCCTCCCGGGGAGGGGTTGGGGTGTGGGACCTAGGGGCTAAGCTGTGTTGACAGGGAAGAGAGACGGGAAGGGGGAACTGGAGGGGTCCCTCCCAATTCCCACTGGGGGCCAGGATAGGTCTCTGGGGTTCCAGAGACTGGAGGGGGTCAGGGCAGAAGGGACTGTCTTCTCATGAGAGCAGACCCAACCATAGCGGGGTGGGGAAGGATATTATAGACACCTTTCCCACGGAAATTACATAGACATTAAAAACCACTGTAACAAGGAAGTTTTTCTTAAAATTAAAAAGTCATTAAGTTGTATTCTGGAGTGACATAAAGCCAGATTAAAAAAGTGAACACGATCTCAACTTAGTAAAAATGCTAAGGATAAAACCTTAAGGAAATGTATTAACACATTAATGGCAGTGCTGGGATTTGGGGTGATGGGTTGTGGGTTATTTAAATTTTCTTCTCTGTATTGTCCTGTTTCCCAAATTTTACCCAAATTTTACAAGTGCATATATATATATCTCTCTCAGAAATAATGAATAACATTTTTTTACAGTGGGGAATTACTCTGTTATGGTAGTAGTTCGACATGTGAGGCAACCTTATTGGGCTAATAAGCAGAGTTCAGCAGGTGTCTGAGTGGTAACGTCCACCTGGCACCCTGGTTGAGGGCAGGAAATGTCAGTTAGGGGCTGAAGTGTCCTGAGTTGCTTGGGCCCTCGGCTGCCAGCCAGGAGGTAAGCTGCCCAGAGCTGGAGCTACTGGCCTGTGGTCCATTCCCACAAGGAGGGCAGCCAGTTGGCTTTTGGGTGAAGTGGAGAGGCTCACCCTTCTTAGGCCAGTAAAAGGAGAAAGGACAGAAATGGTAACACGCTCATTAAACAAGTTCTCTGAGCCTCATCAAACAAGAGTACCAGAAAGCTCCACACCATGACCTCCAACCCAGGAGAACGGCCCCACTACAGCCATGACCAAACCTTACACTCTTGACTTTTTTTTTAAACCAGTATTTGAAATTTTCCAAAATCATGCACATGTTTGATAGAAAAGCTGCAAAGAGGAAAAATACAAAGAAAAAAATCACACATGCTTTATTACCCAAATATAGCTACTGTTACTAGTGGTGTGTACATTTCTAGTCTCATACTCAAAATCAGGATTCTACTGTAAATAATATAATCTCTCTCCAGCTTTTATTTAGAAAAATTTCAAACCTATAGAAAAGTTGCAAGTAGTTCAACGAGCCTTCACCTAGACTCACCAGTTAGCATTTCCTCTCCCTGTCTTTCTCTCTGTCTCTATATTTTCCTGGGTTTCAGCAGTTGTTAACATTTTCTCTTTCTTTATGTCTCTCTACAAATGTTTTCTTAGACCACTTGAAAGTAAGTTGTAGACATCATAATACTTGACCCTTAAATTCTTCAGCTGCATCTCCTAAGGACAAGTCAAGTCATCAAGGGTCAAAATAAGAAACTTCCAGGTGAGGGATAGCTGAGCATTCTTGGTAAATCTTTAATCAGGGGAAATGTCAACTGACCCCTTCTTCACTGTCCTCCTCCCCCAAGACCCACGGACCATATTCCCCTCCTGGTGGGTGGGCATGCTTCCCCCCATGAGGTACTGGAAGCCACCTGAGCAACACACCACAACCCAGGGAGGAACTGAATGCGGCAGTAAATGTAGTCACGGAGGAGAGCTGTGGTGCCCCCTCGTGGTGATGTGTACAATCCTCCCAGGCATGAACTTGAACTCAGAGGGGACTCATCACCATTTTTGTACCTACCATTTACTGAGCGACCACCCTATGCCTAGCACTTTACATGTATTTTCTCACTGAATACCTACAAAGCCTGGAGAACAGGCATCATCAAAATGTCCAGAACACAGCCTGGCACGTAGTAGGTGCTCAATAAATATTTTTGAATGACTAAGAAAACTGAGGCCTTGAGAGGCTAAGTAACTCACCCAACGTCTCCCCCAGTTAGTAAGTGATAGAGTCATAACTCAAATCTGAGACTTCCCTGGTGGTGCAGTGGATAAGACTCTGCGCTTCTAATGCAGAGGGCCCAGGTTCAATCCCTGGTCAGGGAACTAGATCCCATGTGCATGCTGCAACTAAGAGTTCACATGCCACAACTAAGGAGCCAGCGAGCTGCAACTAAGGAGCCCACCTGCTGCAACTAAGACCCAGCGCAACCAAAAAAACCCTCAAATCTGAGTATCTTAGCCATTTCACTTCGTTCCTTGAGGGACACCGAGACCCTAGCAGGGAAAGCCCACCAAAGCCCCCCAGCTCTGTAGTGGCAGGTGGTGTGAGAGTCCAGGGCTCCAATGACAACCCTCTTCCACCTGACAGGTATGGTCAGATCATGGCAGAAATTGTCAACAAGAATTTGAAAACCCCTAGAAGTTTGTTGTGGATGGATTAGAAGAGACCCCTGCTTCCCCAGATTGGACTGAGTATCATTAATGATGCTTTTATAGGAGGAAGGAACACAAGCAGAGTCCCTGTGAGGCTGGGGTTTACAGAAAGGGGAAGAGGAAAGATGTATCACATAATCGTTTATCTGGATGACGGAGAGAGGAAAGGGGTCTTAGACTAGGGGCTGGCAAACATCTTCTATAAAGGGCCAGAGAGCAAATGATTTAGGCTTTATGGGTCATAGGATCTCTGTTGCAGCTGTTCAACTCTGCTGTTGTAGCACTTACATAAGTAGTTGAGACATAAAGCAGTGGGTGTGATGTGTTCCAGTGAAACTTTATTTACAAAAACAGGCAGTGGGCCAAATTTGGCTGTAGTTTGCCAACCCCTGTCTTAGATGACTGTGTCTGATAATCCAAATATACTTAAAAAAAATTGAGAAAGCAAAAAGAAAAGACAGTCTTGACAGGAAGAAAACACCAACTTGCAGCCCTTCTTTTCTTACCAGCCTGAATTCATTACTCCTTTTCTACCAGTCTGAATGGGATTTGAATGCCGAAAGGATCTTACCATCAAGCAAACCACTATTCCTTAGTCCAGAGACAACCCTGGGTGCAGGGAGGAGGTAGAGACCCAGAACTCTACCTCTTTTGGAAGAAATTCTCGCATCTTTCCTCCAAGGGCAACACCTGGGGGAAAGTTGTGTCATCCAACACATTAGCTTGAGGAATGGTGCAATTTCTTGAGATTTGTTCCAGGAGTGGGTAGGCCTCGAAATTAAAATAGAAAATAGAATTTGGGATGTCCTTGGCTTGGCTGGCAGATCCAATTTCATCTGGGTGGTCTCCTGGGATGAAACAGGAACACCATGTTCTGTTACAGTGATCCCTTTCTCTGTGGCCTTGTAGTCCAGGCGGGCACGAGGGGCCGCTCTCTGCTTGCAAAGCCGGGGTCACTGGGGTTGAGCTCTGAGGGGCTCACTTGATCTGGAGGAACAGGGGCCCGGAGAGAGGACCTTGTCCGGCATTTTGTCTAAGTGCCAAGTGAGGACTCAGCAGTGGTGTCCTGCTGGCCTGTGGTGGATGGGATGAAGCGTGGGGAGGAGACTGGGTGGGGTCACCCTATGCTTTCTGAGAGGACTGAGAAATTCAGGGAAACGGTCAGCAGGCCACAGGTCTGGGCAGCAGCCCTCACAATCCCCCTTCCATACCTCGGAGCAGGAAACACAATCCCCCTTCCATACCTCGGAGCAGGAAACACGGGTGGTGTAAAGACACGACAAACACTGGCTTCCAGGGGACCGCCAGGTGGTAGGACCTTGGGGGAGCAAAGGCGCAGACAATCTGCAGCTTGGCCACATCCATGAGGTGCACAGAGCCATTGCTGATAAAGATCAGCACCTGGGAAGCAAAGAGATGGTGAATGGGGACTTCTCCACTCTGTCACTCACCCCCGTGTGAAATAAGAAAAGCAGCTAGAAATAAAAAACAAACAGGGAATTTTTTCACTCTTGGCACCCAGCCTCTGGCTCCAGCCAGACTGTTCAGGGGACAGCAGCAATGTGCGTGTTTGCTCCTATGGAGCCTGCAGCAGCAGCCGGCTGGCCCCAGGGCTGTGTCTGTTCCTGGCCCGTCCTTCCTCCTTGGCCCTGCTTCTCTTGCTACTTCCCCCTCCATGCGGCCAGGATTCAGTTCTGCATCTGTGCCATACCCTTTCCTTCCATCTCCTCGGGGAATGTTCAAGCCAACGGCCGCTCCTGCCCTGGGATGGAGCTGAGGCCTCTCTCCTGCCTGGGCTCTTTCCTCTCTGTAGGTGAACATACTAAACTCACCGCCATCTTTAAACCCCCCCTTGACCCTACATCCTCTTCCCGCTGCCCCCATCCCCCAGCCTCTTCCCTCTCCACACCCCACAGGAGTCTGATCCTGCAGCTCCTTGAACTTCCTGCCGGCCCGGGACACAGTGTTCTTTCGCCTCCATGGTGCTGCCCTCTTAGTGCCCGTGGCTCAGCTCACTGTCCATCACTTCCTCCCACCGGCTTCTGCAGGTTGAGTTAGGAGGCCCCTCTCTCCGTTGCACAGTATCCTTTGCATGATATATCACATCCTTTCTCAGGTTCTAGGGTAGCTGCTTGGGGGCTCGCCTGTCTTCCCAACTGAACTGTGAGCTCCACGAGGGCAGGTGCTTTCTCCTTCGTGTCTGTGCCCAAAGCTAGTCTAGTGCCCAGCACACGATAGGCCTTCAACAAATATTGGGTTGGCCAAAAAGTTCGTTCGGGTCTTTCCCCAAGGATGGGATAAAATCCCGAACGAACTTTTTGGCCAGCCCAGTATTTTTGGAAGGAATAAAGAATACATCCACTAAAGAGGAATGAGGGGCCTGAGGAACCTACCATGCCAGGTAAGGCTTGGACTGGGGCCACTGCACAGATGGCTTCATCCAGGTGCTTCACAGGCCTATAGGAAACAAGACACACAGACATCCAGACTTGAAGACTTTTCAAGTTTTGCTATCCTCTCCTAGGCATATATCCTGGAGAAATTCTTGTCTATAAGTATCAGGAGGTGTGTCAGAGATGTTCACAGTAGTGAAAACTGGGAACAATCTAAATAAATCATTGGCAGGAGAATGCTTAAGTAATTGTGTTACATTATATAATGGGATACAATATAGCAACGAAAATAAAAGAGCTGGAGCTACATACAACATGTATGGCTCTCATGAACAACATCACAAAGCAAGTTACAGAATAAATAGCATTGAAAAACAAGTTGGAGAATACACATAATATGATTCCACTTACAGGTCCCCTAAAATATGCACAGCTAAACAATATATTGCTTGGAGATACAGTCATATGGATGTGGTTAATTCTTAAAGGAAAACAAAGAAATGATGGATTTAGGAAAACATAAATAAATAAGTAAATTTAAAAAAAAAGAAAAAAGGGACTTCCCTGGTGGCGCAGTGGTTAAGAATCCGCCTGCCAGTGCAGGGGACACGGGTTCAATCCCTGGTCCAGGAAGATCCCACATGCTGCAGAGCAACTAAGGCCGTGAGCCACAACTACTGAGCCCATGTGCCACAACTCCTGAGCCCACACGCCTAGAGCCTGTGTTCTGCAACAAGGGAAGCCACCGCAATGAGGAACGCGCTCACAGCAACAAAGAGTAGCCCCCACTCACTGCAACTAGAGAAAGCCTGTGCACAGCAATGAAGACCCAGTGCAGCCAAAAATAAATAAAGTAAAAAAAAAAAAAGAAGAAGAAAACAATGTGGTAGATTGAAAAAAAAAGTAGACATAATATTTGGCAGTAACTCCCACTTAAAAGGTGGAGTCTATTTTTCTGCTGCTTAAATGTGGGTGTGGCCAGGTGACATGCTTTGTCCAGTGTCAGAGGCTTGGAAAGCATCAGTGAACCTCGCTGGCTGGTGGGAGCCCTCAGGCTACCAGGTGACAGAGCCTGAGATGGCCTGCAGGAGAGGCCGAAAGGAAGAGTGCCCCGGCCAATGGCTGCCAACTGCTTGGTACGTGAGTGAGGCCAGCTTAGACATCCAGCCCCTGACCGAGCTGCTAGCTGCCCGAAGGCACCTGTGAGAGCCAAGGCGAGACCAGCCCATAGTGCCCACCTACTGCATCAGAGACTAAACGCTGATTGTTTTCTTAAGCCATTTAGGTTGTGGAGTGGTTTGTTATATGTAGCAATAGATAATTAAAAGGTGGTTAACTTGGAGGAGGAGAGAGAAGGATGTGATCAGGGAGAAGCACACAGAGAGCCTTAACTGAATTGGAGATGATCTGTTTCTTAAGCTCGGTGATGGGTACAGTGGAGTTCTCACCCCCCCAATATGTATGCTAAATACACCCCCTCACACAGATTGTACAGATCATTTACCTGCATAAAATAGTTCACAATTTAAAAGAGAGAGAGAGAGACCCTTGGAGAAACTGATAAAAAACTTTTGGCAGAAATGACCCTCTTCCTGGTCATGTGGGATATGAAAGATGTCATTTGTGCCATCATACAATTTATATATATATATATACACCCACATGTAAAAGACATTGGTGATCTTGAGAAGCTTACCAGGAAAGTGATGACTAGAGGGAAAGTGGACTCTAGGCTGAGAGATTGTCAGTTTTTTACCATTAAACAGCATCATCTGTCTGGCAGATTATGTACCCACCCTGCCCTCAAGCCACTGACCTCTCCACCAGCACACTGAGGGTGGGTCTTTGGGTCCCCATGGCTGCCACCAGATGGAGAGAAGCATCTGTACACAGTACCACACATTTCATTTGGGATTTCACTGGCCTCTCGGGATACATGTTCTGTCCTTTGTGGACTAAGAAGTATTTCAGGAAGTGAATGCTTTGGCAGAGACATCTTTCAGGAAGAGCGATGACCCCAAGAGAGAGTCCTGGAGAAAGTAACGGCACAAGCAGGTCAGAAAAGGGGGAAGAGGGAGGCAGCCATGGGCGCAGGGTCTGTGACCAGCAAGAGTGTGAGGGACGTGAGGGCAAAACCAAGCAATGAGCATCCCCCGAGGGTGAAGGCAATAAACGCCAATGTCCGAGGGGAGCCCCCTTCAGGGGGACCCCTTCTAAGTAGTTGGGGGAACCAAACCCATGGAGGTGGGCAGGCTCAGCACTGGAACGGAGGGAAGGAAGCTACAACGCAGCCAGGTACTGACTCTAGCCATCAAATGTGTATCAGAGGGACGGCGGTGGGGCTCACCTTTGGCTAGGTCCCACAGTGTGAGCACACCATCCTCGCAGGCCAGCACCAGGTAGGAGCCGCAGCAGCTGAGCTGAGACACCACAATGGGTGCAGCACAGGGCCACACGCTCTCGGGATCTAGTGGGGAGGACACCACTCACCAGGCTGCCCCCCGGACCCCGCCCCCACCCATCACTTCCACCTGGACAACATGAGACCCAGACTAGCCTGCCTGTCTGGACTCACCATCTCTCTCCTCTCTGCAATGCTGTCTCCTTCCTCAGGATAATATATATAACAACAAGTTACACCATTATACTACAGCTGACATTGAATGAGTACTTACTAGGTGCTAAACAGTGTGGTAGGCACTTTAATGCATCATTTCATTTAATTCTCACAAGGATCCTATGAGGTGGGTCCTATTAGTACCCCTGTCCTACAGATGAGGAGACTGAGGCAGAGAAGTAAGTGACTTGCCCGAGGTCATATAAGCCTGGTCAGTACAGAAGTTGAGATGAGAAGCCAGGTTGCCTGGGAGAGGGATGGAAGGAAAGAAATTCTTCCCTTGTGAGTTTTTAAACTTTACTTCTGAGATATAACTCTGAAGTACAACATAGTGTTGTACTTCATGGAATTCTCACAAAAGTGAACTTGCTCATGTAACTGCCTCCATGAGTTTGTAAAAAACAAACCACCACCACCCATATTTCCTAAGTGCCTTTCAATTTCAAAGAGCTTTCACATACAGAAACTGAATTTTGCTATTCACAACAAATGCATGCAGTGGATAACAATGGTGTAATTGAGTAGTTTTCTGTTTTGGATGAGAAAATGGGATTGGGGTGTGAAGTGACTGGCCTGAGACTACACAGTTCGCAGACAGTTGTGCTGGGACGGGCCCTCTGGTGCCAAGCCCACCTTCTTTTTACCTTCGTTGTCTAAGGAGCCCTGTGGACCTGACGGGGCTCTGTCCCTATGGACCTGTCATCTTTAAGAAACATGACAGTTCAGAGACAGAGCCTTGGGGTCACACCACAGCTGCCAAGCCACCCACTCTGCCTGCACAGCTCTGGTCCCCTAAAGCCACGCTGCTGTGTCAGTCACGTGCTCTCAGCTAAGCTGAAGAAGGACATGTTTTCAGAGCCCTGAGCTTAGACCACTCCCATCTCGGCAGTAAAGTACCAACTTCATCCTTCAGCGTTCGGTTAAGCGAATAGAGGAAGAAGTTGTGACTTCCAGTCCAGTGTACGCCAATGACACAGGCTACCCCTGGGAAAGAAGAGAGGAAATGGGCATTACATAAGGGGTCTGCGTGGCCTTTGGTTTGTGTGAAGGGATTTGCCCAAGAGGAAGTCAGTTTGAAATGGTTCATTCTAATGGGCAGCACCCAACTGAAGGGTGAGCTTCCAGATGAGGGGCTGGGCACCCCCCAGGAGGCCTGTTCCTAGGGCCAAGTCGCCTTCTTGTGCAGGGAGTGCAGGGAGGATGGTCACAACTGCCCCTCAGCTGCTTTCACATCTAGATAATTCATATCCACTTGGCTGTCAGTGTTTTAAATAACATTTTCTACAAAAGGAATTCATATCCAGAAGCAGCCTGGCAGGACGTGTGTGCACACCTTCCTCTGTGGCAGCTCACTCCCTGAAGACAGTGCCAGCCTCCATATCAGGGAATCTGGGTTCAGGGGCCACAGGTCCAACCAGAAACCATTAAGCTGCAGCTGGCAGCCGACTTTCCACCTCATTCCCTCCCAGCAGGCAGGGTGTGCTGTGCAGAAGTTCTCTAGGAGGGCTTGCCAAGCATTCCCCCAAGGTGACCACCTACTTCACGTTCATTTACCTGGGGGGCTCTTAACTTCCACTGGCATTGCAACTATGCAGCTAGGAAGGAGGAAGTGGAACGTGGCCATACTGGGAAAGAAAGAGACACTGGTCAGAGCCATGGCAGACTCCTCGGCAAGGAGAAATGCTGGCAGAGTCTTGGTAGTAAGACCAGAAATGGGTAGTTCAGATGGACCTTCCCAGGAGTTCAGGGCCATGAGGCAAATCACATTCTACGTGCTGGTCCTGGTGAGGGCAGGGCAGGTGGAGCGGTGGAAATTATTCCCAGGCCAGGAACAGCACCCAGCGTGGGCAGATCCCTTCCCCAAGGGATCTTGGGGAAGATCCCTTAATGCCAGACTTGGGTGAAGTGCATAAATGCTCCTATCCTGGGAGCAGTACAACCAGTGGTGTGCTGATACGTTGGCACTCTTAAAAAAAAAAACCCAAAGCCCTGATTTCCTGATTTATAGGGTTCGTAGCTTTTTGTGGTATAAATATTCCCACTATGGACAGTTACCAGTGGTTTAATGACTGGCTTGCAAAATTCCTAAATACCTTGCTGGGCAGCACAGCACTGAACCTTACTGGGTTCCAGTTCAGGCCTCAGGTAGTTTCTGTTAGGGCCTAGCCCTGGGACTTTGTGTGAAGTGAGAAAATTCAAGGCCCACTTGTCGGCAAGATGAGAGGTTGCACTTCCCATGTGAAGCAAGGACATCCCTGAGACCCACAGTAGCTGTGAGGAGAGCTGGTTCCTGAACCTGCTCCACCAGATACTTCAAGGACTTGGGCTCAGTTTTTACAATCACTGAGGCCTGCCTGCTGACCAAGATTAGAAAGTAATGTTTTAATAATTACACGTTAATGTATTACATTTAGAAAGACTGGATGGAAATGGAGAAAAATATTAATAGTGGTGACTTTTATTTCCCTCTTGAGGATCATCTGTGCTGTCTAGATAATCAGGAAAACAAATTTTTTTAAGGAGACGCTATCATACAAAAAATTATAAAATAGGGAGTTCCCTGGCGGTCCAGTGGTTAGGATTTGGTGCCTTCACTGCTGTGGCCCGGGTTCAATACCTGGTCAAGGAACTGAGATCCTGCAAGCCACATGGTGCAGCCAAAAAAAAAAAAAAAAAAAATTCTAAAATAAACTCTACTTCTCATCTCCATAGATGTCTATGCCTTCTTTAAAATCTATGTTATCAGCCTTTGTTCGAGCTATATTTAAACAATCTCCATACAACTTTTTTTAAGGAATTTTTTCTTTTTTAAAAAAATGTAATTAATGTATTTATGGCTGCGTTGGGTCTTCGTTGCTGTGTGCGGGCTTTGTCTAGTTACGGTGAGCAGGGCCTATTCTTCGTTGTGGCGTGCAGGCTTCTCATTGCGGTGGCTTCTCCTGTTGCGGAGCATGGGCTCCACGTGTGTGAGCTCGGTAGTTGTGGCGCACGGGCTTAGTTGCTCTGTGGCATGTGGGGTCTTCCTGGCCCGGGGCTCGAACCTGTGTTCCCTGCATTGGTAGGCGGATTCTCAACTGCTGCACCACCAGGGAAGTCCCTCCATACGACTTTTCAAAGACTTTTCTGAATTTCTCAGAAAAGTCCCCCAAACCATTGAGACCTTGAATTAATTCAGGTCCTTGGGTTGATTCCTGCGTGTGCCCAGGGAGGAGAAGCTCCCAGGGCGGAGGCGTTCTGGCTGGGCCCCTCCATGGCTCACCTGAGCAGCTCCTCCTCCCACTCCCCATCCAGGTACTTCCTGAAGGTGGCGTTGAAGATTGCCGCCTGCCGCTCCCACTGACTGTCCTTGATGAAGTGATTCTGCCCAGAGCCCAGCCCACAGCAGTCCTCTATCTTTGCAAAGACTTCCAGGGGGCTTTTAAATGTGGTACCTAGGTTGAAAATATTCTAGAATTGGTCAAACCATCTGACTTCCTCCTTCCTGATTTCCCCCTTCTCCTCCATGCTTCCCAATTTCCTGCAGAATCCCTCGTCCTCAGAAATCTGTTCTTGCTTTGCCCAGGTGTTCAGTCTTCTTCCCAACCTCTCTCCTACTCCACCAGCTCACGCAGCACAGGCAAAGGGCAGCTGCTCTCCTCCTCCCACTTCTCCATCTCCATCCCGCCGTCATTTCCTGTTTCCAGACTACAGAATCTCCAGAGGCCAAGGACATGTCACGAGTCACTAGAGGCCTTAGATCACTGTTGCTGTCTCCCAGCTCAGCAAGGCCCCAAATCTGCCGTTACTTGTGCTATTCAGCTGCTGCTGCGGACCTACATTCGACAGTCCCAGCCTCTTCCTGTGCTTACATTTATCCAACTACCTTCCTTTAAAAAAATCTCCTTTCTCTGCCAATCACTTTTCTTATCACTCTCCTTCCCAGTAACCTTGCATTTCCTTCTTTTTCATCTGCTCCTAAATCCACAGTAAAACTAAGTGATTTATTTTCTGGGTTCACAGCCCAACTTTCAGAATTTCTGAAAGTGCCCAGGTCCCTCAAGTTGCCCAGGAGGTCTCCCTGTGCCCCAGGCCTCCTTCCCCAGAGGCAACCATTGTTATCAGTTTCTTGCATAAATTTCTAGAAAGAGGCCCCTTCTAGATGGCAATATATTATTATATTATATAATATATGCAGTATTATATTATATTTTTTATATGTATTACATGTACATTTGTATATATTTTATAAACAAATGATAGCATATATCAACTAGCAGTTCTCAGAATGTGGTCCCAGATCAGCAGGAATCTGGCAGGGTTAGAAATGAAGGTTCTCAAGCCCCACCCCAGACCTACTGAAACAGAAACTCCGTGGGTGGGGCCCAGCAATTTGGGTTCTAACAAGTCCTCCAAGTGAGTCTGATCCAGCTAAAGTTTGAGAATTGCTGTCATACACTAGAACCCTTGCATTTTGACTTAACAAAATGTCTTGGGAGGTCTCTTCATTTCAGTACTATAGATCTTCTTTGTTATTCATTGCTTATTTTCATTTAGTAAATCTTTCTTTTGTTGTGAAATATAACACATTCAGAAAAGAGCATAAAAATATATCTTAATAAATTATTATAAAGCAAACATCTGTCTCTACTGAGGTCAAGAAACAGATTATCATCCCTCCCTAAAAGCTTTCCAAGGGCCCTTCTCCAGTCATAACCCCCTGGAAAGAGTGACAACCATTGTCTTGGCTTTTATGTAATCACTTCATGACATTTATTTTACTTTTGCTACCTAAATATGCATCTAAACACTACAGCTTTGTTTTGCCTGCTTTTGAGCTGTACACAATGGAATTACACAGTGTTAACTCTATATGTGCCCTCTTTTGCTTAGTATTGTTTGTGAGATTTATCCATTTTGTTGTGTGTAGCTGTAGTTTGTTCATTTTCATTGCTGTATAATATTCCATTGGGTGAACTAAAGTTTATTTATCTGTTCTTTTATTGATGGATATTTCAGTTGTTTCATGGTTTGGGGCTATTGGAAATCATGTAATTATTATCATTCTTGTACATGCCTCCTTGTACACATTTACTTGCAAGCCTATCAGGTATACACCTAGAAGCAGGGTGACCAACTCATTCTGGTTTGTGCAGGAGTTTCCCAGTTTTAGCACCAAAGGCCTCACATCCCGGGAAACCCCTTAGTCCCAGGCAAAATGATATTCTTGGTCGCCCTACCTAGGAGTGTAAATGCTGGGTCATAGGATATAACTTATCTTCAACAGTACCAAATAATACTAAACTGTTTTCCAAGGTGGTTGTACTGACTTTCATTGCTAACTGTAATCTATGGGAGGTCTGATTATTCCACATCCTTACTAACTTGGTATGATCAATCTCTTTTAATTTTAGCCATCCTGGTGGGTGTGGAGTGGTATCTCATTATGGTTTTAATTTGCATTTCCCTGATAACTAACTATGTTGAGCACCGTTTTATATGTTTACTGGCCATTTGAATAATCTTCTGCCTGTTTTATGCTGAATGATCTGTCTTTTTCCTAACAATTTGTAGGAATTCTTTATATAGTCTGGATGTGGACCATTCATAAGTTTTACATGTTTTGCAAATATCTTCTCCCAATACATGATTTGTTCTTTCATGCTCTTAATGATGTCTTTGGATGATTAGAAGTCCTCAATTTTAATGTAATCAAACATATCAACTTTTATTATATATAAGTACTTGTGTTTTGTTTAAAAAGTCTTTCCCTACCCAGAGGTCATAAAGATATTGACTTATTTTCTAAAAGTTTTATTGCTTTATCTTTCATATTTACTTCTATGATTCATCTGGAATTTAATTTTGTATATCATGTGAGGCAGGGGTCAGGTTTCACTTTTGTTTCCATATGGACAACCAGCGTCATTTACTGAAATGACCATTCACTACTCTGTAGCACCACCTCTGTCAGGTATCAAGTGTCTATTTATGCTTAAGTTTGTCCTGGCCTCTCTATCCTGTTTTATTAATCTATTTTTCTACCTACTATTTCTATCTATTTATATTTCTGTATTTTATATATGTTTCTATTATTCACTCATCTCTTTTTCTACCTTGTTTTAATTACTGTGGCTTTATAATAAATCTTGATGGAGCAAATTATATCACCATGTTCTTTTATAAGAGTGAATTGGCTATCCTTGGTGTTTTGCATTTCTTTCTTTGTTTTTAATGGTTGTAAAGTATTCTGAGTGTACCAGATTTATCTAACCAGTCTTTTGCCTCTATAAATAGCACTGCAGTGAACATTCTTGTGGGTATATCTTTGAGGTCATACATGAATATTGAGAGGATAGACTCTATGTTCCGTGTCTACAGAGGACTTCCCCTCTGCTCCTCTTAACCAACTCCCACTTATTCTTCAAAACCTTCCCCAATGTCCCTTCTTCTGATAAAGCCTCTGCTTATTCCCTGGGCAGAGTTAGTTACTCCTTCCTCTATGTTTTCATGGCCCTGGATGTTCCCCATTGTTGCACTTATCATATCCTACTATGGTGGTTTCCTTCTATTCTCCCTTGGTACACTAGCAGCTTTTAGAGCACAGGAGATGTGTCTTACTCATCTTTGTGCTTGGTGCAGTATTGGCACTGATGAATGAACTAACACAGGAATGTAGGAATGAATGAACTCCACTAGCACTTGGGAAAGATGTCTCTTTCCTGATATCCCAATTCTGTTAGTTAACTGTATCCTTGTAGCATTTATATTTTTAATCTTTAGGTCTCAGAGCTTATGAATTAAAAAATTATCTTCAGAACTATACTTGTCAATTAGATATTGCTGCCAATAAATGGAAAAGATGGGAAATGTGGAGAAAGGCAGAGAATGAAAAAACTAAGAAATCAATGGCAAAAGGAAAGAGAGTATTCATTGAGTTATACCTACCTGCAACTGGTTTGGGTGGTTTGATTTGCATTATGTAAACTGGAAGACTCAACTTAACATCTTCTCTAAAAGAAATGTTTATATCCTACAATAAGGAAAAGGCACAGCTAATAAGCCAACAAAGTAGATAAAACTGCATCATTAAAAACACTCATTTCAAAAGAAGGCAGAAAAAGAGGAATAAGGAAGAAAAACAGGTGGGACAAATAGAAAGTAAATAGCAAAGTGGTAGATTTAAACCTAAACATATCAATAATCCCATTAAATATAAATTGCCTAAACACCCCAATTAAAAGGTAGAGATTGACAGATTGTATAAAAAGGCAAGACCCAACGATATGCTGTCAAAAAGAAACTCATTTTAAATATAAAGACACCAATATATTAAAAGTATAGAAAAAAGATACATCTTGTAAACTGATCAAAAGAAAGCTGGGGTGGCTGTATTAATATCTGACATAATAGATTTCAGAGCAAAGAATATTACCAGGGATCAAAGAGTCATTGAATAATGATAAAATGGTCAATTCTCAAGGGGACTAAAATTCTAAATGTTTAGGCACCTAATAACAGAGCTTCAAAATACAGGAAGCAAAAATTCTTAGGTGTGAAAGCAGAAATAAATAAATCTACAATCTCACAGATTTCAACACTCTTCTCTCAATAATTGACAGAATAAGTAGACAGAAAATCAGTGATACAGAAGGGAAAGCAGTGAGGATATAGAAGACTTGAATAACTTGGACCACCACCAACAAGAATACGCATTCTTTTCAAGTGCACATAGAACACTTACCAGGATAAACCATATTCTGTGCATGAAACAAGTCTTAATAAATTTGAAAGGTTTCAAATTATATGAAGTATGTTCTCTGATCACAATGGAATTAAGTTAGAAACCAATAAAAGGAAAAGAAAGATGTCTGGAACATCTCAAGTATTTGGACACTAAATAACATGCTTCTAAATAATCCATTGGTCAAAAAAGATACAAAAAAACAAATTAGGAAGTATTTTGAAGTATTTTCGAAAATGAGAATATAACATATCAATATTTAAAGGAAGCAGCTAAAGCAGTACTCAGATATAAGTTTGTACCACTAAATGCCTGTGTCATTCTGCAAAGTTCATAAGGTCTTGGTGTAGGCAAAGACATAGGAATGATAAAGGTCATACATACGAATGATTAGGTCAGGAAACAAATGGGAAAAGAAGGATTACTCAAAAATATTTGTGTGGTGGGCTTCCCTGGTGGGGCAGTGGTTGAGAGTCCACCTGCCGATGCAGGGGACACGGGTTCGTGCCCCGGTCCGGGAAGATCCCACATGCCGCGGAGTGGCTAGGCCCGTGAGCCATGGCCGCTGAGCCTGCGCGTCCGGAGCTTGTGCTCCGCAACGGGAGAGGCCACAACAGTGAGAGGCCCGCGTACCGCAAAGAAAAAAAAAATTTGTGTGGCAATTGCTATTTTAAAAGAATAGATAAAAGTTGATCTCTTCCTTGCTCCATTCACAAAAGAAACTCCCATATGTATAAAAGAGTGAAATGTCCAAAAAAAACCGAAAACCAAAAACAAAAAAAACGATGAAAAGTATTAGAAGAAAGCACAGGAGAATTTATTTATAACCTTGAGATAGAGAAAGCCTTCTTAAGTGCAATGGCTATAAAGAAAAGATAAAAAATTCTGACTATATCAAAATCTAAAACTTCTTTATAACAAAAAAGCACATAAGCAAAGTAAAAAGGGAAACAACAGAGTGTAAGAAAACATATAATAGGCAAAGAATTCACAGGCAATTCACAGAAGATAAAACCTCAATAGCCAATAAAAATATGAGATTAATGAAAATTAACACGAGATGCCATTTTGTTCCATCAGTTTGCACACACAAAAAATTAATAACAAATTTATCGAGGCTGTGGAGAATTACTGATTAAATGTAAATTGTCATGCCATTTTTGGAGGACAATTTAACAGTATCTACATTAAAACTAAAAACGCACATATCCTTCAGAAGCACTCGGGTATACAAAGAAATTACAAAGATTTTCATTGCATTATATAAAAGCCACCCTCAATATCATCAATGGACAAACAGCCAAATAAACTATGGTACATCCTTAATAGGAATAGAGCACAGGATGTCAAAAGAACAAGGTAGGTTTATCGGACATTGCAAAACTTTGCCAATAAGTTGATTAATAAAAATGCAAACTTGTAAGAAAATATATATAGTATGATGCCACTTACATAGAAGAAAATTCCCATAAAATGAAACTATATTTTTCTAAATAAACTGATATCAGAATAAAAGTATACAGTAAAGACCTAGAAAACACACACCAAGATAATAATGGTGATGACCTCTGGAGAGGGCTGCTCTATCTGAATTACTTGGCTTTTCCCAGAGTGATGTGTTCACATATTATTTGTATAATTTGAAACATAATGTAATTTTAGAAGGGAAAAAGGAAAGGACTCGAGAAAGAGACTTCCATTTGGAAGTTCACCACTGCCCTTCTGATAGGCCAGAATCCCAAGAGCTAAGCCTCTGGAAAGTATGGTATGCTCTCTGCCTCAGAGGGAGAGCCGGGAAGCTCCAGGGAAGCCATTCTGTTCTCTACGGTATCCCAATACAAAGACAACCTCCAACACCAAAAAAAAAAAAAACTCACTCAGTTTGGTGGATTGGGCTGTTACTTTGGCAGGGGCCAATTGGATTTCATGGGGCCTGAAGTATATATGATTTAGGGGTCTTTGTAAGAAAGAGAACACAAAAGTTTGAACACAAAATGCCCATGACCACCCTAATACCACTCAATCTGGGGGAAATTGTGACAGAGGGGAAGTTTGAGTGAGAAGAGATGGTGGTCTTAAGTGATTACGGTTAAAACATGTTACTTTTTGCAATTTTACAAAAGTACGTGGTCATGTGAACACACTGGTAGGGCCCCTCCTATGGTCTTGGAAGGGGCCATACAAGTGAGGGGCCCTGAAATTTAACCTCCTTTACCTTCAGGGAAACCCATCTCTGAACAAATGACTTGGGTCAATTATCCTCAAGGATAGGGGGCCATCTTCAAGGGAATGAGGCACAAGAGTAAGTCACAGAGAATCTGAAAATAGTGCCCTGGTAGAACATTTTATTAGTATATTTGATATTTAAGGTAAATTTCAAATCAAAATAAAAATTTCTAACATGTAACTTAAATCTCTTTGGAGATTTTCTTTAAAGTTTCTTACCGTTTCTAAATTATCTGCAGTCACGGGATCAAGAGTGTTCTGAGGAGAAAAATGAGAAATTAATTCACAGTAGGTTTGGTATATGTTCCCCTTCTTCCTTCAATCTTTTGAGATGCTCTTTCTTCCCCCCAATTATTTTCGTGAAATGTGAACTCATCCTGTAGACATGGAGGACCAATATTTGTGTGGTCTTCTGGCCTGCGGATTTTAACACATGATCCTTGTCCTCTAGGATCTTAAAATGTATTTGGGGAAACAAGAAATCATTAGTGACGTTAAGAAGAAATATGAGTAGAGGGGAGGAGATCAATTAGGAGACTATTACAAACATCTAAGTTGAAGCGAATATGTCTGATTGGCAAAATACATCAGTGATGTTGACAATTATATTTAAGTAACTCTAAATACAATTCACAGGACACGAATTACCACTGTAACTGGCATTAGTTGATTGCTTCTCAGTGTATAGAAACAGTGAATTATGGTGAGAAACCACCCCCATTCCAAGGTGCTTTTCCCACTTGGATAATAAATTAATCTCTCAAAAAATGTATCTGTTGGGCACCAAGTAGGATACCATGGGGTTGGTTGATAAAAAGAAGCAGAAGCTATGGTCTTAACAACCTAGAAATTTATCATCTAGTTAGGAGAAAAGAACTTCCATGCACAACCGGATAGTATGTGAGAAGTGTCAAAGAGAGGTATAGAGAATAAATTCTGTAAGAGTTTAGAGGAGGAAGGTCTCTGGGCCAGTAACTCTCCCAGGGGTACAAAATCACACCCTGCTATGAAGACATTCACTGGAGAGAAAAGGCATTTATTCACAGCCACTCAATGAGCTCGGCATCATTGAGTCTCAGTCTTGGTCTCCTATATTAATAATATCACTAATTCTTTAGCACCTAATACAGTATGTTTTAAAGGCATGCTCAATGAATATTTGTTGTTGTTGATTTAAAAAATAAGTGCACATCAAATAGATGAGAAAATTTTGTCTTAGGGACTTCCCTTGTGGCACAGTGGTTAAGAGTCTACCTGCCAATGCAGGGGACACGGGTTCGAGCCCTGGTCTGGGAAGATCCCACATGCTGCGGAGCAACTAAGCCCGTGCACCACAACTACTGAGCCTGCACTCTAGAGGCCGCGAGCCACAACTACTGAGCCCGCGTGCTGCAACTACTGAAGCCCATGCGCCTAGAGCCCATGCTCCACAACAAGAGAAGCCACCGCAATGAGAAGCCCATGCACCGCAACTAAGAGTAGCACCCACTCGCCACAACTAGAGAAAGCCCACGTGCAGCAATGAAGACCCAATGCAGCCAAAATGGAAAAAAAGAAAAAAAAGAAAATTACATCTTAAAATAATATTTACTGAAAATCTATATTTTAAAGAGATGGCATGAAGCCCAGGGATCACATATAATTAAACTGAAGTGGTAGAGTTCCTACCTTCTAAGAATAAGTGAAGAATGCATGTATTCCTATACAGTGAATCTCCTACATACAAACAAGTTCCATTCTGAGAGCATGTTCATAAGTCCAATTTGTTCGTTAAGTCCAACAAAGTTAGCCTAGGTACCCAACTAACACAATTGGCTATATAGTACTGTACTGTATAGGTTTATAACACTTTTTACACAAATAATACATAAAAAACAAACACAAAAAATAAAGAAAACATTTTTAATCTTACAGTAGAGTACCTTGAAAAGTACAGTAGTACTGGCTACATCTCTGCTGCTTTTACTCTTGCTTCCGGACATCCTGGGCTTGAAATAAAGATACTGTACTACTGTACTCTATACAGTACTGTACAGTAAAGTGCACAAAAGCACAACCACTTGTAGAGGGTGCACGCATGTGACAATGTACACCAGACATGTGAACGCACGTTTGCATCTTTGAAAGTTCAAAACTTGAAGGTTCGTATGTAGGGGACTTACTGTATATTTAGAACAACCCTTTTATACCTTAACCTGGGGAATTTAGTGGAATGGGAGACATGAAAGGATTATTTCAACCCAGGAGGGAAAAAAAATATCTATTAGAGTAAAAAAAAAAGACTCTTCCAGAGAAATGCCTGGGAGTGCTCTTGGTGGAGAGGCAACACCTAGACGAGAGAGATACCAGATTCCGACACCTCTGCTTTTTTTTTTCCAAATATATATATATATATATATATATATATATATATATATATATATGTATCTATATGTATGTATATAGGAGTAAAATTGCGTTACAATGTTGTGTTAGTTTCTGCTGTACAATGAAGTGAATCAGCTATATGCATATCTATATCCCCTCCCTCTTGGACCTCCCTCTCCCCACCATCCCCACCATCCCACCCATTTAAATCTAGAAACAATAAATGCTGGAGAGGGTGTGGAGAAAAGGGAACCAACCTTCTTGCACTGTTGGTGGGAATGTAAATTGATACAGCCACTATGGAGAACAGTATGGAGGTTCCTTAAAAAACTAAAAATAGAATTACCATATGACCCAGCAATCCCACTACTGGGCATATACCCTGAGAAAACAGTAATTCAAAAGGACACATGCACCCCAATGTTCATTGCAGCACTATTTACAATAGCCAGGACATGGAAACAACCTAAATGTCCAACGATAGATGAATGGATAAAGAAGATGTGGTACATATATACAACGACACTTCTGCTTTTTAACATCTTATTTTAACCACAGCAAACTGATTTGAGAGACATGGGCCAGTGTGCCTCTTGTCCTCTCTTATGGCCTCCAGAAGGCCTCCTTCATCTTGAAATTGCAAGGAGGAGTTAGGCTAGATGTGGGTCAAGGGTAGGGAGAAACATATCAGGTGAAAACAGGGATGTTGCCTACCAGTTGCAGCTGTCTGACTTTTTTCTTTGGATTTATGGTGAGTTGGGGGTGCTCCACTTCCTTGAGCCAAGACTCCTTAGGCAATTTGTACACATCCAGCCAAATATCTCCAGCTCCTGCATTGGGAAACCAAGGAACCATTGAGCAAGTGCAGGCAGGCAACAAGTTTCCCCTGAGAAACGGCCCGTCTTCACAGAACCTCTGTGAAGGTTGGCACAGAGACCAGCGGGCACCCTCAGAACAGCAACTTTGACAAACGGAAGGAGATGTAGTTCTGCAATGGTTATTGCCAGTCCTCACTCATGGAGAGCTGCAGAGCTCCTCTCCTCAGGCCACTGCCTCTGAAGGAAACGGGCCTCTCACTCACAGCACTGAGGTAACAGCTTTTAACCAAACTGTCTGTGCTGCCTTGTCTCCGTGTTTTCTAGGTTCCAATGGTAAATTCCACTGATGTTTTGTCTCACAGCTATTCCCGTCTGGGGAGGAAAGTGGCATATATAGAATCAATAACTGAGAGGGGTATGGCTGAGAAAGGGTTAGAATTGTGAGAGATGCCCCAGAGAATTCTTCTGACCAATATTTGAGGAGATGACAACCCATGGGGTGGTTGTGAGACTATCTCGTCAAAGAAACATGCTCAGCTTCTATACTGAACTCCTGCCAACCTGGGAAAGGGTACTTTCCTATGATGGGATTCTGGCTAAATGTTTCCTTAAAAAAGTAATCTATATAGACACCTTGATTTCAGACTTTGGGCCTCCAGAGCTGTGAGAGACAAAATATCTGTTATTTTAGGCCACCCAGTTTGTAGTACTTTGTTATGGCAGCCCTAGGAAACTACTACAGATGGTATATAAGTTTTTTTTTGTGATGCATAAAGCATTATAAAATATGTATCTTTCTCCAGCACCTAACATATGAGGGGCCTGGGGCAAGAATATACATGGAGGCCTATACACTGCATGTCTAAATATTTAAAAATTAAAAATCAAGCTAACAATCATTTGAATAAAATATGTTCTATCACCACAGGAATAACTGCAAGAGGCAAGATCCAACATTGAATGCTAAAAATGGTGGGCAAAACTTTAGTTTTTAGTCTCCTTAGAGACTAAAGTTTAGAGATTAAACTTTAATCCTGGGCATAGTCTCAAAGTATCTCCCCCCAATTGTTTATCAATCACTGTGGAGATTTCAACATGTCTCAAAATTCTTTGATCCTCCTACAACCAGGAAATGGTGTTTCTATCCTCTCCCCTCGAGTGTGGTCTGGACTTAGACTATGGAAAGGGAAAAACAGTAGCTCAACAGTGGAGGAAACTGGCAGGTCACTTTAACTAAATGATCAAGGTTAACATCAGCAGTAGTGCTACCGATGTAATACAACAAAAAGTTCCTTTGTGGGACTTTCCCCCAAATCCTTAACCCTGGTTGAATCATGAGAAAAAATTCAGACAAACTGAAATTCAGGGACATTGTACAAAATATCTGACTCATACTCTTCAAAAGTGTCAAGGTCATGAAAAACAAGGCAAGGTCAAGACATCACAAATAGGTATAGACTAATATGATGATGACTAAATGCAATATGATATCCTGGATTGCACCTTGGAGCAAAAATTTAGATTAGAAGAAAAACTGGCAAAACGTGAAAACTGTAGTTAATAGTGTTATACCAATGTTATTTGCTTAATGTTGACAACTGTACCATGGTTTTGTTAAATGTTGGCATTAGGGAAACTGGGTGAAGGGTATAAGGGAACTCTGTCCTATCTTTGCAACTCTTCTGTAAACTATTTCTAAATAAAATGTTTGGGACTTCACTGGTGGTTCAGTGGGTAAGACTCCATGCTCCCAGTGCAGGGGGCCCGGGTTCGATGACTGGTTGGGGAATTAGAGCCCGCATGCTGCAACTAAGAGTCCACATGCCACAACTAAGAAACCCACATTTCCACAACAAAAATCCCACGTGCCGCAAGTAAGACCCCGCACAGCCTAAATAAATAAAGTTTAAAAGGTTTTGGAGAAAAGTGATTATCTGGAAGAGACTGCAAATCTGAATCTTCTTAAGAGCCTTTGGTTAATCTTACCTTGTAGGAGGAAGGCTGCAAAGTCCCCTCCTTCAGAAATCTCCATTTTTATACAGGTGGTTTGCTTGCTGGTATCATCCTGAAAGGAAGAGAGATACTGAGAGAGGAAGTTCAGCCTGATGACAGAAGAGAATGTATTTCAGGGCTTTTTGTAGTTCACACCAGGGAAATAAATCCTTTTAAAACTTGAGGCATAAAAAGATGCCTCAAACTGCTTCAAACTTTCCATTTTTGCACAGGAATTAGACAAGATTGTAAGTAAAGAAGTGGAATTCAGTTTTCTGTCAAAAGGGTTTGGGACTTATTTCCTGGTTTCTTAAGTACTCCTGATGATTTGTAGTCATTTCATACTATCCGATCTCCTGCTCAGGTTTGCAAACCCTACAGACCTATGCCACCACTCAGGTATTCAAAATGAGCTGAAACAAGTTCTACATGACACTGAAAACTCTGGTCAGTTGCTTGAAAAAAGGTTCTGTCTAGGCTACTGTAGTGTCATAGTCTGATTGGGCTGCTAAAACAAAATACCATAGACTGGGTGGCTCATAAACAATGAACATTTATTTCTCACAGTCCTGGAGGTTGGGAATCCAAGATTTCCAAGGATTTCTGGCAGATTCAGTGTCTGGTAAGACCTAGCTTCCTGGCTCATAGACTGCATGCCACCTGTGGCTGTGTCCTCACATGGTGGAAGGGTTGAGGGAGCTCTCTTGGTCTTATAAGTGCACTAATCCCATTTATGAGGACTCTGCCCTTGTGACCTAATCACCTCCCACATTGGGGATTAGTATTTCAACATGAATTTTAGGGAGACACAAACATTCAGTCCATATTAAGTAGAGACTGAATGTAACCCTAGAGTGAAACCTGCTCAAACTTTGGGCCAGGTGAAAAAGACTCAATGTGTACAGTTGTGCTATACCTTTAAGGAGCTCTAAGACTAGCAACATAAGATGGCTAGACAAATTAGGCTGGTGAGCCCCCTAAATTATTTAAGGAGAATGAGTTTTAAACATTTTTAATTTTTGTTTTTCTTTCATTTTATTTTTATTTCATTTATTTATTTGGCTGCACAAGGTCTTAGTTGTGGCATGCAGGATCTTTAGTTGTGGCATATGGGATCTTTAGTTGCTGCATGTGAACTCTTAGTTGTGGCATGTGGGATCTAGTTCCCTGACCAGGGATTGAACCTGGGTCCCCTGCATTGGGAGCACAGAGTCTCAGCCACTGGACCACCAGGGAAGTCCCTAACTTTCTTTTTTAAAAAATTGGAGTATATTTGATGTACAATATAGTTATTAACAATTTTAAAAATTTATACTCCATTTATAGTTATTATAAAATATTGGCTATATTCCCCATATTGTACAATATATCTTTGTAGCTTATTTTTTTTTTTTTTTTTTTTTTTTTTTGCTGTACGCGGGCCTCTCACTGCTGTGGCCTCTCCCGTTGCGGAGCACAGGCTCCGGACACACAGGCTCCGCGGCCATGGCTCGCGGGCCCAGCCGCTCCGCGGCATGTGGGATCTTCCGGGATCGGGGCACGAACCCGTGTCCCCTGCATCGGCAGGCGGACTCTTAACCACTGCGCCACCAGGGAAGCCCTGTAGCTTATTTTATATGTAATAGCTTGTACCTCTTAATCCCGTACCCCTATATTGCTCCTCCCCACTTCCCTCTCCCCACTGGTAAGCATTAGTTTGTTCTCTATAACTGTGAGTCTGCTTCTTTTTTGTTAAATTTACTGGTTTGTTATATTTTTTAGATTCCACATATTAGTGATATCAAACAGTATTTGTCTTTCTCTGACTTTTTTCACTTAGCATAATACCCTCCAAGTCCATCCATGTTGCTGCAAATGGCAAAATATCATTCTTTTTTATGGCTTAGTAGTATTCCATTGTGTGTGTGTGTGTGTGTGTGTGTGTGTGTGTGTCTTCTTTATCCATTCATCTGTTGATGGTCTCATAGGTTGCTTCCATATCTTGGCAATTGTGAATAATGCTGCTAAGAACATTGGGATGCATGTATCTTTCTGAATTAGAGTTTTGGGGGTTTTTTCCATTATGTACCCAGGAGTGGAATTGCTGGGTCATACAGTAGTTCTATTTTTAGTTTTATGAGAAACCTCCACACTGTCTTCCACATTGACTCCACTAATTTACATTCCCACCAACAGTGTATGAGGGTTCCCTTTTCTTTACACTCTCACCAACATTTGTTTTTTGTGTTCTTTTTTTTTTAAAGGGCTTTTGGTTTTTTTTAATATTTATTTATTTTGGATGCGCTGGGTCTTAGTTGCAGCACACAGGATTTTCACTGTGGCATGTTTAGTTGCAGCATGTGGACTTCTTAGTTGCGGCATGCATGCAGGATCTAGTTACCCAACAAGGGATTGAACTCAGGCCCCCTGCCTTGGGAGCGCAGAGTCTTACTCACTAGACCACCAGGGAAGTCCCTGTGTTCCTTTTGATAATAGTCATTCTGACAGGTGTGAGGTGATATCTTTGTGTGGTTTTGATTTGCATTTTTCTGATGATTAGTGATGTTAAGCATCTTTTCATGTGCTTGTTGGCCATCTGCATTTCCTCTTTGGGAAAATGTCTATTCAATTGTTCTGCCCATTTTTAAATCAGGTTGTTTGTCTTTTTGATGTTGAGTTGTATGAGCTATTTATGTATTTTGGAAATTAATCCCTTAGTTGCATCATTTGCAAATATTTTCTCCCATTCTTTTCATTTTGTTTATAGTTTCCTTTGCTGTGCAAAAGCCTTTAAGTTTAATTAGGTCCCATTTGTTTATTTTTGCTTTTATTTCCATTACCCCAGGAGACAGATCCAAAAAAAATATTGCTGCGATTTATGTCAAAGAGTGTTCTGCCTATGTTTTCCTCTAGGAGTTTTATAGTATCTGGTCTTACATTTAGGTCTTTAATCCACTTTGAGTTTATTTTTTTATATGGTGTTAAAGAATGTTCTAATTTCTTTCTTTTACATGTAGCTGTCCAGTTTTCCCAGTACCACTTACTGAAGATACTGTCTTTCCTCCATTGTAAAATCTTGCCTCCTTTATCATAGATTAATTGAGCATACATGCATGGGTTTATTTCTGGGCTTTCTATCCTGTTCCACTGAGCTATGTGTCTGTTTTTGTGCCAATACCTACTATTTTGATTACTGTAGCTTTGTAGTATAGTCTAAAGTCAGGAATTGTGATTCCTCCAGCTCTGTTCTTTCTCAAAATTGCTTTGAGTATCCAGGGTCTTTTGTATTTCCATACAAATTTTTAAATTATTTGTTCTAGTTCTGTGAAAAATGCCATTGGTATTTTGATAGGGATTGCATTGAATCTGTAGACTGCCTTGGGTAGTATGGTCATTTAAAAATATTTTTATTTATGTATTTTAATATCAATTTGTAGGTTATAGAAATTTCAAATGCACATGAAGACAAAAAAATAGTATAATGAACCCCATGTATCCATTACTCAACTTCACCAGTTATCAATATATGACAAATCTTGTTTTATTGTCTCCCAACTTCATTAAATACTTCTATTTAATTAATCCTAGTTCCTTAATACCACTTACTATCCAGTCTGTTTTCAAATTTCCTCAATTGTCTAATAAATACCTCTCCACAACTGGTTTGTTCAAATCAGAATTCATGTGTAACTGATTCACTTTGCTGTACACCTGAAACTAACACAACGTTGTAAATCAACTATACTCCAATAAAAAAATTTTTTTTAAAAGTCAAAACTGAGAAATCAGGATTCAAATGAAGTCCATGTATGGTATTGAGTTGGCCAAAAAGTTCATTCGGGTTTTTTGTAACGTCTTACGAAAAACCTAAATGAACTTTTTGGCCAACCCAATATTTCGTTAATTTATCTCGTAAGTCTCGTAAGTCTCTTTTAATTTATAACTGTTACCCTATTTGTTTTTCTTTTCACCATTTTTTTAATTGAATAAACCAGGTCATTTGTCCTGTGGAATTTTTCACTTTTTCACTTTCTGGATTGGACTGATTGCATCCCATGGCATTGTTTACATGTATTTCCTGTAAACCAGCAACCAGTTCTAGAGGTTTGATTAGATTTAGGCTCAATTAAAACAAAAGGCCAGAATACTCCGCAGGTGTTTGGTGTCTCCCTCTGGCATCACATGAGGAGGCTCATAATAGCTAGCTGTTCTTTCTCTTTTTTTTTTTTTTTTTTTTTTTTGCAGTACGCGGGCCTCTCACTGCTGTGACCCCTCCCATTGCGGAGCACAGGCTCCGGACGTGCAGGCTCAGCGGCCATGGCTCACTGGCCTAGCCGCTCCGCGGCATGTGGGATCTTCCCGGAATGGGGCACGAACCCATGTCCCCTGCATTGGCAGGCGGACTCTCAACCACTGCGCCACTGGGGGAGCCCTGTTCTTTCTTTTAATAATGTTCATGGTGATCATTGACAAGAGGTGTCATCCTGGCTCATCAATTATAAAGTCCCCCATCAGCACTGATGGTCGTTACCTAGACCATAACTCTGCAAAATGGCTACAAAACTGATATCCCCCAATTCTATCATTCCTTCTGCATTTGTTAGAATTCTTCTATAAAGAAAATCTTTCCATTTTTCCATCATCAACTATTTGATTACCCTGAAATACAGCCTATATGGGAAAGTCAAGATAAATGCTTGATGCTCTCCCTAATTAGTTTTCAGAATACTGAGTTTGTACCTTAGCAACTTCCAGAAGTAATAATGGAAGTCCTTAAAAAAATATATGTAATGAATTAACTTTTTTTAAAAACACTTTTGGTGTGTTCTAATCCACCAACACTACTTTCTTTTTAATGTCCCTGTCAAGTTTGGATATCACAGTTTTGCTGGTCTCCTAAAATCAGTTGATGAGTATTCCCTGTATTTTTTTTAGAGAGATTTCTTTTTACATAAAATTTAAAAACAGTTAAAGGGACTTCCCTGGTGGCGCAGTGGTTAAGAACCCACCTGCCAATGCAGGGGACACGGGTTCGACCCCTGGTCTGGGAAGATCCCACATGTCGCGGAGCAACTAAGCCCGTGTGCCACAATTACTGATCCTGCACTTTAGAGCCCATGAGCCACGAGCCACAACTACTGAAGCCTGCGTGCCTAGAGCTCGTGCTCCGCAACAAGAGAAGCCACCGCAATGAGAAGCCCGCGCATTGCAACAAAGAGTAGCTCCCGCTTGCCGCAACTAGAGAAAGCCTGCATGCAGCAACAAAGACCCAACGCAGCCAAAATTAATAAATAAAATAAATAAATTAATTTAAAAAAGAATAAAGTACTTTGTTAAATAAAATAAATAAAAAATAAAAACAGTTAAAGGCACAGATATTAAATGTACAACTTGATGGGTTTGGACATATATGTATACATCCATGTAACTAACACACAGTCAAGGTATAAGTTCCTTAGTGCCCTGTTTCAGTCAATTACACCTCTATAGGCAACCAACGTTCTGCTCTTCCTCACCAACATAGCTTGGTTTCAACTGTTCTTAAATTTCATGTAACTGGAATCATACAGGGCCTGTAACATCGGCGGCCTCTGCACCCTTTCTCCTTCAATAACATCACATTCCACGGTCTATCTCCTACACGGCAAAGGCACTTCCTGGGTTATTCTTTATGGCAGTCTGTTGTCCAAGTACATCTTCCTTGGTGTCCTTACTGGTGGTGAAACCGTATCTGTTGTTCACAGGAACCATCTGACTGTTCCCCAAACCTTTGTTGCCATAACCTCTTTGTCTCCACCAGCAGGCGCAGCCCTTGCACGGGTGGTGCAGGTGTGGGCAGTGTGGAGGGCTGTGGGCTGCTGGGTCTCCACCTCCTTGCTCAGGGTTGTGGTCATGGTGACTGGGGCCAGCTGTGACAGTTGTGGCTCCTCCTGGGGTGTGAGGGCCACTAGGCAGGGCAGCGGTGGGGTTTCTCAGAGCTCTCTGGGGTCCACTCTCTGCCCCTGATACTGATTGAACTCTAATAGCATCGTTTTTTAAAATTAATTAGTTAATTAATTAATTTTGTCTGTGTTGGGTCTTCCTTGCTGCACGCGGGCTTTCTCTAGTTGCAGCGAGCGGGGGCTACTCTTTGTTGGTGTGCGTGGGCTTCTCATTGCAGTGGCTTCTCTTGTTGAGGAGCATGGGCTCTAGGCACACGGGCTTCAGTAGTTGTGGCATGCAGGCTCAGTAGTTGTGGCACACAGGCTTAGTTGCTCCGTGGCATGTGGGATCTTCCTGGACCAGGGCTCAAACCCGTGTCCCCTGCATTGGCAGATGGATTCTTAACCACTGTGCCACCAGGGAAGTCCCTAATAGCATTTTTGATGAGCATAAGTTTTAAATTTTTTAGCAGCTTTATTAGGGATGTGATAACATAATAAACTGCATGTTTAAAGTGTACAGTTTGATTAGTTTAGACATGTATATCCCTTGAAACCAGCACCACAATCAAGAAAGTGGACATATCCATCACTGCCAAAAGTTTCCTCCTGCCCCTTTGTAAGCTTTCCCTCCACCCCTCTCCCAACTCACCCCAGGCAAAAACTGGTGTTTCCTGTCACTAGATTCGTTTGTATTTTCTAGAATTTTACATAAATGCAATCGTACAGTACGTATGTATTCTTTTTTGTTTCTCTTCTTTCACTCAGCCTATTTATTCTGAGATGTAGCCATGTTGTTAAGTGCATCCTTTTTACTGCTGAGCAGTATGTACCACGATTTGCTTATCCATTCACCTGTTGATGGGTGTTGAGTGGTTTCTGGTTTCTGGCTATTACAAAGAAAGCTGCTGTGAACATTCATGTACATATTTTTGTATGGAGATATGCTTTCATTTCTCCTGGGTAAATGTCTAGGAGTGGAACGGCCACATCATATGGTAGGTGTATGTTTAACTTTTTTAAAAAAACTGCCAAAGTGGTTGGGGCACTATGCTTTACCACCAGCAGTGAATGAGAGTTCCAGCTCTTCTATAGCTCTGCCAACACTTGGTATGGTCAGTCTTTTCAATTTTAGGCATTCTAATACACGTGCAGTGATAGCTCATGACTTTAATTTGCATTTCCCTAATGACTAATGATGGTGAACATCTTATTTACCCTCTCTCTATATTCTTTAGTAAACTGTCCTTTCTTCCCCAAGACATTTGCTCATTTTAAAAAACTGGGTTGTTTTCTTACTTTTGAGTTTTGAGTTTTGAGAGTTCTTCATATGTTCTGGATACAAGTCCTTTATCAGATATATGACTTGCAATTATTTGCTTCCAGTCTATTACTTGCCTTTTTATTCTTTTAACAATGTCTTTTGCAAAACAGAAGGTTTTAGGGTTTTTTTTTAATTTTTAATTTTTTTTTATTTTTTGCTTTATAACAAATTTAATCAGTTATACATATACATATGTTTCCATATCCCCTCCCTTTTGCGTCTCCCTCCCACCCTCCCTATCCCACCCCTCCAGGCGGTCACAAAGCACTGAGCTGATCTCCCTGTGCTATGCGGCTGCTTCTCACTAGCTATCTACCTTACGTTTGGTAGTGTATATATGTCCATGCCTCTCTTTCACTTTGTCACAGCTTACCCTTCCCCCTCCCCATATCCTCAAGTCCATTCTCTAGTAGGTCTGTGTCTTTATTCCTGTCTTACCCCTATGTTCTTCATGACATTTTTTTTTCTTAGATTCCATATATATGTGTTAGCATACAGTATTTGTCTTTCTCTTTCTGACTTACTTCACTCTGTATGACAGACTCTAGGTCTATCCACCTCATTACAAATAGCTCAATTTCATTTCTTTTTATGGCTGAGTAATATTCCATTGTATATATGTGCCACATCTTCTCTATCCATTCATCCGATGATGGACACTTAGGTTGTTTCCAGCTCCGGGCTATTGTAAATAGGGCTGCTATGAACATTTTGGTACATGTCTCTTTTTTTTTTTTTTTTTTTTTTTAAGTTGTGGCTCGTGGGCTCTAGAGCCCAGGCTCAGTAGTTGTGGTGCACGGGCTTAGTTGTTCCACGGCATGTGGGATCTTCCCGGACCAGGGCCCGAACCCGTGCCCCCTGCATCGGCAGGCGGACTCCCAACCACTGCGCCACCAGGGAAGCCCACATGTCTCTTTTTGAATTATGGTTTTCTCAGGGTATATGCCCAGTAGTGGGATTGCTGGGTCATATGGTAGTTCTATTTGTAGTTTTTTAAGGAACCTCCATACCGTTCTCCATAGCGGCTGTACCAATTCACATTCCCACCAGCAGTGCAAAAGTGTTCCCTTTTTTCCACACCCTCTCCAGCATTTATTGTTTCTAGATTTTTTGATGATAGCCATTCTGACTGGTGTGAGATGATATCTCATTGTAGTTTTGATTTGCATTTCTCTAATGAGTAAAGATGTTGAGCATCCTTTCATGTGTTTGTTGGCACTCTGTATATCTTCTGTGGAGAAATGTCTATTTAGGTCTTCTGCCCATTTTTGGATTGGATTGTTTGTGTTTTTGTTATTGAGCTGCATGAGCTGCTTATAAATTTTGGAGATTAATCCTTTGTCAGTTGCTTCATTTGCAAATATTTTCTCCCATTCTGAGGGTTGTCTTTTGGTCTTGTTTATGGTTTCCTTTGCTGTGCAAAAGCTTTTAAGTTTCATTAGGTCCCATGTGTTTATTTTTGTCTTTATTTCCATTTCTCTAGGAGGTGGGTCAAAAAGGATCTTGCTGTGATTTATGTCATAGAGTGTTCTGCCTATGTTTTCCTCTGAGAGTTTGATAGTGTCTGGCCTTACATTTAGGTCTTTAATCCATTTTGAGCTTATTTTTGTGTATGGTGTTAGGGAGTGATCTAATCTCATACTTTTACATGTCCCTATCCAGTTTTCCCAGCACCACTTATTGAAGAGACTGTCCTTTCTCCACTGTACATTCCTGCCTCCTTTATCAAAGATAAGGTGACCATATGTCCGTGTGTTTAACTCTGGGCTTTCTATCCTGTTCCATTGATCTATCTTTCTGTTTTTGTGCCAGTACCATACTGTCTTGATTACTGTAGCTTTGTAATATAGTCTGAAGTCAGGGAGCCTGATTTCTCCAGCTCCATTTTTCGTTCTCAAGATTGCTTTGGCTATTCGGGGTCTTTTGTGTTTCCATACAAATTGTGAAATTTTCTGTTCTAGTTCTGTGAAAAATGCCAGTGGTAGTTTGATAGGGATTGCATTGAATCTGTAGATTGCTTTGGGTAGTAGAGTCATTTTCACAATGTTGATTCTTCCAATCCAAGAACATGGTACATCTCTCCATCTATTTGTATCATCTTTAATTTCTTTCATCAGTGTCTTTTTTTTTTTTTTTATAAATTTATTTATTTATTTTTGGCTGTGTTGAGTCTTCGTTTCTGTGCGAGGGCTTTCTCCAGTTGCGGCGAGCGGGGGCCACTCTTCATCGCGGTGTGCGGGCCTCTCACTGTCACGGCCTCTCCTGTTGCGGAGCACAGGCTCCAGACGCACAGGCTCAGTAGTTGTGGCACACGGGCTTAGTTGCTCCGCGGCATGTGGGATCTTCCCAGACCAGGGCTCGAACCCGTGTCCCCTGCACTGGCAGGCAGACTCCGAACCACTGCGCCACCAGGGAAGCCTCATCAGTGTCTTATAATTTTCTGCATACAGGTCTTTTGTCTCCTTAGGTAGGTTTATTCCTAGATATTTTATTCTTTTTGTTAAATGGTAAATGGGAGTGATTCCTTGATTTCACTTTCAGATTTTTCATCATTAGTATATAGGAATGCCAGAGATTTCTGTGCATTAATTTTGTATCCTGCAACTTTACCAAATTCATTGATTAGATCTAGTAGTTTTCTGGTAGCATCTTTAGGATTCTCTATGTATAGTATCATGTCATCTGCAAACAGTGACAGCTTTACTTCTTCTTTTCCAATTTGGATTCCTTTTATTTCCTTTTCTTCTCTGATTGCTGTGGCTAAAACTTCCAAAACTAGGTTGAATAAGAGTGGTGAGAGTGGGCAACCTTGTCTTGTTCCTGATCTTAGTGGAAACGGTTTCAGTTTTTCACCATTGAGGACGATGCTGGCTGTGGGTTTGTCATATATGGCCTTTATTATGTTGAGGAAAGTTCCCTCTATGCCTACTTTATGCAGGGTTTTTATCATAAATGGGTGTTGAATTTTGTCGAAAGCTTTCTCTGCATCTATTGAGAGGATCATATGGTTTTTCTCCTTCAATTTGTTAATATGGTGTATCACGTTGATTGATTTGCGTATATTGAAGAATCCTTGCATTCCTGGAATAAACCCCACTTGATCATGGTGTATGATCCTTTTGATGTGCTGTTGGATTCTGTTTGCTAGTATTTTGTTGAGGATTTTTGCATCTATGTTCATCAGTGATATTGGCCTGTAGTTTTCTTTCTTTGTGACATCCTTGTCTGGTTTTGGTATCAAGGTGATGGTGGCCTCGTAGAATGAGTTTGGGAGTGTTCCTCCCTCTGCTATATTTTGGAAGAGTTTGAGAAGGATAGGTGTTAGCTCTTCTCTAAATGCTTGATAGAATTCGCCTGTGAAGCCATCTGGTCCTGGGCTTTTGTTTGTTGGAAGATTTTTTATCACAGTTTCAATTTCAGTGCTTGTGATTGGTCTGTTCATATTTTCTATTGAAAATATTATTGAAAAAATAAATTTATTTATTTATTTTTGGCTGCGTGGGGTCTTTGTTGCTGTGTGTGGGCTTTCTCTAGTTGCGGTAAGTGTGGGCTACTCTTCGTTGAGGTGCGCAGGCTTCTCATTGAGGTGGATTCTCGTTGTGGAGCATGGGCTCTAGGCGTGGGACTTCAGTAGCTGCAGCACACAGGCTCAGTAGTTGTGGCTCACGACTCTAGAGTGCAGGCTCAGTAGTTGTGTTGCACCAGCTTAGTTGCTCCATGGCATGTGGGATCTTCCCGGACCACGGGTCGAACCTGTGTCCCCTGCATTGGCAGGTGGGTTCTTAACCACTGTGCGACCAGGGAAGCCCAGAAGGTTTTAGTTTTGATGAAGTCTAATCTATCAATTTTTTTCTTGTATGGAATGTGGTTTTCGTGTTGTAGTTAAAAAATCTTTGCCTAACTCAAGGTCACAAAGACTTCCTCCTATGTTTTCTTCTAGAGGTTTTATAGTTTTAGATTTTTCATATAGGTATATGACTATTTTGAGTTAATTTTTGTATATGGCATGAGGAATTAAAAGTATCTAATTTCGATGAAGTCCAATTTCAGTTTTTTTCTTTTATGGATAGTGCCTTTTATGTCCTAAGAAATTTTTGCCTGCCCCAAGGTTGCAAAAAACATTTCCTGTGTTTTCTTCAAAAAGGATAATGTTTTTAGCATTTACATTTAGGTCTATAATCCATCTCAAATTAATTTTTACATATGATGTGAGGTAGGGTTGAGGTTCATTTCCCCCCATTTGTTTATCCAGCATTCCAGCATCATTTGTTGAAAATACTTTCTTTTTCCCTCTGAATTGCTTTGGTGCCCATCAATAGTATTTTTTATAAAACAAACTACAACTAAAAATATATTCTGAGCAATACCGCCTCTTTTTTGGATTCATTAATTAAAAAAAAAGACACTTTCTAAGAACCTATAGTATGCAGGCAATGTACTAGGAACAAGAAATATACGGTGAATAAGCCATGTCCTCTGCCCTCAAGGAACTTACATCCAGGAGAAGAAGCAGTCATATAAACAAATAAGTGTGGAGGGTAGAGAAAACACTGTGATAGAAGTTCTTTCCTTGGGCTTCCCTGGTGGCGCAGTGGTTGAGAATCTGCCTGCCAATGCAGGGGACACGGGTTCAAGTCCTGGTCTGGGAGGATCCCACATGCCACGGAGCAACTGGGCCCGTGAGCCACAACTACGGAGCCTGCACGTCTGGGGCCCGTGCTCCGCAATAAGAGAGGCAGCGACAGTGAGAGGCCCACGCACCGCGATGAAGAGTGGCCCCCGCTTGCCACAACTAGAGAAAGCCCTCGCACAGAAACGAAGACCCAACACAGCCATAAATAAATAAATAAATAGAGCAAGCTGTCAACAAGTAAAAATAAATAGACACTATTATATTAAAAAAAAAAGAAGTTCTTTCCTATATGGTGGTGGCACAGAGGAGGGAGGGATCAACTTCTCTTGGGTATATCAGGGAAAGCATCTCAGAGGAGGGGATATTTGAACTGGTCTTGAAGAATGAGAGAAATTTAAGAGGTACACACAGTAGGTAGGGAGACAAGGAGAGCCTTCTATGCAAAGGGGACAGCATGGACAAGGGAACAGGATGTGAAGCAGCCTGGAAATTTTAGGGACTTGTAAGCAGTTATTAGACATGTTGGTCTGGTGCTCAATCTGGACCAGAGTTCCTTAGTAATTTTCTTCTCTTGACAACCGGGAAAATGAATCCAAGGCATTCAGTATGTACCCTCTGATGGTGAGGGATCTTTTAATAGGATATTTTGGAGGAGGCTTTCTGGCCAGGGAGGTCTCTATTTCTTTCTACTCTAGGATGGCTGTCATTGCCTCCATGTTAAAAGTAAACTTGATTTGCTACAGCTTTTGGCCCAGCTACAGATGAAAGAACACGAACTTACCGCTTCATTGATGGCTTTGATGAGGTAAAGACCATCCTTATAAAAATAAAATAGTCTAATGATACCTGAAACAGAAAAATAAGTAAGAATGAAAGATAGGCAGGTGAACTGAAGAAAAGTTGAAATTTTATATTTGACTTTCTGAGATATCATGATAAACTCATGCATTATTAGGCTTCCTGCTTGGCCCCTGCACTGCCCATGATCATCTTGGACTCCTTGCCTTCTTCCGCCCCTCACTTGAAATGTTCAAGTTATTCTCCCTCTTGGGTCGTCTCGGTCTACACTGGCCCTACCCTCTTCTTCTAGAATCCTCTTGTAAGCACTTCAGCCACACCAATCCACTCATGACTTCTATTCATCTGTTTTAGCACATCATCCCATAGTGTTTCACATTGTTATCCAGCTGCTTCCTGTGAGTGTTTTTTATTCCTCGAGTGAGTTCACAGATTCTCTGAGGGAAAGGATCACATCTTACTCTTCTATGTGCCTCATTTCTCACAGCCCAACAAGCTCCTCATGCAGTTAATTTTGTTGATACAATAAATAATTTTGTCATTCTCATTCTCATTTAACCTAAGGGCTCTAGTATGTGATCATCGTCCACCGTGACTTCTTGCCTCTTTCTTTAGGTGCCTCCCAGACACTCATAACCTGCCCCTACAGCCATAATAATGACCTTGCAGAGGTATCTGGATCACTGTGGGTGAAAGTCTAACTCAACCCAATAAACATTCATGGGATATCTGCTCCATGACCACAAATGTGCTAGGGACAACCAAGGCAGTCTCTGCCCTCAAATTCATCACACTGAGAATTACACAGACAGGAAACTAACTAGATATAATGCAGTGTGATAAATGCAGTCCTATCTTTACACCAAACTCCTCCTCAGTATCAACATTCCCACTCCAGGTGCCTCAAAGATGTGCATGCTCAAATGGAATTTCTCAACTCACAGACCCCTGAAATCTTATTCTCCTAAAATTGCTTATCAAGTAATGGCATCATCATCCACCCCATTATCTAAGGAGGAAAGGAGTAATTTTTCTTCACTTACCCTCACATACCACCCTACTCCCTGACCCCATACATATATTCCATCACTCACCAAATTTTTCCACTATATTTTCCTTTTCATTTTTTAAAGCTTTTTATTTTGAACTAGTTTTAGACTTAGAGAAAAATTGCAAAAATAGTACAGAGTTCCCTTATAATCCCTCACCTCATTTCTCCTAATGTTAGCATCTTACAGAACTACAGTACAATTTTCTTTTCATCTTAACAGCCCCTGCCTTGGTTCAGACCTTCATAATTTCTCTCCTAAATGAATGCACTAGCTCTTCCTGGTCTCTCTACCTCTCGATTTGACTTTTGCAAACTCCTATCAGGGTGCTCTTCCTAAAATGCCAGTTGGGTCAGGTCACTCTCCTGCAGACACGTATCTTCCAGGACACTGTCCATAGTTCTCTATACTATGGTCCCCATGTCTGGGTCATCCTCAGGCTGAGGAAGAAAAGCAAGCCTGGCTTAAATGAGCAGCAGGATTGCTGAGTGCTGGAAAGGATGTGGACTCTGGGCCCACACTGCCTGGTTCAAATCCTGCCTGTGCCACTTACTCTCTGCATTACCTCAAGTAGGTTATTTAACCTCCATGCCTCAGTTGCCTCTTCTGAAAAACAAGAATAATAAACTGTATTTACCTACTAAAGCTGTTGTGACGGTGAAATGGGCCAACATGTGTGAAATGTTAGAATAGTGCCTGGCACACCATACTGTCCTGCAGATGTTAGTTAATACTGCATGACCAGGAAGAACTCTCCAGGTCTGGCCCCTCCCATGCCTGGAAAGGAGATTAAGTTGAACAACAGTCTACAGGTACCTATAAATTAGGCTAAGAAGGAAGATGAAGAACATGTACCTATTTCATCCACAGAAGCAATAAGTATTTCACTCCCCAAATCTGTGGCCCAGATGTAAGTGACATCAACCTTAAGTTTCTCCCAAACATATATTCGTTCAGCATTGTACAGATTATAGATGGAGAATCCTTTGGTTCCTCCAATAAACACATAGTCTTGGGAAATAGCCATACAATTTGGCATTTTGTTGAGCTGGGAAAAGAAAAACATAGAAAAAAGGAATGATTTTTCAGTTATCACCATGTGCAAGTAATATGAGCTAACTTTTCAAAGAGGGAAGCAGGTCCCTCCTAGTTATAGTATCATGTCCAAACACAGTGCCCATCTAAATATCTTGCCCAAACATCAAGAAAGTCATAGCATTCTACTCTTAGGGGAAAGGGGCCAGAGAAAACAAAGAAGTTGAGAATAAATGCTTATTCACAACACTACAGGCCCTGTGGTGAGTGGACCAGTGGCCCCATTCCCTGCACTTTATTCATCTAGAACACTGGTAAGAGCTATAACTGACATACTGGCAGATTTTCAACCATCAAGCAAGGGAGTGATGAGTACACTCTGAAAGATTTTTAAATAACAATAGGATGTAAAAGATACATCTGTATAATCTTCAATTAACCAGAACACCCATTTCCCCAGGCAATTACTAGATCTATTTTAATCAACACCAGCATGCCTATAATCTTTCAAAAATACACTGTCCTATTGTATGAAGGTTCCTGGTAGTAATTCCTTCCCTGGATCAGGTGTTATCATTTATTAACACAGTTCAGAAACAAGGCTGCCTTGTCAGCTGCTCCATACCTTGCTTTCTAGAAGTGGAGGGTAGATGGTGGGCTGGCTGCGGCTGAGCTCAGCTTTCCTCAATGCGTCCCTCTCCTCAATAATTTCCCACGAGTGGTCAAACAGAAAGTTCACTAGCTTGTTGATCATTCGATAAGGCTGAGGTAGGGAATCCTGCTCTTGATCTGGATCCTTGAAGACCCAATCCTCTTCATGATCCTTAGACCCGTCCTTCTCTGTAGGGGACGGCACCTCCAGTGTCCCCTTTCGTGTTAAAGTGGGCAGCTTCAGCTTCTGGGCTCGACTTCCTTTGGGAGATGTCATCACAGAAGGTGGTGCTGGAAACATCTATGAAATTCTGAAAAACTGAGCAAGGAAGGAAGCCAAGGTACTTTGTGAAAAAGGGGAAGTTATCATAAAACAGCTCATCATACTCCTTAGCGTATTAGCCTATGGGAACTATTTATTCTAGAGATTGGCATCTGCCTTATTGCCACATTTCTAAGATATGCTCTTCATATTAATAAGGGTGTTAGCAGAGACAGGTATTGACTATTCACATCTTCCAGACCAGCTCAAGATGATGTGCCCTATGGAATTTGGCACCCTGTTGCCTTTCTTCACCTCCTGATAAGAGAGTGGCTTTCTGTCCCAAATAGAATACACCCGTTCTCCTATGACTTGTGCCTTGTCCTGGCTCTTCCATCTCTGCAAATGGTTGTGCTGAAGCTAGCTGGGTAGGGAGCAACAACTTCTCCAGTTCCTTTTCCCTCCCCTCCAATCAGATGCAGCTCAAGCACTATCCAATCCTTGCTGTCCAACTTGTTCCTTCCTCTCTACTCCCCCTGCTCCCATCCAGGAGCTCTGTAGGCACAGTGCCCAGAACCTATGAGATTTTTCAAGGGCCTGCAGAAATGTTTGAGACTTGAAAAAATACTGACTAAAAAAACCCCCCACAAAATCAAAATAATTAAATATTTACAAAAATATTTACAACTTATCAACTCCACTTTGTGTGTGCATAATGTTTACATCTATAAGAAAAGAACAAGCGGGCTTCCCTGGTGGCGCAGTGGTTGAGAGTCCGCCTGCCGATGCAGGGAACACGGGTTCGTGCCCCGGTCCAGGAGGATCCCACATGCCGCGGAGCGGCTGGGCCTGTGAGCCATGGCCGCTGAACCTGCGCGGCCGGAGCCTGTGCTCTGCAACGGGAGAGGCCACAACAGTGAGAGGCCCGCGTACCGCAAAAAAAAAAAAAAAAAAGTAAAAATGAGGAAAAAGGGCAAAAAACTGATGAGACAAATAGGAAACCCTAACCATATCAGTAATCATATCAAATGTAAATAGTCTAAAGACTCCAATCAAAAAACAGAAATTGTCAGATTAGATAAAGGAGAAAGACTCATATATGCTGCCCACCAAAAATCCACTTTAAGTGTAAAGACACATACAGTTTAAAATTAAAAGAGTAGAAATAGATGTACCACGCTAACACTAAAGAAAGCTGGAGTGGCTATATTAATATCATATGTAGAACATTTCAGAGCAAAGAATATTACCTGGGATAAAGAGGTATGTTTTGTAATAAAGGGGTCGATTCATCAAGAAGACATAACAGTCCTAAATGTTAATGAACCTAATAACAGAGCTTTGAAATCCATGAAGCAAAACTGATAGAATTTCAATGAGAAATAGACAAATCCACAATTACAGTCAGAGATTTCAATACCCTCTCTCAATAATTTATAGAACATGTAGACAAAGAAATCAGCAAGGATACAGAAACCTTGAACACTATTAATGAATTTGATCTGACTGACAGTTGTAGAACACTCTACCCAACAACAGCAGGATACAAATTCTTTTTTAAGTACACTTGAAACATTTATCAAGAAAAATCATATTCTGGGCCATAAACAAGTCTTAATAATTTATAAGTACTCAAGTCATACAAATTATGTTCTCTGATCATACAGAAATTATTTTAGAAATCAATAACAGATAGATATTTAGAAGTATACAAAACCTCAAAATATTAGGAAATATTTCTTAATAACTTATCAATCACTACTACACACCTATTACCATGGCTCAAATTTTTAAAAAAATGTTAACAGTATGAAATACTTGTGAAGATGCAGAGCAATCGGACTCTCATACATGGATGGCCGTTAGGAATGCAAAGTGATACCATCACTCTGGAAAAGGGTTTGGCAGTGTCTTATAAAGTTGAACATATATTAATCATATGACCCAGCAATACCACCCCTGAGTATCTACTCTAAGAGTATGAAAACTTGTGGGCACAAAAAAGCCTGTACACAAAGTGTTTATAGCAGTTCTACTTATAATTACCCCAAATGGGAAACAATCCAAATGTCCTTCACCAGGTGAATAGACAAACCAGCTGTGTTATATCCATATAATGGAATACTACTCAGTAATAAAAAGGGGGGAACTACTGGTACCTACAAAAACATGGATGAATCTCAAAGGCATTATGCTGAATAAAAGAAACCAGTCTAAAAATTTATGTGCAGTGATTCCATTTATAAGGCATTCTTGAAAATCAAAATGAGTAATGGAGAACAGATCAGTGGTTGGCAGGAGTTATAAGTGGAGGGATGATGTTATTTAATGTTATTGAAAAAGGACAGCATGAGGGAATTTTTTTGGGTGGTGTGGGACTGTTTTATCCATACTGGAAAGAACTATGTAAAGCTGTTTTTATTTATAATCAGACAATATGATTATCTATAGAGAAAACCTGATGTAATCTTTTTTTAAAAATCTACTAGAACTAATAAATGAGGTTAGCAAGGCTGCAGGATAAAAGTTCAATATAGAAAAACCTCCTATATTTCTACATACTGACAACAAGCAATAAAAAATTGAAATTAAAAATGCTTTTTATTATACTATTTATAATAGTATAAAAATATGAAATACTTAAGGTTAAATTTGACAAAAGATGTACAAGGCCTATACCCTGAAAGCTGTAAAATACCGCTAAGAGAAGACCTAAATAAATGGAGAGAGAGAGACCTTACTCATGGGCTGGAAGATTCAACTTTTTTTTTTTTTTTTTTTTTTTTTGCTGTACGTGGGCCTCTCACTGTTGTGGCCTCTCCCGTTGCGGAGCACAGGCTCCCGCTGCGCAGGCTCAGCGGCCATGGCTCACGGGGCCAGCCGCTCCACGACATGTGGGATCTTCCCAGACCGGGGCACGAACCCGTGTCCCCTGCATCGGCAGGCGGACTCCCAACCACTGCGCCACCAGGGAAGCCCGGTTCAACTTTTTTAGGATGTCAATTCTCCCCAAATTGATTTATAAAATCAGAGCAATCCCTATGATAATCCCAGCTGGCTTTTTTTTTTTTTAGAAATTAAGAAGCTGATGTTATACTTCATATGAAAATGCAAAGTACCTAGAATAGCCAAGATAACTTAGAAAAAGAAAGAATTAGAGGACCATCACTACCTACTTCAAGACTTATAAAGCCAGAGTAATCAAGACAGTGTGGTATTGGCATCAAAAAAGACAAAAAGACAACAAATAACAAGTGTTGGTGAGGATGTGGAGAAAAGGGAACCCTCAAGCACTGTTGGTGGGAATGTAAATTGGTGAAGTCACTACAGAAAATAGTATAGAAGTTCCTCAAAAAATTAAAAATAGAACTACCATATGATCCAGTAATTCCACTTCCGGATATTTTCCCAAAGAAAACAAAACAAAACAAAAACTATTTTGAAAAGATATATGCACCCTATGTTCATTGCAGCATTATTCACAATAGCCAAGATACGGAAGCAACCTAAGTCCCCACCGATAGATGAATGGATAAAGAAGATGTGATATACACAATGGAATATTAGTCAGCCATAAAAAAGAATAAAACCTTGCCATTTGCAACAACAGGTATGGACCTAGAGGGTACTATGCTAAGTGAAGTAAGTCAGACAGAGAAAGACAAATACTGTGTGATTTCACTTATATGTGGAATCTAAAAAAACAAGACAAGTGAACAAACAAAACCAAAAAAAAACAAAAAAAGAGTCATAGATACAGAGAACAAACAGGTGGTTGCCAGAAGGGATGGGGGTGGGAGGATAAGTGAAATAGGTGAGGGAAATGAAGAGGTACAAAAAAAGAAAAAGACAAATAGATGAATGAAACTGAATAGAGAATACAGAATTAGACCCAGAAAGATATGGACAGCTTATTTTTGACAAAGGTACAAAGATAATTCAGTGGAAAAAGGATAATCCTTTCAATAAATAATGCTGCCTCAGTTAGATATCCATATGGAAAGAAAGAACTCCAACCCATACCTTGCACTATATACAAAAATTAATTCAAAGTAGATCACAGGCCTAAACATAAAACTTAAAACTATAAAACTTCTAGAAGAAAGCTCAGGAGAAAACCTTTGCAATCTTCAGTTAGACAAAGATTCCTTAGATATGACATTAAAGCACAATCTATAAGAACAAATTGATAATTTAAACCTTTCAAAAATAAACTTATGCTCTTCAAAAGACACTTAAGAGAATAAAAGGTAGCCCAAAGACTGGGAGAAAATATTTGTAGGTCATATATATGATAAAGTGCTTGTGTTCAGAATATTTTGAAAACTCTTAAAACTCAGTAATAAGAAAACGATGCAATTTTTTAAAAATGGAAAGAAGATTTGCATTGACACTTAACCAAAGAAGATACACATAAGGCAAACAGGCATATTAAAAGATGTTCAACATGGTTAATCGTCAGAGAAATGCAAATTATAATTACACATGTATTAGAAAGCCTGAAGTTAGAAAGATAGACCATACCTAGTGTTGTCGAGAATGAGGAGAAGCTGGAACTCTTCCACCTGCTGCTGGGAAAGTAAAATAGTACAGTGTAGAAAACAGTTAGCAATTTCTTAGAAAGTTAAGTTTACACCTACCACAATAGCCAGTCATTCTACTCGTAGGTGTGATATAAGGGAACTGAAATCATATGTCCATACATAGACTTGTAAATGAACATTCATTACAGCTCTCCTTGTAGGAGCTCCAAACTGGAAACAACCCAAATGTTTATCGTAGGTGAATAGATAAACTCCTACATATTCACATCCCATATTCAGCGGGAACACGAAATAGTAGAGTCACTTTGGAAAACAGCTTGGCAGTTTCTTACAAAGCTGAATATACACTTAACGTGATTCAGCAATCCCATTCCTACATATTTATGCAAGAAAAATTAAAACATGTTTCATATGAAAATCTGTGCTTAAATATTTATAGCAGCTTTATAATTGCCTCCAACTGGAAACAACACAAATGTATTTCAGTGGGTAAAGAGATGACAAAGTATGGTACATCCATACAATGGAATACCACTCAGCAATAAAAATGTACAAACTACTGACATACACAACATAGATGAAACTCAAACGCATTATGCTAAGTGAAAGAAATCAGATAGAAAATGCTACATACTAAATGATTCAATTTATGATACAGTGGAAAAGGCAGAATTGTAGGTATAGAAAACAAACTATATAAATCTGTGTTTAGGAGCACCCTGTGCTCATCTCTATCATCTAACGCATCACTGTGTTGTACTTTCCCATTCTTCTTGTGTCCCTCATTAATCTATTGCCCTAGGCCTAGAGCTTAGCACTGTGGTTGGTACAGTGCTAGCACTGAAATTCTTATTGCTTGCAGTATTGCCCTGCTCTGGGACATGAATTAAGAGAATACTTCTGGCTCTCTTCCAGGCACTCCCCTCTGCAAAGGATGAGTAATTCGTGGGGTAAAGAGGCTATCCCCACCCAAAGCCTAGACTGCCCCTCTTCTGGAGTCTAGACCATGTTCAGGGTACCTATACCCCCTGGAATTTACTGCCCAAACGATGCCAGGTTCTGCATGAGCCTCTTTCCCAGCTTTCTCTGGAGGGCAGAGAAATGGGTGCTAACATGGGCACCCCTAGACCTGAAAGGTGGACAAGGCATGGCGCTTTGCAGGATAATGGGCAGAACTTGCATGTGGCTTGGAGTATCCACACTATGTATGCAAGGCCCCTCTCAGTGATGTAAGTGGGAGCCAGAAACGGGGTGGAAAGGGTTGGGAAAGGACTGGAGATCAGCTCTCCCCACAGTACCATATTCCAGCCGTGTTTCCAGGTATTCCAAGGAGTCCAAGAATCCTGAATGTGAAACTGGACTTCTTTATCATTATGACGGTACATTTGTCCAGGTAGGAGAAAAGAATGTAGCTTATTCAACAATTTGTTACCTTGATTTAAACATTTAAACATATGGTTTGTGGGTCTCTATTTGTACTTTTACCCAGGGCCTGCAAATGTTAGGGGCAGGCCTGACCACGGGAATAAAGATTACAAAAATAGATGACCTTACTTTGTGACTATAGGTTGTACATTTTATAAAATTACTGCTATGGAATGAGTAGGGCTTCATGTCTTCAGCCCTCACAGAAGGAAGGTTCAGTGGTGCAATTTCATTTTAATCTCTTTTTGCCCCCACTTTGTTCACGTTAACCCTTTTAGAATTTCCTTAAGTATCAATCTTCTTTCAGTGTTAATAATCCTAACAGAAAATTCTCTCACTTTACCCAGCTCTCCTGCTAAAATACACTCCATGAATTGGCTTATTTCTGCTCTAACCATTTCCTTCCCAAGATCTGAAGCTGGTGTCGCTAATGGAAACGGAGGCACAGAGCTGGGAAATGATTAGGCTTCTCAGTTCCCAAGCAAAAGTTCAGAGGAATCTCCATTCGGGATTCCGCTGGGGGTCCCTGGGTACCCGGGATCTCCGGGGAGGCGCGGGGCGTCCCGGGGAAGCCGACGCTGAGGAGACGGGCTCCCTCAGATCCCCCTCTAGGAGATCCTAGAGATAGAGGAGAGTCCTGGGACAAGTGAGAAGCCGCTGCACCCAAGGGCAAAAGCCGAGGTTTTGCTCACCTGGACCGGCAGCTTGACGTTGCCTTAGTAACCACAACTTCCGGCCCCAAACCGGAAGCCCGAGAAGTTGCACTTCGGAAAGTGCGCCCGCCCCCGCGGGGGTGGGAAGACTCGGCTCCTCGGGGTGGCAGAGACCGGCAGTTCCGTGGGGACCCGTCAGCAGCCCCTGAGGACTCGCAAAAGAACCCAGTGCGACTCTTGTCCTTGGGCTGGGTGCCATGGACGCCTTCATCCGCTTCACCAACCAGACCCAGGGCCGGGACCGACTCTTCAGGTGAGTCCGGTGCCCGCGGCCTCTATCCCTTCCCCGTCCCTCAACCCGGTACAAGGTTTCCTGTTCTCCGGCATCCGGAGAAGGAGGTAGTAGCCCAGTGGACGAAAGCAGGAAGGACGCTGCCGGCTCCCGGAGGGAGTTTGGTCCTGGGGCCCCTCCTCACCCTAAATTCAGTGGGGCTGGGCCGAACTCAACGCGTCCGGTCCCGAGCCTCGTGCCCGAAAGTCCCGCAGCCACTTCGGGGGCGCTGGCAGTTAAACCAGCTGATGAACCCTCCTCTCCTAACCTGAGAAAGACTGGGTTTTCTCCGCCCAACATTCTAACGAGGAATTGTTTAAGAGAATCTCTGGGTTGACATTTATGACCAGCGAAGCCAACACTTGTATTTATCTTCCGTTCTTGTCCCGTATATCTCATTGAGATAGCGCATGTGAAATAGTTTTGTGAACTGTAAAATAGTGTGGAGAGCCTCAGAAAGAACTACTGCACCTCTAAGGTACACGAAAATATTAAAGAGATTGCGGCTTTAATACTAATTCATGATGTTTCTTTTAGGAATTTGGTTGAGTCTTGCTCAATAATAAGAAATTAGTCACAGTTGCAGTTTTATTTAACAGCTTTTCCTTCTTCTGGGTGTACAAGTGCTAATACACGCAGATCAGTAGTAACCCCAATAATTATGAGACTTTTGGAAACGGACTTAATGCCAGACGTTGTTCTCAGTGTGTTACAACTATTAACCCATTTAACCCTCAACACAACCCTATTAGGTTAAATTCTCTAAATCATCCCCATTTCTGTGAAATGGGAAAACTGAAGCAGAAGGAGGTTAATAGGGACTAAGTGACTGAATTGAGAGATTTAAAACCACACAGTTGACTCGGGGCCCACTTATTTAACTACCAAGCCATACTGTCTTTCTAATTAATTTGATAGATTTTCAAAATGGTTGCATTATATACAAACTTCATTAAAATAGAAGCCTACAAATCCAATGTACTTAGAATGTACCCTGCAAATTTTATCAGTGAGGTTGGTTAATAAATAATTGTTTAGGGGAATTCCCTGGCGTTCCAGTGGTTAGGACTCTGCACTTCCACTGCAGAGGGCACGGGTTCGATCCCTGGTCAGGGAACTAGGATCCCATATGCTGTGTGGTGTGGCAAAATAAATAAATAAATAAATAATTGTTTAAGATATACTTATTCAGCAAGATGTGAGATCTCTAGTATTCATTTCCTAATCCCCTTGGTGATCTATAGCTTCTTTGAACACACTGGCATTCAGAAAATAATGCCTTGTGTTTGGACACATTCCTATTATTAGACCAGATCTGAAAAAGGGGGATTCATTGACCTGACCAGCTTGAGCCCTCTATCCAGGAAGCATACTTAAAAGAGAAGGAGAGATTTTTTCTTTTTACTTCATTCACAGTAACAAGTTCACCATTTTGGAAAATGTGCTATATTTTTATTGAGAATAATATAGCATAAAGGGATTCAAATGCAGTTACAGGACAGTAGGAAACAGGCATCTACCTACTTTATTTACTAGACTCCCAAATGCATTTAGATGTTTATGTGATATAAAATTTTTTATTGTTTCTGTTGGTAAGGCATTGCTATTTGTACTCATGACAATAATCACTGTATTGAATATTTAGTATTATTAAACAGGATTCTGTATTTTATATAAAATACTAATTAGTTTTGAAAGACAAATCTGTACTTATTTAACTATTGGTGTGTATTTGGTCCTTTTATAAAAAGTTAAGCAATATGAAAATGGTGGACTTTTCATTTGGCTCTGGTTTGAGTGTGTGACCTGTCACATAAGTAGTTGGTAAAAAATTTCCTTTTAGAAATCTGAAAATCTTTTAGAAATTTACACTGGAAGAAATAAAGAATATGGATCTTTGCAGACTTAACATGAGGTAGATTTTTGTGCAGTTTACTGCTTTGACTATATCCATTTCTCTGTACCAGCAAGAGGCCTTCTGAGGAGCTGTTCACTGTATTATTGCAGAGTTTTCTTTCATTACCCTTGTGTTGCATTTCCATGACATGTTCTACCCTTTAGCCCTGTGGAGTGACTGTTGCAGAATTTTGCTCTTGTAAGAGCTGCTACATGAGAAATTGTCTTGGAAACTTTGCTTTTAGCAGGACATGTTTCTCCTTCCCCTACTTCATGAGTCAAATTTTATTTGGTTTGTAAATCGTTCTCCTCATTTTTTTTCCATTTCAGAGCCACTCAGTACACATGCATGTTGCTTAGATATTTGTTAGAGTCTAAAGCTGGCAAAGAGGAGGTTGTTATGAAGCTCAAGAAACTGGAGTCCAGTGTGAGCACTGGCCGTAAATGTAAGTACCCTGTCCCTTGAGGGACAGTGGCTCCTGGTTTAGAATCCTCAGACCTTGTAATTCACAAAATATTTCCTAGGTCATGATTTTCTAGTCAATCAACTTTATTGATGAAGTTCACCAGTAAGGCTGCCCTCATGGAACAACAGGCCAAAAAGATTGAATGTTTCGCTGCACACCATTCACAAACACCCTCCTATGTTCACATTTGGTGCTACATCATATCTTTCTGCTTAATCATAATCAGTGGGACATGCAATGTGTTAGTTCACCTTTAGTTCCTAGAATCACCAAATGTTCTGGCAATCTTTGACATGAGCTTCTGGCTCCTGGGAACCCTCGAAGAATAGAATAGCTATATCCTCGACCCCCTGCCTTTTCCCCTTCTCTTAAGGGATTGCCAGGGGAAATGGATGGATACATTTTCTTAAGTCAATTATGGGATTGTTTCATGTTAATGCCAAAAAGTGGTCAGTGTTTTGTACTCATTTAATTCACTTTGAGTACCTGCTTCATATAGATACAGTCCTGAGCTTTATGGGAGAACTAAGATCACATGGTATAACGATCTAAGATTTAGTACCAAATATGTTGGTTAGGGTAGAGAAAAAGAAAGATGTTTGGAGGAGGTGGAACTTGAGGTGTGGCAAGAGAGAGAAGGATTAGGAGAACTTTTTTTTTTTTTTTTTTTTTTTTTTTTGCAGTACGCAGGCCTCTCACTGTTGTGGCCTCTCCCATTGCGGACGGAGCACAGGCTCCGGACGCGCAGGCTCAGCAGCCATGGCTCACGGGCCCAGCCACTCCGCGGCATGTGGAATCTTCCCAGACTGGGATACAAACCCGTGTCCCCTGCGTCGGCAGGCAGACTCTCAACCACTGCGCCACCAGGGAAGCCTGGAGAACATTCTTGAAGGGTGGTTTCCTCTAGTGGAGGCTCAGGACTGTTCTGGGCAAACCATTGTATTGAGGATCAATGAGAAAACTAGTTTGGTGGAGACAGGACTTAGATTTTCAAGCAGAGGGATGGGAAGGAGCTTTTCTGGATGGCTTGGAAAGCCAAGATTAGAAGTTCTCAGGCTCTTTGGAATGTTGGAGCTCAAAGGTCCTTTAAAGATCACTAGTCTCTGAAGTCTAGAAAGGACTTACCCAAGGTCACTAAGTTAGTGCAACAGCCAGAACTGGAACCCAGGATTATTCATTACATATTTTGTGTTATTTTTGATAAAATAATACAAAACATTTTTCTGAGATCATAAGTTTCCTGAGGGTAGCTACTTCTGAGTGTTTGCTGAGTCTAAGATATAGTCACTTAGGAAAAGTAGCACTTTTGTATCCTCCATAATGTTTCGGACTATAACTTACTCTGAGAAGGTGCTCAGTAAATATTTATTGATTGATGCATCCCTGATTAATTGAGCTACATGCTCAGATAAAGGACATGCCCTTGCAATGGTTGATTTAATTGAACTAGGAGTCACATATGACAGTATTATTAGTTGTGTCATCCACTAAATCCTACCATCTCTACTTTGTCTTTTTGACAGTAGGGAGCCAAAGGGGCTTTGGACCAGAGAAATGGCAGTATGACAATGGTATTTTTTTTAAAGCAATCTTTTAACTGGAAAGTAAGTACAGTGTAAGGTATCAGACTCTCCAAAAGAATGTTGCATCTGGAGTTCATGTAATTTGCAGTACCTTCCTTCTAAACAAGTATAGCTGGTGATATTCATATGTAACAATCCACACTTATGATTGACCTTTGCCTAAAGTGTGTAGTAAATCATTGTTAATCTAGTCATTGAAATGGAGGCAATAAGTTTAAAGAGCCACTGTCTTTTTTACGTTCCAGGATCATTTTAGGTGTCCTTAACATACTGTATAGTCCTCCTTTCCTGAGCAAAGACTGAGCCTCAGAGGACGGTCAGTTGTTAAAAAAAACAGTGCTGACCTCTCACCCTGATACAGGGATTCTGCCTGTAAAATCCTATTGCATACTGATTAAATAACTGTTAACTCTTGTGGGTTCTTCTTGCAGGGTTCAGACTAGGCAATGTGGTACATGCTGTACAGATGATTCAGCAGAGCATTCATGCCACTGACCTAGTGCCCCGCATCTGCCTAATATTAGCCAGCCTGAACCGTGTGATTTATTTCATCTGTGACACCATGCTTTTTGTGAGGAGTGTAGGGCTCGCCTCTGGCATTAACAAAGAGAAATGGCGAATGTGGGCTGCACGCCATTACTACTATTCTCTTCTGCTGAGCCTGGTCAGGGATCTGTATGAAATCTCCCTGCAAATGGAACAGGTTGCACACAACAGAGCAAAGAAGGAGAAATCACCATCCCAGGATCCTCTTGTGTATAGCGTGGCTGATGAGGAAACAGAATGGCTCCAGTCCTTTCTTCTTCTCTTATTCCGATCTCTGAAGAAGCATCCTCCCTTGCTCCTGGACACAGTGAAGAACTTCTGTGATATCCTGAACCCTTTGGACCAGCTGGGGATCTATAAGTCCAATCCTGGCATCATAGGCCTTGGAGGTCTCGTGTCCTCTATAGCAGGCATCATCACTGTGGCGTATCCTCAGATGAAACTGAAGACCCGCTGAGGTGGTTTCAGGCTGAAGACTAGTACCTGCTTTGAAGACAACCTGTTAGTGAAATGGACATTTGCATTAGGCACAGCCATGTCATACTGTGCTTACGGACTTAGTCACATGAGCACTGAGTGACCTGTGATGTGAACAGAGGTGGGGCCAAGAACGGTGGAGGGAAGAACGTGAAGGTTTATGTGTTTTCTAGAGTGCTGGAGTGGCTTCTGAATTTCTGAGTATTTTTCCTTCATCTAACATTTATCGAGCATCTTTTATGTGCATATTAGGAACTTAGTGGTTGCTGAATGGATAAAAATTAAGAGAAAAATTGAAAAAGATCCAAACTAACAAGTGGACACTAATATAACTAACTTTTGGGCCATGTGCCTCACTACTTTTGCCCAACTACAGTAGGTCTGATACACACCCTCTTTCAGATTTAGTGGAGGCCCCTCATTCTCTGATCAGTTATCCTACTTCCTCCATAGCTGCCAGTGCCAGGATGGAGGAGAGCTGGGTTTATAGCCTCTTAAATTGGCTTTTACATCACTGCGCTCCTGTCCTTCCTCTGTCTAGTAGTAAAATCAGAAGTGCATCAGGCACCTTCATGGTATAAATTGTGTCTTTAGGTGGTGCAGTAAGGAAACAAAAAATCAGAAGCAGATAGAAAGGACTTGAGGTACAAATAATGTGGAAAGTTACAGTTGGTGCCTGCAGGTTTCCCTGTGACAGATGAGGAGACTTGAGGTTAAAACTGAGGACAGAAGCTCATTTCTCTGACTCCCAATCCAGTGCTCTTTCCATATTTCACTGCCTTCCTGATTGAGTGGAAGTGCAAGACTCTCCAGAATCCTGTGCGAAAAGCCTTTTTTAGAACCTTTGTTGGTCAGTGCTTTATATTCTATTCTACAAAAATTAAAACTATATCTAGATCCACCAGCAGGATTGTTTTATTTAAAACCATATAACATTTTGGGCACTTACACGTTAATTTTCATCAAAATTTGTGCAGTTAAGAAATTTCACGAATACGATGAAATTCTACTATATTCGACAATAAATCAGAGTTCATATTTGTAGGGTGGTTGGGCGAGGTGGAGAAGAGCAGTAAGGGGCAAGAGAAGAGGACAGTAGAACGATGAGTCGATGCCACTTGCTCGTGTTCCTGCTTCTCATCTTGGATGTTGGGTTCTTATTTGTGATTACAGATCCTCAATTTGAGGCAAGTGAGGTAGAGAAATAGGGTACCATCAGGTAAGAGGTCAGTGTCAGTCCTGCCAGTAAAGCCATCTGACAGGACTGGATGGAAAGGAGAAAAGAAATGTGCACTAAGTAAATTTCCCATAAATGTGATTGAGATTCTTAAAAAGTAGACTCAGGTCCTTGGCTCTCTAAAGTGACCAATCAAGATATGGGATTTGAGAAAGAACATTTTGGGAATTTTAAGAGAAATAAAAGCTGCTAGATCAGGGCAAATAAAAAATTTAACTATTTTTACTTTGTCCAGATCTTCTACTGTAATAAATTATGTCTAATAAATTTATAGACAAAGTTTATTCATGTATCTGTGAGTGTGTTCTGGGAATGGAGAAGAGTTAAAAATAAGGTGATCCAAAGATAATCAGAGTCTACATAGTTGGTAGAGTGAGTTCTGGTAAAATAAGCTCTTGGCTGGAAGATCCAAGCTCAGGGAAAGGATGAAGGAAGATTTAAATGTAGAACATCCAGGTTGAAAGAGCCCTCTAAGACAGTCTCATCCAGACTGCTAGCCAGGAGAGGGTCCTCTATATCATCCCTGTCAGTGGTGCTTTTGATTCTGCCTGGAGAAGTTGGCCTTGAATCTGTGATGGCATTTTACAGTGGTGTCCATCTTGGTAGTTTTGTGCTCTGCAAGTTAGGGTGGGTGGTGGAGAGCTTGGGAAATGCCACCTCTTCTAGAATTTGTGAAAACCTTAATGGTGCCCTGTTACCTCCTTCCCTGTGCATCTTTGTCCTTTATAACTAACCATCCCCACCTCCAGGCCTCCACATTCATTCATGAGGGATTCTAAAAACCAAAGACATTTCGTTTTTTTTCTTCCAGTTTTACTGAGCTATAATTGACACAGTACTGTGTAAGTTCAAGTTGTACAGCATAATGATTTGACTTACATACATCATGAAATGATTACCACAGTAAGTTTAGTGAACATCGATTATCTCATATAGATACAAAATTAAAGAAATAGAAAAAAATTTTTTTCCTTGTGATGAGAACGCTTAGGGTTTACTCTCTTAACAACTTTCATAAATAACATAAAGCAGTGTTAATTATACTTATCATGTTTTATATTACGTCCCTAGTACTTATTTGTCTTATAACTGGAAGTTTGTACTTTTTGACTGCCTTCATCTAATTTCCCCTCTCCCCACCCCCTGCCTCTGGTAACCACAAATTTGATCTCTTTTTCTATGAGTTTGTTTTTGAAGTAAAGGTGACCTACAGCACAATGTTAGTTCCTGGTGCACGACATAGTAATTCAATATTTCTGTACATTTCAAAATGATCACCATGATAAATCTAGGTACCAGCTGTCAACAAAGATATTATATATTTATTCTATTCCCCATGCTGTACATTTCATACCTGTGACACAATTATTTTGTAACTGTAAGAAGTTTGTACCTCCTAATCTCCCTCACCTATTTCTCTCCTCCCCGCACATCCCCACCCCAAATGGTAGGTATTCTTACTAAGAGTATTTTTTGTTTTCTTTTTTTTTTTTAATTGAAATATAGTTGATTTACAATACTGTTAGTTTCAGGTGTACAGCAAAGTGATTCAGTGATATATATGTATTTTTTTAGATTATTTTCCATTTTAGGTTATTACAAACCTAATATTTTTGTAGTTATTACAAAAGATGTTGAATATAGTTCCCTGTGCTATACAGTAAATCTTTGTTTATCTTTTTTTTTTTTTTTTGTGGTACACGGGCTTCTCACTGCCGTGGCCTCTCCCGTTGTGGAGTACAGGCTCCGGACGCACAGTCCCAGCGGTTGTGGCCCACGCGCCCAGCCGCTCCGTGGCATGTGGGATCCTCCCAGACCGGGGCACGAACCCGCATCCCCTGCATCGGCAGGTGGACTCTCAACCACTGCGCCACGAGGGAAGCCCTGTTTATCTATTTTATGTATAGTAATTTGTATCTGTTAATCCCATGCTCCTAATTTATCCCTACCCCCCTTACCCTTTGGTAATCATAAGTTTGTTTTCTATGTTTGTGAGTCTGTTTCTGTTTTGTATATAGATTTGTTTGTATTATTTTTTAGATTCCACATGTAAGTGATATCATATAATATTTGTCCAGAGACATTTCTAATAGATGTATGGGCCAGCACATTGACAACTGAACATTGTTGCCTGAGAATTTGTTTATTCAACAACGAATGGTTGAGTGCCATTCTTAGATTTGTTTGGGATCCATTTGTGCACAAGATGGCCAAGGTCCCTGTGCTCGTGGTAGTTGGACAGAGTTGGGAGGGCCATGTAGGGATGGGGAAGAAAACAAGGTAACTGTGTCCTTCAAGCTGCTGCTGGAAAGTGGACCCTTCCTGAGGGACTCCCTTAGACCTTTTCACTACTTCTCACCTCTCACCCACATCCTGGACGCCCAGCTGAAGCGGCCAAAGAATGAGCTTTGTCAACAGAGTTTTCAGGCACAGAGCCCTGTATGCCCTCTGGTCCAAAGCCACGGCTTCAGAATCTTAACATTGCCCTTTGGCCCAGGGTACTCTCTCGACACAGCCTCATAGATAATTTGTCCTGAATCTTTAAGTGAGGTGAAGGCTGAGGCCACTTTTTTTAGATATTTCTCTTCCTCTCCATTATTGTCTTATATTTTAAAAGCCTAGGTTGGATCAATAAGTATTAAATGTATCACATATTTATTACTCCTTTTGGAGACTCTGCTTGACTCTTTCCTCCCTCTCCTGCTTTATCAGTATCCTAGATACAGGATTGATACAAAGGATCACAAATAGATCCTTTGGGGACTTCTCTTGTGGTGCAGTGGTTAAGAATCTGCCTGCCTATGCAGGGGACACAGGTTTGAGCCCTGGTCCGGGAAGATCCCACATGCAGTGGAGCAACTAAGCCCGTGCGCCACAACTCTGAGCCTGTGCTCTAGAGCCCCCGAGCCACAACTACTGAGCCTGCACGCCACAACTACTGAGCCTGCGCACCACAACTACTGAAGCCTGCCCACCTAGAGCCTGAGCTCCGCAACAAGAGAAGCCACCGCAATGAGAAGCACGCGCACTGCAACAAAAGAGGAGCCCTCGCTCACCACAACTAGAGAAAGCCCATGTGCAGCAGCGAAGACCCAATGCAGCCAAAAATAAAAATAAAAATAAAAAAAACCCAAAATAGATCCTTTGTATCAGTCTCCCCACTCCCTGCCTCTTTCTCCTAATGCCCACAGTATACAACTTAGCAGAGAGTCAACACTAGATACGATTCTACAAAAAATAAGGAAAAAAAGTTTTGTCCTATTACCCATTTTAATTAAAAAGCCCTTATTAAACAATCTGAAAACGATGGCTGAAAACCACAGCCTCCATCATCTTTGAAGCCAGGAATTAGCATCTGGGCTCCTGCCTGATTCATCGCTAAGGAAAGGATGAGAGGTGATAGGTGGTTGTCTGGATGCTGTTGATCAGTAACAGAACCTTGGTCAACATTGTCACTTTTCCAAACTTGACAAAATCCAGTTGGCTTTCCCACTGCATATTCTGGTGGCATCTTAGACCAGGTAGAGTTCAATAAACTTTCTTGAAATCCAGGATTTTGCAGAGATTGAAATTGCTCCCTCAAAGCCTAGATTGTCAAGGAGTAAACCACAGCTCTGGTTCTCTTCTTCACTGAGAGCAATTCATCTTCATAATCAAAGACTAATGCATTCAGGTAAACTGTGTTCCTGTGTGGGTTTAAATCTTACTGTTCAAAATTCATTCTTTTTTTTTTTTTTTTTTTTTGCGGTACACGGGCCTCTCCCGTTGCGGAGCACAGGCTCCGGACGCGCAGGCTCAGCGGCCATGGCTCACGGGCCCAGTCGCTCCGCGGCATGTGGGATTTCCCCGGACTGGGGCACGAACCCGTGTCCCCTGCATCGGCAGACGGACTCTCAACCACTGCGCCACCAGGGAAGCCCCCAAAATTCATTCTTGATAGTAAAAAATAAGGATGAGGGAAATGGGTTGAAAACGGTTCCGTAGGACCCTCTAATGGAAAAGGAGCCAAAGATTATAAAACTTTAGAGCTTATGAGTTTAATGACACATATCCCAAATCTTCTTTCTGGAAAACAGTTTCTCGAGAGCTGGGGGCCAGAAATATGTTACAGAACAGCTATCTCGTGGAATAATAACTCCTTTTGAGTCTGGTTTCCTACAGCTGTGCAATCTACCTCCTAGTTGGCTAAGCCTCCTTACAGAAGTTAAGATGTGCCCGGGGGACACTGGGTCAAATAACCATGACCCAGCTTTCTCTTCCTCTCTGCCCTCCTCTAGCTGGGAGGTGTTAGTAGCTTTGCTCAAGACTCCCCAGAGCAACTGGAATTGTTTCCAGCGGAGGAGACGCTCTGCAGCCCGGGCTCCGTGGGACCGAGGTGGCATCAGCTGGAGTGAGTGTGGGGATCCTGGGACAACCTTACCTGGTTTGTTTCTGAGAATTAAAGAAGTTGAGGGTAAGGGGCTTCTGGGAATTTTACTGAGGATGAAGAGGCCTGCAGGGAAACCACCAAGGGAGAGATTATTCAGGGTGAATGACCAAGAGTGTAGAGTAGATATTCTGGGGCCACCAGTTTTCCAGAACAGAGCTGAAATTGCTGGTTTTAAGAATGACTACTTTCTCCTCTGGTTGAGCACAGAGGGAATGACTGGCAGATTTGCTTGTTTAAAAAGAGAGGAATTAATGCAGAACTTTTTCATTAAAAAAAAGACTAAATCTGAAACTTTGTTCGTCTCTTTTGGACCCTTATCTAAGAGCTCCTAAACATCTACAACCTCTTATCTCTTAAAGCTACTTTCATTTTTTATTTCTTACCCTGAATCCTTATAAGAAACTATGGTCTTGACAAGTAGGCTGCGGGACAACTCATCCCTATGGGACTCTAAGGACTGGCCACTTGTCTGTGACATTCATCCTCCAAATACCTTCTCTTCAGGGAACTTGAGTTCCCAGACAGCCTGGGCCCCCCTGATGGCCATGAGAGGTAGGGGACTGACCCTGTGGATCTCAGGCTGAGGACTTTCTCATGGACCTGGAACCCTCTGCTTTGCAGCTTAAAGAGCTCCGATGGCAGTTAACAAGGGTCCAACCTTGCTGGATGAAGACCGCCCTGTAAGTAACTTGGGCTTATATGCGACAGTGGACAACTCTGGGAGGAGGAAGGAGGTGGGAGGAGAAGTTCAGGGGGCTTAGAGCAAGATATGTCTAGATTATATTCATAACTCATTGACCACTATGTCTTAGTTATTCTTGCCCTCACTACCTTTTGCAGAAGGCTGTTAGAGAATGTGAGGGGGAAAAAAGATGTCTATTAAAAACTAAGTACCTTGGAGAAAAAGCACAGAAAAACTGGCTAGGAGGCAAAGGAGAGGAAGGGAACTACTATATTCTAAAGCCTGAAACAGAAGTCCACCCAGGCGAAATGTATATTCAGGACGGAGTCTCTGCATTTTGTAACTCCAGAGGCTTCTTGTATGGTGCAGTCTATGTAAAAGGCACCTCTTAGAGTTACACGGTGCACATTATGTATGTGGGAAGGGGTTAGAGGGGCAGTGTGTCCAGTTTGTGTGTCTGACCTGGTTTGCAGTGTGACTCAGAGTGGTTTGACATGTTTAGGTGTACTGATGCCTCCTGGCAAGGCCTCTCTAATTTAGGTACAGTTCAAATAGTGAAACTTAAAAATTGTGAACCCATATAATACCCATCTTGTCCCAAGTTAGGCTTTAACTAACCTCTGTACTAGGAATCGCCATGTTAAGGTTTTTATTGGATCATAGAACACAGAGAGGCATAAAATGCTCAAGTGGATAGTTAAGAGGTATCGATAGTTTATTGCCATCCCAGGACCTCTCTCCTTCTTTGGCTTTGCCTAAAACAACTCCTGAAGGTTCTGTCCAAAATGTTAAAGAAATGTTTTCTTGTTTACAGTCATAATCTTTTTCTAGTTCAAATTTCAAACTCACCTGCAAGACCAGAAGCTGAAATATTGTAGCTTGCTGTCTAGTGTACATCAGGTCTCCTTGATGGGTCTTCTAACTCAGCCGCCTACAAACAGAAGAAGCTAGGTCCTCCCCTTTAGAGCAGAACTATGCAACAGTGCATATTCAAAGCTACAGAAAGAGCTCGAACATCTGAGTCAGACCTGGGATGTTTATGTGGAGAATTCTTAATATTCCTAAGAACAGACAGAAAAATATAATACCCTTCACTAGCCCCAGCAACCATAATCCATGGACAATTGTGCCTAATCCTCACCCCATTCATTCTCCAACCTTGTGTTTTTTTGGGTTTTTTTTTTTGTGGTACGTGGGCCTCTCACTGTTGTGGCCTCTCCCGTTGCGGAGCACAGGCTCCGGACGCGCAGGCTCAGCAGCCATGGCTCACGGGCCTAGCCGCTCCACGGCATGTGGGATCTTCCCGGACCGGGGCACGAACCCATGTCCCCTGCATCGGCAGGTGGACTCTCAACCACTGCGCCACCAGGGAAGCCCCTTTGTGTTATTTTGAAGCAAATCTCAGACATGCTGTTTCAGGCCTGAGTTGGCCTGGCAGTGCCACTTACTAGCTGTGTGATCTTGGGTAAGTCACTTCACATCTCTGAGTCTTTGTCTCATTGGCAAAGTGCTAGTGATAATGCTGACCTCAGAGTGTCGCTGTTAGAATTAAATGAGGTCATATCACGAAAGCACCCCAATCAGTGCCTGGAGCATAATGGCACTGAGTAAATGTTGTTTCCCTCTGCAGGATTAGAATCCACTTTTTTTTTTTTTTTTTTTTTTTTACCTCAAAGATCAGTGTTTCTCCACTAAGATTCTTAGGTGACCTAAAGTTTAATTAAGTGCCTGCTGTTGAGGTTAGAATGCATAAATAAGAGCACAACACCCCAATAACGAGAGGTGATGGTTTCACTATACCCCACGCACTCAGACCACACCTGGAACGCTGTCTTCAAGTCTGAGTGCTATATTTTTCAGAAAGGCGATGTCAAACTGTAGTGTGTGCAGAGGAGGGAATCAGCAGATCAGGGTGCTGAGCCGTTTGGAAGCTAAGTAAGGAACTAGAGCTATTTAGAATGGAGAAGGGACTGCTAAAGGGAGAAATATTTGTCTTCAAGTGTGTGAAAGGGCAGCCCATGAATGATGAAACAGATTTCCTCAGTATTGTTACACAGGGCAGAGTGGAGCGGATTTCAGCTCAGCCACGCTGTCCAACAAGGGGCATAGGCCACTCTATGAGGGGTGAGCTCCATGCAAGGAGACGTCCAAATACAAGCCTCCCAGAGGGACCGTGGGAAGCACTCTTGCTACAGAGGCCCTTGGAGGCCTAAGATTCTGTGATTCTGTACGGTTGGGCAGATCTAAACTTAACACCTTAGGTGCAGCCCTGACTGTGATTCACCTATTCAGCTAACATTACTGTGCAGGCTTTAGGTTAGGCCCTGGAGATACAGAGACGACAGTCTCCTGGGAGAGAGCCAAGTACACACATGATCAAGACGAGCACCATGTATGATACGGAAACAACCCAGCGAGGGAAGTGGTGGCTTCTGATGTGAAGGAGGAGAGTCAGGAAGCTTCACACAAGAAGCGATGCTCAAGCCGTGTCTTGAAGGAGTGACATTTTGCCAGATGGAAGGGACTGTGGGAGGGAAGGGGAGCATCCTAGGCAGTGGGACAAGCACTGGAGGCAGGGAGGCAGTCTCCCAAAAAGACCAGAAAGACGTTCAGATGAAGCTACCAATCCAAGGTGGACTAAAACTCTAGGCAGGTGCGCCGACCCACTTGCTCCTACCGTTAAGTTTAAGTGGGGTGGCTGCAGGTCGGGGGGTGGCCCCTGGAGGCCAGAGTTTGCCCAGTAGCTCTCCAGAGCCAGGATTGTGACCAGGAGAGCATGGCAGCCTGGCTCCTGTTTTCCCTGTGGGGCCTCCAGAGACCTCTCTAGTCTGGGTTCCTCCTAGGTCACTTGGACCCAGGCCAGCCCTAATGGGCTCCATGGCCGTGGGGCTGCCTCCCGAGGAGGTGGGAGGAAGAGGTGGAATGACTTCAGTACCTGCTTTCCTTCAGGAGCAGGAGAACGTGCTGCAGCGGGTCCTGCAGCTGCCGGTGGTGAGCAGCACCTGTGAGTGCTTCCAGAAGACCTACACCAGCACCAAGGAAGCCCACCCCCTGGTGACCTCTGTATGCAGTGCCTACGAGAAGGGCGTGCAGAGCGCCACCAGCTTGGCAGCCTGGAGCGTGGAGCCGGTGGTCCGAAGGCTGTCCACCCAGTGTGAGTCCTTGTGGCACTCGGAGGCTGTCTGCCTGTTCACTGATGCTCACTGCCTGCCTGCCAATCTTTTGTCCGTCTGTCAGTCTGTTTGATAGCTTCTTTGTCTGTCTGCCTTTTTGTTTGTCTGACGGCCTTCCTGACTATCTACATCCCATTACATAGTCTTTTCATCTACAGATATAGATGATATAAATATAGATATAGGTCTCTTCTCATCTATAGATGCCTCATCTGTAGCCCAGCTGGCATTTTCCTAGGATGACAATGATGGGCCACATAATTGGCAGGAGAAGGGGTGGGCAGAAGAGCTATGAGGGCGGTGGTGGGAGTGGGGGCCCGTGGCAGACCAGACACCCACTTTGGCTCCAAATCCAGCAGCAGCAGCAGGAACTAGCAGAGTCTGGCACAGAGGCAGTGGCAGTGGGCACTAGGGCTAGCCTGGCAGGGATGGGGGGAGAGGAGGGAGAGGAGAAGCCCTCTGGGTCCAGGAGGTGATGGTACTGGCCCCATGACAGGCCGGGGCAGCAGAGAGCTACCAGTCAGGGCCCTGAAGGTGAGGACAACTTACCAGACCTGCCCCTGTTCAAATTGTTCTGCCCCGTCGGAAAATATGGTCTCCACGGCACGGCTCTTGACAGGGCTGAGGGAAATTCCAGAAGTCTAGGACCTGCCACAGTCCTGATTACAGAGTTATGGGTATCTGAAGATTTGTCACAGCAAACGGGAGAGGACAGATATAAAGACGACCTGGGCCTGGGTCCACCTCCCTGCCTGAAAACTCCTTAAGTAATTTCCCTGGGTCTCATTTTGCCCAATCAGAAGTCAGCCAAGTCATCTGGGCTCTCTGCTGCTTGAGAATTTTGTGAAGAAACCTGGGATATCTGGAGAAAGAAAATATGAAAGAGAATATATAGATATCCTTTAAAACTGTGATCTCCATGGTCATGTCTGCAGAGCTGATGTCCTCGGCAGCCCCTGGGCAGTTATCTCCCGGGAACATTTGCATCCTCTGGCACTTGCCCCTTTCTCTTCCCTGTGACCCTCTCCCAGTGTTGACCATCTCACTCCTAGAGGTTAAAAGGAAGGGCCATGGACCATCTGGAACTCTAGAACAGCCTTTCACCTCTAGAATTAAGCAGTGCCAGGCCTGCTCCCACCCTAGGGCCCGGCTGCCCCTCCACCATGACACCTCTGCTCTCCCCCGTCGTGTTCACCCAGCGCTCACCCAAACAGGGGTTGTAGGAGGAGGAGAGACCAGGATCTGTTGGTGATTCACAAAGGTTCTGTCACTTCCTCCTCATGACAGCCCTGCAAGGTTTGTCCACATTAATCCACATTTTACAGGTGAGGAACTTGAGGCTCAGCCAGGTTGTGACCTGCCTGAAGCTACACTGCAGATGCAGGTGCTGGGCTTTGAGTGCAGATCTGCATGACTCCAGAGCTCCTGCTCAGAGGGAAAACATCCTGCTCTCAGGAGTCACAGTGGATGGTGGCTAAAGGTGGCAGAGGGCCTCAGATTCCCAGATGCTTTGGGGGTAGCAGGCCTGGGGGTTTTGAGGGCTCCAAGGTGCCTTCCTTGGCACAGAGGCCCCAGCTGGGCTCTCACAGTGGGGGCAGGGCTCACCTGACCATGGCCTTTTGCTTCCAGTCATAGCTGCCAACGAGCTGGCCTGCCGAGGCCTGGACCACCTGGAGGAAAAGATCCCGGCCCTCCAGTATCCTCCTGAAAAGGTGAGCCCCTCCCCTCTTCTCTAAGGCTCCCCACATTCTGTTGTCACTGCCTCCCAGTTGAGAGGGCACGAGCCCATGATGCATAAATGTGAGTCTTTTGTTTCTGTGGCAAATGCCTTCCAAGGCTGGTGGCAGCTGCCTGTCCCTAAGACCACACGATGAGCTTCTTCCTCTCCCTGTGGGGCCAGATGAAGGCAGGCTTCTGAAACCAGCAGGCACAGCCCAGAGGCAAACTCAAACAGGAGCTTGGGGTAGGGCCCACTGCTTCTGATTCCCTGCTCTTTGGCCTACATTGGACCATTTGGTGACTACAGCCACCTAAGATCATGGGTCACACTCGTCAGATCCCAGGATTGCAGTCCCATGTCCTCAAGATCCAACACTTTATGGACCATGAGACTGAAAATGTCACTTCACCTGGATAGCTATTCATTGGGCATTTGCCATGGTAAGGGCCATGTCTGGTGCTTTGGGGGAATAAGTTGCACTCTCAGACGCCATCCATCTCACTGACAAACTACCACCCATCTCACAAACATTTACTGAGCCCTACCCTATGACAGGGGTCATGACATATGATTTATAGAGCCCTCTCATTTAATCCTCTTGTCAACCCTCTGGTATAGGGGTGGGTATCCCCATTTTACAGATGGGAAAACTAGTGACTTCCCCCTGACCACACAGCCTTAAGTGGAGGCCACATGAGAGCAGGTCTATTTGGCTCTGAGGCCTATGCTCTTCACTTATTTTTCCAGATAAACGGCAACGTCTTTGTCACAGAGGAGTTCCTAAGGCAAAGGAGAGAAAGACATTATTTCAATGCAGAACCTGTAGGAAGATCAACCACATCTATAAGTCCACATAAGTGCAGATAGGAATGTGAGCAATGTTCTGAGGGCAAGACAGAGCAGACAGCAGAGGAATTTGGAAGAGGAGATGCCTTGTGTGCATGAGGTGTTATCAAGGAGGTGGACTTTGGGGGGCATTCTTGAAGGATGGTTAGGATATTGACAGGTAGAAACAGGGTGCAAAGGAGCCAGGAGATCTAGTGGTTGGCACAGGAAGGACTGGAGCCCTTTTCCTTTTAAGTTCAGCTTAATCAAGCTGCCCAGATATTGGTGCCAGTCCCCTTTAAATGAGGCTTTCCTGAAGCTGGGCTCAGGGTCTGCCAGATCCACATGCCTGACTCCCCTCCCCACTTCCTCCAGATTGCTTCTGAGCTGAAGGACACCATCTCTACCCGCCTTCGCAGTGCCAGGAACAGCATCAGTGTGCCCATCGCCAGCACTTCAGACAAAGTCCTAGGGACCGCTCTGGCTGGCTGTGAGCTCGCCTGGGGGATGGTCAAAGACACTGCCGAATTTGCTGCCAACACCCGAGCTGGCCAGCTAGCCTCTGGAGGGGCTGACTTGGCCTTGGGTGGTGTTGAGAAGGTGGTAGAGTTCCTCCTCCCTCCAGCCAAGGAAGAGTCAGGTATCTGCCATTAGGGGGCCTGGGGAGTGAGTTGGCCACCCATGCTGCTTGGGAATTAGGAAGAGGCAGCCAGGGCTCATCTAGCCCCTGCTCTGGAACAGGGATGGCCCAGCAAGATTTTCAGATGGATCCATCCTCACCTAGCCCTCTCTCCCCATTTTTAAGTGGAGAAAGTGAGTTGCCCAAATCACCAGCGAGCTTGTGGTGGAGCTAGGATGACCACTTTCCAACCCTAGACACAACCCAGCTTTGCCCAGCGCCTTTCTGATCAGCTTTCCTTTCCTTCCCCTCACAAACTCCTACCTAGCCCCTGCTCCAGGACACCAGCATGCCCAGAAACCTCCCCAGGCCAAGCCGGACCTCGTGAGCAGGGTTGGGGCCCTGGCCAACACTCTCTCTCAACACACCTTCCAGACCACAGCCCGGGCGCTGAAACAGGGCCAGGCCCTGGCCATGTGGATCCCAGGAGTGGCACCCCTGGTGAGTGTCTGCCCTGAGCTCTGATTGACCCACGGCCTGGGAACCCTGTCTGTGGGCTGCCTGGTCCCTCCCATCCCCTACCCAATTCTGCCTCCTGTCCTAGGAACTTCCTCTTTTCCAGCCTGGGCGGGGACTTTAGGTCTAAGGACAAGAGGCCTTAGGTGGGGTGGTGGGCTAGTCCTCTAGGATGCAAGGGGAGAGGGCAGGCCTGCTTGTTAGGGTGGTCCTGCCCCCCACCCTCTTCTGTCTCTCCCATTCTCCCTCTGAGTACCCCCCACCCCCCCAAGCCTTCCTCCTCCCAAGTGGGCCCTCCCACTTGTGAGGAAGCAGAGACCCCCCCCATCTGTCCTCTAGGCGCTAGGGAGTGTCATCTATAAATAAGCAAGGCACAAAACCCATTCTGTTGGGAAGAGAGCCCCAGCTGGGCTGTGTCTCTGACTGCCCCCAGGGTTCTGGTTTCCCTTCTAGAGGTTTCTAATTTGCATCCCACTGCACCCAAGGTAAAGCTGCCTTTTCTAGGCCCAGATAGGGCTTACTCCCCACCACACCCCACCTCCACCTCTCTGTGTATTTTAGCAGAGATAGCCTGGATTATTTTCATAGGAACTTTAATAAGAAACTAAGCAGCCCCACCCCCCCCCACCCCGCAAAAAAAAAAAGGAAATAAAAGCATTAACGCATAAATGTCAGCAAACAAGATAACCACTTTTCAGCCATCAAGAGGGTGGTACTTTTAAAAGCATCCTCAGGCCTGGCTCATTCATTCAAGCAAATGTTTGCTGAGAACCTACTATGTGCCAGGTTCTGTAGCACCAGTAGGGATACAGGAGTAGTAGTTCTCCTCTGTCACCTGCACTGGGGGGCCACTTCCCCATGGGGGCTAGACTAACTCCTGCGCCCTGGCCTAGCCCCTAGTGGGTGGGGGCCACTGTACGGCACAGCCTCAGACACCACCGTTCATATAGAAAATAATAGTGTCCCAGGGACTTCCCTGGCGGTCCAGTGGTTAGGACCTTGCCTTCTAATGCACTGGGTGTGGGTTCGATCCCTGGTCAGGGAGCTAAGATCCCACATGCCTTGCAGCCAAAAGACCAAACATAAAACAGAAGCAATATTGTAACAAATTCAATAAAGACTTTAAAAATGGTCCACATCAAAAAAAAAAATCTTAAAAAGAAAATAATGGTGTCCCCTAAGGATGTATAACAAGGAGACCCTGTTTGTGCGGTTCCCTAGGGGTTTGAAATGAGCCAAGCTGTGCCCCAGGGGACACCAGCCCACCTATCCAGGTCAGCTTCCTCCCATGGGATCCTCTGGCCCACTTGATTTTTTTCACTCTTTAAAAGATCTGCAAGGAGTATGTACTAAAGCTAAACATACATATCCCCTATGACTCAGCAATTCCACCCGACAGAAATAAGAGCTTATGTCCCCCAAAGACACACCGGAAATGTTCCTATCAGCTTTATCCTTAGCCAAGAACTAGAAATAACACAAATGTCCATCAACAGTAGAATGGGTATATTGTGGTATATTTATTCAGTGGAATATGACACAAATGAAAAAGGAGGAACTACTCTGACCCTCAGTAATGTGGATGAATCTCACAACACAACGTTGAACAAAAACTATTCATGAAAGAAAACACGTTGTGTGAGTCCATTTACAAATGAGAAAAATCAATGCATGGTGATAGAGGCCAGAATGTGGTCACCCTTAGGTGGTACTGACTGGGTGAGGGGCACAGGGAGTCTTCTGGGGTGTCGAAAATGGTCTATATCTTGATCTGTAATGGTCACACAGGTGTGTGTTTCTAAAAATTCCCAGAGCTGTATACTAAAGCTTGTGCACCTTAGTGGGTGTAAGTTACCACTCCATAAAAAGTTTGAAGAACAGTCTGCTGGGGCCAGGCCCAGCTTGCCTCCCCCAACCCTGACCCTGGGGGCGAGGGGCTTTGCCTGCTGGGGCTGCCCAGCCTCTGGCAGGGGCTGTGAAACCAGCAGCCTGCCACCTTCCCGCCCTCAGAGCAGCCTGGCCCAGTGGGGCGCATCAGCGGCCAGACAAGTGGTGTCCCGGCGGTCGAGCGAGGTGTGGGTGCCCTGGCTGCACAACCTCACTGCCACCCGGGAGGAGGACCACAATGACCAGATGGACACAGAGGGGGAGGAGACAGAGGTGGAGCAGGAGGAATCAGAGACAGAGGAGAACAAGCTCAATGAGGTAAGGGAGAGAGCAGAAGCCGAGTGGGATGCAGGAACCTGGAGGTCCCACAGCCCACCGAGGGGATGAGAAGCAGAGGCCCCGGGTGAAACAAGGGTCTTTGCCCCCAGGCCCAGGAGTGCAGTACATGGGTGCAGTGGTCTTCACCTCACCCCCAAACGCCCAGCTAACAAAGTTCTCTCAGAGGATCCTCACAACAACCCCATAAAATAGGCAGGACAGAGATTGTCATCCCCATTTTGCAGATGAAGAAACTGAGGTTCAGAGAGCAGAAGTGACCTGCCCAAGAGCCAGGCTAATAGTTTTTTCAGTTTGGTATCCACGTTCTTTCCCCTCTAGCTCTGGGGATGGTGAGGAGAGGGGAAGGGTCAGGGGAGTTGCTGAGGAGGCACTGACCTTGCTCTGGCCCCTAGGGAGCAGCCCTGCCTGGCCCACAAGGCCTCCTGGGTGGTGTGGCGCACACTCTGCAGAAGGCCCTCCAGAGCACCATCTTGATCATGATGTGGGCGCCTGCAGCTGTGCTGGGCATGGCAGAGAGGTTGCTGCATCTCATGCCAGCCGGTGCTGTCTCCTCCACCAAGGGCAGGGCCATGTCCCTGTCTGATGCCCTGAAGGGCGTTACTGACAACTTCGTGGACACGGTGGTGCACTATGTGCCGGTGAGTCCCCCTACCCTTCCGGATAAACTTCCCCCTCCTCCCCACCCCCGAAAGGACAGACAAAGCAGATTTGACTGAAGGGGCTGCAGCTGCCCCCACTTCCCGTCTCTGATCCTCAGTGCCCCAGGAACATTTTGACATACTATGGCCTTGACTGGGGGCCTTCGCAGCCCCAAAAGTACAGAGACCTGTGGCCTTGGCCTGAGACCTTTCCCCACATCTGTCCTTCCCACCTGCTGCTGGGGAGGTCATCCACCATTAATCTGGGGGTCCCAGTGGCCAAGTCCTCACCCCTCAGCTCCCAACTGAAGGACCTGGCAGGTTTGCATGCTGCTCCCTGGGAAAGGGTTGCAGGGAGGCTTCCAGGGCACCCTGCGGGGTCAGCTATGTTCCAGGGGACAGCAGCTGCCCCCATGCCAATTCCAACACCTGTCACCAACAGGAAAACCCCAAGGAGTGCCAGTACTATCACTTTGGGGGTCCCTGGGTCCCTTTCCAGAGCAAGTTACAGGTCGAGCGGTCAGTAGGAGGGCTGGTCAGGGCAGGAGGCCCCTTAGAGCTGAGGATTGAGGGAGGCTGTGAGGGTAGTGGGGGAATGGGTTACTCAGCCACTCACTCTCACCAAGAGGCATGGCAGGGGTCTTGGCAGCCAGCTTGTTCACCTTGGGCCCAAAACAGAGCCAGGCGTGGGTACCCTGACCCAGGCAGGGGCAAGGTGTGGGTCCAAGGAAGGGTCAGGAAAGCCACTGACCTCCCACTGAGGAACCTCGGAGGGAGACCTGAGGGGTCCAGAAACTTTAGAGGGTGGCTGTCTGCCTTGCCCTGGGGGTCTGGACTGTGCACACTGTCAGGGAGGGCAGGACCTAAGCGGTCTCCCCCGCACCCTCCATCCCTGTCCCACACCCCGGATGGCCGCTCCCGGAGGCGTGACCGTGAGGGCCACAGAGGAGGCGGTGGTGGGAGGCACAGGGACTAGGGCCAAGGCGGGGGCCTAACGTGATTTGCCGGCCCCCAGCTCCCCAGGCTGTCGCTGATGGAGCCCGAGAGCGAATTCCGGGAGATCGACAACCCGCCTGCCGAGGCCGAGAGCCCGGAGGCGGAGCGCAGGGGGTCCGGGGCGCCGCCCGCCAGCTCGGAGCCCGCGTCACGCCCTGCGCAGTCCCGCGGCAGCCTGCGCAGCGCTCGGGGCCCGGGCGCGGAGGACCGGGTGGACACGGCCGCCGCGCCGCGCACCGCCTTGCCGGCCATGCCCCGCGAGAAGCCCGCGCGCAGGGTCAGCGACAGCTTCTTCCGGCCCAGCGTCATGGAGCCCATCCTGGGCCGCACACAGTACAGCCAGCTGCGCAAGAAAAGCTGAGCCCGCTACCCCCATCGCCTTCCCGGCCCGGCCCAGGGCTGGGGCCGTTGTCTCCTGCAAACAAACGGAACCTACATGTCCAAATGAGCGTTGACTTCTTCCAAGTAGTCCCCTTGGGTCCCGAGCCTCGTTCCAAGGATGCTGCCAAGGCACACATCATCTTCTGAGCATCCTTTTTAGGCTTAGCTGTCAGAGCCCATTTTTGAGAAGCATCAGACTAGCAGTCTGCTTTAATTCTATGCCTTGTTATTTTTACCAAAAGATTAATTGCCTAACTTGATCTCTCACTTCTTTCACCAAATTTGTGGCCAAGTGACATTTAACTGTTTCCAGTATTTACATCCATCCTCTGTAGACAAATATTTGTCACCAGTGAATGTGTCACCACCCTAAAGGTTCAAGCAGTAGATCCTGGCACATTTTTAAGTCCTGAATGCAGAGATTCCTCTGAGTATACAGGCTCTCAGAAGACTACTTTGAGGGGAACAGCAATCAGGTGCAAAAGCTCTTGAGTGTTTATATACATATGAGCATCACTTTCTGAGTACCCCACACTCTTCACAGGCTGAGTCCTGGCCTGTGCTCTGTAGCGCCACCTTCCTGTTCACAGCTACATTTCCATTTGCACCCTTACTGCTTTCCACCTGCATGTTCACCCTTCCGTCCACCTCTCAAATGCTGGCGCCCCCAGTGCTGGGAGACAGTGGTGATCACTTGTTATACAGTATAGACCATATATTTGGACTCTATAGCCACAGTTCATTCCAAGCCCTATTTTTGAAAATGTTAATATTTCGTACATTTGGAAATGCATACATATAAGTTAAAAATTCAAACACTGCCAAAGGATGTGTGCCTTCCTCCCTGAATTCCCTGGTTTCTCTTCCCCAAAGCAATCATGGTGCCAGTCTCTTCTGTATCTTTCCGATTACGGACTGTGCATGCGCAGCCACATGTGTATATACTCCCCACTGTTTACACAAGCTGTGGGAGGTTATACTCAGTGCTTTTTTCACTCAGCAAGACATCTTAGAAATCTTTTTTGTATGAGTATCATAAATCCTCCCTGCTCATTTTAACAGCCACACAGTAAGTGCTTCATAATATAGATGTGCTATGTTTTAAACTAGTGCCTTAATCATGGACTTTTAGGTTGTTTCCAATTGTTTGCTCCTTCGAACAGTGCTACAATAAATGTCTTCATACAAATGTTTCATGTAGATGTGTGCATATATCTGTAGGGTAAATTTATAACTTGGAACCATGACATGTCGGGTGAAAGGGTACGTTCATTTTAAATATTGATAGATAATGCCAAGCAGCCTTCCAAACCAAACTCAGTTTTTCTTGTCATCTGAAGCTGCACAGATAATTCTGACACTTCTGTCAGTCCTTTTAGACATCTATATATACACACTCACCCCCTATAGGTCCCCCTCAGATCCATGAGCACCCTCTTGGCTGCCACTCTATGGCACACCTATGGCATACCAGAGTCCAGCTCCCTGTAACTGACTCTGGGCCCTGGCAGATCTTTGGTGTAATGAGTCCTTGGCCTTTATCCGTGGTTTTGGAATCTGAGGATGCCCAGAATGAGGAGAGGGGAGTGTTGATGGACATACACATATGGACATGGTCATGACCTTGAACTAGCTTTGGGCCCCCCACCCAACCCTCACAATCCACACCACACTCAGCATTTTCCTGGGGAGGGGGTATGGATCTGGCAAGAGGGGCCCTCAGAAGGTGATATGACATGGCTAAGAAGACAGTACCAGCCGAGCCCCAGCAGGGTTCCTGTGGGCAGCTGCTGGAGAACTGGCCTCAGGCCTGGTTGCATAGAGAGAAACACACAGCTATCCTGGGCCTCACCTGCCTGTGCTGCTTTCTTCCTGGAGCTCCAGAAACCACACTCCTGACTGTCTACTCCTCCATAGTCCTGTGGCTCCTCCAACCAGGAGCAACCCAAGAGAACTGTAGAAGTCAACACACCCATTGGCCAGACACAGACCCCTCACCCTGTCCTGGACCTCAGCCAGGGTGCTGGGAACCAGTACAGGACAGCCCAGGAAGCAAACAGCTTGCCATATAAGTCTCTTTTTATTATTAAATAGATGGCAAAGTGCTCTGAGCCTGGCCCTCAGTATTTCTGAATACTTTTTGGTGAGAAATGAGAGCAAAGCCTCTCCTCTAAATGGCAGAAATTTGCCTAATTGGCTCCAGGTTGGATGTGGGACTTTTCTCTGTTCTGACAACAGAACATGTTCTTGCTCATGTGGATGTGAGTGCTCATCTTTGGTAGCTCTGGACCTCAGGAAGACTTCCCCTTCACACTGGGATGCCAAGGTCCCTCTCCAGAGAAATACTGTGTCCCCTCTCTTCTATTCCAGCTCATAAAATGCACCTCCAACTCAATCACAGCTTTTAGAGATGGAAAAACAACCATTACAGACATACATTTATCCATGCAATTATTTACCACTTTTTCTTCCATACTTATCTGGGATCTTAATATCCAAAAGACTTCTGAGGCTGGAGAGAGATATCTCTGCAACTTGGGTTTTAATGCTCATTGTATTAGCCATAGTTTTCCTAAACATTTAAGCACTTTTTACTTAATCAAACTTATAAAATGCATTAATCAAATTATTTTAAATATTTAAATGTTGATACAAACTAAAAAGTCATCAGCTCCATATTCCAGCCACAGAAAAGAGCAAGGGGGTAGAAGAAATTAAACTTCTGCTTATAACTCACTAGAAAAAACTTAGAGTCACAGGGCCACATCTGGCTGAAAGGGAGGATGGGAAATATAGTCTTTATTTGGGGTGGCTATGCATCTAGTTTAAAATCTGAGGTCTTAAATGGAGGGGAAGTGGATTCTGGGGGTGGGGGGCAACTTGCAATCTCTGCCACACCACTCTCCTGTCAACAGACATTTGGGTTGTTCCTCTATTTTTACTATTACATACTTTTGGCAGTAAACATTGTTATGAGTTGCTTAGGGAATATGATGAAGAGTGGGATTGCTAAATCATAAAGTATGTGTTTTGTTAACTAGATATTGCCAAATTGTCCTCCAACTTGGTTGTTCTGAGTTACATTCTCACCAGAAGTATATGAGTCCTCTTATTCAGCATTCTTACCAACACTTGATATTGTCTGGTTTTATCATTTTTGCAAATCTGAAGTGTGTATAATGGCATTTCTTTGTGGACTTAATTCCGTGAATCACAATGATATTGAACATTGTTTATTATGTTTATCGAATGTTTGTATTTCCCCTCTGTGAAGTGTCTGTCAAAACTTTTGCGCAGTTTTCTATTGGTCGTTTTTCTTTTTCTCATTGATTTTTAGAAGACTTTAATATTTTTTGGATTCTAATCCTTTATCAGCTCTACGCATCACAAATATCTTCTTCCAGTGTGTGGCTTTTCATTCTCTTTATGGTTTCTTTCAATGAACAAAAGTTCTTAATTTTTACTTAGTCAAAATTATAATTCTTTTCCTTTATGTTTTGCAATTTTGAGTAGTTTTTAAAGCTCTCCCTACCATGAAGTCATGAAGATATTCCCCTGTATTTTCTTCAAATATTTTCATAGTTTTGCCTTTTACATTTAACTTATTTTTATGTATGGTTTAAGTAGGAATCTGATTTTTTCTTCCATATGGATAACTGATTATCCTATACTTTTCCTAATTTCTTGAATTTTTAGTTTCTCCTTAATTGAATTGTACACTGTGGGAAGGCTAAGAGTTTCTCATAGAAGTCAGCTGGAAGCTTCTGACCTGTTGATGTCTGATGCCTGAATGATGCTTTCTTGCATCTAGGTGGAACAGAGGGACCAGGTTCTGCCTCATGTATGGAATAGTCTGGCTTCCCCCCACTCTCAGTTCCATCGTAGATCAAGTTTCCAAATGTGTTCTATTTATCTGTTCCTGTGGCATTAGCACATTGTCTGACTTACAACGGTTATCTGGTTGGGCAAGCCCCCCACATTGCCCTTCTGTAGGAGGGCTTTACAACTTCTGGCTCTTTGCTTTTCCATACAAATAATAAAGTCAGCTTGTCAAATTCTACAAAAGGAAAATTTACAGACTCAGCTTGTTTCAATTAACTATAATTATTATGTGCTCTTTTGATGCTCAAATTGTCACAATTTGGCCCCTTTAAGTTGGGACCTTTGTCCTTTAGGCTGACAACAGACATTCTAAAAGCATGTTTTTTTCTGACCACAAAAAAATTATTCCTGTTCTTGACCTAATCCATGGGATCAGCTACTTTTAAAGAGGAATAGTGGCAGCACAATTTGGACCCTGGGTATGCATATCTGATTGTTCCATGTGAATATTGGTGATAGACAGAAAAACATTGCACACCCACTAGTGACAGCTAGAAAAAAGGCATTTCTTTCCAAGGTCATCAATTCACATTGATAGTTCCAGTGAACTCTAACATCACAAAAATCTTTAAAATTACTGTAACAAAAGTTTCAATTTTCTTTTCTCTAAACTTAAGTACTATAAAATTGTAATTATAATTATACCAAGGTTTCATTGATCATGATCACCTTTTGTTACATTTACATACATAAAGATCCAAGTTTAGTTTTAGGCTTCTTCACACTGAGTCTAAATGAATCTTTTTTGACTGTGTGGTACCAGGCTTCTCTGAATCATTCCAGTTGAGGACCCCAACTTCTTTAGAATACTTCAGACCAACAGTGTAGTTCTATAGCATATCAGAGAACACTAGGGTTTCATCTACTTTTCCCACATGCTTGAATTTTTGGGTTCTCCTAAACTGAATTATATATTGTAGGAAGAGTCATAGCTTCTGGCAGCTTCTAACAGATGGATGTTTGGTACCAGAATGATGGTCCTTCATGATACATGAATCAGTTGACCAGCCTCTCTTAGCTTTGAAAATTCTAGGAGGTGGTTGTGGATATTATGGATGACTTCCTGTATTAGGGTTCTACAGACAAACAGAACCAAGAGGAAGTATATAAATTTATACCAGTAGGAAATATATATACAATTGACCCTTGGACACTGCATAGGTTAGGGGTGCCGACCCTCTGCATAGCTGAAAATCTGAGGGAGTTTCCCTGGTGGTCTAGTTGTTAGTGCTGTGGTCTGCGATTCGGCGCTTTAACTGCCATGGCCTGGGTTCAATCCCTGGTTGGCCACGGGGCCAAAAAAAAAAAACAAACAAAAGAAAATCCGAGCATAACTTTACAGTCAGCCCTCTGTACCTGCAGTTCTGCATCTGCAGATTCAACCAACAGGGATTGTGTAGTAATATAGTATGTATTTATTGAAAAATATATGAGTATAAGCCGACCTGCACAATTCAAACCTGTGTTGTTCAAAGGTCAGCTGTATATATAACTATATATACATACTTTTTTAATATTTATATATATATAAAGAGATTCATTATAAGGAATTAGCTCACAAGATTACGGAGGCTGGCAAGTCCCAAGAACTACAGGCTGAATCAGCAAGCATGGAGACACAGGAGAGCCAGTGGTTTAGTTCCAGTCCAAAGACTGGCAGGCTCAAGACCCAGGAAGAGCCGATATTTCAGTTTGAGTCTGAAGGCAGGAAAAAAAGCCAAAGTCTCAGTTAGAAGACAGGCAGGAAAACTCTCTCTTATTTGGAGCAGGGTCAGCCTTTTTGTTCTATTCAGGCCTTCAACTGATTGGATGAAGGCCACCCACGTTGGGGAGCACAATCGGCTCTACTCAAACATATGTTAATCTCATCCAAAAACACCCTCACAGAAACATTCAGAATAATGTTTGACCAAATATTTGGGCACCCCACAGCCCAGTCAAGTTGACACATAAAATTAACCATCACACTTCCCAACATCCATGCATATTCATCTCATGTGCATATTCCAAGCCAACCATAGTTATTCTGTCTCCTTGTCAGTGATGACTTCAGGGGTGGACAGGCCTCAGCCATGATGTGAGGGAAAGCTGATGGTAGGGCTCCTAGGAAAAGTTCCCTTGATCCAAAGACAGTGCTGCGTGACACAATGCTCTCTTCCCCCTCTGGATGTTTTATGGTTGATGCTGATGGCAGAGGGGAGAAATGGAAAAGCCAGGTCCCTTGTCACTGACTCAACCTGCCCCAGAGCCCTCCTCTCTCTGGTCTCTCTGTTCACCGAGATAACAAATGGCCTATTGTTCAAGCCACTTCAAAGTGTGGTTTCTGCTCCTTGAGGCTGAGGATTTCCTAATATAGATCTATCCTAAGAGACTTGGCAGTTTCTACAGCCTTTAATTATAATGCCTGTTTGTGACAGGCAATCTTCTGTATATATAATAAATTGTTTCGTTACTACCTCAAAGTTTGATTTTTCTAATGACATTTTAAGTTGCAAAGATGTTTCTAGATTTTCATTAAAATTCAACCATGCGTGATGCTCCCAATGCACCCAATCCATCAGAGGTCACAGAGGTGAAGAGACCATCTCTTTCAGGCAGCACGTGGACGTTCCTATATCATCTATCCTGGTGCCAAGATTCCCTTGGCAATGACTACAAGATGCAACTCAATTTCAGAAATGTTAAAATGAGCGTCTTAAAACTGAGGAAGCATTTTTGTATGTAGGGAGATGCAAGTTTCTGCTGGTTTTGGGCGGAGGGGTGGTTTAGGGCTGAGAGTGAAAACAGGGATGAATGGAGAAAGGACTGTGAACTGAGGACAGGATCGTCTGCTGTCCAGTTTGGAGGCTTGACGTAAGGAGATGCCATCATGAGGATACTTCCTCATTCTCCAAAGATATTCTACATACCACTCTGTCGTTTGTGCCTACAAAATAAAAATATGAGCCATATTGATCCACACCCATATTTCTGTTAATGCAAAGACAGTTTTTCCTTCCTTTCTAAAATAACTTGACCAAAAACCTTCATGGAGTGACTACGCCAGGTCTTGGGCCAAGGGAGAGAGACTTGGAGATAAATAAAGCACGCTCCGTTGAAGGACCTCACAATTTAGTAAGACAAGTTATAATATGTATAACATACTTGTATATATTATATATGTATGCACATGCTTGTATATCGTAGTGCTATAGTCTGAATGTTTGTGTCTCCTAAATTCATATGTTGAAATCCTACCCCCCAGTGTGATAGTATTTGAAGGCTCGCCTTTGGGAGGTGATTAGGTCATGAGGGCGGAGCTCTCATGATTGAGATCAGTGCCCTTATAAAAGAGACCCTAGAGAGCTAGCTTGTCCCACCTGCCATGTGGGACACTGTAAAAAGGTGGCCATCTAGGAAGTGGGGCCTCACCTGACACTGAATCTGCCATCACCAGGATCTTGGACTTCCCAGCCCTCAGAACCGTGAGAAATAAATATTTGTTGTTTATGAGCCACCCAGTCTGTGGTATTTTGTTATAGCAGCCTGAGTGGACTAAGCAACATGGAGAGTAATAGTTGGAAGGGTACCCTCCAAAACATGACTATGCTTATCTCTCTCCTTCTGTACTTTTGTGCTTTTTAAAAACATTTTTAAAAAATTGACATGCGTTACTAGGGCAGAAGGGGGACCAGTGATAAGGCTTTGCAGTGGCCCAGGCAAGAGATAGTGGTGGCTTGGGCAGCAAGGTTGTGGGGGATGAAGAGACTTGCCTGGACTGGAAGCTACTGAGGAGGGGGAATCAGGGCTTGGTGGTAGATAGAACAGAGGAGTCAAAGATGGCTTGAGCGATGGGATGGATGGTGGGGGGCATGCTGCAAGAGATGTTTGGGGGCACTTTCCTGGCCAGCACCTGCCCAGGTAGATGCAGGATGAATACCTCTGCAGGATTTCCACTGGCTGTTCACCCACAAAATTGCCTCCCCAACCGGAGAGGTTGGCTAAGAACTCTACAGCAGCCCCCAACTCCCAGTGGCCTCTTCTAGGGGCAGTTGTCCATCCAGGAACCCAAGGCTGGGTGGCAGTGTAATCCACCAGTGGTCCAGTGGATCCCATGCCCATTCCCAACTGGGGGCTTACAAGCCAGAACTGTGAGGCCAGACTCTGTTAGGGCCTGCCCTGGGGTGAGGCTGCCCCCAGCAGGGGGCAGCAGCCATCCTGCTCTCTGCCCAGAATGCTAGAAGTCCTCAATAGGAGCTCCCTCCTGGTTTCATCCATCCACCCACTGCCTGGTGTGAGCGCCCGGGGTGCAGCTAGGGCCTCTGCCACACCGCCGGGAGTGGGCCCCCATCCCAACCCCGAATATCTCAGGGGGGATGAATCCTTCTCAACTTTAGAAGGGGTAGTGAAATCAGATAAAAAAGGGGTGGAGGCTTTGCTGACCTTTGACGGCGCGTGGGGAGTGCTGCGATAGAAGGGTAGCAATGGCGGGAAGAAGGGAAGGTCTGCAGTTGAATGAACAAACGAACTAACGAACCAAGAGTAGTTGATTTTTAGCCCACTTTAACCGGAGTCTCAGGGTTAGAAAATCCACCCTCCCCTACCGGAACGAAAATGTCTCCTAGTTAGTTTTCATTCTCTCACTTGTTACAACTCGCATTATAAAACTTAGGCTCCCCGCTCCATGAGCTGGTGGGCTTCTCCAGCTCGGAGAATCCAGGCGGCCTTGTTGGTCGCTGTGTCCCCAGAATTCGGCGAGTAGTGATCGCGACTCCTGGCGGTGCTGAGGTGGCCCCACACGGTGCTGGGGGCCCAGGGGCGAGGGGCCCTGCACTTCAGCCCAGGCCACGCCCAATCTCCCGCCCCTCCGGTCCCCGCCCCGCCCCGTCTGCCGACAGACTCCGCGGCGCCGCGCAGCCCGCGCCGCGGCCCCCCGAGCGCCCAGGTGGGCGGAGTTGCGGGTGAGGGGCGGGATGTTTTGGTGGGCGGGGGTCCTGGTGACGGCATCCGCGCGCGCCGCGCTGGGGCTCAGAGCTTGACTGTCCCGCGGGGGAGACTACGCTCACACCCGAGCAGGTGGGTGTGGGCCGGGGAGGGGTGGAGGTCGAGGACCGGGGTGGGAGGGAGGAGGCGCGCGCTTGCCCCCTCCCTGAGCAGGCCTGGACCGGGTGGCACGGTGTCGGCACGCCTGGGGAGCCCTGACCGAGCACAGGGACCTCCCCCATCCTTGCTTATCAGTCTCCTGGAGGTCCGTGTCTGGGCGGGTGGGAGTCTCCCCTTTCCTACGTCGGGGGCCTGAGGCCGGCCTTCCGGGCCTGGTCAGGAGGAGCTAGCGCCCACGCTGCGAGAGTTGGATTCGCATTTGTAATCACTTCTCCGAACTTTCCGCGAGCTCCTATCCCGTGCCTGGCGCTTCCGACTCCGGTTCCCCTACCCCGGGCGCCCGACAGCCCCGGTGTTGTCCGGGCGCCTTCGGTGCGCGGAGCACTGTGCCCCGAGCCGGGGTGCGGAGAAGCCGGGACCGCACGGGGCTGGAAAAGCTTTGGGTGAGGGGTGCGCGAAGGCGCCCACAGTATCGCGTGGCAGTTACCGCTGTGGCCCTAGGGCCGGGCACCCAGCAGGGGCTGATGATTGAATGAACGAACAAACCGTTACAGCTGCTGAGAGACGTTAAGTAGTGAAAAAGTGCTGTGACCTGGGGGTGGGGGTAGGGAGTGGTGAGGACTGCGAAAAGAGAAGGGAGGAAGGAGATGGGGAAGGTTCCTTGGATGAAGATTATTCATCACTATTGGGCAGCTACTAAGCGTCGGACCTTGTGCTGGGTGCTGAAGATGCAGCACGAAGGGGAAAGGAGGGTCCCTGCCTCCCAGCCCCCAGATTGGGACGTGGGGGCGGGGGAACAACGGGTAATCTGTCTTTTGCAAGGGAAGGGAGTGGTCAGTGGCTGATGGGAGAACCACAGGGCATTATATGTGTGTGTGCGTGTGCGTGTGCGTGTGTGTGTGTGTAGTGGTGGGGGCACAGAGCAGAGGCCCCTCCCAGGCTCCCTGAAGGTGGGACCAGCCTAAGCCTGGAGGGGTGAGGAGTCCTGGGCAACACTGAGTGTGCTGCAGGCGGAGAAAGGTGAGGAAAGGTGGGGTATAGGGGGTAAGTAGTCAAGGTAGGCAGAGCCCAGTAAAAGTTTTTTTTTTTCCTGTTAAGGTTTTGAATCTCAAGAGCATTAGGGAGTCTCTTTTGAGGGGAGTTTAAATAGGAGAGTGATGTGAGCACATTTGCATTTCTGAAAAATGCCCCGGTTGCTACATAGGAAGGTGCAGGTAGGCTGAGGCCAATGAGGAGGCTGGTAAATGTCATTACATTGAGATGTCGGTGGGCAGGATCAGGGCTTTGGTAATAGGATGGAAAGAAGCAGGTGTACTTGATATTTAGAAGATGGGATTGGCAGTACTTAATGGTGGGGGCTTGGTCTCAAAGGATCTGCTTTTTTTGTTTGTTTGTTTGTTTGTTTGCGGTACGCGGGCCTCTCACTGTTGTGGCCTCTCCCGTTGCGGAGCACAGGCTCCGGACGCGCAGGCTCAGCGGCCATGGCTCACGGGCCCAGCCGCTCTGCAGCATGTGGGATCTTCCCGGACCGGGGCACGAACCCGTGTCCCCTGCATCGGCAGGCGGACTCTCAACCACTGCGCCACCAGGCAAGCCCTGCTCTTCTTTTTTTTTTTTTTTTTTTTTTAACATCTTTATTGGAGTATAATTGCTTTACAATGGTGTGTTAGTTTCTGCTGTATAACAAAGTGAATCAGCTATATGTGTACATATATCCCCATATCTCCTCCCTCTTGCGTCTCCCTCCCTCCCTCCCACCCTCCCTATCCCACCCCTCTAGGTGGTCACAAAGCACTGAGCTGATCTCCCTGTGCTATGCGTCTGCTTCTCACTAGCTATTTTACATTTGGTAGTGTATGTATGTTCATGCCACTCTCTCACTTCGTCCCAGCTTCTCCTTCCGCCTCCCTGTGTCCTCAAGTCCATTCTCTACGTCTGCATCTTTATTCCTGTCCTGTGCTGACTCTTTAAGAAGGTGGAGCAGGGGATGTGAGATGACAAAGGCAGAGACTATGGAAAACCCAGTGGGAGTTAGGGAAAAGAGATCCCTGGTGTGGTGCTGCTGTGTGTGTGTCTGTGTGTCTTCCTTCTAGGAGATAGGGTCCCAGGGGAAGGATGCATCCAAGAAACCCTTGGATGTCAGGTGGAGGAGTTAGGGCCTTATTTTGCCAGTGATGGGAGCCATGAAATGTTACTGTGTAGGATTTTATCGTGGCCCTTGCAGCATCTGGGCATTAGGTTGGGGCACGGAGGATGTTCTGAGTTTTGACCACCCTCCCTTTTAATCCCTGCAAGGTCAGGAGCTGCAGGATCTGGCTCCAGGTCACCTGCAAGGTGAGTCCAGGTGCTGATGGCAGGGGCCTGTTCCTTTCTTCGCAGGGCACGGAACAGCCTTCCCTCAACATGGGGCTGGAGGCCCAGAGGCTGCCAGGGGCTGAGGAGGCCCCAGTGAGGGTGGCCCTTCGAGTCCGCCCATTGCTGCCCAAGGAGCTGCTACACGGGCACCAGAGCTGCCTGAGGGTGGAGCCGGGGCACGGCCAAGTCACTTTGGGCCGGGACCGCCACTTTGGCTTCCACGTAGTGCTGGACGAGGATGCCGGGCAGGAGGCTGTGTACCAGGCCTGCGTGCAACCCCTCCTCGAGGCTTTTTTTGAGGGCTTCAATGCCACCGTCTTTGCCTACGGTCAGACAGGCTCCGGGAAGACGTACACCATGGGGGAGGCCAGTGTGGGTGAGTGACTCTGCTTGAGGCCCCCTGCCCTTGTTGAGGGTCCTCAGTGTCTCCTGAATTTCTGCCCCTGCCTGTTGCTGCCATTCCCTGTTGAAGATGAGGATGCTGGGGGAGGGGGGAGGGGCAGGTTTCCTAAATAGATCTGCAGCCCGGAGTGGGACCAGCTGTGTCAGTGGGCTGGGATGGGCAGGCAGGAAGAGTCCTCGGAGGTGAGTGACCTTCTCAACTCCATAGAGATGGGACCATGCTGTCTGGCTCTGGGGACCTCACGGGGAGGAAGGGCACGGGAAGTTGGCTTGTCTCTGGAGGTTGTTAGGATGGCTGCTGGGGGTCAGGAATCCATGTTCTATTCAGAGTGGTTGGAAGGGGAACTGTCCTGGAAGAGATATGCTTTGGCTGCTGCATAGCAGGGAAGCAGGCTGGTTCCATGAGGCTCTGGAGCAGAGTTTTGGGAGAGATGCTTTGGGCCAACTGAAGGAACTGCCCCCTTTTAAGGAGCATGAACTGCTTTATCCTATAGGTTTTAAAAGTGTACATGTTTGTTGTGGAAAATTAGGAAAATACAGAAAACACATACACAAAATAAAACTTACTTGATAATTGCCTTTCAGAAATCACTCACCCTGTTAGCATTTCAGTCTTTCTGGGTGAAAATTAGTATATGTTAAAAAATGGTATTATAGTGTACCCATTCTTTTGTATCCTGTTTTATTTTCTTAACAGTATATCATGAGCATTTCTCTGTATCATTAAATATTCTTCAATCAAAATTTTTTTTTTTTTTTTTTTTTTTTTTTTTTTTTTTGCGGTACGCGGGCCTCTCACTGTTGTGGCCTCTCCCGTTGCGGAGCACAGGCTCCGGACACGCAGGCTCAGCGGCCATGGCTCACAGACCCAGCCGCCCCGTGGCATGTGGGATCCTCCCGGACTGGGGCACGAACCCGTGTCCCCTGCATTGGCAGGCGGACTCTCAACCACTGTGCCACCAGGGAAGCCCTCAATCAAAAATTTTAATGGCTGCCTGGCATGCCATTGTGAGTATAAGGTAACTTATTTAACCAGCTCCCCTGTTTGGTTGTTAGGATGGACACTTAGGATGTTTACATTTTTATTGAGTTATGAGGAAGAATATGTTCTGAATATCCTCTTATTACTTCCTTGGGGTAAATTTAGGAAGTCCTTTAGATAACTGAGCATAGACTATGTTAATGAGTCTCCAGGAGTAATCAAGCAAAGGGTATCTGACCGCCTGGCAGGGATGTAGTGGAGGGGATGCTTATATCATGAAAGGGATTGGTTGAACCTTGAGAGGTTGCTTCCAACTCTGAAATTCTGCCTCACCACCCTGGGGCATGGCCTGGCTCAGGCTGCCCAGCCCATCCTGGCCTCTGCTGCTGCCTTCTCCACACTGGAGCCCCATCCTCCAGCTGCTGCTAGGGGCCTCTGGGCCTTATGGGCGCCATGTCCAGCTGAAAGCATGGTGGCAGGAGGCCCTGCGGTGTCTCCTCAGCCTCCCTTCACGAGGACGAGCAGGGCATCATCCCACGGGCCATGGCTGAGGCCTTTAAGCTGATTGATGAGAATGACCTGCTTGACTGTCTGGTGCACGTGTCCTACCTGGAAGTGTACAAGGAGGAGTTCCGAGACCTGCTGGAGGTGGGCACCGCCAGCCGTGACATCCAGCTTCGGGAAGACGATCGTGGGAATGTTGGTGAGGAACTCCTGGGCCCTCCACTGACTGGGAGCAGCGTACCTGGCTTGGGGAGGCTTTACCTGCTTAGGGTGGCTTACCTGTCTGGTGGGGGTACCTCCTAACCGGGAAATCAAGCTCTGGAAAGTTTTGCTTTCGCTTCCCGTCTCTACTGAGCTCAGTATACATTGGTGTGCCCAGAGTGAGAGGCATTGAGGTGAGCGTGGGGAAGCTGGAGCCCCCTCAAGCCCCAGCCAGTATGGGCAGGACCCCCTGGGCATGGGGAAGGGATCCCTGAGTCAGGAAGAGCTGTAGAGGACCAGCCGTGCTCTGCCTGCTCTCCTGGCTGTCAGTCTCAGGCTGCCCCTGCCCTGGGCTCATGGCCTTCTGTGCCCGCAGTGCTGTGTGGAGTGAAGGAGGTGGACGTGGAGGGCCTGGATGAGGTGCTGAGCCTCCTGGAGATGGGCAATGCAGCGCGGCACACAGGGGCCACACACCTCAACCGCCTCTCCAGCCGCTCACACACTGTGTTCACCGTGACCCTGGAGCAGCGGGGGCGCGCCCCCAGCCGCCTCCCCCGACCTGCCGCAGGCCAGCTGCTCATCTCCAAGTTCCACTTCGTGGACTTGGCGGGCTCAGAGAGGGTGCTCAAGACAGGCAGCACAGGCGAGCGGCTCAAGGAGAGCATCCAGATCAACAGCAGCCTCTTGGCGCTGAGCAATGTCATCAGCGCCCTGGGTGACCCGCAGCGCCGCGGCAGCCACATCCCCTACCGGGACTCCAAGATCACCCGGTGAGCCGCCGATGGCCGCAGGCCCACGGAGAAGGGGCCCCAAGAGCCGCGCTAGTCTGTTCTAGCTACTGTCTGGCCTCTGGGGTTGGGGGGAGGCGACTAGGAGATGGGTCCTCCTCAGGCGGTTCGAGGTATCCGGCCCATGGGGAAGCATGCCGAGGATCGGACCCGGTTTGGGGTCTGGACCTCTGGCCCTGGGACGTTGGGGCCCCTAACGCGTCTCGCCCTCAGGATCCTCAAAGACTCCCTGGGCGGGAATGCCAAGACAGTGATGATCGCCTGCGTCAGCCCTTCCTCCTCGGACTTCGACGAGACTCTCAACACCCTCAACTACGCTAGCCGCGCCCAGAACATCCGCAACCGCGCCACTGTCAACTGGCGGCCCGAGGCCGAGCGGGCGTCCGAGGAGGCAGCCGCTGGCCCGCGGGGGCCGCCTAGACACCGCTCGGAGACGCGCATCATCCACCGGGGCCGGCGCGCCCCGGGCCCCACCGCCGCGGCCGCCGCCCGCCTGGGCGCCGAGTGCGCTCGCTACCGGGCCCGCACCGACGCCGCTTACAGCCTCCTGCGCGAGCTACAGGCCGAGCCTGGGCTGCCTGGAGCCGCCGCCCGCAAGGTGCGCGACTGGCTGTGCGCCGTCGAGGGCGAGCGCAGCGCCCTAAGCTCCGCCTCCGGGCCCGACAGCGGCATCGAGAGCGCCTCCGCCGAGGAGCAGGCCATGCAGGGACCCGGCGGAGGAAAGGTGGCCAAGGGTCAGGTGTGGCCTAGGGGTGGGGAGGGGATGGGGAAGGAAGAAAGTCTTCATGCAGCTAGCTGTGTCCCTGTCCCTTGCTCATTAGCAGAGCACATTTGGGATTCAGAGGCACTTCTGCTGGTGACCTTGATGACTTTCCAATCCTCAGGGTCTCTCTCTGTAAAATAGGAATCGCATTAGTATTTACCTCCTGGTGATGTAAGGACTGAAGGTGTCACAAGTGCAGGTGAAGGCTAGTTGTTCCTAATAATAGGGATGTTATTGTTAATGAAAATATGATTAATAATTACAAGAGCTGGCCCAATGGCTTGTGGAGGGGACTGCAGGCCAGGTGGGGTCTCAAGCCCCTGTTGCAGGCGGGGCTTGGAGCAGAGTAGCAAGCCCGGCTAGGGGAATCTCTGGCAGGGGAGGGAGACGGCTGAGGTGTCTCAGGGACAGGCAGGCTTGTCTTGACATTTCCTGCCCCTGAAGCTTCTCTCCTGGCCCCATAGGAAGATGAGGGGGCACTGCAGCTGCTGGCCCTGCAGAGCCAGGTGGCCCGGCTGGAGGAGGAGAACCGAGACTTTCTGGCTGCGCTGGAGGACGCCATGGAGCAGTACAAACTGCAGGTGGGGCACCCCCTTCCACAGTGGTGGGGGGTGCACTTCTGCTGGGAGGTGAAACTGAGCTGAGCCTGTCAGGATGAGAAGTTAGCTGGGTGGGTGGGTGGGGTTCTGGCAGGATGGGTAGAGATAGGGGGTGCGCAGTATGAGCAAAAGTGTGGAGGTGAGGAACACATTGGCGTGGGTGGGTGTGCAGGATGTCATGAGGATGGATAGGACGTGGGACTGGAGGGGTAGCAGGATGAGACTCCAGAGCTGGGCTTTTCCTTTTGTCCCAGGGTAACTGGGTCAGCATTGTTCCTGGCGCCCTCTGGTGGCAGTGAATGGCATGGATATGGAGGGAGTGATAGGATGTGGCAGGGTGGGTGAGTTTGAACCCAAACTAATGCAGTGTGTGTGCGCGCGGGAGGGACACCAAGAGGTGGTCAGAGGTATTTGGCCCTCCTCCATTTTAGCACAGAAAGGGCAGGGTGGCCTCAGACGTGCTCTTCAGTTTCCTGCACTTCTGCCTCTCAGCATCCCTGCATCTCACCTTTCGCACATCCGCGTTGCCCCATCAGCACCTGGACCGTGTCTTGCAGAGCGACCGTCTTCGTGAGCAGCAGGAGGAGATGGCAGAGCTGCGGCTGCGGCTGGAGCTGGTGCGGCCTGGCTGGGGGGCCCCAGGGCTCTTGCAGGGCTTGCCTCCTGAGTCCTTTCTGCCCCGGCCTCACACGGCCCCCCTGGGGGGTGCCCACACCCGTGTGCTGGGCATGGTGCCCCCTGCCTGCCTTCCTGGAGATGAAGTTGGCCCTGAGAACTGGGGAGAGGTGAGGAGGTGGCGAGGCTGGGTGTCTGCTGGGCCTGTTGACCTGGGCAGGCTCTGGAAGGGGAAGGTGATGCTGGGGAATGTGTCCCTCACCCCATGCTTTCATGGGACCAGCTATGAGATGCCCCTTTCTGGTGTTCCTAGAGGAATGGCCAAAATTAGGGTAGGGCTTCTCAGAAGGATCTGGTGCCGTTGAGCATCCCTGGAGTACCTGGAGATTGCTCAGAGTGAGGAGGTTATAGAGGGGGTTCTGGCTTCCAGTGTGGAATGGAAAGCTCACATACCTCCAGGGGTGGGGAGCTCATCACCTCCGAGGCCACACCCTCTCCATCTTTGGATGCGTTTCTTTGCAAGTTCACTCTTCCCTGAGCTCTAATCTGCTCCTCAAGCCTGGTCTCTTGTTTCTAGTTCTGTCACTTGGGGCCTTTTGGACAAAGGCTGCTCTTGCATCTGCCTGGGAGCTCTGGGTCATCTCAGCTCTAAAGACCTGAGGGACTGAGGAGAGGGAGGACGTGGGTTTGGCAGAAGCCTGTTATGCAGCCCCCCTACTCTAGCAGGGCATTGTTGGTGAGATAAAACTTGGTGCAGATGACCTGTATACGAGATAGAAAGGACCGGTTGTCCCCCGAGGAGTGCCAGGTTTGCTATGGGAGCCGGAGCAGGGGTGGAGAGGGGGAAGAGAAGAGGGGGAGAAGAGGAAGGAGCGAGGGAAGAGGGAGGAAGCTCCTGCTCCGACTTGAGACTGGAAAGGCTTCCCAGAGGTCATTTGAGCTAGATCCTGAAGGTAAGGTAGGGCTGGAAGAGGTAAAGATGTGAGGAGCATGCAACGTGGGGTGTAGGTGGGAGCAAAGGCTTGGTGGTGGGAGATGGCTGATGGAGAATGCCCTAGAAGCTTCCTATCCTGAAACCTGGCATTCCCCTAGCAGGTGACAAATGGCGGGGAGGCTGGAGCCAAGTTGCTGGCAGAGGGAGAGAGGCTGGGAAGTGGCTCTTCAGCTGCATCAGAGGAAGAGGAGGAGCGGGGGGAGGAGGAGCCACCCCGACGGATCCTGCACCCACGCAGGTGAGTGGGACCCACGGCCCACCTGACAAGGACCAGCTCAGGGCCCCGGCTGGGCAGGAGGAGGATCCCACTGGGGTCTCAGGGTGCCCTCACCTGCGTCGCCCTGGCCGGCCCTTGGGGGAGAGCAGGCAGGGACTGTGGGCTCTGAATCAAGAGTTCTCGCTGGGGTGAGTGTGCTGAGGGGATGGGCCCAGACCTCCTGGTTCTCAGCCTCCAAGGTGGCCCTCGGTTCCCCCAGCTGCCCTGCACCCTCTAAGCTCAGCTGCTGGCCTCAGAATTCTGCTAGACTGACATACTGGGGTCACAGTGACCCAGGTGGCCTCTCTTCCCCTCCTGGGCTCAGGAGGTAGCTGGGCTGGGGAGGGGTACAGGCTCCCACTTCTGCCCTCCAGGAATAGGATCAGTAAGGGGAGCCAGAGGATGGGGGCCCACCCAGGGAGTCCACTCAACAGGAAGGGCCCAGAGCTTCGCCTGGAGGAGCTGGGTGCAACCATCCCGGGGCCCAGAGGTGAGCTGGGTAGGGCACAGAGAGGGTCCTGACCCCTTTTCCCCTTCATGGTCCTGGACTGGCCACCCTGGACAGTCCACACACAACCCCTGGCTGCCCCTGGCCAGGGCATGCCCCTCCCCTCCCCTCCCCTCCCCCTCCCCTCCCCTCCCCTCCCCTCCCCTCCCCCTCCCCCCCCTCCCCTCCCCCTCCCCCCCACTGTTAGCTGGGACAGCAGCCCTGACCGTCAGCCTATTACAGTGGTTGGTGGGAGCCAGGCCCTGGTTCGGCCCCGCCAGGCCCCCACTGCCATGGCCTCTGAGTGGCGGCTGGCCCAAGCCCAGCAGAAGATCCGTGAGCTGGCCATCAACATCCGCATGAAGGAGGAGCTCATAGGCGAGCTGGTCCGCACAGGTGAGGGGGAGGGCTTTTGGGCTGGCCTCCCACCTGAGGGTGGTTAGGAGCGGGGTCCAGGTGGCATAGGTTTGGTAAACCAGCTCAGTTTCTTGCAGATATGTGACCTTGAGCAGGTAGGATAATGCCTCTGTGCTTCAGTTTTCTCCTCTCTGAAATGGAGATAGTAACTGAACCTGCTTTATAGGTTGTTGAAATGAGCTAATTCAAGTGAAGTGCTTAGGCTGGCTTTCAGGAAGCATTAGTTCTGATTATTGGCTTGGCCGTAAAGTTCGTTCGGGTTTTCAAACGAATATTTTGGCCAACCCAATATTATTAATCAATTGCTGTGTGTCAGGCACCGCACTGGGCACAGAATCTCCCGGTCCTTGGGAGCAAACAGCGTCCCCAAATCATCTACGTCTACTACTGGTGATACCGGTGAACAAGCAGGGGATGATTTTCGGTGGTGACTAGTTGAGCTTTTTAATTTTAATAGTTATAATTTTATTTATTCCAAAATGCACCAGGAACAATTTCAAACAGACATATGAGAGTCCCTATCACCAGATTTAGCATTTCCAAGCTTTGCTCGGTTTTGTTTCATCTCTCCCTTTTTTCTTTGCTGAAATATTTTGAAGCAAATCCAGGACAGAATGTCATTTCATCCCTACACCTTTTAGTATGCCTGTTTTTCAACATTTTAACCAAAATGCCATTAGCACGTCTAACAGAACTAATGCCCTCTCAATGCCCAGAGCAGAAGCAGCTCTTCAGCAGTGTCTGTGTGCAGCTCCGGGCATGTCCACACATTATATTTGCACGTTAGTTCTCTGAAATCTCCCTTCTCTCACCTTTTCACAGTCATCCTATAGAATGTTCCAAACCCCAGATGTTCTGTGTTTGTCTATTAGCTTCCTGTGGTGTCATTTAGCTTGTCCCTCTGTCCTCCATATTTCCTACAAATGGAAGTTAGTTCTAGAGGCTTAGTTGCATGCAGGCTCAAGTTACATATTTACTTTAGCATGTGTTAGTTAAAAATAAAACAAGTAAACCCATATTTTCCCTGGGTGACTGCTATGGATAAGGCTATTTAAAAAAAATTTTTTAAATGTGTCAATTTAAATAAAAATATTAAGTAAATCACGGGGTACAGAGTTATGGCAAAATCCATGTAGGTGTCCAGGGCTGACAGAGGTCTGGAAAAGCTCCCAGGAGAACGAACTGCGATGATCTTCAGGCAGAGGGGCTGTGCTGACACGACCCTTGCCTTTCCTTCCAGGGAAGGCGGCCCAGGCCCTGAACCGCCAGCACAGCCAGCGCATCCGGGAGCTGGAGCAGGAGGCAGAGCGGGTGCGGGCTGAGCTGAGTGAAGGCCAGAGGCAGCTGCGGGAGCTTGAGGGCAAGGAGCCCCAGGATGCCAGCGAGTGTTCGCAGCTCCAGGAGTTCCGCAAGAGGGTTGCTGCTGCTCAGAGCCAAGTGCAGGTACTGACCTGTCCGGACCCTGGACGGGGGGGTGGTTGCAGCCTCCCAGGCTGGGGTCCTGGGATCAAGACGTGAGCCCTGGAGCCCAAGCTCACTGTGGAACCTGTGGGTGCTCAGGCCCTCGTGCCCCAGCCCCGGCTGGTGGCACTAACGCCCTCCTGGTCTTTCTGGGTGAGGCTGGCATTAGATAGAAGCTGGCGGTGCTGGGAGTCAGCTCAGCTTTAAACACAGCAGAGGCAGGGAGGTGGGGCCTGCCCGAAGACTGTCTAGGAGACCAGTGAGGGTGACGGGTGGGCATCGGGAGAAACCACTCCTGCAGCTCCCCCCGCCTCCCTCCATCTGTCTACCCTTCCAGTTCTCCATTTACCCACCTCTCCAAACCATAATTCCTCTGTCCATCCACCCATCAGTCCATGTGTCTATCTAATCCATCCATCCGATTGTCCTTTTATCAGTTGGTATGACTAACTATCCACTTATGTGTCTATTCATTTGTCTTTCTGTTCCCCATGATCGACCCTTGCATTATCTGTCCATTCTGTGTTTTACCTTTATATGATCCCATCATCTGTCTGTCCACCCACCCTGCCATCCATTCTTCTTTGCAGCTGTCCATCCATTATTCATTCCTTCTTTTCTCAGTTCAGGTGTCCAAGAGACCATACAGTAGAGTGATTAAGAGCACAGGTTCTGGAGCCTTGACTCCTTGGGTTTGAATCCCAGCTCTGCCATTTACTAGCTATGTGTCTTTGGTCAAGTTTCCTAACCTCTCTGTGCCTCAGTTTCCTAATCTGTTAAGTAGGAAACCTTTAAAACCTTTTCATCAGATTGTTAGGATCATTTAGTGTACTGAGAGCACTTGATGAAACACTTGGTACATGATAAACATTGTAGTATCTTGACATTCTTATAATTTTGATATTTTTATTAGTCCGTCATCCATCTGCCTGTTTTCCCTCTATGCGCTGTTCTTCTGTCCTGCCTGCCCTTGTTGAGTGCCCGGCACCATGCCAGGCTCTCGGCAGCCCCCACACGTGGCCCAGCAGAGGCTGTGTTGGTCCCAGGTGCTGAAGGAGAAGAAGCAGGCGACAGAGCGGCTGGTGTCGCTGTCGGCCCAGAGCGAGAAGCGGCTGCAGGAGCTGGAGAGGAATGTGCAGCTCATGCGGCAGCAGCAAGGGCAGCTGCAGAGGCGGCTTCGTGAGGAGACAGAGCAGAAGCGGCGCCTGGAGACAGAGATGAACAAGCGGCAGCACCGTGTCAAGGTCGGGCGCTTGGGCGGTGGGGTGCCTGTATCCCAGCCAGGAGCCCAGGCGGGGCACACAGCCAGGGGAGCACTTACAGCCACGTGACCTTATAAAGCAGCTCACTTGGCTTCCCTGAATTTGTTTTTTTACTTGAAAATGAGGAGAGTTATGGGAAACTCAGGGCTAGGGTGAGAATTCAGTAGGATGAATTATATAAGGGGACTAGCGTCTTGCAAGTGTTCGCTTCTGTTTGCGGGTCCCCAGCAAGACTTGGGGGTGGCGAGGCTGGGGGTTGCACAGGGCTGTCCTGGGAGCAGGGTAGGCACTCCTTTGGGCTTGGGGGATCACAGGCTCTGGGAGGATGCGGGTACCACTCACGGCCCTGCCCACTGAGCTTCTCACCCTGCACATCCCCAGGAGCTGGAGCTGAAGCACGAGCAGCAGCAAAAGATCCTGAAGATCAAGACAGAAGAGATTGCGGCATTTCAGAGGAAGCGGCGCAGCGGAAGCAACGGCTCTGTTGTCAGCCTGGAGCAGCAGCAGGTGGGGCCTGGGCTGAGCCTGCACCCCCAGGGGCACCCACAGCCTGGCTGGGCAGCCTGGCCAGTTGCTAGAGTCCCTGGGGGGTCAGCTGGTGGGTACACCATTCTCCCCACCTGACCCGGGTGGCCGCCCGCACCACCCACGCAGCCAGAGGTGAGAGCTGAGTTCCCTCCCCGCCTCCTCCACTGTCCCTCAGAAGATTGAGGAGCAGAAGAAGTGGCTGGACCAGGAGATGGAGAAGGTCCTACAGCAGCGGCGGGCCCTGGAGGAGCTAGGGGAGGAGCTCCACAAGCGGGAAGCCATCCTGGCCAAGAAGGAGGCCCTGATGCAGGAGAAGACAGGGCTGGAGAGCAAGCGCCTGCGGTCCAGCCAGGTGAGGTCCTGCCAGGTGAGGTCCAGCAAGGAGAGAGCCTGCCAGCTGAGTTTCTGCCGGGTGAGGTCCTGCCAGGTGAGATTGCATCAGGTGAGGTCCTTCCAAGTGAGATCTCTCCAGTTGATAACACTGCCAGGTGAGTTCTAGACAGGTGCGGTTCTTCTAGGTGATGTCCCTGCCAGGTAAGTTCCAGTCAGGTCAGGCTATATCCTATGGATCTCTCAAGAATTCTAGGGCTTTAGGGTGTCTGTGATGCAGGTGCTGCTGTGTGGGTAGAAGAACCTCTCCAAGTATCTACCCCACAATTCATTTTACCTCATTAACTACCTGCTCTGGACTGTGCAGGCAGAACAGGGAACCACAGGTATGGAGAGGTGGTGTGGCCAGAGAGGAAGAGCCTTCACTGGCACTGGAGGCAGACGAACCTGGCCCCACCCAGCTCCGCTAGGCCTCATTGCCTCCTCTTGAGCAGGAAGCTTCTGAGCCATACCTTCCTCCTCTGTCAGATGGAATCACAGTGTGGCCATGAGGATCAGAGAAGGGGTATGTCACACACAAATCCCAGAGCCTGTTCCAGGAGCGGGTGCTCAGGCTAGATTCCCAGAGGGTTCCAGACTCACTTCTGCCCTCATGGAGTCCAAGAGGGTTCAGCTGGATTATCTGGAACTTCCCTCGGCCACTAGAGCCGTTACTTCCTCCCACATCGGGTCCCCAGAAGGGCCTTTGGGATTTGGCCACTGATTCCCCATAATTCCCATCGCAAGCTGGAGTCACGTCATCGCAGTGACAGACCACCACCATCCTGCTCTGTTTCTGCCCGGGTCGTCCCCTCCTTGTCAGGACTGCCCTTTCCTCAGCTTGTCTGTATCCTCCTTCCAGGCCGTCTCTGGGGGCCCCTCTTCAGAGGCTTGGGTCCCATAGGCCCCCACTCCCCGGCTTATGCAGAGCTGAGAGTCAGGCCTCCCGCGGAGCAGCACTGCTCCTCAGCATCCCATGGCGGGGCTGGGCCATCCCTGTCGCCCTGGGGAGGATGGGGCCTGCTTCTTCCCTAATTGCTAGCTGTGCCGCCCCCAGGCCCTCAACGAGGACATTGTGCGTGTGTCCAGCCGGCTGGAGCACCTGGAGAAGGAGCTCTCCGAGAAGAGCGGGCAGCTGCGGCAGGGCAGTGCCCAGAGCCAGCAGCAGATCCGCGGGGAGATCGACGCCCTGCGCCAGGAGAAGGATGCGCTGCTGAAGCAGCGGCTGGAGATTGATGGCAAGCTGAGGCAGGGCAGCCTGCTGTCGCCTGAGGTGCGCCCCGCGGGCTGGCCCTGGCCGCGTGCTCCACGCTGGGTGCGGGCCTTGCTGCTTTTGGACACGCACGCGTTCCTCACAGGTGTTAGCCCAGCAAGAGCGCACAGAACTGGCTCTCCCCACCGCCGGCTCCAGCCCCCATGTCTGGGACACACGGCTGGGCCTGGCTGCCCTCGGTCCCACCCAGCTGGACTCTGGACTCGTTCCGTGTCCTGCGGCACGTTGGCCTCGTGTATGTATCACGTGCTCACACCTCTCAACTCCCTAACGTGGGATGAGAGTTGGGACCATGTCAGCACACGTCATAGCCACACAGGTTTGCCCTCCTGACAGCAGAGAAAGCCCATGTTAAGAGCAGCGGACCTCAGCAGATCCTGGGTGCCTCTGTGGTCCCAGCACGCCTTCCCTTCAGTTCAAGGTCTCCCGAGTGCACGTCACGCCAGAGGCCACGTGCTCCAGAGGGCAGCCTCTTGGTGAGCCCCAGCCTCCCGTACCCCCCAGGGCTGAGGCTGAGATGGAAACGTCCCTGTTCCTGCCGTAGTGGCCAGGGGCCCCTCTCTCCATGTGCTGACCCTGCGCTAGGACGAGGGGACACGTACGGGCTGAGTCATGGCTGTGTGTGACTGTTGCAAGCCTGCCCGGGACCTGTTCAGGGAGCGGGTGTTCCGTGGAGCAGGAAGCCAGTGCTCCACCTCCACACGTCCCATGTCCCCGCAGGAGGAGCGGACGCTGTTTCAGCTGGACGAGGCCATCGAGGCCCTGGACGCTGCCATCGAGTACAAGAACGAGGCCATCACGTGCCGCCAGCGGGTGCTGCGGGCCTCGGCTTCCTTGCTGTCCCAGTGCGAGATGAACCTCATGGCCAAGCTCAGCTACCTCTCATCCTCGGAGACCAGAGCTCTGCTTTGCAAGTACTTTGACAAGGTGGGTCACCGGCCCACGAGCCCCTGACTCCTCCTTCTGGAACTCGGTGGGAGAAGGTTGATGGCATTGGCAGCTAGTTGGCCAAATACGTGCTGCCCCTGGTTGAGGATTCCCTGGGTGAAGGGAGCCAGCACTGAGGCTGAGCCTGGCTGGGCCTTGGGACAGGTGGTGACGCTCCGAGAGGAGCAGCACCAGCAGCAGATTGCCTTCTCGGAGCTGGAGATGCAGCTGGAGGAGCAGCAGAGGCTGGTCTATTGGCTGGAAGTGGCTCTAGAGCGGCAGCACCTGGAGATGGACCGCCAGCTGACCCTGCAGCAGAAGGAGCACGAGCAGAACATCCAGCTCCTCCTCCAGCAGAGTCGAGGTGAGGCCCAGGCCTGCCCCAAAGAACGTGATGACTGCTGCCTGCCCATAGCTCCTTGCCACCTGTTTCTGCCTTTTCCCTCCAGACCACCTTGGTGAAGGGTTAGCAGACAGCAAGAGGCAGTATGAGACCAGAATTCAAGCTCTGGAGAAGGAGCTGGGCCGCCACATGTGGATCAACCAGGAACTGAAACAGAAGCTCAGTAGTTTGAATGCTGCCGGCCAGAGCAGGGGTAATTGTTATGTGCTGTCACCAGGCCGGCCAATGCTTTGCCTTGACGTCAGGTTTTCTTTGTTTTGGAGAAAGCTTAGAAACCACTCTAACTTCAGCTCTTGGGTCATTTCACATGTTGCTTATTGCACTGGGGCATTGGAAAGCTCGGACTTCAGGAAGGTGCTGCTACTCCACTTCTGACAAGGATGTTGTTATTCCCAGTGACAGGTGGGGAGAAGAGGACCCTGTACCCGGAGAACAGACAAGCCCCTGGAAGTGAAGACGAGCCCCACCTGGCACCTGAGCCTCTGTGGCAGCCCCCCATCACTGAGGGTGTGCCCCGCGCCCGTGAGGAGATGCGGGACTTGGTCCGTGCCCCATTACCGTTGACGTGGAAACGCTCGAGCCTGTGCAGTGAGGAGCAGGGTTCCCCTGAGGAGCTACGGCAGCGGGAGGCTGCTGAACCCTTGGTGGGGCGGATGCTGCCTGTAGGTGAGATGGGTCTGCCCTGGAGCCTCGGGCCCTTGCCCAAGCCCCGGCGGGAACTGCGAAGGACCAGCCCAGGGATGATTGATGTCAGAAAAAACCCCCTGTAGGCTCTTGGGGCAGAGCCAGTCTTGGAGGGAGATTTGGAGCCTGCTGAAAGTTGTGATGTCGACGCTCCCTTCTGTGATGGAGTCCTTACCTCAAACTCTGAATCAGGTCCTGATATTTCTTTTTTTTTTTTTTTTTTTTGCGGTACGCGGGCCTCTCACTGCTATGGCCTCTCCCGTTGCGGAGCACAGGCTCCGGACGCGCAGGCTCAGCGGCCATGGCTCACGGGCCCAGCCGCTCTGCGGCATGTGGGATCTTCCCGGACCGGGGCACGAACCCGTGTCCCCTGCATCGGCAGGTGGACTCTCAACCACTGCACCACCAGGGAAGCCCAGGTCCTGATATTTCTAATTGGAGTCAACAAATTTGGGCCACAGCCCAGAACTGTTTAAAAAAGATGTAGATTCCTACCATTCATTTCCTTTAAGCTGCGATACCCAATTGCCACCTTTTGGCTTTTAAAAAAAATTTTATTTCATATTAGAGTATAGGTGATTTACAGTGTTGTGTTAGTTTCAGGTGTCCAGCAAAGTGATTCAGTTATGCATATACATATATCTATTCTTTTTCAGATTCTTTTCCCATATAGTTTATTACAGATTATTGAGTAGAGTTCCTTGTGCTATATAGTAGGTCCTTGTTGATTATCTATGTTATATATAGTAGGGTGTATATGTTAATCCCAAACTCCTAATTTATCCCTCCCCTTACCTTTTCCCTTTGGTAACTGTAAATTTGTTTTCAAAGTCTGTGAGTCTCTTTCTGTTTTCTAAATAAGTTCATTTGTATCATTTTTTTAGATTCCACATATAAGTGATACCATATGATATTTGACTTTGTCTGACTTACTTCACTTAGTATGATAATCTCTAGGCCCACCCATGTTGCTGCAAGTGGCATTATTTCATTCTTTTTATGGCTGAGTAATATTCCATTGTATATATATACCATGTCTTTATCCATTCCTCTATCGATGGACATATAGGTTGCTTCCATGTCTTGGCTATTGTAAATAGTGCTGCAATGAACATTGTGGTGCATGTATCTTTTCAAATTATGTTTTTCTCCAGATATATGCCTAGGAGTGGGATTGCTGGATCATATGGTAGCTCTATTTTTAGTTTTTTAAGGAACCTCCATACTGTCCTCCATAATGGTTGTATCAATTTATATTCCCACCAACAGTGTAGGAGGGTTCCCTTTTCTCCACACCCTCTCCAGCATTTATTGTTTGTAGACTTTTTTTTTAAAGGATTTTATTAGTTTCTGCTTTATAACAAAGTGAATCAGTTATACATATACATCTGTTCCCACATCCCTTCCCTCTTGCGTCTCCCTCCCTCCCACCCTCCCTATCCCACCCCTCCAGGTGGTCACAAAGCACCGAGCTGATCTCCCTGTGCTATGCGGCTGCTTCCCACTATCTATCTACCTTACGTTTGGTAGTGTATATATGTCCATGCCTCTCTCTCGCTTTGTCACAGTTTACCCTTCCCCCTCCCCATATCCTCAAGTCCATTCTCAAGTAGGTCTGTGTCTTTATTCCTGTTTTACCCCTAGGATCTTCATGACTTTTTTTTTTTCTTAAATTCCATGTATATGTGTTAGCATACGGTATTTGTCTCTCTCTTTCTGACTTACTTCACTCTGTATGACAGACTCTAGGTCTATCCACCTCATTACAAAATTTCATTTCTTTTTATGGCTGAGTAAAATTCCATTGTATATATGTGCCACATCTTCTTTATCCATTCATCCGATGATGGACACTTAGGTTGTTTCCATCTCCGGGCTATTGTGAATAGAGCTGCAATGAACATTTTGGTACATGTTTCTTTTTGAATTATGGTTTTCTCAGGGTATATGCCTAGTAGTGGGATTGCTGGGTCATATGGTAGTTCTATTTGTAGTTTTTTAAGGAACCTCCATACTGTTCTCCATAGTGGCTGTACCAATCCACATTCCCACCAGCAGTGCAAAAGTGTTCTCTTTTCTCCACACCCTCTCCAGCATTTATTGTTTCTAGATTTTTTTTTTTTTTTTTTTTTTTTTTTTTTTTTTTGCGGTACACGGGCCTCTCACTGTTGTGGCCTCTCCCATTGTGGAGCACAGGCTCCAGACGCGCAGGCTCAGCAGCCATGGCTCACGGGTCCAGCCGCTCCGCGGCATGTGGGATCTTCCCAGACCGGGGCACGAACCTGCGTCCCCTGCATCGGCAGGCAGATTCCCAACCACTGCGCCACCAGGGAAGCCCTGTTTCTAGATTTTTTGATGATGGCCATTCTGACTGGTGTGAGATGATATCTCATTGTTTTGATTTGCATTTCTCTAATGATTAATGATGTTGAGCATTCTTTCATGTGTTTGTTGGCAGTCTGTATATCTTCTTTGGAGAAATGTCTATTTAGGTCTTCTGCCCATTTTTGGATTGGGATGTTTGTTTTTTTGCTATTGAGCTGCATGAGCTGCTTATAAATTTTGGAGATTAATCCTTTGTCAGTTGCTTCATTTGCAAATATTTTCTCCCATTCTGAGGGTTGTCTTTTGGTCTTGTTTATGGTTTCCTTTGCTGTGCAAAAGCTTTGAAGTTTCATTTGGTCCCATTTGTTTATTTTTGTTTTTATTTCCATTTCTTTAGGAGGTGGGTCCAAAAGGATCTTGCTGTGCTTTATGTCACAGAGTGTTCTGCCTATGTTTTCCTCTAAGAGTTTGATAGTTTCTGGCCTTACATTTAGGTCTTTAATCCATTTTGAGCTTATTTTTGTGTATGGTTAGGGAGTGATCTAATCTCATACTTTTACATGTCCCTGTCCAGTTTTCCCAGCACCACTTATCGAAGAGACTGTCCTTTCTCCACTGTACATTCCTGCCTCCTTTATCAAAGATAAGGTGACCATATGTGCGTGGGTTTATCTCTGGGCTTTCTATCCTGTTCCATTGATCTATCTTTCTGTTTTTGTGCCAGTACCATACTGTCTTGATTACTGTAGCTTTGTAGTATAGTCTGAAGTCAGGGAGCCTGATTCCTCCAGCTCCGTTTGTCCTTCTCAAGATTGCTTTGGCTATTTGGGGTCTTTTGTTTTTCCAAACAAATTTTGAAATTTTTTGTACTAGTTCTGTGAAAAATGCCAGTGGTAATTTGATAGGGAATGCATTGAGTCTGTAGATTGCTTTGGGTAGTAGAGTCATTTCCACAATATTGATTCTTCCAATCCAGGAACACGGTATATCTCTCCATCTATTTGTATCATCTTTAATTTCTTTCATCAGTGCCTTATAATTTTCTGCATACAGGTCCTTTGTCTCCTTAGGTAGGTTTATTCCTAGATATTTTATTCTTTTTGTTGCAAGGGTAAATGGGAGTGTTTTCTTGATTTCACTTTCAGATTTTTCATCATTAGTGTACAGGAATGCCAGAGATTTCTGTGCATTAATTTTGTATCCTGCTACTTTACCAAATTCATTGATTAGATCTAGTAGTTTTCTGGTAGCATCTTTAGGATTCTCTATGTATAGTATCATGTCATCTGCAAACAGTGACAGCTTTACTTCTTCTTTTCCCATTTGGATTCCTTTTATTTCCTTTTCTTCTCTGATTGCTGTGGCTAAAACTTCCAAAACTATGTTGAATAAGAGTGGTGAGAGTGGGCAGCCTTGTCTTGTTCCTGATCTTAGTGGAGATGGTTTCAGTTTTTCACCATTGAGGACAATGTTGGCTGTGGGTTTGTCATACATGGCCTTTATTATGTTGAGGAAAGTTCCCTCTATGCCTACTTTCTGCAGGGTTTTTCTCATAAATGGGTGTTGAATTTTGTCGAAAGCTTTCTCTGCATCTATTGGGATGATCATATGGTTTTTCTCCTTCAATTTGTTAATATGGTATATGACATTGATTGATTTGCGTATATTGAAGAATCCTTGCATTCCTGGAATAAACCCTACTTGATCATGGTGTATGATCCTTTTAATGTGCTGTTGGATTCTGTTTGCTAGTATTTTGTTGAGGATTTTTGCATCTATGTTCATCAGTGATATTGGCCTGTAGTTTTCTTTCTTTGTGACATCCTTGCCTGGTTTTGGTATCAAGGTGATGGTGGCCTCGTAGAATGAGTTTGGGAGTGTTCCTCCCTCTGCTATATTTTGGAAGAGTTTGAGAAGGATAGGTGTTAGCTCTTCTCTAAATGTTTGATAGAATTCGCCTGTGAAGCCATCTGGTCCTGGGCTTTTGTTTGTTGGAAGATTTTTAATCAGTTTCAATTTCAGTGCTTGTGATTGATCTATTCATATTTTCTATTTCTTCCTGATTCAGTCTTGGCAGGTTGTGCATTTCTAAGAATTTGTCCATTTCTTCCAGGTTGTCCACTTTATTGGCATAGAGTTGCTTGTAGTAATCTCTCATGATCTTTTGTATTTCTGCAGTGTCAGTTGTTACTTCTCCTTTTTCATTCTAATTCTATTGATTTGAGTCTTCTCTCTTTTTTTCTTAATGAGTCTGGCTAATGGTTTATCAATTTTGTTTATCTTCTCAAAGAACCAGCTTTTAGTTTTATTGATCTTTGCTATCGTTTCCTTCATTTCTTTTTCATTTATTTCTGATCTGATCTTTATGATTTCTTTCCTTCTGCTAACTTTGGGGGTTTTTCGTTCTTTCTCTAATTGCTTTAGGTGCAGGGTCAGGTTGTTTACTCGAGATATTTCCTGTTTCTTAAGGTGGGATTGTATTGCTATAAACTTCCTCCTTAGAATTGCTTTTGCTGCATCCCATAGGTTTTGGGTCGTTGTGTCTCCATTGTTATTTGTTTCTAGGTATTTTTTAATTTCCTCTTTGATTTCTTCAGTGATCACTTCGTTATTAAGTAGTGTATTGTTTAGCCTCCATGTGTTTGTATTTTTTACAGATCTTTTCCTGTAATTGATATCTAGTCTCATAGCATTGTGGTCAGAAAAGATACTTGATATAATTTCGATTTTCTTAAATTTACCAAGGCTTGATTTGTGACCCAAGATATGATCTATCCTGGAGAATGTTCCATGAGCACTTGAGAAAAATGTGTATCTGTTGTTTTTGGATGGAATGTCCTATAAATATCAATTAAGTCCATCTTGTTTAATGTATCATTTAAAGCTTGTGTTTCCTTATTTATTTTCATTTTGGATGATCTGTCCATTGGTGAAAGTAGGGTGTTGAAGTCCCCTACTATGAGTGTGTTACTGTCGATTTCCCCTTTTATGGCTGTTAGTATTTGCCTTATGTATTGAGGTGCTCCTATGTTGGGTGCATAAATATTTACAATTGTTATATCTTCTTCTTGGATTGAACCCTTGATCATTATGTAGTGTCCTTCTTTGTCTCTTCTAATAGTCTTTATTTTAATGTCTATTTTGTCTGATATGAGAATTGCTACTCCAGCTTTCTTTTGATTTCCATTTGCATGGAATATCTTTTTCCATCCCCTTACTTTCAATCTGTATGTATCTCTAGGTCTGAAGTGGGTCTCTTGTAGACAGCATATATATGGGTCTTGTTTTTGTATCCATTCAGCCAATCTGTGTCTTTTGGTGGGAGCATTTAGTCCATTTACATTTAAGGTAATTATCGATATGTGTGTTCCTATTCCCATTTTCTTAATTGTTTTGGGTTCGTTATTGTAGGTATTTTCCTTCTGTTGTGTTTCTTGCCTAGAGAAGTTCCTTTAGCATTTGTTGTAAAGCTGGTTTGGTGGTGCTGAACTCTCTCAGCTTTTGCTTGTCTGTAAAGGTTTTAATTTCTCCGTCAAATCTGAATGAGATCCTTGCTGGGTAGAGTAATCTTGGTTGCAGGTTTTTCTCCTTCATCACTTTAAATATGTCCTGCCACTCCCTTCTGGCTTGTAGAGTTTCTGCTGAAAGATCAGCTGTTAACCTGATGGGGATTCCCTTGTGTGTTATTTGTTGTTTTTCCCTTTCTGCTTTTAATATGTTTTCTTTGTGTTTAATTTTTGACAGTTTGATTAATATGCATCTTGGCGTATTTCTCCTTGGATTTATTCTGTATGGGACTCTCTGTGCCTCCTGGACTTAATTAACTATTTCCTTTCCCATATTAGGGAAGTTTTCAACTATAATCTCTTCAAATATTTTCTCAGTCCCTTTCTTTTTCTCTTCTTCTTCTGGAACCCCTATAATTTGAATGTTGGTGCGTTTAATGTTGTCCCAGAGGTTTCTGAGACTGTCCTCAGTTCTTTTCATTCTTTTTCCTTTATTCTGCCCTGCAGTAGTTATTTCCACTATTTTATCTTCCATGTCACTTATCCGTTCTTCTGCCTCAGTTATTCTGCTATTGATCCCATCTAGAGTATTTTTCATTTCATTTATTGTGTTTCTAATCATTGCTTGATTCGTCTTTAGTTCTTCTAGGTCCTTGTTAACTGTTTCTTGCATTTTGTCTATTCTGTTTCCAAGATTTTGGATCATCTTTACTATCGTTATTCTGAATTCTTTTTCAGGTAGACTGCCTATTTCCTCTTCATTTGTTAGGTCTGGTAGGTTTTTATCTTGCTCCTTCACCTGCTGTGTGTTTTTCTCTCTTCTCATTTTGCTTATCTTACTGTGTTTGGGGTCTCCTTTTTGCTGGCTGCAGGTTCATAGTTCCCGTTGTTTTTGGTGTCTGGCCCCAGTGGCTAAAGTTGGTTCAGTGGGTTGTGTAGCCTTCCTGGTGGAGGGGACTAGTGCCTATGTTCTGGTGGATGAGGCTGGATCTTGTCTTTCTGGTGGGCAGTCCACGTCTGGTGGTGTGTTTTGGGGTGTCTGTGGCCTTATTATATTTTTAGGCAGCCTCTCTGCTAATGGGTGGGGTTGTGTTCCTGTCTTGCTAGTTGCTTGGCCTAAGGTGTCCAGCACTGTAGCTTGCTGGTCGCTGAGTGAAGCTGGGTGCTGGTGTTGAGATGGAGATCTCTGGGAGATTGTCACCGTTTGATATTATGTGGAGCTGGGAGGTCTCTTGTGGACCAGTGTCTTGAAGTTGGCTCTCCTGCCTCAGAGGCACAGCACTGACTCCTGGCTGCAGCACCAAGAGCCTTTCACCCACCCGGCTCAGAATAAAAGGGAGAAAAAGTAGAAAGAAAGAATTAGTAGAAGTAGAAAGAAAGAAAGTAAGAAAGAAAGAAGGAAAGAAAGAAAGGAGGGAGGGAGGGAGGAAAGAGGGAAGGTAGGAAAAAGAGAGAGAAGATAAAGTAAAATAGAATAAAGTATAAAATATAATAGCGTTATTAAAATAAAAAAATTATTATTAAAAAAAATTAAAAAAAAATTTTTAAAAAAGAACGGATAGAACCCTGGGACAAATGGTGGAAGCAAAGCTATACAGACAAAATCTCACACAGAAGCATACACATACACATTCACAAAAAGAGGAAAAGGGGAAAAAGTCATAAATCTTGCTCTCAAAGTCCACCTCCTCCATTTGGGATAATTTGTTGTAAAAAGGGGAAAAAATCATAAATCTTGTTCTCAAAGTCCACCTCCTCAATTTGGGATGATTCGTTGTCTATTCATGTATTCCACAGATGCAGGGTACATCAAGTTGATTGTGGAGCTTTAATCTGCTGCTTCTGCAAATGCTGGGAGAGATTTCCCTTTCTCTTCTTTATTCTCACAGCTCCCGGGTCTCAGCTTTGGCTTTGGCCCCGCCTCTGCCTGTAGGTCGCCAGAGGGCATCTGTTCTTCGCTCAGACAGGACGGGGTTAAAGGAGCAGCTGTTTCGGGGACTCTGGCTCACTCAGGCTGGGGGGAGCCTGCGGCGGCAGAGGCCAGCATGATGTTGCACCAGCCCGAGGCACGCCGTGTGCTCTCCCGGGGAAGCCGTTCCTGGATCCTGGGACCCCGGCAATGGCGGGCTGCACAGGCTCCCTGGAAAGGGGGCGTGGACAGTGACCTGTGCTCGCACACAGGACTCTTGGCAGCGGCAGCAGCAGCCCCAGCGTCCCACGCCCGTCTCTGGGGTCCACGCTTTTAGCCACGGCTCGCGCCCGTCTCTGGAGCTCCTTTAAGCAGCGCTCTTAATCCCCTCTTCTTGCGCACCAGGAAACAAAGAGGCAAGAAAAAGTCTCTTGCGTCGGCAGGTCCAGACTTTTTCCCAGACTCCCTCCCGGCCAGCCGTGGTGCACTAACCCCTTCAGGCTGTGTTCACGCCGCCAACCCCAGTCCTCTCCCTGCGCTCCAACCGAAGCCCGAAACCCGAGGCTCAGCTCCCAGCCCCGCCCGCCCCGGCGGCTGAGCAGACAAGCCTCTGGGGCTGGTGAGTGCCGGTCGGCACCCATCCTCTGTGCAGGAATCTCTCCGCTTTGCCCTCCGCTCCCCTGTTGCTGTGCTCTCCTCCGCTACTCCGAAGCTTCCCCCTCTGCCACCCACAGTCTCCGCCCGCGAAGGGGCTTCCTAGTGTGTGGAAACCTTTCCTCCTTCACAGCTCCCTCTCACTGGTGCAGGTCCCATCCCTATCCTTTTGTCTCTTTTTATTCTTTTTTCTTTTGCCCCACCCAGGTACTTGGGGAGTTTCTTGCCTTTTGGGGTGTCTGAGGTCTTCTGCCAGCATTCAGTAGGTGTTCTGTAGGAGTTGTTCCACGTGTAGATGAATTTCTGGTGTATCTGTGGGGAGGAAGGTGATCTCTGTGTCTTATTCTTCCGCCATCTTCCCCTATCTCCTAGACTTTTTGATGATGGCCATTCTGACTGGTGTGAGGTGATACCTCATTGTAGTTTTGATTTTTATTTCTCTGAACATCTTTTCATATGCGTTTTGGCCATCTGTATATCTTCTTTGAAGAAATGTCTATTTAGCTGTTCTGCCCATTTTTTGATTGGGTTGTTTGTTTTTTTTTATATAAGGCTGCATGAGCTGTTTGTATATTTGGAGATTAATCCCTTGGTTGTCACTTCGTTTGCAAATATTTTCTCCCATTCTGTGGGCTGTCTTTTCATTTTGTTTATGGTTTCCTTTGCCGTGCAAAAGCTTTTAAGTTTAATTAGGTCCCATTTGTTTGTTTTTGTTTTTATTTTCATTACTCTGGGAGGTGGATCCAAAAAGATATTGCTGTGATTTATGTCAAAGAGTGTTCTGCCTATGTTTTCCTCTAAGAGTTTTATAGTATCCAGTCTTACATTTAGGTCTTTAATCCATTTTGAGTTTATTTTTGTGTATGGTTAACACCATACACAAAAATAGTTTCATTCTTTTATTAATGCGTGTATCTGTCCAGTTTTCCCAGCACCACTTATTGAAGAGACTGTCTTTTCTACATTGTATGTCCTTTCCTCCTTTGTTGTAGATTAATTGACCATAGGTGCGTGGGTTTATTTTGGGGCTTTCTATCCTGTTCCATTGATCTATGTGTCTGTTTTTGTGCCAGGACCACACTGTTTTGATTACTGTAGCTTTGTAGTATAGTCTGAAGTCAAAGTGCCTGATTCCTCCATCTCTGTTTTTCTTTCTCAGGATTGTTGTGGCTATTTGGGGTCTTTTGTGTTTCCATACAAATTAAAAAAATTTTTTGTTCTAGTTCTGTGAAAAATGCCATAGATAATTTGATAGGGATTGCACTGAATCTGTAGATTGCCCTGGGTAGTATAGTCATTTTGACAGTGTTGGTTCTTCCAATCCAAGAACATGGTATATCTTTCCACCTGTTTGTGTCATCTTCAGTTTCTTTCATCAGCATCTTATAGTTTTCAGAGTACAGGTCTTTTGCCTCCTTAGGTAGGTTTATTCATAGGTATTTTATTCTTTTCGTTGCAATGGTGAATGGGATTGTTTCCTTAATTTCTCTTTCTGATCTTTCATTGTTAGTATATAGGAATGCAAGAGATTTCTGTGCATTAATTTTGTATCCTGCAACCTTACTGAATGCATTGATGAGCTCTAGTAGTTTTCTGACAGTATCTTTAGGATTTTCTATGTATAGTAATTATCATGTCATCTGCAAACAGTGACAGTTTTACTTCTTTTCCAATTTGGGTTCCTTTTATTTCTTTTTTTTCTCTGATTGCTGAGGCTAGGACTTCCAAAACTATGTTGAATAAAAGTGGCAAGAGTGGACATCCTTGTCTTGTTCCTGATCTTAAAGGAAATGCTCTCAGCTTTTCACCATTGAGAATGATGTTAGCTGTGTGTCTGTCCTATGTCGTATTTTAATTCTTTATTATGTTGGCATAAGTTCCCTCTAGGCCCACTTTCTGGAGAGTTTTTATCATAAATGGGTGTTGAATTTTGTCAAAAGCTTTTTCTGCATCTACTGAGATGATCATATGGGTTTTATTCTTCAGTTTGTTCATGTGGTGTATCATACTGAGTGATTTGCAGATATGGAAAAGTCCTTGCATCCCTGGGATAAATCCTACTTGATTATGGTGTATGATCCTTTTAATGTATTGTTAGATTCTGTTCGGTAGTATTTTGTTGAGGATTTTTGCATCTATGTTCATCAGTGATATTGGCCTGTAATTTTCCTTTTTTGTGATATCTTTGTCTGGTTTTGGTATCAGGGTGATGGTGGCCACATAGAATGAGTTTGGGGGTGTTCCTTCCTCTGCAATTTTTTGGAATAGTTTCAGGATAGGTGTTAACTCTTCTTTAAATGTTTGATAGAATTCACCTGTGAAGCCATCTGGTCCTGGACTTGTGTTTGTTGGAAGTTTTTAAATCACAGTTTCAGTTTCAGTACTTGTGACTTGTCTGTTTATATTTTCTATTTATTCCTGGTTCAGTCTTAGAAGGTTGTACCTTTCTAAGAAGTTGTCCATTTCTTCTAGAGTGTCCATTTAATTGGCATATAGTTGCTTGTAGTAGTCTCTTATGATCCTTTGTATTTCAGTGGTGTCAGTTGTAGCTTCTTTTTCGTTTCTAATTTTATTGATTTGAACCCTCTCCCTTTTTTTTCTGATGAGTCTGGCTAAAGTTTTATCAATTTTGCCTATCTTTTCAAAGAATGAGCTTTTAGCTTTATTGGTCTTTTCTATTGTTTCTATTTATTTCTGCTCTGTTATGATTTCTTTCCTTTTACTAACTTTGGGTTTTACTTGTTCTTTCTCTAGTTGCTTTAGGTGTAAGTTTGGGTTGTTTGAGAATTTTTTGTTTCCTGAGGTAAGATAGCATTGCTATAAACTTCCCTCTTAGAACTGCTTTTGCTGTGTCCCATAGGTTTTGGATCATCGTGTTTCTGTTGTCATTTGTCTCTAAGTATTTTTTGATTTCCTCTTTGATTTCTTCAGTGATCCATTGGTCGTTTAGTGACATATTGTTTAGCTCCATAAGTTTGTGCTTTTTTACAGTTTTTTTTTCCTGTAATTGATTTCTAATCTCATAGTGTTGTGGTTGGAGAAGATGCTTGATACGATTTCAATTTTCTTAAATTTATGGAGGCTTGCTTTGTGGCCCAGCATATGATCTATCCTGGAGAATGTTCCATGCATACTTGAGAAGAATGTGTATTTCTGCTGCTTCCAGATGGAAAGTTCTGTAAATATCAGTTAAGCCCATCAGGTCTAATGTGTCCTTTAAGGCCTGTTTCCTTATTAATTTTCTGTCTGGGTGATATGTCCATTGATGTAAATGGTGTGTTAAAGTCCCCCGCTATTATTGTGTTACTGTTAGTTCCTCCTTTTATGGCTGTTAGCATTTGCCTTATATGTTGTGGTGCTCCTATTTTGTAGGCATATATATTTATAATTGTTATATCTTCTTGGATGGATCCCTTGATTATTATGTAGTGTCCTTCTTTGTCTCTTGTAACAGCATTTATTTTAAAGTCTATTTTGTCTGATATGAGTATTGCTACTCCAGCTTTCTTTTGATTTCCATTTGTATGGAATACCTTTTTCCATCCCCTCACTTTCAGTCTTTATCTGTCCCTAGATCTGAAGTGGGTCTGTTGTAGACAGCATATATATGGGTCTTGTTTTTGTATCCATTCAGCCAGTCTGTGCCTTTTGGTTGGCTCATTTAATCCATTTACATTTAAGGAAATTATCAATATGTATGTTCTTATTGCCATCACGTTGTTTTGGATTTTTTTTTTTTTTTCTTTTTGCGGTATGCGGGCCTCTCACTCTTGTGGCCTCTCCCGTTGCGGAGCACAGGCTCCGGATGCGCAGGCCCAGCGGCCATGGCTCACGGGCCCAGCCGCTCCACGGCATATGGGATCCTCCCAGACCGGGGCACGAACCCGTATCCCCTGCATCGGCAGGCGGACTCTCAACCACTGCGCCACCAGGGAGGCCCATTTGGATTTGTTTTTGTAGGTCTTTTTTTTTTCCCTTCCTCTTTTGTTCTCTTCTCTTGTGATTTGATGACTATTTTTATTGTTGTGTTTGGATTGCTTTTTCTTTTTGTCTGTGTATCTATTGTAGATTTTTGGTTTGCAGTTACCATGAGGTTTTGATATAGCAGTCTATATATATACAAGATTGTTTTCAGTTGCTGGTCTCTTAATTTCAAATGCTTTTCCAATATCCTGCATTTATATTCTCACAATGATTTTTTTTTTTTTGGTACGCGGGCCTCTCACTGCCGTGGCCCCTCCCATTGCGGACCACAGGCTCTGGACGCGCAGGCCCAGCGGCCATGACTCACGGGCCCAGCCGCTCCACGGCACGTGGGATCCTCCCGGACTGGGGCATGAACCCGTGTCCCCCGCATCGGCAGGCAGACTCCCAACCACTGCGCCACCAGGGAAGCCCACAGTGATGGTTTTGATATCATATTTGTGTGTGGATGATTTTCTACCTTTTCAGTATGTTTGTCTTTACCGGTGAGCTTTCCCATTTGTAATTTTCTTGTTTTTAGTTGTGGCCTTCTTTTCTGCCTCAATAAGTTCCTTTAGCATTTGTTGTAAAGCTGGTTTGGTGCTGCTGAATTCTGTTAGCTTTTGCTTGTCTGCAAAGCTTTTGATTTCTCCATCAAATCTGGACGAGAGCCTTGCTGGGTAGAGTTAGAGTATTCTTGTTGTAGGTTTTTTCCCTTTCATCACTTTAAATAAATTATGCCACTCCCTTGTGGCCTGCAGAGTTTCTGCTGAAAAATCAGCTGAAACTCCCTTGCATGTTATTTGCTTTTCTCTTAATTGCTTTTAATATTTTCTCTTTGTTCTTAATTTTTGTCAGTTTGATTAATATGTGTCTCACCATGTTCCTGCTTGGGTTTATCCTGTATGGGACTCTCTGTGCTTCCTGGACTTGAGTGTTTCCTTTCCCATGTTAGGGCAGTTTTCGGCTATTATCTCTGCAAATATTTTCTCAGACCCCTTTTCTCTTCTCCTTCTGGGATCACTATAATGCTAATGTTGGTGCATTTAATGGTGTCCCAGGTCTCTGAGACTGTCCTCATTTCTTTTCATTCTTCTTTCTTTATTCTCTTTCACAGCAATGATTTCCACTAATCTGTCTTCCAGCTCACTTATTCGTTCTTCTGTCTCATTTATTCTGTTATTGATTCCTTCTAGTATATTTTTCATTTCAGTTATTGTCCACCTCTGTTTTTTAAAGTTTCTAGCTTTTTATTAAACATTTATTGTATCCTTTCAGTGTTGTGCCTCCATTCTTTTTCTGAGATCTTGTTATCTTTACTATCATTACTCAGAATTTTTTCAGGGTGATTGCCTATCTCCACTTCACTTAGTTGCTCTTCTGGGGTTTCATCTTGTTCCTTTGTCTGGAACATATTTCTGTGCCACCTCATTTTGTCTAACTTTCTGTCTGTGGTCTCCATTTCTCAGGCTGCAGGATTTTAATACTTGGTTCTGGTACCTACCTGCTGGTGGGTGAGGTTGGTCTAAGAGTCTTGTGCAGGCTTCCTGGTGGGAGGGACTGGTGCCTGCCCACTGGTGAGTGGAGCTAGGTCTTGTCCCTCAGGTGGGCAGAGCCATGTCAAAGGGTGTTTACAGGCTATTGGCTCTGGATGACTTTAGGCAGCCTGTTTACTGATGAGTGGGGCTGTGTTCCCACCCTGCTGGTTATTTGGCCTGAGGCATCCCAGCACTGGAGCCTGCAGGCTGTTGGACAGGGCCAGGTCTTGGTGGCCAAATGGCAACCTCTGGGAGAGCTCACACCAGTGAGTGTTGCCTGGGGCATCCACCACCAGTGTCATTGTCCCCTCAATGGGCCACAGCTGACTCCCACCTCCCCAGGAGATCCTCTAAGATCCACAGGTAGGTCTGGTCCAAGCTGTAGTGGAGTTACTGCTTTGTCCTGGGCCCCAGTGCTTGTGAACTTTTTGTGTGCTAAGAATGGAGTCCCTGTTTCCCCCAGTCCTGTGGAGCTCCTGTACTCAAGCCTAGCTGGCCATCAAAGCCAAATGCTCTGGGGGCTCCTCCTCCCAATGCCAGACCCCCAGGCTGGGGAGCCTGACGTGAGGCTCAGAACTCTCACTCGTGTGGGAGAAACTCCACAGGTATGGGATTTGATTATATCACTAATGTGCCCCTCCTACTGTCTTGATGTGGCTTCTTCTTGGTCTTTGGGTGTAGAATATCTTGTTTGGTAGGTTCAAGTCTTTTTTGTTGATGGTTGTTCAGCAGTCAGTTGTGATTTTGGTGTTTTTGTGAGAGGAGGTGCGCTCAAGTCCTTCTACTCTGCCATCTTGTCTCTCTCCTTTTGCCACGTTTTTTTTTTTTTGCGGTATGTGGGCCTCTCACTGTTGTGGCCTCTCCCGTTGCAGAGCACAGGCTCCGGACGCGCAGGCTCAGCGGCCATGGCTCACGGGCCCAGCCACTCCGCGGCATGTGGGATCTTCCTGGACCGGGGCACGAACCCGTGTCCCCTGCATCGGCAGGCGGACTCTCAACCACTGCGCCACCAGGGAAGCCCTTTTGCCACGTTTTGGCTTGAGTTTCGGAAGGATGATTCTGGTCTCATGCTGATGTGTGTGTGCTGTTGGTTCTAAAGTTCAGCCAAGGCTTGTCACAGAACAGTCAATGGCAATAGGGTTGTGGTTTAAATGGTCTTATGTATATTGGTGGGGAGGACTGAAAAGCTTAGTAGTATCAGGATTTTCGAAAACCATTTTAAAATAAATGACAATCTCTGGAGGGAGAAATGGGAGTTTTCACTTAAGAGTTTGATTTACAAGATCATAGTAAGACTCAGGTTTGGAAACACAACAGGCTTGAAAGTTTTTCAGAGACCATGAGACCGTTTTGAATCAGCTCTGTTAGCCAAGCTCCTGGCCAAGACTTGACAGCAAACTGGTCCACGGGGTGCTCTGGGCATATCCACAACTCAGGTGAGTCTCCCTGTGAATGGTGGGAACTGTGCCAGGGACTAGCTGACTCTTGGGGCAGACCTTGAGATGTGGCTGCTCCAGAAACCACTAGAACTGGACCATGGTCACATTTAACCTCAGGCTGGAAAGTTATACAGAAATGCACTGAATGCCAAGTAGTTAGAGATGATTTTATTGTTACACAGGAAATGCAAAACATTTATTCTGCCCCCATGCCACAGTCCTGTTTGGTGTATGCTGCTTCCACCTCCAGGCACTGCCTGTCTTGGGGTCCTGGCCTATAGCAGCTCTGTGAGGGACCGATGTAGGAGTCCTCTTCCCATTTCGTAAGTGAAGCAGAGTGGTCTGAACTTGCCATGGTCACGGTTGGGGTGGGGTGGAATGGGATCCTGATCTTAACAGTTCCTTGTCTGGTTCCTGACTTCCAGGCTGCCTCTGAGTTACACCACCAGCTATACCACCTTACTAAGGCAGGGCAGGCATTGGAGTTAGGGCTGGGCTTGGAGGTGGACAGACTCCACAAGGGGGATTTGAAAAGTTGAAGGCATTCACATGGGAATCTGAAAGCTGATCATGGTAAAGGAGGCTTGGGACCAGGCCCCAGTTTCTTTATGCCCACGGGGACCTGGCTGACCTCACCTTCATGTTTTAAATTTCCTCAGTTCCATTAAGCCTTGGTTATTCCTGTTTCTATGCAGCAAACTGAGGGTTACATATCATGAGCAGACCAGTAGGGCCCTGGCTCAAATGAACCAAGTTTCTGGGTACGTTACTAAGAATCCTTTTATGATACGTGTCTGGAATTCCTTTTATGTCCAGAGAAAACTGCCGTCAGAGCACTTCTGTTAAGAAGTGCGGTAGCTCTGGGCAAGCTCAGTAGTGTTTGTAGTTGTAAGTCCCTCAACCATTCCATCCTAACTAGCTAATCAGCTTCTTCCGTGTGTAAGTTCTGCTGATGGGACGTCTCCTGGAGAATGCTTGTCTGAAAGGAGAGTCTTCTGCCGTGGGGGAAAATACATCCACATCCTCATCTAGAAAAAGGCAGAAAGACTTAGCTAGCATACAGGAAGGAACAGAACAGAACAAAAGGAAATGGGCTTCAACTGCAGAGGGTTACACGTTAGGATGGACTTAAAACCAGCATTGCTCGTAGGTTCTTTCATCCCACGGCCACACTGCCTGTACTTTTTCAAGGCCCTAAGCCCTTACTGCCAGCACAGAGCTGACAGCAACAAGTGATTGCGAAAATGCAGAATTACCTGTGGCACTTCAGTTTGACACTTTGCAGTTCTTTTTGTCTCAGATCTGTGGTGGTTTTGCTGCTTTGCATGATTTCTATCATGGTCTTGAGGGAAGAGAGCCACTGAAGAGCCCCACCTCCTGCACCCCGCTTCAGTTCTAGCAGAAGGAGGAAACCTCTCTAACCAGTGCAGCTAACAGGGTGAATCCCGTTCTTTCCAGGTGGGGTCGAGGGGAATCCTAGGGTCTGAAGGCTGATTATAATAGCCAGTCCGTTCTCAGACCGAATGTATGGAAACACAGGGGTATAACCCCGGAGGGGAAATGGCTGGCTCTGCACACACCACCTACCACTCGTGCTGCTTTCCCCTCAGATCCCATCGACCACAGATGAGCAGGAAGTGATTGTGTGCCAGCTCCTGTCACTGTCTTCAAGAAGCTGAAGTAATTTGGTAGGATTTCGGGGGTTTTTTGGTTCAAATACACATAAGTTCTAAAGTGGTATTTCTCTGGGAAGGGCATATGACACTGCGGGGATAAAACCATCCCAAACTGTGGCAGTCCCTACGACTCCTGCAAGATGCAAGTGCCTGAAAACCCCGAGCTAGCTTGGGATAGAGCTAACCAAAGGATAGAAGTTTGATCCTGGTAGCATCTCTAGGACCTTCAACAAATTACCTCTGGTGTCTTTACACTGAGAGGAGGGTGCCTTCCCGTGGAACAGCAGCGGAGAGTGGGTCAGCGCCTGCAGACCGCTGGCAGAGAGGCAGCTCCACACAGCACAGCCGGGAGGCGGGGTGGCACCTGCAGCAACAGCACGGTCAGCACAGCCCGCAGCCCTCACAAGGAAGCCCCAGCCTTCCTGGTAGGCGTCTCTGCAGTGCCTCCTGGCCAACACACCTGACAGAGCTGCGCGACGGCCAACTCACCTGAAACAAACACCTCGTCGCCTGCCGTGGAGGGGAGCTGTTGCACACCCGTGCCTGGAGACCTGTCTTCACTCTTACCGACTTGGGAGTCTCCTCCCTGCTTGTCACAGACTCTCTTGGTTTGACACTCAGCCTCCTCCTTGGCAGAAAGGAGCCTCTTCCGAGATCCCAACCCAAACTGTCCCCAGGAGAAGGCTTCCTCAGCCGTAGGCTCACTGTCCCTGGGAGGTGACTGGTCTGGCAGCTGACATACCCCCTCGAGCTCAAAATCCCCCAAGATGGGGGTCTTGGTGATGCTGAGTTCAAGGCCTCGCTCCTTCCCCTCCGGCTCCAGCAGCAACACTCCCCCAGGAAGGTCCGTACCGACCTCGCTCCTCCCCGCAGAGGAGCTGAGCCTGCAGTCCACTGCCCTCTTCCGGCGGGGCCAGTCTTTAATTGTGTCAGGAGTTGTCTTCCCGCTGTGCTTGGGGGATGGTGTCCAAGGAACCCCGACCTCTGTCTGAAATGGAGAGGGGGTACTAGAGGGGCAGCGGGTGGGGGTACAGGACTGGCAGATATAGGTCTGTCCCCCGCTCTTGCCGGGGGTGCCGTGCGAGGGGCGAAGGCAGGGGGGCGACAGGTAGGTGGCTTCGGGCTTGCCTGAGGACTTGCTGGCCCTGGGCACGCTGAGACCCGGGAGGCAGCTCTCCTCTCCCAGAGAGCTCTCCTCCCTTCGCAGGGGCTCGGCTTCTGACAGACAGCTGGGGTCTATCTTTTTAATTCGAAGCTTGGGAAGGCCAGAAGCTTGCATCTCCAGCTCAACCTCATAGGTCTGTGGGCTGGCAGAGGCTCTGGAGGGCCAGGCTGACGCCTGCAGATTCTCTAGTTGGGCGGCAGCCTGGCGCTGCTTCCTGTCTGCGGTGCAGCGCAGGTCGTAGCAGGGTGTCAGGGGAGAGCTGGGCCCAGAGGAAGGAGGAGAGGGAGGAATCCTGGGGTTACACAGAGACGGCTTCTCATAAGTACCCATCCTTGACCCCTCACCTTCTTCCACCGGTGAAACGTTGCTTTTTAAGTTATCACTGCTGTGCTGCTCAGCAGCTTCATCCAGGAGAGTGAGATACTCCGAGTCTGTTGCAACAAGCAAAGGAGAGGATGTATGCCAGTGACTCCCAAAGCTAGTCCCAGGGTAACTATGTCTTTCAGGAGGAGACAGAGGAGAGAGGGTCGCTTCCTTCTGGTTCTTTCTAGCATCTGTGATGGCAGCTGGGTTGTCAGTTATGGCAACTCTCAGAACAGCAGAGCTGTTAGGCTGGCCCTCCGGGAAGTTTCTTTCACTTTTAGAGGTCTTTTTATGCCTTTTCCCAATTTTAGAAGGGGGTGGAGGCGGTAGGAGGTCAGATCTTGCTATCTGTGAGGCTTTGTGGGGAGTCGAGGGAGCAGGACAGGAGGGAGATGTGGCTACACTGGGTGATTTCTGGGCCTCTTGCCAATCCAGTTCTCCAGAGGGAGGAGATTCTATAGAAAAATTCCCAAATGGAGTCTTCTCGGAAATACCACATGAAGGAGAGGTAACAGGTTTCTTTGGAGAAGTCAGAGCTGTGTCCCCTGGTTTCTCTGGGCTTCCGACAGCATCATTCCACGGCTGCGCCAGCTGCTCTGCCTGAGACGCTCCGGAGCCACGGGGGAGTTGGCATTTCTGACTTGGAGGTGTGCCCACGAAGGCAGCTTGTCTTCGGACCCCTGAGGCTGCTGCCCTCAGAGACATTCGAGGAGAGTATCTGATGGGAGTCAGACACTCACTCCTGGTCTGGGCAGTTGATGAAACCAGGGATGCCGGACAGGAGGTGCTTTCTGGACTGGAATTCACCAAACATGGCCAAGCAGAATTCTGCAAAAATCTAGGTGGCTGACCACCTTGTCTTTGGGGAGTTCTCGGTATTTTTTCAAGAGGAGAGTGACCTTCTGCCAGGGAGTGTCCTTTCTGAGGAGTGGCTTTTCGTCTAGATGGTGAATGCCAGCCATGTGAGGAGTCTTTTAAGAACTCCCTAAAAGTGACCTGTTTGGCAGGGGTCATTTCTGCAGGGGATTTTTGCAGCGTTTCAGGAGTGCGCAGCGGAGTTCGTGGTGTATGAGGGAACTTTCTTGGTGTAGCTTTAGAAAAGACTGGAGATTTCCAGTAACTCTTCTCAGGAGTCTGTAAAGAAAAATGCTTATTTCAGTGCTTGAACATCATAACCCATGTTCTCTGAAGAGTGTTTTAATAATGTCTAAGATGATTAAAAAGTCAAATTTGGAAGATTTATAGCCAGCCAAAGGAATGATCTTAAGTTGGATTTCATATAGTGACAAGTTTCCACTTCCAAAACATGACCCAGATTTTACGTGTCCACTTTTTCTAGCACCGAGCACTGTATCCAATCTTAGTTTCTTCTCCTAAGACAAATAGTTTTAATAATTTGCGTACTACAGCTAAAACATGCTTTGCCTCTAACTATGTCACTCCACTACTCACAGCTATCTTCTTCTTCAATGAGACAACTATTTCTGATCTTTGCCTAAAGTAACCTTTCGGAGCCACATCACCTGCTGTTGATCTGCATTCAACATGTGCTTTTAAGTACCTGCTATGTGCCAGGCAATGTGTGTGCGGGAGGAGGCCCAGGGGGATGAGGTGGAACGTGGAATATATGGATATATAAGGCACAGCCTCAAAGATAACATCTCAGAAAGGAAACTCTCCAGCAAAAAACTTCCCTTCCTTCTTGCAAAAATGCAGTTAAACAGTCCAACAGGTAAGGAGGTCCGACACCTATTGTTTAATCTTATCTGATCATCTCAAGGGAGTCCTGGTCTAGTTGGCATTTCATGTGGGATACAGACAGATATATAGTATGGCCAATGCAATGACAGGGGCATGCATGGGACAATATGGGAGCACCAGGAGGGTTGGCTATCTAACCCAGCAAAGGGGAGAAAAGGGAATAGGAATAGCGAGTCAGGCCTTAAAAGAATGGGTGTCAGCAGGTGAAGACAAAAGGTGGGAAAGTCGGGGAGAGGGAACTTCAGGCATAGAAAACAGTGTAAGCAAAGGCACAAAAGCAAAAAACAGCAGTTGTGTGCATCCTGAGGCTGCTGGGAAGGTGGAGTGTGAAGCAGAGATGGCTGAGCAGGGATCAGATCATGGAGGTCTTTGCCTGTCCAGGGAGGAGAATGAATATGGTCCTATAGATCTGTGGTTTTCAAACCCTTCCCCACAGTTCCCTCCGTATCCTCCTCCATCCTCTAAGCAGTTTTTGGGTTTCCAAACAAAGATTATTATCTTTGAACACAGGGTTCCATTTTAGGAAAACTTAGAAAACCCTGCTTTAACAGATGAAGAGTCTGTAGAGCTTCAAGCAAAGTGATGTGGTCAGAGGAGCGTCCAATGGGGTCACAAAGGTCTCTCTGACCTCTGGGGACAGGATGAATTTGAGAGAGAAGAGGCTACTGAAGTGTTCCAGGCAGAACTGAACTAGGGCAGGAACTGCAGGGATGGAGAAGAGGGAATGGGTATGAGATAGTTTGTCAGTAAAATGGGCAGGACTAATTGAGTAGCCAGGCCTGAGGAGAGGGGGAAGTCCAGGATGACTCCCAGGTTTCTAACATGGGTGACTGGATCGAGTGGGCAATCTAACAGAAACAGATGAATGCTACTGCACATTTCAGAAGGATATATACGTAGTGTCTGATATAAATGGAAGATGAAGCCAAGAGAGTAGGGCGAGATCTTTCTATCTCCTCCCTGCCACCTTGGCCTCAGCCCAACTGCTACCTAAGTCCCCATACACCCAATAATCGTTCATTCAAGTCAACCCCAACCACCTCAAATCTCTGTTTTATCTTCTCTTCCCTACTGGACTCAGTGGTTTTCCTTGTCCATGACTACATGCTCCCCAAACTATCTGAAACATCATCGTAATTTTATACCTGAGAAGCTATAGGTATTTCAGAATCCAATGTGTTTCCTGAAGGCCTTTTAATTCGAGCTGACCCCTTCTCGGAGGGACTGATCATCTCAGACACTGCCCCGAAAAGAAGTCTCTTGGGAGATCGAATACTTTGGATTGGAGAATTTTCTCTTTGGTCTGCAAGGCAAAAACAGTGACAATATTTCATTCTTTTTCAACTCCTGTGCCCCCCACCCGCCTCCCGCACCAAATACCCATAAAACAGCCAGTCCATACGAGAAAGATGATAATTCTTTTAGAGCAAATAGGGGCAGATCCCACCTAATTATGACAGCAGTGCCAATAATTGCTGCCTTCTTGAATTTTAAGACTGCATATCAAGCCCAGTCCCTGTGTTAGGAGATGTAGGCAACTGAAATAATTTAGTTTGCAAAGACAAATATAAAAAGACATATCTGATAATCCAAGCTAATAATGATAAAAGAATGAAGGACAAACAGCACCTTCCACCTGGAGATGGCTTTCTGTAGGATCTGAACATATGGTAGAAATTACAGGTAATTTCCTCTTGAATGAATGAATTACCCACAAGGATAATGTGGACAGCCAGCCGTAGGAATCTAAAGGGATGACTCTGATAACGGTGGCCATGGATTGTTCATCTGGTCATCACTCTGAACCTCAAATATTTATACCTATTCTATTTCTCCAACGTCAAACTTCATTCTTTTCCCAACACTTCCCACCAAATCTGCATGGACCTCTGAAGACAGGTAGGCAAGCACTGTTACCTGACTTGACTTGCTGGAATGAGTGAACTCGTTGTATACTTCGAGACTTTGGTTGAGACACAGAGTAGAAGGAACCAGAATTTTTCCTGCTGAATGCCAATTGCTTGATTCGAGGACTTCGTCTCAAACTTACTTCTACAAGAACTAATCACAGTTAGTTCTGACAAGAAGAAATGCAAGCTTGATGTTTCCCCACATATTAAATGGGTAAGATTTAGATTTATGTAACACCACGTACAAGATGGAAATTTGACAAGCTATTGGCTTTGAGATCCCTGAAGTGAGACAAAGCTAAGAGGGATATGATACGTGGCCCCAACAAAGTACCAAAAAAACAAAAAACCCCCACAAAAACCAAAAACCAAAAAAACCCTGACCCCCCCCACTATAATCTGCAGAAGTCTCATAACCTGCCACCTTTAAGAATGATGTAGAGTGAAAAAAGGTTTGTGTAGTGTGAGTTGTTAAAGTTTAAAAATCACAGTTTTCATATTTATGTTATACATATTTGTATAGAAACAATACCTGTAAGAGTATTATTAAAGCTAAATGTTAATAGTTACTTCTTCTTTTTTTTTTTTTTCGGTATGCGGGCCTCTCACTGTTGTGGCCTCTCCCGTTGCGGAGCACAGGCTCCGGACGCGCAGGCTCAGCGGCCATGGCTCACAGGCTCAGCCGCTCCGCGGCATGTGGGATCCTCCCGGACCGGGGCACGAACCCGTGTCCCCTGCATCGGCAGGCGGACTCTCAACCACTGCGCCACCAGGGAAGCCCAATAGTTACTTCTTTTCTTTCTTTTTTTTTAAACATGTTTATTGGAGTATAATTGCTTTACTATGGTGTGTTAGTTTCTGATGTATAACAAAGTGAATCAGCTATACGTATACATATATCCCCATAACTCCTTCCTCAACAGACTTATTTCTAATTTGTGGGATTACCAAGTGATAATTAAATTTTTGGCTTCTTTGTGTTTTCTAATTTTTCTACAATAAACATAAACTACTTGACTAAAAGAAGTTAGTTTTTGGAAACCCCTCCTTCATCATGTACTTTTTTTTTTTTTTTTGCGGTACACAGGCCTCTCACTGTTGTGGCCTCTCACGTTGCGGAGCACAGGCTCCAAACGCACAGGCTCAGCGGCCATGGCTCATGGGCCTAGTCGCTCCGCAGCACGTGGGATCTTCCCAGACCGGGGCACGAACCCGTGTCCCCTGCATCGGCAGGCGGACTCTCAACCAGTGCACCACTAGGGAAGCCCCATCATCATGTATACTTTAAAAATAAGCCACAGGGGACTTCCCTGGTAGTCCAGTGGGTAAGACTCCACGCTCCTAATGCAGGGGGACCCAGGTTCAATCCCTGGTCGGGGAACTAGACCCCGCACGCATGCCGCAACTAAGGGTCCGCATGCCACAACTAAAAGATCCTGCATGCTGCAACTAAGACCCAGTGCAGCCAAAATAAACAAATAAATAAATAAATATATATATTTTTTAAAAAGCCACAGCACTTTATATCAACGTAGTAGTTTAGCTTTCACTCTGAATCCCATTTCTCTTGCGTAAAAATATTTCTTCTCCAGAAACTCTCAGTACATTCTGTGTAAAAAACCATTCACCAGTAAATATGTACTGATATACACTGTGGGCCCAGAGCTGTCATAATGTCTGTAAAATATCTTGGGCTACGCTGAGCGATAATACCAGTATAGAATAGCTTTCACAGAAAGCAGAGGAAACACAAAAACTGAGAACCCTAAAACAAAACAAAAGTAGGTAATACCATCTTCTCCTTTTTCCGGGGACTCTTCAACAACGTCAATTTCAGGACCAGGATCAGAGGACCTTGAGGAACAGCAATACAAGGATTATTCAACACCACTCATAAATGACACATGTCAAAGAGCTACAGGTTCACACCTCACAAGGTAACAAAGACCACAAGTGGTCTTTGGCAAGCACTCTCACACATTACTGTCAAGAATGAAATGGTAAGAATATTTTTTTTTGGAAAGCAGTTTGACAACATAAAGTTAAAAATATGTATACCTTCTGACCCACAAATTTCACTTCTTACAATTTACCATGTAGATAAACATGCACAAGTGTAAAATCCACACACAATGTCCAGATGGAGCCTTGACAAGAAGGAGTAGATGCACTTCTCCCCATTCTTCCTGTTATGTACAGCTAAGAACCCTGGATATTACATATAAAGGAAGCGTAAGACTCTCAAAGGTGGAGAGAAGAGGCTTGGGACTTTAGGACCTGAGGAGAGACAGGGCAGCGAGCCCCCAGTGCTCCTGGATTGGGCGCTCGACAACCTGACAACCCCGATACACCAAGAGGTGCAGATGAAAACTGCCCTAAGGAAAGCTAGCTCTCCTTAGCCAAAGAACCAGGAAAGAGGCAGCCAAGCAAGACAGAAACTTTCAGACCAGAACTGCCCTACTCCAACCAAGTGCCATGGCAAGCTGTGGTCCCACCACAGGACAAGTTGGGATCCCAGACTTCCAGCCTTGCCTGTCAGTGAGAATCCCTCCCTCCCCAGGTCAACACATGAACAGATTTTTTAATCAGGCAGTATGCATTCAATGGAATACTACTCAGCAATAAAATGGAATGAACTATTGATATATTCAACAACATGGATAAATCTCAATAATTATGCCAAGTGAAAGAGGCAAGACACAAAGAGTGAATTCTGTATGGATCTCCAGCCCCCATAAAATCTACAGAATGCTCTTTGGTTATAAGCAACACAGTTGAGACTAGAGTCACAAAGGTCATGAGAAGGTAAACATGGCCCATAAGATTAGGAGGGCTGTGCAGGTGTATGAAGAAGCTAGACAGGGATGTCATTTACCTGCCCTTGATCTGTCTATGAAGCAGCCTTCTGGAGATTTGCTTATGTACTGGAGTCTCGGCCACACTCTTGGTTAGCAGCTTGCGATAACCTAAAATGTAAAAAGGATAAATTTCACATAATCTTATCAAGAAGGAATAGCAAGGCAAAGGGAACAGTTTGAACTTAAATATGGTTTAATGCTTAGCCGGAGTGGCTCTTAATGGTCTTTTGGACCAAGGTCTAACCATAAGACTCAATTTAACATGATATAACAATTTATCAGCACTATTAGAGTTTAATAATAAATAAGCCAATGTAAAATATTATAAAATTTTAAGATAATATTCCTGAAAAAGTGAAAAGTTCTCATTTATTTGGGCTAACACATCTGTGCACCTACTTGGTGGTTCTTGTATTTATGATGAAATGAAATAAAGCATGGGAAAATGCTGATGTGTCATGCAATAAGATATTTAATATAACGATAAATCTAACTTATGCTCTGGCATAAGTTTTCTCAATAGAGTAGGTATGCAAGCTACTCATGGGAGGACCGGTTTTAAGGGAGATAAAAATGACTAGAAAGAGGAGTGATGTCAGCAGGAATGTGGAGTAAGGACCTCTTAAAAAAACTCTCCTCCAGGGCTTCCCTGGTGGCACAGTGGTTGAGAGTCTGCCTGCCGATGCAGGGGACACGGGTTCGTGCCCCAGTCCGGGAAGATCCCACATGCCACGGAGCAGCTGGGCCCGTGAGCCATGGCCGCTGAGCCTGCGCGTCCAGAGCCTGTGCTCCACAACGGGAGAGGCCACAACAGTGAGAGGCCCGCGTACCAAAAAAAAAAAAAAAAAACTCTCCTCCATTAAAGGAACGAGAACACTGGCAAAAATTCAAAATCAATTTTTCCAGAACTCTGGCAATTAACCAGTTTGGAACAATCCAGGGAGTATTTATTCAACAAAAGCAGCTGAATCTCATTAAGAATAGCAAGCTTTGTGAAACTTTAACTTGCCCCAATCCCAACCTCCTCTCCCTAGGCCTGTGGTAGCCTTGAGAACCAAAAGCCCATAATTACAGTGAAAACCAACAGCCCGGGAGCCTCTGGATGGAACAGAATGGGATCCAAGCTCCTCCAAAGCCCCATTCCCAGATAACTATTTGGCCTGTCTGGCGGTTCCCTGGAAAATCCCACTCGCAAGGCCTGTCTTTATTTGACCTGACTCAGAACTCATCCAATGCAAACAACTTTTTCCCAGGGAGCATTTACTGAAAACAATCAGCAGCAACTGTAAACATCACAGCTGCCTGAGGTGGTGATAACACTTGGGGCAAACCACAAGCTGACCAAAAGTTTAGATGGGAAAACTGGGGAGTGAGATGTCCCTAAGGGACTCTGCTGACTTCTGACACACTCCTGGGACCCTAAAAGTACATGTGTGGTAGGGCTGTGTGCATGCCCAGGATGGACCCAAGAAGGCCCTTAGCTGTCACCTCTGGCTGACCTTGAGGCTCTGGAAAACAGAAAGAGTTGTAAAATGTCTGGCTGAGTACTGAAGACATGAGCCAATGCACACATAAGGCCCCTCAGCAAAGGCTGGGAAACTTACTGGTTCCGGGCATGTAAGAAAATCTCTGTCCAAACCTTAGCTGACAACTAAGCTAACCAAGCAGAGACTTCAGTGGCTACACATGACAGAATACAGACTTCAAAGAATTAGTTCAGGAGAGTAAACAAACAAAAGCAGTAATGGTAACAACAAATCCTGCCCTGGAGCAGTGGCAATCTGATCGTCAGAGTTGACTCATTATATTATTTAAAATGTCCAGTTGTCAACAAAAAATATGAGACAAGAAACAAGAAAGAATGGCCCGTACACAGTGGGAAAAAAAGAATCATTCAACAGAAAGCACCCCTGAGGAAGTCCAGACATTGAATTTATTAGCCCAAGACCTTAAATTACCTATCGGAAATATGTCCAAAGGAAAAAAAAATCATATCTAAAGAACTAAAGGAATGTATGAGTGAGCCTGATGACTTGCCAAACAGAGAATGTCAATAAAGAGACATATCATTAAAAAACAGAACCAAATAGAAATTCTGAAGTTGAAAAGTACACTATCTAAAATGAAAAACTCATTAGAGGGGCCCAGCAGTTGATATGAGGTGGCAGAAGAAAGAATCAACAAAATTGAAGACAAGTAATTGAGATTATCCAGTCTGAGGGACAAAAAGAAAAAAGAAGAAAAATGAACAGTCTCAGACACCCGTACAACACAATCAAGCATAATAACATAGACACAGTGGGAGTCCTGGAGGAAGAGGAGAGAGAGGCAGAAAAAATATTTGAAGAAATACTGGCTGAAAACTTCCGATGTTGGATGACAGACATTACGTAGCCAAGAAGCTCAACAAACCTAAGTATGATAAAGTCAGAGAGATCCACACCAGACAAATCATAATCAAACTGTTAGAAGCCAAAGGGGAAGAGAGAATCTTGAAAGAATCAAGAAAGCAGTGATCCGTCATGTACAAGGAACCCTCAATAAGATTAACAGCTGATTTCTCATCAGAAACATAGGATAACAAAAAGGCACTGTGATGAAAGGCAAAGTGCTGAAAGAAAAAGACTCAAGGATTCTATATCCTCTAAGACTGTTACTCAAACATGAAGGAGAAATCAGCATATCTTCTCCACCCCCAAAGAAACACCCAAAAAACAACACTGAGAGAATCTGACACTAGCAGACCAGCCCTAAAAGTAATGTCGGTACTATAGGGAGTCTTTCAGGATGAAAGGAAAGGGCACTATAGAGTAACATGAATCCACGTGAAGAATTAAAGAGCACTGGTAAAGGCAACTATACAAATAAATGCAAAGGACAGAATAAAAGTATTTTTGTTTGTAATTCTTTTCTCCTTTGAGTTAAAAGATAAAGCAATGATTACAAATGTGCTGATGGGCATACAATGCATAAACATGTAATCTGTATGACAATATAGCCCAAAGAAGGGGATAGAAAACAGTTATACAGGAGCAAAGTTTTTGTATACTCCTGAAATTAAGTTGGTATTAACCTCAACTAGATAAAATAAGATACTTAATTGTAACCCCCAGAAAAAGTGACATCACATGAAACAGTGAAGTAGGAAGCTCTAGGGTTTGGTCCGTCCCCCAAAACAACTAGTAAACTAGGAAAAAAAATTATCAGAGTAAACTATTTTGGAACTCTGGAACCTGACTAGCACTTATGACAACCAGGGAAGTGCCTGATGAAGGGAGAGGCTGATATTTAGTAAGGAAATGACATGCACGAACCAGCTACCAGCCTCCTTTCTTCAGCCCTGCTGTAGCTGTGGGGACAGCGGCCCACATTCTAGGAGCAGCTGGTTGGTGGTAGGGCAGACAGTGGGGACCTTGTCTTCCAAATCTGGGGTTATATGGTTCAGTCAGTGTGCTTTGGAGAGTGGAATCCTGTGGGGCTGGTGCAGACATTCGCCTTGGTTTCTGCTCTCTCAGGCTGCAGCAGCTTTCCCCCACTGCATCTAACAGAAGATTTAGAGGGACAGGAACACCTTTTTGTTTTTCCCTTTTTGGAGCCAGACACTTAAGGAAATCTTTGTCAGGTCACTGGCTAACCACAGAGATAACAGAACAGAAACTTCAGTGACCACACAAGAAGGAATACACGCTTTGTAAAAAATAGTTTGGAAAAGGCACAAATGGACAGGCCCTCAATAAGCAAAGATCAGCAATTTCTCAGGAGTGGGAGAATTTGATCTCCAGGGTTAACCAACTGTAATATTCAGAATATCTAATTCTCAAAAAAGAATTACAAAGCATACAAAGAAACAGGAAAGTGTGTCCAGGAAAAAAATTTGACAGAAACCACCCTTGAGAAATCCCAGATATTGGAATCACTGGTCAAATATGTTAAATCAAATATTCTAAACATGCTCAACGAGCTCAAGGAAAAAAAGAACAAAGAATTAAAAGAAATAAGGAAAACAATGGATAAATAAAATGAGAATACCAATAAAGGGACAGAAATTATATAAAGGAACCAAACAAATTTTTGAGCTGAAAAGTACAATAGCTGAAATGAAAAGTTCACTAGAGGGGTTCAACCTCAGATTTGAGCAGGGAGAAGAATCAATAAACTAGAAGATAAGACAATCAAAATTATCCAATCTGAGCAGAAATAAAAAAGGATGAAGAAAAATGAACAAAGCCTGCTTAAGGGACCTGTGGGACACCATCAAGCATAAGAATATACAGACACCGGGAGTCCTAGAAGAAGAAAAAGGAGAAGAGAGAAAAGGGCAGAAAAAAGTCGGGAGAAATAATGGTTGTAAATTTGCTAAATATGATGGAAATATATAGGAACAGAGTGTATACTATTGAAACTAAGTCGTATTATTCAACAGGTTTAAATTTAAGGTGTTAATTGTAATCTCTGAGGTAAACACTAAGAAAATAATTAGAAAATATACAGAAAAAAAGATGAAGGGAATCGAAACAGTACACTACAAAAAAAAAATCAGCTACAAAAATGGCAGTAACAGAGAAATGAAAGAACAAAAGAGGTATAAAATATATAAAAAAATAAGTAGAAAATGGCAGAAGTCCTTCCTTATCAGTAACTACATTAAATGTAAATAGATCAAGTGCTTCAATTAAAAGGCAGAAATTGGGGACTTCCCTGGTGGTGCAGTGGTTAAGACTCTGTGCTCCCAATGCAGGGAGCCCAGGTTTGATCCTTAGTCAGGGAACTAGATCCCACATGCATGCCATAACTAAGGAGCCCGCATGCCACAGCTAAGGAGCTGGTGAGCTGCAACTAAGACCCAGCGCAACCAAATAAAAATAAATAAATAAATGTTTTTTTTTTTTTTTAAAAAAGGGCTTCCCTGGTGGCGCAGTGGTTGAGAGTCCGCCTGCCGATGCAGGGGACACGGGTTCATGCCCTGGTCCGGGAGGATCCCACATGCTGTGGAGCGGCTAGGCCCATGAGCCATGGCCACTGAGCCTGTGCGCCCCAACAGGAGAGGCCACAACAGTGAGAGGCCCGCGTACCGCAGAAAAAAAAAAAAAAAAAGAAAGAAAAGAAAAGGCAGAAATTGGCAGAATGGATTTTTAAAAATATGATCCAACTATACTCTGTCTATAAGCTCACTTTAGATACAAAGAGGTTGAACGTAAAAGGACAGAAAAAGATATTGTATGCAAAAGAGAGCTCGCATGGCTATATTATTGTCAAAATAGATTTTAAGTCAAAAAAGGTTCAAAAGACAAAGTTCATCATGTTGGTTTAAAAAATTCAATCCATTAAGTGATACAATTATAAACATATACACACAACTAACAACAGGGCCCCAAACTCTATGAAGCATGAAACTGACAGAATTGAAGGAAGAAAAAAATAGGTAAGTCAACAATAATACTTGGAGACTTTAATACCCTGATTTCAATGATAGAACATCTATACAGAAGATCAACAAGAAAACAGAAGACTTGAACACCACAAACCAACTAGGCATAACAGACATCTATAGGCATTCTACCCAAGAGCAGAACACACATTCTTCTCAAGTACACATAGAACATTCGCCAGAACAGGCCAAATGTTAGGCCATAAAACAAGTCTCAAAAAATTTAAGAAGACCAAAATCGTACAAAGTATGTTCTTCAACTACAATGGTATGAAATTAGAAATTAATAACAGAAATTTGTGAAATTAACAAATATGTGAAAATTTACACCCTCCTGAATAGCCAAAGGACCAAAGAAAAAAACACAAGGGAAATTAGAAAATATTTTGAGATGATGAAATTGAAAACACAACATACCTAAACTTACAGGATGAAGCTAAAGCAGCGCTTGGAGGGGAATTTGTACCTGTAAAAAGCTGTACTAAAAAAGAAGTCTGGGGAATTCCCTGGCAGTCCAGTGGTAAGGACTCTGCACTTCCATTGCAGGGGGCACGGGTTCTATCCCTAGTCAGGGAACTAAGATCCCACAAGCCATGCAGCGTGGTCAAAAACGAAAACAAAAAAGAAGCCTGGAACCCTCCTACACTGTTGTTGGGAATGTAAATTGGTACATTTACATTGGTACATAAACCACTATGGGGAACAGTATGGAGGTTCCTTTAAAAACTAAAAATAGAACTACCATATGATCCAGCAATCCCACTCCTGGGCATATATATCTGGAGAAAGCCATAATTCGAAAAGATACATGCACCCCAGTGTTCACTGCAGCACTATTTACAATAGCCAAGACATGGAAGCAACCTAAATGTTCATCGGCAGAGCAAAGGATAAAGAAGACATGGTACATACATACAATGGCATATTAGCCATAAAAAAGAAGGAAATAATGCAATTTGCAGCAACATGGATGGACCCAGAGATTATCATACTAAGTGAAGTAAGTCAGAGAAAGACAAATATGATATAACTTATTTGTGGAATCTAAAAAACTGATCAAATGAACTCATTTACAAAACAGACACAGACTCACAGACTTTGAAAACAAACTTATGGTTACCAAAGGGGAAAGGTGGGGGTAATTAGGAATTGGGAATTAACATATACACACTACTATATATAAAACAGATAATCAACAAGCTTCTACTGTAGAGCACAAAGAACTCTGTTCCATATTCTGTAATAACCTATATGGGAAAAGAGTCTGAAAAAGAATGGATATATGATAATGTGTAACTGAATCACTTTGCTGTACACCTGAAACTAACACAACATTGTAAATCAACTATACTCCAATATAAAATAAAAATTAAAAAAAAGAACAGTGGTGATAAACTGTTCAATGAGTGATGTTAAAAAAAAAGCATGTATTTTAAAAAATCAATAACAAAACCTTAATCTTAAAAAACTGAAAAAGATCAAACTAACACCAAAGCAAGTAGAAGGAAGGAAAAAATACAGATTAGACAGGAAGTGAATGAAATCAAGAATAGAAAAATAGAAAAATCAATGAAACCAAAAGTTGGCTCTTTGAAAAGATCTTTAAGTTAACAAACCTTTGGCTAGACTGACCAAGAAAAAATATACTACATTCAAACAACTATGAAAGAGAGAATAAAACTACCAACCTTACAGAAATAAAAAAGGACTATTAGGTAATACTACAAACAATTGTATAGCAGCAAATTAGAAAACCTAGATGAAATCAACAAATTCCTAGAAAGACACAAACTACTGAAAACAGACTAAGCAATAGAAAATATGAATAAACCTATAACAAGTAAAAAATGAAATTGTTATCAAAAAACTTCCAAAAAATACCCAGGACTAGATGGCTTCACTGCTGAATTCTACCTAACATTTAAAAAGAATTGGGGGGACTTCCCTGGTGGTGCAGTGGTTAAGAATCTGCCTGCCAATGCAGGGGACACGGGTTCAAGCCCTGGTCTGGGAAGATCCCACATGCTGCGGAGCAACTAAGCCCATGTGCCACAACTGCTGAGCCTGGGCTCTAGAGCCCGCAAGCCACAACTACTGATCCCACATGCCACAACTACTGAAGCCTGTGTGCCTAGAGCCCATCTCCGCAACAAGAGAAGCCACCACAATGAGAAGCCCATGCACCGCAATGAAGAGTAGCCCCCGCTCACCACAACTAGAGAAAGCCTGCGTGCAGCAACGAAGACCCAGTGCAGCCATAAATAAATAAATTTATTAAAAAAAAAAATTGGGACTTCACTGGTGGTCCAGTGGCTAAGACTCCATGCTCCCAATGCAGGGGGCCCGGGTTTGAACCCTGGTCAGGGAACTAGATCCCAGATGCTGCAACTAAGAGTTTGCATGCCGCAACTAAAGATCCTGCGCACCACAATGAAGCCAAAAATAAATAAATAAATAAATAAATTTAAAAAAATGGATATCATCAAAATTAAAAATATTTTATGTATCAAAGAACACTATCAAGAAAGTGAAAAGAAAACCCAACAGATTGGGGAAAAAATATTTGCAAATTGTATATCTGATAAGGGGCTGGTATCTAGAATATATAAAGAACTCTTACAAGACAAACAACCTAATTTAAAAATGGGCAAAGATTTCTCCAAAGAAGATATACAAATGGCCAGCGAGCACATGAAAAGCAGCTCAACTACATTAGTTATCAAGGAAATGCAACTCATAACCACAATGACACACCACTCTAAACCCACTAGGATGAGCAGAATCAAAGAGGGACAATGGAAGGTGGTGGCAAGGATGTGGAGAAATTAGAACCCTCATACACTGTTAGTGGAATATAAAATGGTATAGCCACTTTGGAAAACAGTTTGGTAATTGCTTAAAAAGTTAAACATAGAGTTACCATATGACCCAGCAATTTCATTTCTAGGCATATGCCTGAGAATTAAAAATGTGTCTACTCACAATCTTATATATGAATGTTTACAGCAGCATCACTCACAATAGCCAAAAGTAGAAACAACTTAAATGTCCACCAATTGATGAATGGATAAGTAAAATGTAGTTTATCCATACGATGGTATATTATTGTCAATAAAAAGAAATGAAGTACTGAGACATACTACACCATGTATAAACCTTGAAAACATTATGCTAAAGTAAAAAAAGCCAGTTACAAAGACCACATAATATGATTCCTCTTAAAAGAAATATCCATAAGAAATCTATAAAAACAGAAAGTAGACTGGTGGTTGCCTACAGCTGGGAAGACTGGGAGAAATGGAGAGTGACTACTAATGGGTAGGTACAGGGCTTCTTTCTGGAGTGATGAAAATGTTCTGGAATGTGTCATGATGGTTGCACAACTTTGTGAATATACTGAAAACCACTAAAAGTTGATTTTATGATGCACGAATGGTCTCAATTATAAAAAAGCAAAAAAAAACCCAACACACCAAAAGACTAGAAAATTGCTAGTCACTATCTTTCATTTTTGTTTAATTGATTTTATAAAATAGATGTTTGTCTGTTGTCTGTAGGGGTAACTAGAAAGGGAGGAATGAGAAAGACCAGGATTAATTCTTCATCTAAACTTGGAGGGAGAGACCCCAAGTGGAAAATTAACTGATGGTAACCAAAGAGGGGAGGAAAACATGAGATTAATGAGCCTCTGCAACAAGAGTCTGGAGACCGGTTTGGATCCAAGAATCCCCTTCTCTTGGTTACCCTAAAATGTAGTACCTTTGGTCCTCTTGAAGTTGTCAAGTTTATACTCTAGACCTTCCACAGCTGACACAGAATGGCTTCTAGGCAACCCCCGCTTTACAGATCTCTTTGAAGGAGAAATCATTTCCTGGTTGAAGAGATTTCTTCGAACTTTGGTCACTTCTGAAATCATTAAGAAAAAAAGAAAGTCAAATATTATCATTAATAAAAGCCACATGTGGGAAAACAAAGATATCCAAAACAGAGAATCTGCTTGAGGAAACTATTTTACAGGCTAACTGCTATATTCACATTTACTAATAGGATTTCCTTAAATAGTACACTCACGTGGTATATCAAAACTATTTACAGGACTTCCCTGATGGCGCAGTGGTTAAGACTTCACGCTCGCAACGCAGGGGGCCTGGGTTCGATCCCTGGCCAGGGAACTAGATCCCACGTGCATGCGCAACTAAGGAGCCTGCCTGCCACAACTAAAGGAGCCCACGTGCTGCAAATAAGACGTGGTGCAACCAAATAAATAAATTTTTTTTAAAAAACTTAAAAATATTTTTTTAAAACTACTTACATTTATAAATTTAATTTAAACCCAACCTTTCAGGAATACAAGGAAAGCCCACATCACTTAAATTAGAAGTTTTATTCACTGTAAAATGGACATAATCCTTAAGTAAGAGGTTGGATAATGTAAATCATAGTCCTTTTAATATATCCCAGTGTTACGATATTTTTCTCACATTGGAACTTTTTGCTGCTTTATATTCAGCGTCAAGCAGAGAAACTGTTCTTTTCAACCCCAGAGATTTCATTTTTCTTCTTTTGAGTATTTTACTAATTTGCTGGGATACAGTAGTCCCTCCCTATCTGCAGTTTCACTTGCCACATTTTCAGTTACCCGCAGTCAACTGCAGTCTGAAAATCCCAGAAATACATAAATCATAAGTTTTAAAGTTGTGTGTCTTTCTGACTAGTGTGATAAAATCTCATGCCATCCTGCTCTGTCCCACCCAAAACATGAATCACTCCTTTGTCCAGCATATCCCACCTGGTAGGCACTTAGTAGCCAGCTGGGTTATCAGATCGACTGTAGCAGTATAGCAGTGCTATATTCAAGTAACCCTTATTTTACTTAAATACCTCTTGTGCCCCAAAGCACAAAAGTAGTGATGCTGGCAACTTGGATATGCTGAAAAGAAGTCATAAAGTGCTTCCTATAAATAAAAAGTTTCTCAACTTAAGGGAAAAAAAAAATCGTATGCTAAGGTTGCTACGATTTGTGGTAAGAGTGAATTGTCTATCTGTGAAACTGTGAAGGAAAAATTCTCGCTAGTTTTGCTGTCCCAACTCAAACTGCAAAAATTATGGCTACAACGCATGAAAGTGCTTAGTTAAGATGGCAAAGGCATTAAATTTGTACAAGATATTTTGAGAGAGACCACATTCATGTAACTTTTATTATAGTATATTGTTATAATTGTTCTATTTTATTATGGTATTGTTAATTCTTACCATGCCTAATTTATAAATTAAACTTTATCATAGGTATGTATGTATAGGAAAAAACATAGTATAGGGTTCGGTACTCTCTGAAGTTTCAGGTATCTGAGGGTATTGGAACGTAACCCCTGTGGATAAGGGGGGAACTACTATATTTTAAATCCTCTTCCTAACTCCAGAGCATGAGAGTTGTAACCATCTAGACTCAAAGTTAGGAAAAATAGCTGAAGAGTCAGGAAATACTTGACAAAGCTAGCAGACTAGCATTTTAAACTTAATCTTAAGCAAGATGACCTGGTGGAGACTACTCAAAAATTCACCAAGAGTAAAAAAATTCTAAGAACAAGTCACTTAAATAAAAACCAAATAAACCAGGATCCACAAACTGGGAGGAGCCATTTTTACCCATCAATGACATAAACATTAAGGACACCAATAATGCACACCAAAGTTTCAAAAAAATGCTTCTCTATCTCCATTATAAAAGCCTCTGTTACCTGCCTTAGGCTGTCTATGAAACTGATTTACGGCCTGACAGCCAAATTTGATCTGTTATTTTCCATTTTTCCCAAATTTTGGAGAAGTTTAATTTCTATAGAAAATTTCAACATAGAATCATGGTGACTTCCACGGTGGCGCAGTGGATAAGACTCCATGCTCCCAGTGCAGGGGGCCTGGGTTTGATCCCTGGTCAGGGAACTAGATCCCACATGCATGTTGAGACTAAGAGTTTGCATGCCACACTAAGGAGCCCGTGTGCCGCAACTAAGGAGCTGGCAAGCTGCAACTAAGACCCAGCGCAACCAAATAAATAAATATTAAAAAAATCCAAAATCAAAAAAACACACACAGAATTGTCACTAAAATTCACCAACTGTCAACATTTGTTTTGTCCCTCCATCTCTCTCTCTCTACGTTTGTACAACTGCCCACCCCAGAACACTGGAGAGTGAGTTGCAGACATCATAACTCTTCAGTTTCCTGTATTTCAGCATGTATCTCCAAAGAACAAGGGCATATATCTAAACCATCTTCGAATTTCCTCTCATCGTCTCAGTAATATCCGTTATAGCTTTTTACCATACATTTAAGACCCAAGCAGGGATCATGCAGTGCACTTATGTCACACTTAAATTCCTTTTATCTAAACCAGCTCCACTGCCTCTTTTCTTTTTCGGCTTTCATGTTAATGGCATTAAAAAAATATTTTAGGGCTCCCCTGGTGGCACAGTGGTTAAGAATCCACCTGCCAATGCAGGGGACATGGGTTCGAGTCCTGGTCCGGGAAGATCTTCACATGCCACGGAGCAACTAAGCCCGTGCACCACAACTACTGAGCCTGCACTCTAGAACCCGCGAGCCACAACTACTGAGCCCGCGTGCCACAACTACTGAGCCCGCGTGCCACAACTACCAAGCCCGCGTGCCTAGAGCCCATGCTCCACAACAAGAGAAGCCACTGCCATGAGAAGCCCGCGCATCACAACGAAGAGTAGCCCCCGCTTGCCACAACTAGAGAAAGCCCATACACAGCAATGAAGACCCAATGCAGCCAAAAATAAACAAAAAATACATAAATTAAAAAAAAAAAATTTAGAACAGTTATTTTACAAAATGCAGTATTTTGAGACCGTGTGAACATCCTACTCCTCTAGCACACAGTACATGGACATATTTCATAAACCAACAATTACACAAAACTATAATTTTTAACTATATGCAACTGCTTAAATATATGTAATCAAAATAAAACTGTCACTGAGTACAACAAGGAAACAAAGTATACCTTGTACCGTGTCTTTCACTGGGAGTGGAGGATGCTGAAGAGTAGGGTGAGAATTCTCCTGAAAGATGAGAAAATCCAATAAGAAAATTTAAATAAGAATTCATTTAAAAGAATAAAAATTCCACAAGAAACCCTTTGATCCTTGCAATTCCTGGAAATATACACAACAAACTGTCATCAGCGATTACTTCTGAAGAATGGATGGTGAAGAGGCACTAACATTTAACTTCATATAATTTCAATTTTTAAACGATGTTTCTCTTTATACCTTTTATAAGTAAAAGATCAGGGAAACCCCATAATATTAGAGGATGGCTATATACTCTTAGGAACGTCTCTGTATAAAACTGCTATTTGGGGACTTCCCTGGTGGTCCAGTGGTTAAGACTCCACGCTTCCACTGCAGGGAGTGCTGGTTCGATCCCTGCTTGGGGAACTAAGATCCCACATGCCATGTGGCGCGGCAGGAAAAAAAAAATACCCACCTGCTATTTATTTGCTATTATAGTAGAGGATTCAAGTGCCTAAACTCAAATGGCATCTAAACAAGAGAACTGTTTTTAAAGATTTTGTTGCTGTTTTTTCAATTATGCCACTGTAATCATTAAAGAATAAACAGCCAAATAGGAGCAGAAACTTAACAAATGATATTCTTTTTTAACCAAAATCCTGATCTCAGTAAATCTGGTTTTAAAGAAGTTAACTTTCTAGGCCAATCTGAAACAAAAGTTTTCCAAAAGGAGTGCTAGAAAGGACTGCTAATTGTGTAAAATCTAGTGAGAGAGGTGGTCCGATACCTTTTGGACTTCATACTCTCTGAACAAAATCTCCAAGATAACTAAGATTTGCATCTTATTCACTCATACATATTAAGGTAACTAAGAAAGTGAACACCACTAACTCTTCAAAAGAAACCCCACCTCCAGTACTAAAGCACAGCTATAAATCTCTAGAAACAAACCACTATTGTAATGATTCATGCTTCTTAAGTGAGTTCTCCTAGAATTTTAACTCTTCTCATAATTCATGCAGTTCAAAAGTTTCAATGCATTTTTTTGTCTCTCTCCTTCTCTTAGTAAGACATTAATTCTTAGTAAATAGACTTCAGCTGGATTTCTTCTTTTGCAACCAACAAGTCCTAACATCTACTGCCACAGAAAAATAATTACCACCTGGCTTCATGAGTTTTTTTGTTTGCTTTTGTAACTTGTTATTGATGTAAAACATACTTACTGAAAAGTACTTTCTGGTACACAATCAAAGTCCTATTATGATTGTACATTATTTTTCAATGGCTTCTTTTGCTTATGTTATTATTTCATGAGTTTTCTTAACTACATTAAAGATTTTGAATTAACTTATTCATTCCTAACTTTTACTATTTTTTTCCCCTTAATATTACCTCTGTCACACTTTTGGGAAAAATGATTAATCTTTAATAAACTTATATTTCTTTATTCCTTAGATTACAGTTGTAGACACATTTATAAAAATACCTTTTATTTCTGTATCCTCCAATGCTCATTTCTTAAAAGTAAAGACACCGTGTTTCATTCTTATTTATTGTATGAACTCATGCCCAAAGTGATACCACTTTCTACCTCCTGGAAATGACTTACATTTTTCGTAGCTCTCTTGGATACTTTGGGAATTTCAATTTGTCGCAGATTTTGTGAAACCTCTGCAATGCTTTTATGTCTTATTGCATTTTTCCTTTTAAAAATAGAAAGAAACAGTCAATATACACTGAATACAGGTTACAGCTAGTTATATCAGAATGGAACTAGAGTTTAAAATAAAACACTTAAATAAAAGTCAGTTATCTTGAGGTTGGCCTGAACTTACAGTAAAACAAGTCAATCCCAGAATTTCTAAAAGTAACAACTATAAATTTAACTAGTTATGAACAATGAAGAGCATCATGGAAAATATACAAAGTAAGCTGAAACCCCAGGCTTATCTCATGGAAGGTTCCTAGTTCTTGGAGACCCCATGTGGAGAGTCAAGAGGGGACTGTGACTACAATACAAGACTATATGTTCCCCAGATAATATAGAGTGTCAGATGCTCCTTGTTAAGAACTCTAATAATTGGCTTCTGTGATTCAGACATAAGGGCAACTACTAATTCAATAAATTATAGACAAAGACAACTGGACTATGGCTTAAACATACCCCATACCAGAACTGTAACAGTGCAAGTAATTCCTTTAATTCCTTGAGCTCCTACCTTCTCTTCTTAGCTGATCTGGTACGAAGCTCCTCCAGTTGGTCAGATTCAGTGCCACCCGACACTGACCTATGAGCATTTGACATAAGAGGCACAGAAAGGGGTGATTTGCTCCCCTGCGTCATGGAGTCATCACTGAAAAAATCTGTAGGAAGGACACCAGCCAGCTTCTGAGGAATCACAAATCCTAGGCTGTTGTAAAGATTTCCAAGTATCTTTGGGATTGAATCAATATACCTGTGGAATAGATTGATTAAATATGGAACAGTCAGTCACCATTCCACCCTCTCTACTCCCTTCCTCACCCAGCATGAGAAATAGTCCTTACAATTCTACAATTCTGAGACAATACCTACATAAGTTCTTGGTAAAATTATTTTAAATTTAAATTAGTCATCAAACTTACAATTCCAAAATTTCTTCCAGAAACTTTGCTAGGTATGCCGAATCTTCAGTTAAACACACCATGCGCAGCAAACCTGTCACCTGAAGATTTCAGAAAATTACCACATGGCCTCTGCAGGAAGCTGAATGCATCTACAGCACATCCCCAGTGGCACTAAGCAGTATACTTGCCTCCTCCACTACTTGCTCCATTTCATCTATATGTTCATATACGGAAGGGCACTGCCGACACATCTCCAAATGAAGAAATACCTGGAGCTGGCACCTTGAGAGAAAAAAAAAAAGCTTGGTTATATCTGCTTTGAGTGTCACTTAACTGAAATGAAAGTTCCTTCCTTATGCAGAGATCTGTTTACATAAGAAATAACAACCTAAAAGAAGAGCCATTGCTTTCTAAATAGCAGTATGGTTATTAGGTAAACAGGTGTTGCAAACTGAACATTAGAACATTATAGAGAATCAGCTACAAAAGCCTCTTCAAGCAATTGGCAATCTATTTTAAACTGATATATAATCAGCCATTAAAAAGAAAAATGAAATAATTCAATTTGCAGCAATAGGAATGGACCTAGAGATTATCATACTAAGTGAAGTAAGTCAGAAAGAGAAAAACATACATCACTTATATGTGGAATCTGAAATAGGACACAAATGAACTACCTATGAAACAGAAACAGACTCACAGACATAGAAAACAAACTTATGGTTACCAAAGGGCAAAGGGCGTGGGGGAGGGATAAATTAAGAGTTTGGGACTAGCAGATACAAACTATGTTATATATAAAATAGATAAACAACGACATTGTAAAACAACTATACTCCAATAAAAATTTTTTTAAAAAGATAAATAAGGTCCTAGTGTGTAGCACAGGGAATTATATTCAATATCCTGTAATAAACCATAATGGAAAAGAATTTTTTTTTAATGAAAAATTAAATTGATACAAGTAAATCTTGGGAGCTCTGTTTTGGAGTAATGGTTTAAAAAAAAAAAAAGGAGACTTCCCTGTTGGTCCAGTGGAAAAGAATCCGCCTTACCATGCAAGAGATGTGGGTTCAATCCCTGGTCAGGGAACTAAGATCCCACATGCTGCGGGGCAACTAAGTTCACACGCCACAGCTACTGAGCTCGTGCACCTCAACTAGAGAGCCCACGTACTCTGGAACCCGCGCGCCACAACTAGAAGGAAGCCCACGCACCGCAAGGAAGAGCCGCATACTGCAACTAAGACCCAATGCAGCCAAAAATTTTTAAAAATTAAAAAAATCATAATAAATAAATCTTTAAAAAAATTAAAAAGGTAATTACTCTCTGACTTTATCTTCTTTATCCAGTTTTCCTATATTCTGTCGAAGACTTTTGCTAGTTTTCAAGAGGTTGTTTCTTACTTGATGTAGGCAGTTCATCTGAAAATACAAAATTAAATAGGAGAATATTAATATTAATGCTTATCATTATTTCTAATTTCTTCACAGCTGACTAATGCCCTAAGAAGGGAAGTACATCCTCTTTCTTTCATTTGAATGAAAAATAGTGTAATATTCTTTTATATTTTTTAAAAGAACATGTAGAAAAGTGTTTGAGAGCAAGTGGGCATGGATACAGCAAGCCTGTAGATTTGAACTTTCATAAAAGGAAGATTCCATAAAGTAGTGATTGAGAAGTCTAAGCAAAATGAATCAACATTTTAAAGAAATGTTCCAGGTGACTCTAAAGTGCAGCCAGGGTTAAGAACCACTGGCTTGGGCTTCCCTGGTGGCGCAGTGGTTGAGAGTCTGCCTGCCGATGCAGCGGACACGGGTTCGTGCCCCGGTCCGGGAAGATCCCACATGCCGCAGAAACGGCTAGGCCCATGAGCCATGGCTGCTGAGCCTGTGCGTCCGGAGCCTGTGCTCCGCAGCGGGAGAGGCCACGGCAGTGAGAGGCCCGCGTACCGCAAAAAAAAAAAAAAAAGAACCACTGGCTTAATTCATGCAGCTAACATGCAACTCAGATGAGGATAGAGCTTTCACTGGAAGGGAAGTACATGTAATTACTCCCACTTGGCCCATTTCCTTGATTTCTGCCTTCCCAGTGGACTATGTCCATCTTTCAAGACCTAGAATTGTGCTCACCCCCTCACTCATCATTTTTGAAATGTGCACTGCGTAACACATATTTTCCAAGACATATGAGCCAGACCCACCAACAAGCAACTAACAGTGTTATGACAAACAACAATATCCAGATTCCCTTACTTCTAATTCCTTGGTGCCTTTGGACTTTAGGAATGCTTTAATGTTTGAGATCATGTTCTGAGCACATGAATACAACACGATTTCTCCTGTGGCCACAGTCTTTTGGTAATTTTCATGTATGTAAGATAGTAGCTCCTCCTCAGTTTTAAAATCTGTGGGGAAAAAAAGTCAAATTGATCATCAGACCCAGCTGAAGTCATTGTATTGTTTAAGCCAGTGGTTATCAACTGGGAAGTTTTGCTGCCCAGGGACATCTGGCTATGTCTGGGTGGCAGTGACTAGTGGGGAGAGGGAGGGTACTACTGGCATCTAATGGGGTGGAGGCCAGGGATGCTGTTAAACATCTTATAGTTCATAGAGGATTATCTGGTCCAAAATGTCAAAAATGTTGAGGTTGAAAAGTTCAGAGTTAGTGATTAATTTTAAGGGTTTGCAAATCACATGTACATGTTATAAATTTAAGGATAACCAGTAATGGAGAAGAAATAAACTATACAACCTCCAAACTTAGCAGAAAGGAAAAAGATGCATAAAGAAAACTTGATTAATCCCATAGCCTGCTAGAAAGGCAAAACAACAATCGAAAGCACAAAATAAGACACTAAAATACACCCTAGCTTATCAGTAATCATAATAATTATAAATATTTATTTTACGAATACACTTGCTGGTTAAATAAAAGATAGAGGGCTTCCCTGGTGGCGCAGTGGTTGAGAGTCCGCCTGCCGATGCAGGGGACACGGGTTCGTGCCCCGGACCGGGAAGATCCCACGTGCCGTGGAGCGGCTAGGCCCGTGAGCCATGGCTGATGGGCCTGCGCGTCCGGAGCCTGTGCTCCGCAACGGGAGAGGCCACGAAAGTGAGAGGCCCGCGTACCGCAAAAAAATTATGCTGTTTACAAAAGACATACCCAAAACACGTGACAAAGAAACAGTGGAAATAAAAGAATAGAGGTATAATCACAAGGAAAACATAAATGATTTTGTATAGACCTAAAAAGAAAGCCTCAAAATATATGATGCAAAAATTGGCAGAACTGCAAGGAAATTTAGACAAATCTACATAGTGGAAGACTATAATACAATCATCTCAGTTATATATTCTTTTAAGTCGGAAAAAATTAATAAGGATTTTGAATATTCAAATATTAAGATGAATATTTATGGAACCAAGTACCCCAAAATTAGAGAATACACATTATTTTCAAGTACACATGGAATATTAACAAAACAATCACATATTAGGCCATAGAGTTTCAACAAATATTAAAGATTCAATATCTTACAGAACACATTGTGCACAGTCCAAAAAAATTAAAAGCTAATTACAAAAATAAATCATTCCCTTCTATTACTGATGTCAGAAAATACTTAGATGTATCAATGAAAACAGAATATAGCAAACTTATATAATGCAGCTAAATTTATACCTAAAGGAAAATTTATAGACAAATTATCTTTTTAAAGAAAAATTTAAAACCAAATTAGCTAAGGGTCCAAGACAAGAAATAACACAAAAGAGTAAATCCAAATAATAAAGAAGGCAATAATAAAGATAAAAACAGAAATGAATTAAGTAGGAAAAAAAGAAATGAGAGAGCAACAAAAACAAAGATGATTCAAGAAAATAAAGCAGAAATTCAAAATACTATTAAGAGATAAGGTTTAAGTTCAATTTTTCCATAAACATATCCAGTTATTCCTGCACCATCTGTTGAAGATTATCCTTGTCCTGTTGAATTGTTGGGGGCACTACTGTCAAATATCAATTTACCACTGTTGTGCAGGTCTATTTCTGGAAAGGATCTAGTCCAGAAATTATGCTAATGCCACATTGTCTTGCATTACTGTTAATTTTGCTCTCCCATCCACATTCTGGTATACCATACTAGCTCATCGAAGATGTGCTGTCTCACTCAAACTGATTATCATCTATGATCCAGTATTCCACAGGAAAAGAAAATGTTTAAAGAAGCAGAAAACATTCATTCCAGAATTTTCGAGAGAACTCAAAGGTGACATCAGGTAATTATTGCCCAAAGTTCATAAGCTATTGTCACAATCACCCCACAGTACTGGCACTGTCAGTGTGAGCTAAGAATGTACCCTGAGAATGAGAAACATACTGTAATTCAATCCATTTTTAAAGAAGAAGAAAGAACAAATAGGAAAATAAAAGCTACTGGACTAAATTCGTCTGCCTGACTTTGAAAGACCTCAATAATCCAAGCCTAGATTATTCACGAACCTTTTCCTTTCTCTTCATTCACAAATGTATAAAACTTCTTTAACCACTTAACTTCTTTAACCACTTAAAGGGCCAAGACACAGCCCTTCTTTGTGACTTTGCTTATGCTAATCCTCCATCTAGCACACACTTCTTTTACCTTTCTGCTTTCTAAACTCTGCTCATTCTTCAAAGTCTAACCTGGGCTCCACTGGCTCCGTAAAAGCCTTCTCAGTCTGTTCTGCTCAAGACTGGACTTTCCCTTTCTTGACTCCTGAATGTAAAATGAACAAGTATTACTTTACTTCCAAAATGAACAAGTATTTACTTCCAAAATGAACAAGTATTTTCTGTTACAGTCTCTTGGCTCTCTTATGTATCCATTTCACCAATTTGTTGTGTATATGAATGTGTATATATATATATATATATATATATGTTCATTATTATTCTTTGTAGCTGGATCATAAATCTAAGGAGAGGAAATTATCTTATTATTTACTGTACTCCCTATAACACACTTGTGGACATACAGTAGATAGCCAATAAATGTTCATTAAGCGAGGGATATGATTAAAACTTAAAAATATGAGAGTACAGAAGAGTAAACATGAATTTAGATACCAAAATGCAATGGAACTGAGGAATACCTTTAGGTTTAGAACTTCTTAGTGTTCTTCCTTTGTTTTCCAATTTATCTGCTGTTCTTCCATTGGCTATCTTTTGGATCCCTTTCTCCCCAGCTGTGTCTGGACTGCCATCTGGATGTAACTTCTGAGCCTTTACATTCAGTCTTGCAACATTCAGCATCTTTAAGGAACGGCACATGGTATTCATCTTCTGCCTCACTGGAGTACGAGGGACACCTCCTACCAAAACGACGTCGTGGGAAGGAAAGTAAAGTAACTTTTACTTCTGTGGAATCAAGAACTACTTTAATCCAGATGAAATATTCTGTGAAGGAATATTGAAATGAAGTATATCCATTCAGAATGATCTGAATTAGGTAGTTCTTGCATCTCTTTCTACCTACAACACAGGGTAGAAAGAGCTCTTTTTTAAACTGAAGTTTAGGAACTAAATATCTCAAGGTGATTTTTACAACTAATGCCAAAGAGACAACAGACAAATGCCAAACTGACTCATTTTGGTGTTACCCAGTAGTCACAGAGTTGTGATGAAACTCTTTTGAAAGGCAATTAAGCAGTCTGCATCCAGAGCTCCCTTTTCCATGAATAACTTGTTCATGGAAGCTTATACTAAGGAAATCACTCAAAGGTAAACCATATGCATGATGTACACTACAGTATTATTTATAATGGTAAAAACTGAAAACAATCTACATGTTCAACAACATAAGAAATTTGCAAATTTTGTTAAGCAATGAGGTAACTAAAAAAGCAAAGTAGCAGATAAACAAGTAATTATAAGCAGCACACAAAGTTGTATTTAAATTTCTGTTATAACTAAAAACAAAAATGGTTTAATTCATTAAGAAGGTAGGATTGTGGGAGATTCTTAAAATCACTATTGTACTAACATAATTACTTTCAAATATGACTTGTCCTTCTTTATTCAGTTACCATTTCAACTTCATTTTAAGGAATATCAATCTTTTAAAACACACAGTGTCAAAAAAGACTGTAAGAAACAGCCTTTCTATGTGCTTACGCTTCTTTTTGCTGTCTTCCTGATTGGACACAGTATATTCTTCACGAGACTTTCTCTGGTAGAGCTCAGAGAGGCAACGTGTCAATTCACTTTCAGTTTTGGAAGGCTCTTCCTTATTAGATGAGGCAGCCTGTAGTAACCTGTTAATAAGTCAAGATATCTAGTACAAAGTTGAAATTCTGATTTTCCAAAATGCTTTAAAAACAAAGCAACAACAGTATTCATTATCCTTTTAAAAGCTAATCAAAAGATGTCTCCAAGGGGCCTCCCTGGTGGCGCAGTGGTTGAGAGTCCGCCTGCCGATGCAGGGGATACGGGTTCGTGCCCCGGTCTGGGAGGATCCCATATGCCGTGGAGCGGCTGGGCCCGTGAGTCATGGCCGCTGGGCCTGCGCATCCGGAGCCTGTGCTCCGCAACGGGAGAGGCCACAACAGTGAGAGGCCCGCATACCGCAAAAAAGAAAAAAAAAAAAGAAAAGAAAAAAAAAAAGATGTCTCCACAAGATGCCTTCACAAGTATTTTTTCTCAGGAGGGAAAATGTCCCTCTTCTCATTTATGATTTGTATAAATTCAGGGGCAGAAGCTACCTGTTCACAAAACCATTAATGTATTAATACATACAGTATTGACTTTTATTAATAAGATTCTTCATGTCCTAGGGTACATGTCTCATTATGGCAACTATTCCACTCACTTCTGGGCTTCCATAATTTTGACCCAGTTTCCATACATAAAAGTCAAGATGATGTAATACAGTGTAGTGAGTATCAGAATAACTTTTGAGTAATTGTTTCACACTCTAGTAAACTAATTTGGGACTGATGAGCAGGGAAAGAAATAGGGCAGGGGAGATGATTAGTTATTAACTGCTTTCCCTCCTACAGCTAAATACCAGTCACTAAGGAAATAATGAAAATAGCACAACTTTCAAAATGTATTATTTCTGGGGCTTCCCTGGTGGCGCAGTGGTTGAGAGCCCGCCTGCCGATGCAGGGGACACGGGTTCGTGCCCCGGTCCAGGAGGATCCCACGTGCCGCGGAGCGGCTGGGCCCGTGAGCCATGGCCGCTGAGCCTGCGCGTCCGGAGCCTATGCTCCGCAACGGGAGTGGCCACAACAGTGAGAGGCCCGCTTACCGCAAAAAAACAAAAAACAAACAAACAAAAACCCCCAAAATGTATTATTTCTATTTCATTATCTTCCATTATCTGATATCATCTGACTTAAAAGTAGCAGAAAGTTATGGTGTCATTAGTTGAATTAGTTCATACAAGCAGCAGGTCTGAAGCAGCCTAATTCTCCTAAGTGTGCTGGTATGTCCTTGAGCAGTGAGGAGGGTTGCTTTCTCCCCGTTAATTTACTGTAACTGCTTCAGATTTTTTTTAAATAAAATTAAGCATCATGGACACAGAGAAAGCCTCACCCAATTTCTTCCCATCCCTTCCTCCCAGAGGTATTCCTAGATTCGTGTGTACCTTATTTACAGAGACATACATATGTAACAAAACGAACAAACTGCTGTTTCATATGTTGTAAATCTTATGAAAATGGTATCATACAACACCATCCTTTGGCAATTTTGTTTGCACTCAACATATTTTTCACGTGTTGCTCTGGTTTATCCAGTTTTACTAATCTATGTATAATATTCTATTGTAAAACTATACTGTAATTTATTTATCCATTTCCCTGCTGAGAGTCTGCTAGTCCTTTCCACTGGAAATGAACATTCTAGCACAGCTCTCCTTGTGTTTGTGCAAAAATTTCTTCAGTGCAGACACCTAGAAGTAGAATTGCTGAGTGTCAGAGTATGTGAAGTTTCTGCTTTACTAGGAACATTGTTCTCTAAAATGGTTGTAACCACTTTACACTTCTACCATCTAAAATGTGCTCATTTCCCACATGCTAATTTTTGACAACCTAATAGGTGTAAAATAGAATCTGGTGGGTTTTTCCATGTTGTGGTTTTAATTTCCACTTGCCTACGCTGGGTATCTTTCCAAATTACTGCTCTGTTGGATTTCCTCATATGAATTGCTTGTTCACAATTTTTAAAAAAATTTATTTATTTTTGGCTGTGTTGGGTCTTTGTTGCTGCACGCAGGCTTCCTCTAGTTGCGGCAAGCGGGGGCTACTCTTCGTTGCGGTGCGCAGTCTTCTCATTGCAGTGGCTTCTCTTGTTGCAGAGCATGGGCTCTAGGCGCACGGGCTTCAGTAGTTGTGGCTCATGGGCTCTAGAGCACAGGCTCAGCAGTTATGGCACATGGGCTTAGGTGCTCCACGGCATGTGGAATCTTCCTGGACTAGGGATCGAACCCATGTCCCCTGCATTGGCAGGTGGATTCTTAACCACTGCGCCACCAGGGATACCCCGCTTGTTCACATTCTTTGCCCGATTTTCTATTGGATTTCTTTTTTTTTTTTTTTTTTTTTTTTTTTTTTTTTTTTTTTGCGGTATGCGGGCCTCTCACTGTTGTGGCCTCTCCCGTTGCGGAGCACAGGCTCCGGACGCGCAGGCCCAGCGGCCATGGCTCACGGGCCCAGCCGCTCCGCGGCATATGGGATCCTCCCAGACCGGGTCACGAACCCGTATCCCCTGCATCGGCAGGCGGACTCTCAACCACTGCGCCACCAGGGAGGCCCTGGATTTCTTATTTTTAGGAGATCTGTACTAACTTGGATACTAATCCTTTGCTGGTTATATGGATTACAGCTACCCAAGTCTATGACTAGTCTTCATCATATAAACATTTTAAAATTCATTATAGTCATATATGTTCCATCATGGTTTGAATTTTTTAGGTCTTATTTGAGAAATCCACCCTTAGCCTAATCTTCTTCTCTAGTGTTTCTCCTTCTTACAATTTTAAAGTTTTTACTTTTCACGTTTGGTTTTTTCAGTTTATTTGGAATTTATCATTATGTCTGCTGTGAAGTAGAAATCTAATTTTTTATCTTTTTCTTCTGGATAGCCAATCAACACCACCATTTACTGAAGTCTATTCTTTCCCTGCTGCTTCTACTCCACTGGTCTATCTGTTGATCCTTGCACCGATACCACACTATGTTATTTACTACAGCCTTATGGTAAATTTTGCTATCTCATATGGGAAGGTGCACCTGTTATGCTCTTAGCCTTTTTGAGCTGTACCATGTCCATGAATCAGAAGACTCATTATTATAAGATGTCAATTCTTCCCAAATGGACCTATAAGCTCAATACGCACTCAATCAAAAATCCTAGCAGGCTTTTTCTGGGTGTGTGGAAACAGGCTGATTCTAAAATTTACATGGAAATGCAAAGTGTCTAAAATAGCCAAAGCAATTCTGAGAAAAAAAAAGAACAAAGTTGAGAGGACACAGACTACCTGATTTCACTACTCAAGATAATGTGGTATTAACATAATTTCTGGACTAGACTCTTTCCAGAAATAGACCTGCACATTGGTGGTCAACTGATTTTGACAAAGGTGCCACAGTGATTGAGAAAAAGATTGTCTTAACAAATGGAGTTGGAACAACTGGGTATCTTTATGGGAAAAATAAACCTCAAATTTACTTCTTAATATTTTGAATTCCTGCCATATCTTTTACATTTCCAATATTATTTATGACTGCTCATACAAGTAGCTCAATCTTGCTATAGATTATTTTATTTGGCTTCTCAAAGAATCATCTTTTTTTTCTTGATTTCTATTTGATTTATTATTTTTATTATTGCCTTCTTTTTTTAATTTTTGGGTTTACTCTCTTGTATTAAGTGTGTCGGTCTCAGCTAATTGGTTTTTATTTTTTCTCTTCAAAAGATACTTTAAATTTCCCTTTAAGTATAAATTTAGCTGCATTATTCAAGTTTGCTATTTTCCTTTTTTATTGAGATTTAATACTAAATATTTTCTGACATCTATGAGTGTATTTTGTTTTTGTAATTAACTTTTTCTAAATTTTTAGTTCTGATAAAATATACAACATAAATTTATCATCTTAATCACTCTTAAGTACAGAGTTCAGTGGTATTAAGTATATTCATAATACCATCATGTCCGTCCATCTCCAGAATTCATCTTGTAAAACTGAAACTCTAGGGGCTTCCCTGGTGGCACAGTGCTTGAGAATCCGCCTGCCAATGCAGGGGACACGGGTTCGTGCCCTGATCCGGGAAGATCCCACATGCCGTGGAGTGGCTAGGCCCGTGAGCCATGGCCACTGAGCCTGCACGTCTGGAGCCTGTGCTCCGCAACGGGAGAGGCCACAACAGTGAGAGGCCCGCGTACTGCAAAAAAAAAAACAAAAAAAAACCCCCTGAAACTCTATACCCATTAAACAATATTCTCCATTTGTAATTAGTTTTTAATATTATTGGACTATACTCAGAAAAGGTGGTCTGTTAAAAACAACAACAACAAACTCACATGCAGATAACTGAGAGCTGACTTCAATAATCAATACCCAGAGAAAAAAATAAGTTTTACCAAAATGACTCCATCAAATTTGAACTGGCACCACTAAAGTTAGAGCAAGGAAACCACTTCTCCACAACAGAGGAATTCCAGGGAGCTGTGCGGCCAAGCTCCTGCTGGGCCCATTCTGGAGTAGGCGGAGCTACAGAAACAAAGGAGCAGAGATGGAAGAGGAGAAGAGGCATTAGAAGCAAAGCAGAGAATTCCAAGCACTTGCTCCTCCCTTGGACTGATTGCATTCTTCCAAAGACATAAAAAGCAGCATCATTAACAAATGTTCCTTCAGCTGCACCCCCACTCCCAACAGGCCTATGTTGTCTATGAAAAATGTGCAAACACGGGCTTCCTGAATGTTCCTCAAACACACCAGACACACAAACCTTGGCACTTACTGTTGCTTCTACAATGTTCTCTCCCTATCACTTCCTTCAAAGCCTTTGCTCAGATATCACTTTTTTAACAAGGTCTGTTTAAAATAACAACCCTCCTATCGTTTAACACTCCCCATTCCTATTTCTCCGCTTTATAACTATAGCACTTAACTCTTTCAAACATACATATAATTTCCTTATTTAATTTATTGCCTTGTCTCCCCTGACTAGATAAGTTTCTTAAGAACAGAGACCTTTGTCTATTTTGTTCTCTGATGTACTCCCAGCCCCTGGAACAGAGCCTGGCATACAGCAGGCACTCAACAAATCTATTGAGTAAATATGAATGGAAGAAATAACAAATTGATTATATTTATATCTATCTAGCATAAATAAGGTTTGTATCATATCAGTAACAGTGCAACAAAGTGGAAGGAAGACAGAATCATAACAGTTTTACATGTAGTCTTTATTAAACATATTAAAAACCAGGTTTCCTCTTATACTTTCAATTTCAAACTGGTTTCACAGAGCCTTTGGCCTCCTCAGAAGTGCCTCAGGATTTCTATAAATAATGATTTAAACTGCCAGAAATATTGTAGCCTACTTTTATCTATTTTATAACAGATATTGGGCTCTACTAAGAGCACATTGAAAAAAAGTTATGTTGCTAGAAAAGATGGTATACCACTAACCTAGAGTATGGTAGTTATTGCTTCAGAAGCTTACCTGAGGTAGCAGGATCTTCAGGTGAATTGTGAATCTGATTCAATACACCATCCACAACCTCAGAAAAAAGGGAAGCTGAAGCCTGGGGGCTCTCTGCCACAACCGTTTGGAGAAAATGTCTTTGAAATTCAGTCTCCTTGGTGTGGAACACAGTGAGAATTGTAGCACTGGCAGAGAAGGGGGAAATAACTCCAGTGATGGGGGGCCAGCCTTCACCAGGGTCCACACTGGTAACCTACATAAGAAGATCTAATTAGTTGGGAATATTGTTGACATATGTCTAAAAAGGCATGTAGTTTAGTAAAAGACAGAATGATCGTTTCATCCAATGATTAATATAAAAGAGAAAACTGGAAAAGACAGACTTCATGGATATTAGTGCTAGAACTGAACTTACTGATCATCTAATCCTAATCCCTCAATTTACAGATAAGAAAAACCTAAGGTTATTAGGAATATTTACTAAGCACTTATTATGTACTTATTATAACTCACTGGATTTCCATAACCACTCTGAAGTAAAAATGATTATTATCGGAACTTCCCTGGCGGTCCAGTGGTTAAGACTCTGTGTTTCCACTGCAGGGGGCATGGGTTCGATCCCTGGTTGGGGAACTAAGATCCTGCATGCCATGAGGCACAGCAAAAAAAAAAAAAAGATTATCCCCATTTTATAGAGGAGGAATTAAGGTTGAGGAATAAGTAACCTGTTTGTCACCCAGTTAATAAGAGGCAGAAGACAAGAGTGTATGAATTTGAAACCCATGCCCTTAACCAGGAATCAATTCTACCACTTAAGGGGATTTATTCAGATCACATGGTGGGCAGCAGAGCTGAGATCTAATCCAGGTCACCTGACGCCCTGACTCCAGTGCTCTGTCAGAGCACATAACTCTTAGAACAACATCTGTCCAAATGACTACTCAGTTTTTCTCTGGAATGTTTTACAGTGGAATCCAGAAGATAAAAGCTTTCTGAGCTTACAAAAGCAAAAGACAAAGTAAGGTAAGGAATTACTGGTAGTTAAAAAATTAGCATCACCTTTATATCAAATCTGGGTATGTATGTATTCCTTTTCAGAAGACATTACTAAATTTGTATAACTACTAGACACTAGTATATCTAATTTTACAACGTAGGGTTTTTAAAAAAAATGAAATATATTTATTACGTAAAAGTAATAAATACATAATGCAACATTTAAAAAATGAGAAACCACCCATCACTTCACTGCCCTAATATAATCATTCCATTTGGCCCACTGCCTCTTCCCTATGTGAATATAATTTGGTTTAATTGGATTCAAGGTACATGCAATTTTTATAAGCTGTTTCGTCATTAATGAGCATTGTCACGATGCTATAATACTTGCAAAAATATCATCTGTTTCACTGAGACTGTATTATGTAGGCACTCCTTGGCTTTTCATAAATGCACTTATTTCACTTTACCAGTGTGTTATTAGACCAGAATAACTTGCCACGTGGAAGATACCTACCAGATGTAACTCTTCAGCAGTCAGGCTGTTTACCAGCTGCTGAAATAACATCCTTTGGGTTGATTTGTTACCCTCTGGACTTTGTAGCATCCAGCTATCAGTGCCCAAAGTGCAGCTTGTTGGGAGGGACCACTGGGTCACTGTGCCTTTTAGAAAAATTCTGACTGGTTTCTGAAAATGTTTCTGATGCATGGCCAAGGGTTCTAGAGTAACTGTCCATGTTTCTTGAATCTCTTTGCCTGTTAGAAATAAAGAATATTGAAATTCTAATATAAGAAGTAGCTCCTAATAAGAGATTTAATAGTAAGAAAAAAAAATTAGATTGCCAGCCGAGGTACTAGTATTGTCACTTAGTTCACACTTCAACCCTCATTCTACTGCTATCATAGTAAGTTCATTCAGTTCTATAGGAAAAGCTGTATATGACTGGAATTACAATGGTGTGACTTGATTTCAGAACTTCTCAATAATTATGACTTAGAAATAAGTATTCAAGCAATACACACACACAAAACCCACTGCTTCTTAAATCCATAAAATACAGTGCATCCTATCTTACGAGTTTAAATTCTAAAGACCATGTAAGACAAAACTGCTTTCCATGAAGAGAGGTGAGGTTCCCTTAACATCTTTCTTTCACTACCAAGCAGTGTTTCCCCGGCTTTAGTAAAATCCTGGCTGAAAGTTTCAAAACTACTCTTGAAATTTCCTTAAATTGTCCATAGTGTATAATATAGTTTTATGTACATATCTGTATATGGTATTATTTATGTGACTACATAATGATTCAGAAATTAGATTCACTATATAGCAAATCATATGATAAAGCAAATTTATGAAGATTCCAACATGTTGGCTCTTCCTGGTACCAGGCACCATTTTCTGCTTCAGTTGACTAATTTGTTATTTCTTCTCTGAGTCAATCATTGATTTTCTATGATCTTCAATTTATCAATCTCTTTTATGAAGCAGTGAAACCTTACTACCCATTTGCTTGGGCACCTGAACAATATTATCCTTCTTTGCAAAAAGTTGGGAAACTCTTTAAAAACATTCACTTGTCCTTTTTACATGGGCTTACAGTTGTACCAAACTTCAGTCCTTTCCTGTGGTATCTCTGATTTTGCTTAGATATCTTTCAATGACAAGCGTTAATGGAGTGCCTAGGCTGCTGGAGATTCTAAATTCTAAAGAATTCATGGGCCTGCCTTGCAGAAATGAATGAAACCCAGACCAACCACCCCATCACCACTCCTCCCCCGCCCCCGGCCCCAAGTATTAGTTGCTTACCTTCAACAGGGAAAAATAATGTTCCTTCCACCCGTGGAAATGAGGCTTCATACTCAGGAGAATTACAGAGCAAACAGTTTAAAGTGGAATCAGTTGGCAGAGTTGAAATCCATGAAGAGAGGTGAGGTTCCCTTGGCAGCTTTCTTTCACTACCAAGCAGTGTTTCCCCAGCTTTAGTAAAATCCTGGCTGAAAGTTTCAAATGGCAAGACAGTGCCTCCTACATGGTGGAGCAGTTCACATACTGTCCAGTACCCAAGGTGGTCCGGAGATTCCCACAACTAAAATAAAAATTACAAAGAATCTTGGGTTATTGTAAGTTAGGCATTCATAAAGCTAAGGGAAATCAGGAGAAAGTAAAGTTGATATGTACATTAAAGGATCAAATTACACAATTAATGTATTTGTTGAACCAAACACAAATAATGGCCAGCATCCCATTACTTGCATAACTGCTATATAATATGCCTTCAAGAAAGCACCTATTTAGAGAAAATAGCACTTCAATTCTATCTTCTGTCAAGGAACAGAAGTGATGCAACTCACGAGGGATAAATCATAAAACGTTAGAAGGAATGCAAAATCATTACACATTAATAAAAAAAAATCATGTCCTCCACAACACAACAGCGGCCAAGTGTCACAGGAGAGAGGCAGGAGCACCTCCCTTAGAGGGTGATCACCACAGACTCACCCACCCTGCCTGCACCCACGGGTCTGTGTGGAGACCAAACGGGTCTTCTCAGTTCTATCTTCAGTGAAAGTCTGGACTCTTACTGCAGCTTACAGTCTGTGCTCTGCCCCCAATCTTTCCTTTGTTTTAAGAAGTATTCTTCGAAACTACGTATCCGACCATGCTACTTCTGTAAAAACTCTGAAGGGCTTCCCACTGCCCTACAGTATAGCCATAAAGCCCTTTACAACCCAGCTCTAAACAATATTTCCAAACACATTAATCTTCCCTCATCCATCCCTACCTTCCAGGCACACTGAACCATTTGCTGTTTGCTGAACATGCCACATTTTACAATGCTTCCGTGTTTTTGCTGGTTCTGTTTGCGGTGTATTCCCCTTCCATCTTCACCAACTGGATGCTTATTATACTTCATTATCTAGCTCAAACCCTGCTGTCTCTGTAAAAGCCATTCCTCACTCCTTCACACATAGCTGATTCTTCATCCAACCTTCTTTCAGCTAACTTTTATTGAGCAACCTTTATGTGCCATTGAGATAGGCTGGGACATGGGACCCTTTACTGGAGTGCTTACACCTGGACAAACGAATACAAAGAAACTATAAGGGACTAAAAATAATTGCATGCAGTCAGGGCAATTATGAACAATAGGATACAAAAAGGCCACAAATCAACTGCCATTTCTGAGGCGCTGAGAGCAAAAGCAGAGTGCTGAGCATGATCCCTGCACACAGCACCAAGGGGGTACACAGACCACCTAAGCTGCACCTCCTGCCCAGCCCACCAAACTGCTCCTACTACACCCCCATTTAAGGAACCAGGCCCCCACCCCTCTCTGGGGAGTAGGGAGGGCCCGTTTCTTGTTCTTGCCCCCTTGTGCAGCACGAGTCCCAGTAAAGCCTTGCCTGAATTTCTCATCTGGCCTCATATCAATTTCTATTGATTAAAGAGTCCAAGGGCCTGAGCGCACGCCCGTGGGCGGGCCGGACTCGGCGCTCGCACCCCCTTGGACTGTGGCCCGGCGCCCGCTCCGCCTTCCGCTTCCGACGCGCGGTCGGTGGAGCCGTTGTACGTGCGGCAATAACATGTCGGCCACGCTGCCTGCCATCGTGCCCGCCGTCCGGAAGGCCACCGTCGTGGTGATTTTCCTTCATGGATTGGGAGACACAGGGCATGGGTGGGCAGAAGCTTTTGCGGGTATCAGAAGCGCCCACATCAAATACATCTGCCCGCATGCACCGGTTATGCCTGTAACATTAAATATGAACATGGCCATGCCTTCTTGGTTTGACATTATTGGGCTTTCACCAGATTCACAGGAAGATGAAACTGGAATTAAACAGGCAGCAGAAACTGTAAAAGCTTTGCTAGACCAAGAGGTGAAGAATGGCATTCCTTCTAACAGAATTATTTTGGGAGGATTTTCTCAGGGAGGAGCTTTCTCTCTGTACACAGCACTGACCACACAGCAGAAGCTGGCCGGCGTCGCCGCTCTCAGCTGCTGGCTGTCCCTGCGGGCTTCCTTTCCACAGGGTCCTATCAGTGGCGTGAATAGAGACGTTTCTATTCTTCAGTGCCATGGAGATTTGGATCCTTTAGTTCCCCTAATGTTTGGTTCTCTTACTGCTGAAAGGCTAAAGACATTGGTAAATCCAACCAGTGTAACCTTCAAAACCTATGGAGGCATGATGCACAGTTCATGTCAACAGGAAATGATGGATGTCAAGCAGTTCATCGATAAACTCCTACCTCCCATGGATTGACGTCACTGAGAGGCCGTGTGGAGAAGCGCACACCAGCAGCGTCGTCGTAGAGTATAAAGTTTTTTCTGCGCCCGATCTTGAAACCTCTGATGTTTGCAGTGTTAAAATGTTTTGCAAATACACACCAATGACACAGACTAAATAAATCTCCTCATGGGAGATTTATGATCTTTTAAGTTTCTATGTTTGTATTTGTATAACATGATCCAGAATATATTAGTATTAAAATAGGTGAAGCAGCTAGCTTCTTTCTCTCCTATGTAATTCAGCAAAATAGTAAAATACTGTAACCAGATTTTTTTATTACATCACTTGAAAATTATTAGTATGCTTAATGAAAACTTGTTCGGGTATAAATGAGCAGTTAAGACATAAAAAGTCTATGCGTGCTGTGACTTAAGACTCTGGACTTATTCCCAAAGTACTTAGTCACCATGCAGTATCTGTATTTTTATATATGTGTTCATATGTACTTAATGATTATAATGCGTAATAAGAATGAGGTGTTATTACATTATCCCTCAAATAGGGATAAGGCTTCCAAGTGTCAATAAAAGGAAACACTGCCGTCTTCAATTAACGGCCCTTTTATTTTGGGGACCAGGTTTTTCTTTCCTGAATATAATTTCTATTTAATACTCTTTTTTCCTCTCTAGAAAAGAAATGTGTTCTTTCTTCTTTTTTATCCTTCATAACAGAGCAAATATTGCCTACTTGCCATGGACATCTGCTGTCAATATGTGCTGTAATTTGACATTCTGAATCACAGACATGACGGCACTGAAAGTGTATTTGTACTTGTAGAAAGAAGCCAGACATCCCTTCAAAGTTTCTACACTACTTCTGAAACTGTACCTTTGTCTGCAGTTTAGGCCTGCAGAGTTACTCGAATCTTCAGTCCAGGTAACGAGAATAATTCTGTGGTTGTATTTTTCTGTAATTAGCTGAAAGAATAATTAGGTCATATTCTAGTATGTTCTGAAATATTTAAGACTGATCTTACAAACTGTAATTTCTAAGATGATTTGTTCTAAGATGATTCTCCTCACAGCATAGAGTTTTAGTTTACTTATTTTGCACATATGTTTGAAACCGATTGCTGTAGGAAATGAACAATCCATTTGAAAAATTTGCTTTACTTTTATCTGCCAGTGGACTTATTTGAAATTTTCACTGCAGTCAGGGAGGATCTTTTTAAGTTAGTTTCTGTGCAAACATAAAAGTAGCAATTATTTTATTTTAAATAGATTTTTCAGATTATTGGTTAACATTATTTGAAAACAAGTTTATGGGTAATAAAAGTTAGTCAGAACTCAATACATATGGTGTAGTTACCATCCAGTTTAATATGTAGCAAAAATATATGCCTGATGTTTCTAAGCTGTTGTTAATTTTTCTGCTGTATTCCAACTGACTAGAACACCGTTAGGAACGCATCTTTATAAATGGGTGCTACTTGATGATGGAAATGATTTCGTATGGACAGTGTAGGATGTTAATAATGAAGCCATATGTTTATGTCTGGATTTACAGTTTTTAAACAATCATTTACTAAGTCATTTTGCTTTTATCTTGAAGAATATAAACTGTTGTTTCACGTACACAAATCAGCAAGATCTAATTTATGGCAAGAAATATTCCATTGAAATGTGCTGTAACATGGGAAAATGTAAATCTTTTTCACGGTTTCTATCAATGTGAAATAAAATGTAATTCTGAAAACAACAACAACAAATAAATAAATAAATAAAGAGTCCAAGGACCCAGGATGATAATACCATGAACTAGCAAGACATAGTCCCTGTCTTCTATGATCTTAAAGTCAAGGGTGGGGTGAGTAAAAAAGCAATAACATGAAATATTTAGCTCAGAATCACAATATACCACGACAATATGCAGGTACTATGGGAACATAAAGGCGCACCTACCCTAGAATACGTTGATCATGCTGCTTTGCCTACTCCACAGGTGAGCTGACAACTGTGAACCACAAATTGCTATGTGAATGTGAAAAATTAGAACTAGAAGGGTCTTCTAGGTCCTCTCCAAACTTTCCATTATATTGAAGTTCAAAGGGTGCCCAAGTCCACAGCAAGGCAATGATAGTCCAGTCTAAGAACCCACGACTCTCTTGGATAGTGCTTCTAAAATGAGGATCGTGATGCTGATGAACTTGGATGGACCCTATGACGAATCAACTGAATGGTTTAAGATCAGTGTTAAAGAAAAAAACCAGGAAAGAAAGTATCAGAGCACAACAGAAACTATCACATGTAGTGAAGATAAGCAATGTACTGCCAAGCTTTTGTTTTGGTTATGCCTATCAGTTTGGAAAATGCTGTGATAGATTAATCAATTAGTATTTGATGTTACCACCCATATAGCCACACCTGTGCTCACTGCTAAGGGGGAGAATGGTAAACCAGTTCAGGTACCATAGATCCTGATTAGGATTTTCTGCCAAAGGGAAACAAAAAATTTGTTGAAATTATTTCAGTCAGAGGACCAGCCAGGAAAAAAAAAATTGCTTGGCAAATGAAAAGTAAAACTTTAAAAGGAGCTGAAAAGGACATTAGCTTTGATTAAAAGTATATGAACATGATAAAAAAAAAAAAACCACAACCAGTATATAGATTATGGCTACATTTTTCATTTTTATGTACATTATGGGCTAAGTAACAGACAAGTCCTAGTGGTAGTTTCAACTTTAGGGATTTATAAATGTCCACAAGACTATAAGCTCCAAGACAGCAGGGACCACATCTGTCTGGCTCACTAATGGTGCACCCAGTACTCAGCATACCTCGCAGTTGGTTCAACAACAGATATGTATTGAGTAAATCAGAGGCATAAAGTGGAAAATGTGAGAGAGGTTTCTTATGCTCCCTTCTATCCTCTATCTTTGCAAGAGTACTGTGTGCTTGGATTCCCTCCTCCTTGACTCTGTTTCTCCCAGTCTTACTTCCCAGACTGTAAGCTCCACATGACAGACCCTGGAATTTCTCTTCTCTTCTCTCTACCCTCATAGTGAGAGCTCCCCAAGGACAGAACCTAAGTCTCCCTTTTGCCTCCACAGTGCGGCTAGGCAGAGGCTTTTGAACAGGAAAAGGCAGATCTACACCAGAAAAAAAATTCCAGAAAAGCTTAAGATTATCTGATGGGCTTTTTCTTATGGGAAACAACATAACAGATGTAAGAAGCCTCAGAGAAGACCCATCTCCACAGATAACGGGATGTGTGAACTGGAAGAATCTTTAAAAAGATCCTGTCAACCTACTTATTTTAATGCCATTCAGAAACGAGAAAAAGAATCTCCAAGCCCAATCTGCTAAGACTTATTTCTAGCCAGTATTTGATAAAATACAATTCCAGCATAAAGTCTTCGATGTGATTTAATATCAACTATCCCAAATCTAGCCCTTATGTGTTGTGTATTGTGTCCAACACTTGATTTGCTGCCTTAAACACACTAAGTTTTAGGATCCCATTTTCTCTGTCAATGTTTACCATTCCCTTAAACACTTTTGCCTTTTCCTTTTCTTTTGACCAGCCACTGCTGCCTTACGTTTCATTTGCTAAGTCTTCCTTGGGCTTTGCATGTGAAAGCAATTTGGAAATTTTAACCCACTATATCATTACTTGTGTTAAGTATCTGCTCATTTCCCATTTGCAACCTTGCAGTTTAACCCACCCCTACTTTAGTGACATATGTTTCCAACAGATGCAATCACATCTTTCACCTGGTTAAGCCACTTTCCCAACAGTTAGAACAAAGTCCGAATTTATTACCTTGGCCCTACAGATATGCCTCTGCTACCTTCTAACTTCCTCTCCTACTGTGCTTACCCTTGCCTACTAAGGTTTCAGCATTCATTGCCTTTTTGTTTCTGAAACAAACTAGGCTCACTTCCAGCTCAGATCTTTACACTGGCTCTTCTCTTTGCCTGGAATGTTCTTGCCCAACCTTCGCTATCCTCCTCCTTCACCATTCAGTTCTCTGTTCAAAAAGACCTTCCCTGACTACGACCCTATTTACAACTGTCTCCTGCTTCTACTTCCTCTGCCCCACCGTCAGCCCCTTACTCAGCTTTATTTTCTTGAAAGCATTATTTGAAATCCTATCACTTGTTTATCTGTTTAATCTGTTAAACATACCTGTCTAATATATCTTCCCCCAGAAGGTAAACTCTCCTTTGCTGACCACCGCATCCCCAGCAGCTACAACAATGTAGTCGGTACTCAATGTAGCGGCTCCTCAAATCAAGTTATTTATGGACAAAGTGAAGCGACGGGAAGAAAATGATGGAGGTAGAAATTTATACTTATCACTGGAGCGGGGGCTCCACTGCCTCAACGAAAATTCAAATTAGCCATTTAGGACTGTAAGTACATAAGAATTTGTTCATTTGGTCAACAAATATTTTCTGAACACCTATAACAAGCAACGACACATCTGCAGGAGATACAGAGATGTGTGTGCCTGCCTCTGAGGTTATTTCTAGGCTAGATGGAAGGTGAGGGACTGCATGACTGGAACATATAATGGAGAAAGGGTAAGTGCCACAGAAGTGTTTGGAAATTCAGAAGTTGAGATTGAGTAGTTGCCATGTGGGCAAAGGCCCTAAAGAATGAGTGTGATTTAAACTGGCACAGAAGAGAGAGCAGTGGCGTTTCACTGCTAAGACAAAACAAGCCGTCAAGGCCCGCTGGCCAATTAAACTGTTTCAACAGCCTGGAATAAGGGTCGTGTGTAGGAAAGATTAAGTCTGGGAAGACAGATAGGGCCCAAATTGTGAAGGACCTCAAACGCGTTGACTCAGTAGGTACCGAGGACCTACCTATCCCGTTGTGATGAATGTCCCTCTTTGTGACCCCAGAACTTTCCTTCTGAAGGGACACCTGTTGGTCATGTTAGTCTCATTCTGGGTCCACGGGCTGCTCTGCAGACGCTGTCAAGTTCTGGTTCATCAGCACCAGCACCACGTACTAAAATCTGAGTTCGCTGTGTAATCTTACCTTAGGCCACTCGGTGGTATCCACCCAGTACAAGGTGATTTTTCGGGTTATCATGACTTCCTGGACTCTCTTGGGCAGCAACTTGTCCATCACCTGCTTAGGAGTAGGCGGCAGTCGCTGGGCCTGGGCCTCGCACCCGGACACGAACTGCAGCAGCTCCCTCTGCGAATGCGGACAGGGGGCTAGGAGGAAGACGGCGTTCACAAAGCCGCCGAGCGCAGACTGGGCCTCCTTGGCCTCGCCCTCCACGTCCAGCAGTCTCCTCCCGCTGCTACGCAGAATCGGCTTCGTGGGCGATGTGATCTCGGGCCGGTCCCACTGATAGTCTAGCAGCGTCTCCATAAGGGCACTGTGCGTGTGGGTGGCCCTGGGCGCCGGGCCCGGCAGGTGGGCGCCGTGGGCGCCATCCCCGAGCCTGGCCTCCAGCTCCTCCTCAAAGTCCTCCCAGGAGCGGACCCCCAGCTCGCGGAAGTCAGACACGCGGGAAGGCCGGCTCCGCGCACCCTGAGAGTCAAAGAACCTGAAGGCCCAGCGGACCCTGGCCAGGCCGAACCGGCAACTCAGGTACGTGAGGAGGCGCAGGGCGACCCGCCGGACCGGGCTCTCACCAGCGGCGCCTCCCGCTGTGTCCAGCAGCAGCATTACGTTGTGACAGCAGGCCATGTCGGCCGCGCAGCCGCCTCAGGGTTAGAGCCGGGGCCGGCGCCGCTCTCTCCTAGGCCCTGTCTTCAAAGAACCAGCGCCTTTCTCTGCTTCTCTCTGGAACCCTGGTCGAAAGCCTCCCGCGCTCTCCAAGGGCTGCTGGCATTGGCGGAGCTAACCCCCAAGGTCAGCTCCCATTGGTCGCTTGCCTTACGTAAGTTACGTGAGCAACTTTCATCCTTGGCGCTGATTGGGAGGATGATGGAGAAGAGCCCTGCTTGATTGGTGGACTGAGGGACGGCGGGCGGGACTCTGTGCTCCGGGAGAAACTTAACGTTCATTGGCCTGGGCCTTCAGTTTAAAATTTAAAGAGGTGGTGCTGGGGGCCTGTGGCTTTAAGTTTCTCTTTTCCGAAGGAGGACTGGGTCCGTGCGATTGTACTGGGAGAGGTTTACTAAGACCTTGAAAATAGTAGGGGAAGAGAATTTGGGATGGTTTGAATCGACCTGGTTTAAAGCCACCCTAGACTTTCTATGGAGCGGGATCTGATGGCGAAGACTTAAATTTTCTGTAATTTAAGAAAAAAATATTAAAAATTATAAGTTCACTTCCTTTGTCCTAGTAAATTCTAAGCGTTTCTCTTGAAGAAGGTAATCGAAGATCAGGATAAAAGTTTAATTTGAGAAAAAAAGGAAACAGCTTGGGAATGATTAAATAAGGTATGGTGCACCCCCAAGGGGAACATCGTGCAGCTTTTTAAAGTAATGTTTTTATATGTAATGTTAGATGGAAAAAACTGCAAAACCGCACATGCAATGAGATCCCCAAATTTTCTATCTACCTATGTGTATACTTTTAAACTGTTAAGATAATACTGTGTACTGAAAGTTGTTTTTAATTGTATCTGGGTAACGAGATGGTGATTTTTAAAAGTTTTTTTTTCTTTTAATTTTCTAAAGTTCTATATTTTTATTTTACTTTTACATTCGAGGGGGGGGAATATTCTTAATGAAAAGGATCCTTTTGTTGCAAATAGAAGAATCCTCAATTGTAGAGAAGGTTGTGACTCTAGATGGGAGAAATCCCTATTATTGGTTCTAACAGCAGAGGAGAATTTAAACTCTCTCTAGCTAGGACTGGCCTACCTTTAAATATCCTTACAATCCTGAGATTCTCTGAACCAGTTGTTTTAAGAAAGACCGCCAATGATACTTCGTAGATTGTCAGTTTATTTTATTCATGGACTTTTCCTTCCACCGACTGTCATTTTAGAGTCACAAACATTTTTTAGTCTTAATGTGTCAGGTGCTTACTAAAACTGTACACACCTGTTGTGTTGTTCATCATTCAACAAATAGTCATTACAGGGAACAAAAGAGCTAACTATACTTCCCTTGGGAAGCTTACATTCCAATAAGTGGAGCCAAACAAATAAGTAAAAGATATAATATGTTAGGTGGTGATAAAAATCTTTGGAGAAAAATTAAGTGGAAAAAAGAATATGAAGTAGGTAGGAGTATGCAGGATAGGGAGAGAGGCACCGTGGACATCTGGGAGAAGAGGGTTTCAGGAAGAGGGAATAGCAAATGCAAAGGCCCTGGGACAGGATTTTGCTCCCTATTCGCCAAGCTAACTTCTAAAGAGTTATTATTAAACTCATGCTTTTATAAATAGAGGAAACTGAACCTCAGAACAATTGAAGAAGCTCAGCCATGATTTTATACACAGAACCACAAATGGAATCAAATTCAGATTCCAAAAAGCAGGTTCCTGGGGCGCAATGCTTGCAACCTAGATTGAAAAACCAGCTTCATAAGGAGGGACTTAGTATACTTTTAAGAGTAAAGTTGATTGGTTAGGTCTTCACTGAAAACAGTGACAGGATCTGGCTATTTAATCCGCATTTCTTCTCCCCTCTCCATTCAACAATCTCCCTTAAAGATTGTTTGTTTATTTAATATTTGTTTTTCTTTATCTCCCTGTCTTCTACCCTTTTATTTAGTTAACGAAAAGTTATTGCCTATTTGCCTACTGTTAGTGGAAGTGAGGGATGGATGTAAAGGTAGAATAAGTTTAATATTTTTCCCTAGGGGGAATTAAAAACAAAAATACACAGAATGCTTAAGAGAGAGTTCAACGCTAAACTGAATGTTTAGTATTTCCAAAAGAAGAAACCATCCAAAAAGAAACCATCACAGTGAGCTGGGGTTTCCAGATATGCCACCCTCACACCAGACTGGCAAGAGTGAGAGTGTGAGAGAAGCATTTTATCATTGCTGGAAAATTTGGATGCCTGTAGGCACCAGACAGGTAAAGGAAATGAGACATGGTGGGCATTAGTGATAAATGGGAAATAGAGGGGGGTGAGCTTGTGGCCCAAACACATTCAAAGTCTCTTTATTTAAAATAAAAGACACTTTATTTAAAATAAAAGTAAAAAACCTCCTTGCCATACTGCTTAACTAATTTACGTGAAAACTCAGCAGCTGAGCACCTTTCTTGTAGTGACAAAAGTAAAATGATTCCTATTTTAAAGAGGTCACATATCAATCAAAACAGCAACTTGCTAAATGCTTATTTCTATACTGTGAAATAAACAGCAGAGGAAATGTTCCACATCACTGTGGACAGTGGTGGAATATTTGGACTAAAGTGCTCCAAAATTGGAGCCAAATGCAAAATCGTGATGAAAAATAGAGATATACATGTCCTGAATTTTTTAAAAATCTTACCAGAGAAAAGGTTAAGGCACTGGTCTGTCCAGTTAGATACTAGAAAACTGTGCTCCCACCCCCACTGGAAGATATCGTCATAGTGAGAGCTAGTTTATTGAGTGTTCACTGTGTACTAGACAGTATTTTGCAGAGGTTTCATAGAGCAGGTAAACATTTATCTGAGTTTTTATCGTTTATCAACTGTAGGATAATATAGGTAGTGAGATTTTATTATTTTATGTCACACTAAAAGAAAAATTCAGCCAATTATAATAACCCAATGTTTTCTAATCACTTCAAATTTGGGGGGTTTATATATGAAAGAACTCCTTTAGATTTATGTAGACATAATTTTTAAAAAATTTATCACTCTTGTACATATGAAAGAAAGAAAACAAGAATATAAGCAAAATTAATTGGTTAAAGTATTCCTAAAACTTCTTCAGAATCCCAGTCAATCACTTTTCAATTCATTCTCCAGGGTCCATCTGTTTTCATAAACTATCATCCATCCTGTCTGCCATCAGGAGTGTTGGCAATGCAGTATTTCTCAAAAGAATGCTCCACTACTGCCTCTGGAAGTTACTTTCAAACCATTCTCTCCCATTCTGCAAGTCCTGTCACACACCCACTGACCACGACACCTACCTCACTGCTCTCACCGGCCAACAGATTTTTCATAAAGGAGAGCAGAGAAATGAGATGGTAGCCAGGGAAAGGTTGTGTGTGTGTGTGTGTGTGTGTGTGTGTATTTTTAAGGTAGGAGACATTACAATGTATGTGGTTGGGAATGATCAAGAAGTGAGTGAAGGGGAATTCCCTGGCGGTCCAGTGGCTAGGACTTGGCGCTTTCACTGCTGAGGGCGTGGGTTCAATCCCTGGTCAGGGAACATTCTGCAAGCAGCGCAGCATGACCACAAAAAAAGGACTGAAGGGCTTCCCTGGTGGCGCAGTGGTTGAGAGTCCGCCTGCCGATGCAGGGGACATGGGTTCGTGCCCCGGTCTGGGAGGATCCCACATGCCGTGGAGCGGCTGGGCCCGTGAGCCATGGCCGCTGAGCCTGCGCGTCCGGAGCCTGTGCTCCACAACGGGAGAGGCCACAACGGTGAGAGGCCCGCGTACCGCAAAAAAAAAAAAAAAAAAAGGACTGAAAATCTGACGATACAGAAAAGGGTTGGGGAGGGAGAGGATTGCAGTAGTGCAGTAGCTTGATGTCTGGGTGGGTGAGAAAGATGGGCTCCTCCCTTTTTCTGGGTGACCGTGGGCTCTGTGACAGCTTTGCAGTTCTATTACTAAAGGGAAAAGGGGAGAATGGATATTGGGGAATGACTTGCAGCCTTAGACACCCCAGGATTTGGTGATGCTGGACAAGAACAATAGGTGAAAGAGGAAGGTGAGGGATTTGAGGCTGTGCGCCAGGGAGAGGTTTACTGATTAGAAATTATTTCAACTGCAAGGGCAGAAAGTTTGACCACAGTGGCTTAAAAAACAGCTTTTTTTCTCTTTACATAACAAGAAAATTGGAGGTAAGTGGCCTCTGGTGTGAGCTCCTTGGTTGAATGATGTCAGGACCAACAAGTGTGCCATCCTCCTGCTTTTTCCACACACTCATAGTCACAAGAAGGCTGCATACACCCCATTCATATTCAAGTTAGGAAGAAAAGAGCAGATCCCACAGCAGGGAAGTAAAGCTTTCACAGAAACCACCCCACCATCAGATTTTGACTTAAGTCTCAATGGGTCACATAGCACTACCTCTAGCTGCAAGGGAGGCTGGGGAATTCCGGGAGATTGTTATGATTGACTGAGAGGTCTAGTGTTGGATGGATCATTTTCGCAGATGCTGAAGTTACCAAGAATGATGACAGGAGCAGTGGTGGAGAGAGACAGTGAGCCAGTGGCCAAAATGTTTAGTGAAGAGGAAGAGATCTACAGATGACTGTGACAAGGAGGCAGGGTATAGTCTAATGTCAAAGAGGCTGGGGTTTTAGGGAGAAGGGGAAAGGAGGACAGCTACTCCCACCTGCAGGCCAGGTGGAATAAGGGGTGTGAAAGGGAAAACAGCCCTTACTTGGGGAAACTACACTGGAAGTAATATCCGCAGGCATTAGCCAGGTTTCCAGTAGAGCAGGAAGGTGAAGGGCTGAGGACATAGGGGAGTTTGTTCCTGGTACACTACCATTCCAGAAGACACTGTAGGGAGGTCAAGGAAGGGTGGAAGATGGGGTCAGCTTAGGGCATATACAGAGCTGTAAGTGGTTAAAATCAAGATGATGAGGATTGCCTGGAAAAAAAGGGCTGAGGTTTCAGTGCAGGACTCAGAAACCATTGTAGGTATTTAAAGCAGGAAGAATTTATTTTATTTTTTAAACATTTATTTATTTATTTATTTTTGGCTGCGTCGGGTCTCAGTTGTGTCACGTGGGAATCTTCCATTGCAGTGCTCGGGCTTCTCTCTAGCTGTGGCTCACAGGCTCTAGAGTGTGTGGGCTCAGTAGTTGCAGCACACAGGCATAGTTGCCTCTCGGCATGGGGGATCTTAGTTCCCCGACCAGGAATCAAACCGCATCCCCTACATTGGAAGGTGGATTCTTAACCACTGGGCCACCAGGGAAGTCCCTAAAGCATGAAGAATTTAATGCAGGCATTGAGTATCGGCCTAAAGTGGGAGGAGACAACCTCTGTCTATAGTAAGATAATATGGCAGCTCTCCTAGTGTTTTAGTTCTCCTAGTTCCTTTTGCCTTTCCACATAAATTTTAGAAAAAGCCTACCTATATCTAGAAATAATCTTGCTGGAATTGCTTTAAACTTATAGATCAATTTGGCGAAAATTGACATCTTTACTATGAGTCTTCCAATACATATGTGAACATGGTAATGTCTCTTCATTTATTTAGATCTTTGATTTTTTTGGTTAAAAAGAAAACTTGTTTTGTAGTTTTCAACATACAAGTCCTATACGTGTTTTGCTAGGTTTATACCTAAAGTCCTTTTTTTTTTTTGGAGCAATTGCACATGGTATTGTATTTTTAACTTCAGTTTCCAAGTATTCATTGCTAGTATATAGAAAAACAATCCATTTTCTCATGTTGATCTTGTATCCTGCAACCTCACTAAATTCATGTTAGTTCTGTGAGAGTTTTGGGGTTTTTTTGTTTTTGTTGTAGATTCCTTGGGATTTTCTAGGTAACCCATAAAGCCATCTGCAAATAGGGGCAGTTTTACAACTTCCTTTCCAAGCTATATGCCTTTTATTTCCTTTTCTAGCCTAATTGAGCTGGCTTAGTAAAAGTGATGAAAGCAGACATACTGGCTTTGTTTTTGATCTTAGGAGGAAAACATTCAACCTTTTACCATTAAGTATGTTGTTAGCTGTTTTGTAGATGTTCTCTGCCAGGTTGAGAAATTTCCCCTTTATTTTTAGTTTTATGGGAGTTTTTATCAGAAGTGGGTGTTAAATTTTGTCAAATTCTTCTTCTGCTTCTATTGGTATGATCATAAGACTTTTGTATGTATACATGGTAGATTACACTGAATGATTTTTCTTTTTTTAAATTTTATTTGGCCATGCCATGCGGCATGCAGGATCCTAGTTCCCTGACCAGGGATCAAATCCCTGTCCCCTGCGTTGGGAGCACAGAGCCTTAACCACTGGATCACCAGGGAAGTCCCTTGACTGATTTTTTAATATCGAACCAGCCTTGGGTATCAGGAATAAATCCCACTTGGTCATAGTTTATAATTATCTTTATGTATGGATGAATTCTCCTTGTTAATATTTTGTGAAGGTTTTTGCATCTATATTCACAAAGAATCCTGGGCTATAGCTTTACTTTCTTACATTATCTTTGTCTGGTTTTGGTATCATGGAACACTGGCCTCATAAAATGAGTTGGGCAGTTGTTATACAACAATGTGAATACAGTTAACACTACTGAACTGTACATTTAAAAAGGATTCGGAGAATAAATTTTATATTATGTATTTTTATCACAACTAAATATTACAAAATGAGTTTGGGAAGTTTATTAATTACAAATTCTACTTCTTTATTAGTTATTGGGCTATTCAAATGATATATTTTATGTTGGGTGAGTTATAGTAGTTTGTGTTTTCCAAGAAATTGGTCCATTTTGTCTAACTGATCAAATTTATGTGGGTAGAGTTGCTTGCAGTATTCTCTTATTATCTTTTTGATGTCTGCAGTGTTTGTAGTGATAGCCTCTGTTTCATTCTTTTTTTTTTAAACAGTTCATTTTATTTTTTATTATTATTTTTTAATTTATTTATTTATTTATTTATTTTTGGCTGCATCGGGTCTTCATTGCTGCACGCAGGCTTTCTCTAGTGGCGGCGAGTGGGGGCTACTCTTCGTTGAGGTGCACGGGCTTCTCATTGCGGTGGCTTCTCTTGTTGCGGAGCACGGGGTCTAGTCACGCGGGCTTCAGTAGTTGTGGCTCAAGGGCTCAGTAGTTGTGGCTCAAGGGCTCTAGAGTGCAGGCTCAGTAGTTGTGGTGCTTAGCTGCTCCACAGCACATGGGATCTTCCCAGACCAGTGTTGAACCCGTATCCCCTGCATCAGCAGGCAGATTCTTAACCACTGTGCCACCAGGGAAGCCCTCTTTCCTCGTCTTTTGACTATAGAGAGCAGGCTTTGTTGTTGGTTTTTGCCTGCCTCCATCGATGTATTAGGTTGCCAGCTTCTCCAGTATCCAGTTAGATATAAAAGGCAAAAAGGAAACCCAGGGTACTCACTGCCATATCATTTCTTGGGTCTCAAGAGAGCCCTAGCCAGTCTGCCTCTTCTCTCAACCTCTCAGAGTCTTCTTATGTTTGTTTATGTGGAATGTCCATGGGATATTTAGCTTTTACTAGTGGGAAAACTAGGAATAAATATGTCTACTCCATTTTGTCTGGAACCAGAAGTTGGGAGTCATTGTTTTTATTAAAATATCACACTGCACTATAATTCAAGCTATCTCTTTAGGAGTTTGTTTCACATTCTAAACTATGAGGGCAAGAACTGTGTTTTATTCATCTTTGCATCCCTAGTGTCTAGCAGAGTAGCAATAAATTATTTTTTAAATTGGATTGTAGTGTTATCAAGCAATTTTGTATTTCCCGGAAGGATGTTAGGAATTTGGGCAGATACAGATATATTTCCACCAGAGGGCAGTAGCAGCAACAGTTCACTAAGGGCTCTGAAGCATACACACCCTGCTCCAGAATGAAACCTTTCCCCAGAACTACTTCCTCTTGTGAGAAAAGCTGAAGTCTGGGAACTTAATGATGGGCCTCCCAGGGGGGAAAAAAAGGACTTGACAAGGCTGTACTGGGAGCACATGGGTCCCCCTCTTCTCAATAAAGGGATGGGAAGTCACATATTTCCAGCATCTAGAGGGACAGTCATGCTTCTGGGCACTCCTCACAAAAATTCACAGGCATTATTTCCTCCATTTTACAGATTAAGAAACTGAGGCTCAGAGGGCCTCTCACAGATAATAAGAAGGAGCTCTGAAGCTCTTACACTGCTTCCTCCAAGAGATGCAAGGGCAGCCTTCTCCCTGTGATGGAATGAACAGGAGAAGGAACCTCCTTGGGCAATGAACCCAGGTCAGCTCCACACCCAGCAAGCCTCTGAGCGCTGAGTGTGTTCCTCATCTTTCTTTAGAGGGGTGATAATCCATTCTGCTTTCAAGAGCTATATGATCTTGGGCCAGGGCCAGTGCAAAGTGAAAAATGTGGAACCCCCTTGTTAAAAAAAATTAAAAAATTCAAAGCAGCAACAGCAGAGCATTAAACCAAGCATAGGGCCCTTCTAAGCATGAGGGCCTGTGTGACTGTGCAAGTCGCCTGTCCCTGAAGCCAACCCTGTCTAGAGCAATAATAGAAATAATGAAATAATAATAGCTTCCCTCTTTGGGGCACCTACTTTGCACTAAATTCTCCCTGTCACTTTAAATATTTTATTTCTTTTAACCTTTCTGAGGTTGTTTTATTTCCCCCTGTGTGTTTTTACCTCTACAATGGGGAGGTTGGACTAGACCAGTAGTTCTTAACCCTGGTTACACATTAGAAGCACCTGGGGACTTTTAAACAATACCCAAAGCTGGTCCCACCTCCACAGATTCTAACTGAACTGGATTGAGTCTCAAGATGGGAATTTTTACTGGCAGTGACATGAAGAATAGGTGTCCTTGGTGGGTCTGGGTAAAGGGTGGGTCTTCGGGGGCATTGTTTCTCCTCCACAGCAGCCATTTACCCAGCCGTCGGTTCCACCCAGGGTGTCAGTACGCCAGTGTTAGCTGGTGGCCTCTGGAGGAAGCCATCCATTGGTGGCAGTATTTCTGGGCACAAAGAGAAGACGGTGGCTTCCCCACCTCTTCTGGGAACTGCCAGCTTGCCTAGCTTCCCTGGTAGAACCAAAGCAATGTGCATAAAACTGTTATAGAGAAGAAAGCAGAGAGGAAAATGATGTGTATTGCAGACTTTCTGAGTGTCTGGCATTACACAAGGAACATTCATATTTAACCTTCCAAAAACCCTTCTGGGTATTTTCTAGAATCCCCATTTTTACAGCTCAGAAAGCTTAAGGATGTTGCTGGACATCACACAGCTGACTGAGTGGTCCCTGTACTTACTGGAGGGGCAGTGCTGAGGTCCAGCATGGTGGAGGGTGGAGCGGGGTGCAGAAGTGTAGGTATAAGGCTGGGTGGTGCTTGCCTCACCTCTGCCCCATCATCTCTCTCGACCCCTGCTAGCCTGAGGCCTGGGACCCCTACCGTCTTGCTCCAACCCCACCTCCACCCCCACCCAGCAGTAGTCCCTGGGCAAACCATGTCTGAGGGCCAGTACAATCTCAGAGCCCTGTGGGACTGGCCCTCCCTTTTCTGGCAAAGAGAGCCAAGCCGTGGATGAAGCCAGTGAGGCATGTCCCAGGCCTGCCTTATCAGGACCGCACAGAGCCCAGAACAGCTCACCTTGGGTCCTATGCAAATGGTCTGGAACACTGGGTCCATTCACTTTTGTGAGAACCCAAGGACAAAAGGAAGGTCCCCTGGGGAGGCAGCCCAGGCTCCTCATGGAAGCCTGTCAAGAGATGGGACTAAAGCAGATGGGGGGCTCTGGAGCTGCTGAGAAACTCCTAAGACTAAACTCCTTCTTTGAAGCTAGTTACGCTGCAAAGATCTTGAGTCTGCACACGGACTGGGGCAATTCTCACCCTGATGACCGAGCGTCAGCCTCAGGCTCTGCCCAAGGAGGGATAGTTTCACTTTTGAGGAAGGAGCTCAAATTCCCCTCCCTACTCTTGGAGGGCCTTGGATGGCATCCTGCCCATCCTTCCCTGGCTTAGGGAAGCCATGGGGTCTGGGGTGGAATGTTGGGAAGTAATGCAGACCCCAGACAATTTAGGGGGTGGGCAGGACTGCAGGCTCTCTAATGGAGCCATGGCCAGAGCAGAGGGGAGGGCTGGAGCTGATTTGGAGGGCGCCTCCCCATAGGAATCTACCCACCCTTCCACTTAGGCGAGTAGACCTGCAGTTTCACAGCCCCAAGCTGGGCTAAGCCAGCGAGGCCTGGACCAGCTAATAGAAGCCACAAGGAAAGAAAGATTTCTATCACACCATTCATCTTGGGGCTGCCAAGTGGACTGGGTGTGGAGGGATGGGGAACCTGCTTTTAATTCATTTTTTCTTTTTTTTTTTTTGCCCACACGGCATGTGGGATCTTATTTCCCCAACCAGGGAAGGAACCCATGCCCCCTGCATTGGAAGCACGAAGTCTTATCCACTGGACCACCAGGGAATTCCCTAATTCATTCATTTTTTTTTAAACAAATTTATTTATTTACTTATTTGTTTTTGGCTGCTTTGGGTCTTCGTTGCTGCTCGCGGGCTTTCTCTAGTTGCAGTGAGCCGGGGCTACTCTTCATTGCAGTGCACAGGTTTCTCATTGTGGTGGCTTCTCTTGTTGCAGAGCACGGGCTCTAGGCACGCAGGCTTCAGTAGTTGTGGCACGAGTGCTCTAGAGTGCAGGCTCATTAGTTGTGGTGCATGGGCTTAGTTGCTTCGCGGCATGTGGGATCTTCCCAGACCAGGGATTGAACCTGTGTCCCCTGCGTTGGCAGGCAGATTCTTAACCACTGGACCACCAGCGAAGTCCTAAAATGGTAAATTTTATGTTATGTGTATTTTACTACAGTTTAAAAAAAGGAAAAGAATATTTAACGGTGGTTAGCTTAGAAAGCACACCAGACCAGAAAGCACAGCATCAGACAGTCTCATCTGAGGCTGAAAAGAGGTTTCCAGAAGCACCTGCAGGCTTCTGGGGAAGGCATCGTCTTCCCCTTAAGACTCAAAATGATCCGCCGAGGGCGTTAGAAATGAATTCTTAAAAGCCTGTCAGATGTGCCTCCCTTCTCACCCTTTCTGGCTGTCCTTAGGTCCATGAGATGGGATTGTCTCTCTCCTCTCCAGTAAAATGTGGGGGTGCATGTGAGGACCGAGCCAGTAAGTCTGCCCCTGGCATTTTTGCACCCTGCTTTAGGACTGCTGAACCATTTTACAAAATCTTAGCTGCTGTGAGTGTGTGAAGTTTGCAGTGGAGAACGCAGACTGCATCCAGGCTGAAAGAGCCAGCTAACGATGCAGCAGAAGGTGTACTCTCCGGGCAGAGGTCCCATACGCCCCTGGTAGGGGTCTGTGTCAGTGTCTAGGAGCACAGGAGGCCTCGGGAGAGAAGGGACTTACCTGCCTGGTGTGTATTTTTACTTAAAAATTCACAAGAGTGGATCTTATTATGTTTTAACTTAAAACACATATAACATCACTTTGGCAGCCCATATAATAAAACTGGAATGACACAAAAGATTAACCTGGTCCTTGTACAAGGATGACATGCAAATTTGTGAAGCATTTCATATTTTTTTAGCAGTCGATAATTGAAAAATGAAATTGGAAAAGCAAGCCAATTTACAGCAAAACAACAACAAAAACAGAAAGTACTTAAGGATAAATTTAACAAAAGATGTGCAAGACTTACATGCTGAAAACCACAGGTCACTGGGGCACCATCCTGCCCCCTGGCCTGATGGCTTTGACTACCAGGTTGGGTGACTGCTCAGTTGACCTGACAGCAAGGGCACTAGCCTGTGTTGTTTTTGCCAGAACTGGCAGGGGTGGAGTGGGATATGGCTGGCTGGGAAGGGCCAGATAATCAAAAAGCTCTCAAAGACAAAGACAAAGATGACTTGACTCTTTCAGCTAAGGGCCTGTGGCATCCTGCCCTGGTCAACCCATCCTGCCCCTCCCCACCCTGTGATTAGTGTGGTAACTGTGAGTGGTGAGGATGACAGTGAATACTGTGAGAGTCAGAGTTGATGAGTAGATGTGTAACATCCCTGCAGGTACCTACAAGTCTGGTGTTCTCTTGTCTAAGCATCTCTGACCTTAAAGGCATGGTCCTGGGTCAGCCCAGTTCTTGTTTGCTTACCTAGTATGGCTACTCTTTGAGTATCCTCGTGTGTTTATCCTGATTTCATTTCTTAAATATTATTTCTTATTAAAAAGTGATACTCCGGGGCTTCCATGGTGGCGCAGTGGTTGAGAATCTGCCTGCCAATGAAGGGGACACGGGTTCGAGCCCTGGTCTGGGAAAATCCCACATGCCGCTGAGCAACTGGGCCCGTGAGCCACAATTATTGAGCCTGCGCGTCTGGAGCCTGTGCTCCACAACAAGAGAGGCTGCGATAGCGAGAGGCCCGCGCACCAGGATGAAGAGTGGCCCCCGCTTGCCACAACTAGAGGAAGCCCTCGCACAGAAACGAAGACCCAACACAGCCATAAATAAATAAATAAAGCAAACTGTCAACAAGTAAAAATAAAAATAAACACTATTATATTTAAAATAAAAAAAGCATTCTCCTAAATAACTCAATATCATTATCATACCCACGAAAAATAACAATAATCCCTTAATCCTGGCTAATACCCAGTGCATTAAAATTTCTCCAACTGACTTTAAAATACTTTTTATAGCTACATTTTCAAACCAGGATCCAGTCAAGGAACACACAATGCATTTGGTTATTTTATCTCTTATCTTTAATCTAGGATTGTTCCTCCCCTCCCTCACCTCACTTTTTTTTTTTTTTTTACATTGATTTTTGATGAAACCAAGGAATGATCTTGTAGTATGTTCCACATTCGGGATTTGTCTATTTCTTCATGGTCATCCATTGAATATTTTATTTCAATTATTATAAATTGATTTGGTTCTTTTTCAAATCTGCTTCATCAGTCTTTATAGTGGTCTCTACGGTGGTGGAAATCCTATATAATAGTATTGTGATGTTCAGTGATGTCACACTGGTAGCTTGAAATCAGCCATGGTGGGAGTATTTACACCTGAAAATAAGCAAATGCTACAAATGGAGGCTTCGTTTAATGTTTTATTGTCTAGCCTTAAGAAACTGATGGAAAATGTTAATAATTTAAACTTAAAAGTGTGTTGTGTCTGTAGCCATTACATTGAGAATAGCACAGAAAAACTGAGGAAATATTCTTCCACTATTCAAAATTATTATCTGATTTAGCAAAGAAGTAGCTTACATTACTGACTAACGAAGGACGTACCAATGTATGTCTTTGTTGTTTCATTTTATCTTCCTCCTTAACATAAATAAAAGTGTTAGCCAACATTCACATTAGAACCGAAGTGAATTGCAACCATAGTTTGGCTATGGATACAAGAGTTTGGCAAAAATCATCAAGTGTTCTGTGTGAATCAGTTTTCTATATAGAATTTACAATAAGGAGTATTGTATATTTTATTATTATTTGTAAGTTGGTGCCATACATCCTTTATGTCAGTAAAATTTATGTACATATATCTGCATGCATTTTTCCCATATCACTGGGTGGAACCTGAGATTTGTCTTTGATCTCTCACCTGGGGCAGCCATCAAAGTACAAGCTCACAGTCTCCAGTGTCCAGCAGAAAGTCTCAGAGTACCAGCTGGCCTTGGGGCTCCTTTACCCCCAGTTTTGAGATCTGTGCATTACTCATTTTTGTATCAGTTCAGTGATACATCTTAAAAGATATTTTGGGGACTTCCCTGGTGGTCCAGTGGTTAAGATTCCACACTTCCACTGCAGGGGGCATGGGTTTGATCCCTGGTTGGGGAACTAAGATCCTGCATGCTGCATGGCACAGCCAAAAAATTAAAAAATAATAAATAAAAGATATTTTGTTTAATATTTTATTCAGTACTCGGTTTTTTCATTTTCTCATTGGGAGAATCATTCAGGTATCTAACCTACCACACTCATGGTTTCCAATGACTTGCAGGCACAGGGGGCTTGGCTAAACTGTAAGAGCCAGGGCTTTGTTTATTCATTTCACCTGTCCACTCTACAAGGCTGCAGACTCAGCCATTTCAGTATGTGCAGCAAATTAGTGGGTAATACCTGAATGCTGTGCCATTTCCTGTCTTCTCAAGGAAAATGTTTGGATTTAGGTTGTGATGTTTGGGGTGGTTCTATTGTTCTGAGCTTGTTTTTATGTGTTTTCATTTGTGAATGTTACAGGTAGCTTTGGCTTGGGTGTGAATTATCATCATCGTCATCATCATCATCATTATCATCATAATTTTCGTTCTGCCCCAGTCCTGCTCTTTTTGGGCAGAGCAACATTCCATAGAAGGGGAGATGTTCATTTTAATTGGCATCCTTGGCTGATCTGCAGCAGCTGGGCCCCTGTCTTAGTCTGCTTGGGCCATAACAAAATACCACAGACTGGGTGGCTTAAACAACAGAAATTTATTTCTCACAGTTCTGGAGCCTGGGAAGACAAAGATCAAGGTGCCAGCCTGACAGTTCCTGGCGCAGGCTCTCTTCCTGATTTGCAGATGGCTACCTTCTCACTGTGCCCTCACATGGCAGAGAAAGAGAACAAGCTCTCTGATGTTTCCTCTTATGAGGACACTAATCCTATTGGATCAGGGTGCCACCCTTATGACCTCATTTAACCTTAATTACTTCCTTACTCTAAATATAGCCACCTGGGAGTTAGGGCTTCAACATATGAATTTGGAGGGGGTACACGGTTCAGTCCATAGCAGTCTTGCTGACCAGGAGGCTCAGTATGAGCAATAAAGTCAGACAGACTCAAGTTCAAAGCCCAGTTCTGCTCCTTACTAACTTTGTAAAATATTTCATCTTTCTGGGAATTCCCTGGCGGTCCAGTGGTTAGGACTCGGCACTCTCACTGCTGTGGCCTGGGTTCAGTCCCTGGTTGGGGAATTAAAGATCCTGCAAGCAAGGTGGTGGGGGAAAAAAAAATCATCTTTCTGACCCTCAGTTCACTATTCTGGAAAGTAAAAACAGTAAGTTCCATTTCAGAGGAGTAAGTTTCAATTCCAATGCTGTAATTATTACATTAGAAAATGTATAGAAAGTAGCTAGCACAGTGGTGCCTGACATGGGGCTCAATGTGAAGTTTCCTAGATGATGCCACTCAAAGTGTGGTCCTTGGAGCAGCAGCACCTGAGATCATGACAGACATGCAGAAAGTCAGGTCCCATCCCAGACCTGCCAGATCAGGGTCTACACCTTAACACCATCTCCAGTGATTTGAGTGCACATTGAAGTTTGAGAAGTACTGAAGTAAATGGTATGACTTGGCCCAGCTTGACCATGAGGCATATTGGGAATGCAGTGTCATAATTCAGCAGGGGAGAGACCCAGGGCCAGGCAGCCCTGAGAATTGAAGGGAAGGGAGGGGAACCTGAAGAATTGGGACTGCTGAGAGCTGACACCAGGCCAAGCTCCCACCATCCACTTGCACTGCCTAGAGGGGCAACGCCGGGCAAGGTCCCCACTGTGCTGCTCTCCAATGGGGTCTTTTTTTTGGCCTCGCCATGCAGCATGCAGGATCTTGCTGCCCAGGGATTGAACCCATGCCCCCAGCATTAGGAGCATGGAGTCTTAACCACTAGACCACCAGGGAAGTCCCGCCAAGGGGTCTTACTGGTTGGTTGTGTCAGTGGTTACTGTTGACTATAAAAGGCTCATCCTGGGCTTCCCTGGTGGCGCAGTGGTTGAGAGTCCGCCTGCCGATGCAGGGGACACGGGTTCGTGCCCCGGTCCGGGAAGATCCCACATGCCGTGGAGCGGCTGGGCCCATGAGCCATGGCCGCTGAGCCTGTGTGTCCGGAGCCTGTGCTCCACAACAGCAGTGAGGGAGAGGCCACAGCAGTGAGAGAGGCCCGCGTACCGCCAAAAAAAAAAAAAGGCTCATCCTCAGTCAGTTCTTCTCTTGTCTGAACTCTTAGTTGTTGACAGAATCTGCCATTTTACTCTCATCTCTGGGACTTTGTACCTTTCTTCCTCATCCTTTTTCCCTGACTCATTCCTGCTCCTTCCTGAAAACTCAGCTTGAAGGCCACATTTTCCAGGAAGCTGTCTCTGCCCCTCTTTAACTAACTGCTCCCTTCCCAGCCTGTCTTCCCCACACTCATGTATCACATGCTTTAGGGATGCTGTGCACCTGCCTGCCCTTCCCTTTAGTTCCTTGTAAAAGTCTAGAGAGTTGTGAGGTTAGGAGGGCATGCTCAGGATTGAATGCTGGCTGTGCCACTTCCAAGCTCTGTGAATTTGAACAAGTCTCTGAATTTCTAGGAGCTTCACTTTCCTCATTGGTAAAAGGGAGGCACAGATCTTTTGAGAATTAAATAAGGTAAGAGGTGAATGGCATGCGAGACTTTGAGCTACAACACAGGTGTGCAAGAAACACCACACTTCCTTATTTTCTTTAAATCAGCTTAAGTCTGACTCCAATAGGCTGGAGGGGAATTCAATTTCAGTTCTTACTGGGGCTTTCCTCCTCTCTCTCTTTCCCTGTTCACACATGAAAACTTTCATGATGTATGGAGATGGGAGAAGGGCCCTAGATCTTGAGTCCCACCCTGAACGTCAGAGATTTGCACACTTGAGTATGTAGGATGGTGGTCGTGGTTAAGGGAGAGTTCAAGAGTCAGTCCAGCCTCCACCCCACAACAGCTGTGTTGCTATGATAAATTCACTTGACCTCTCTGACCCTCAGTTTCTTCATTCTTAAAGTGAGGGTTGTTCTAAGGACTCAAGCCAGTCCATAGAAAGCACTTAGCACAGAGTAAATATAAAGCATGTGGCACCCGGAAATAGTTAATTCAATAAAAGTTAGCCATTATTATTATAATGTACAATGTATTTATTATTGATCTTGTAGTCAGCCATCTTGCTAAATTCTCTTATTATTTCTAATAACTTGTTTGTAGATTCATCTTTTGGCTTTCCATGCAGACAATCGCATAATTTGCAAGGATAGTTTTATTTCCTCCTCTCCAATCCTTATCCTTCCATTCGTTTTATGACCTGACTGTGACCTCTGGAATAATGCTAAATAGAAAGGATGATAGAGGGCCTTGTCCTCATCTGGATTTTAAAAAGGATGCTTCCTATTTTCCCCACTAAGAATGATGTTTCCTATAGCTTTTCAGTAAATTAAGGTAATCGGTGTATTTACATTCTTTGTTGTCTATTTGCTGACCTTCTCTCTCCAGTGGCCTTTAGACCCTTGATGACAGGGACTGTATGTGCCATGAATCAAGACAATTCCCACAGGGTTTAATTTACTGGTGGCCTGTCATTAGCCAAGGCTCTGGGCTTCCTGCCCCATTTGAAGCTGCACTGGAGTCCAGCCTTCAGCCTGCAGCAAAGTCCAGCCTTCAGCCTGCACCACTAGCCCTCTTTCCCATTGCTGGTTGATTACAAGAGTTTCGTGGGAAACCTTTTAAATAGAGAAAACCTCAGTCCACCTCCTGTGTTCCTCCTTTCCTCTCACACCACTACCACACTCACAATACATCTGACACCAGTTGTGTGGGTTTTTTCCCACAACAAGCAATTCTCTGTGACACCAGCTGGGTGTCCTACAATTTAACTCAATTCTGACACTATCTACCTGGAGACAGTGTCAGATCCCATAGGTTAAGGGCTCAGGCCCATGAGACTGCCCCCCCACTTCAGATGCCAATGGCACATAGTAGGTCCCCAAGTTATGCACAACTTCTGTCCAACTTGGCTACAAATCAAAAGTTCCCATAACCTCCTCCCCCTTGGATCTGATTACTTGCTAGAGCAGCTCACAGAACTCAGGGAAACACTTACGTTTCCCAGTTTATTTTATTTTTTATTTTTTTATTAGTTTCTGCTTTATAACAAAGTGAATCAGTCATACATATACATCTGTTCCCACATCCCTTCCCTCTTGCGTCTCCCTCCCTCCCACCCTCCCTATCCCACCCCTCTAGGTGGTCACAAAGCACCGAGCTGATCTCCCTGTGTTATGCTGCTGCTTCCCACTATATATTTACCTTACGTTTGGTAGTGTATATATGTCCATGCCTCTCTTTCGCTTTGTCACAGCTTACCCTTCCCCCTCCCCATATCCTCAAGTCCATTCTACCATATGACCCAGCAATCCCACTACTAGGCATATACCCTGAGAAAACCATAATTCAAAAAGAGACATGTACCAAAATGTTCATTGCAGCTCTATTTACAATAGCCCGGAGATGGAAACAACCTAAGTGTCCATCATCGGATGAATGGATAAAGAAGATGTGGCACATATATACAATGGAATATTACACAACCATAAAAAGAAACGTTTCCCAGTTTATTAAAGGCTATGATAAAGGATGCAGATAAACAGCCAGATGAAGAGATAAACAGGGCAAGGCCTGGAAGAGTCCTGAGCACAGGATTTTCTTTGGGTTTTTTATGTTGTTGTTGTTTTAATTTTTATTGGAGTATAGTTGCTTTATAATGTTGTGTTAATTTCTGCTGTATAGCAAAGTGAATCAGCTATATGTATACATATATCCACTCTTTTTTGGATTTCCTTCCCATTTATGTCACTACAGAGCATTAAGTAGAGTTCCCTGGAGCATAGGATTTTCCCTCCCTGTGGAGCTGGAGCATGTCAGTCTCCCAGTACATGGATGTGTTTACCAACCTGCAAGCTCCCTAAACCCCACACTACTGGGATTCTATGGAGGCTTCCTCACATGGGCATGATCAATTATTGACTCTCTTTCCAGCCCCTCTCCCCTCTCTAGAGAATGGGGAGCATGGCTGAAAATTCCAAGCTTCTAATCATGGCTTGATCTCTCTGGTGACCAGCCCCCATCAAGGGCCCACCCAGAGTCACCTCACTAGAGCAAAAGACATTCCTATCACCCAGAAAATTCCAAGGGATTTAGGAGCCCTGTGTCAGGGACCAGGTCAAAGACCAAATATTAGAACAAAAGATGCTCCTAATGCTCTTATCACTTTTTTACAAGGGTGTTTTTTGTTTGTTTTACACTCAGGTTGCCCTGTGTCAGGAGCTGGAACAGAGACCAACGTACCTTACTTACTTTTTCACATCCAGGATAACCAAAGGGGATCAGGTGCTGGCTAACCTCTTCCTTGGACCCTGGCTCCTAATCTCAAGGCAAACAAGGCCCCAAATCAAATCCATCCCAGAGGAACGACCCAGAGGACAGTTGGCATCTTTCCCAGATTCTTATTTAAGATCTTTTCCTTTTCCTGGGAGCTCCAACAAGTGGGGTTCCGGGTGGGGCCTGGTGACACTCTGTGGAGTCCAGCTTACACTTCAGGTAATAAACAACCCCCTTCTCTCCCTCTTTCAACCCTGAAGCCCTTCCCCACTCTGCATTCCTCCCCTCTCTGACTCCCTGACCATCAAGGCCTGGCCTTAAAGTCTCACAGTTTTCTCTTTACCCTGCATGCCTATTAGCATCTCTCTATAATTGTCAGGGGTCAGGCAGACACTTCCTCTCCCTAGAAGTGAAGGAGGCTGTCCTCTCAGGCCATTTGGCTGAGCCAGCACCTTGTCACACACAGATGGATCCACTTTAGACCTGCTTGTAGGGGGTACCTCCAGGCCTGCTCAGACCTCCAATCCTACACGTGATTCCTACTTTTCTGCAACTCTCTGGCTTTCTCACAACTCCACGTATCTGCCCTCCCTAATTAGTACATAGGGAGAAATATACTTATCTGTACTTCATAGACAGATATATGCCTAATAAAGAAACGGAACCCCTGCTGGGTTCTGCAGGGTCCACAGTGAGCACCTGATTCCCAGGTAAGCGGTCTGGGGCCTGGAGGACCATTGGTAGAGGCAGGGCCTTGGGGACTTGCACTTTTGCTAGCCCTGCCTTACATTATATAGAGCATATTAAAATGCCTCCACATTTCACATTAAATATAAATTTGCCCTAAAATCATTTGAAATGACGTGGGGACATTTCTTTCTCTTCTTTCTGCTACAAAAATATATTGTAAAGTTTTATTACATTTTTCATAAATAAAATAAAGAATAATATAAAAACCTGTGGTACTCACCACCAACTTAAGCAGTAAAATGTTCCCAGGATAGTTGAAATATTCTGTGTACCTCTCTCTGGTACCCTCCCCTCCCTACAGAGGAAACTACCATCCTGAATTTTGAGTGTATTGTTCCCACTGATTTCCTTAAACTTTATATATATTTCTGAAACAGATTGAAAATGTTTGCATTTTCAGCTCTATCACAGTGATTTACGAAAACAATTTTTACAATTTTTCATTTGAAGTTATCTGGTTACAAGTTACTTACATTCCGATTGGTTCTGATTCTTAGTCCTCATCACTTAGATTCTTGTAGAATGAAAAAATCTAACATATAAATGGATTTCAAATGTTATTAAATGTTTGCGAAGACAGTTAAGGAAGTTGAAATAATAGTGTTTTGTAGACACTTCACAAGGCATTCACTAGTTTTGGTTTTGCACTTTTCCTTTCATATTTTGAGGCCAAATATTTTTTTCCCAGGTGATATAAATGTTTCTATTGATAGGAAAACCTCCTAGGCCTAGCACTTGTCCAGAGTCTCTGAGGGGCACAACAGGCTGGCTGCACCCACCACAGAGCAAGAGGAACAGCAAAATTAAGCTGACACTTTGGAGCACCCACTGAGCCAGGCCCCCCTGTCCTAACTAAGCCTTTCACATCTGCCTATGAATTCACTTACTCCTATCAGGTAGATGTTGCAGCCACCCCACTTTCTATTAGAGGAAATAGGCACCAGGCAGTCCTGTGCCAGGTGGAAAGGGGTGGAGCTGGGATTTGAACCCAGGCAGCTGCCACCCTTCCTCCTACTGCCTTCCATTTTCTGAGCCCCACCTGTACCGTACATGAACGTGTATTTTCTCAGAATCCTCTCAAGGACCAGGCATTGTTATCCCCATTTTATGAGGGAACCTGGCTCAGAGACTTGCTCCGGGTCACGCGGTTGAAAGAGGTGGCAGATTTGGGATTTGGATCTGCGCCTGCGTGATTCCAAATGCTGTGTGTGATTTTCGGGACACCGAACGGCTGCCCCCTCCCAACCTTGCCGCTTCGCAGCCAGGCCGAGTTCCCTCCGGTCCACACCTCCTCCCTCAACTCACCCCTTTAGGGGAGGGAAGGATCTGGAGGTGTTAGGGGTGGGTGAAGAGGGGCACCGACCTAGCTCACCCTCACCCGGATTCCAGGCCTCTGTCGGCCCAGGGCCTCTGCAGTAGGGAGGGGCCTCTTTATCTGCAAGTCCTGGCACTGTGCCTCTTCCTCCCCTCCCCACCAGCTCTCCCTCCCCACCCCCCTTCTCTCCCCACCCTCCTCCTACCCAGGGTGGTGAGTAGGTGGTTAGAAGCAGGCCTCATTGCTTTCTGCTTTCCACGTGATAGTCTCAGCTGGCTGGCTCCCCTCCCCCTGCAGATCTCCTTTATCTTGAGCCATCAGAATCTCTCTGGAGAGCACCCTCGCCTCCCCCAAGGTCACCTCCAGGGAGTTTGGCTCTTGCTCACTGAACAGGCCCCCTTCTGCCTGGAAATGGGGGATGGTTTTAAAGAGCCAGATCCTTCCCTGGGGTCTTCTACTTTCCCCCCTAGGGAACAGAGTCAGAGTGAAGGTGGGGCGGGGGAGGGAAGGACCATGGCTTGGAACCAGAAGACTAGGGTTTTGTCTCTGGGTCTGTGCCTCATTCGTTGTATGACCTTGGACTAGTCGCATCCTCTTTCTGGGCCTCAGTTTCCTCAACTAGAGAGTGTGCCTGGACCAGATGCTCTCCAAGATCCTTTTCTTCTAGAAGTGTATGACTAAATCTATCCCCTGCCCTGCAACATTGGATATGTGACAGGTATATATACATATAATTTTTTTTTTCTTTAACTAGAAATACAAGCAAACCTGTCTCCTGCTATTTCAGGAAGAATTCTCACTGACTTTTCAGCCCAGAGAGGGAAGAGAAAACCAAGGTGAAACTAATACCTAGGGGAGAGAGGAGGAGTTCTCAGGCTGAAGCAGGAATGGTGAGGGAATTCCAGGGTACAATTTTGGAAGTACACTAGATTCAGAGATGGAGTTTTTTTGTTTTTGTTTTTGTTTTAATATTTATTTATTTATTTGGCTGCGTCGGGTCTTAGTTGCGGCACGTGGGATCTTTATCGTGGCATGCAGGCTTCTCTCTAGTTGTGGCACGTGGGCTTAGTTGCCCCAGCATGTGGGATCTTAGTTTCCCAACCAGGGATCAATCAAACCCATGTCCCTTGCAGTGGAAGGCAGATTCTTTTTTTTTTTTTTTTTTAGGTTCACTAACTTTTTAAAAAAAATCATAAAACATTTCTTACAAAAAAGCATTACATTCTACACATTGCTCTGAATAGATGCCAGGGACATATGGACTATTGTTACTTTTCCTCCCTGTCCCACCCCTCCAGATGTTACAGCGACCACAAAGCAAAGTGTTCACCATAATTAGATGGGGGGACTCTTTTTAAACCACCAACAATGAACAAAAATTAAAATTCACTCACTCTGCCGCTGTTTCAAAATTTCAGTATTAGTTTTTGCGTACCCTCCCTCAACCCCCAACCCTGTTTGTAAGGAACTAAAACATTTCATCTGGTGAACAGCAAAGATTTCACTACACCTCAAATTCAGAACACCTATGAGGTAGAGGAATGTTGACTTTTTAAACAGAAGCAGATTAAAAAAAAAAAAAAAGATGCAGGACTCCTTCAGTTCTTTACTAGTCTTAGAAAAATTTTCCAGAATACTGCTTCACACTGTTCTGCAGCAAATACTGTGCATTCTGTACCTGGTCCTGTGTTCCTGTAATGGTAATGATCTGATCTTCGGACCCTTCTAAAGGCTCATCAATTTTGATTGAAGCTCCTGACTCATGACGGATTTGTTTAATCCGCTGACCACCTTTGCCAATAATCGATCCAGCCAAATCTTTGGGAGTAGTTACTTGTGTAGTAATAATAGGTCCACCAAGATCACCATATGAGCCATGACCCCCAGCATAGGAATAATCACATCCAGAGCCACCCTGTGGTTCATAAGCCATCTGCCACTCTGATGGGCTCCATGCATCTATTGCGGAGTCCCAGGTTTCATCAGTACTGAAACCAACCATGCCATCATAATGGTCTCCAGGTCTCCCTCTTCTGTAATAGGCTATTAGCTCTCCTCCTCTAGGTGGTGGTGGTGGAGGAAGAGGAAGATTCTGTCACCACCCCGGCCCCCTCGTCCAGGAGGAGGTGGAGGAGGTCCTTGACGAGGGCTCCTATCATCACAATCTCTTCTGGATGGAGGCATGGGACGCCCACCCCTACCAGGAGGCATTCTGTCAAAAACACCTCTTCCCCGTATGGGAAATCCCACGGGACGTCCAAGGCGGTCATCGACCATCACTGTAAAACCACCATAATCATAGGTTTCGTCATAAAAATTGGGATCATGAGGCTGAGCACGTCCCTTGATGAGAGACTCTAATATAACATCATGGATGATCTTTATGCACTCTACAACCCTATCAGGTTTCCTCCAATAAGAACGAATTTGTCAGTGGATTGAGGACAACATTCCTGGAAAAGCTTGATTGTTGTCAGAGTGCTCTCTCGAAGTTCTTTGATTTTAGCACCTTTGACACCAATAATTCCTCCAGCCAGACTCTGATGAATCAACAGTCTCAACTCGCAGTCAAAGTCGCTTCCTTTATAGTGTTAGTAATTTAAGCATTCCACAGCATCAGATTCAAGCGGGAGCTGGCTGGTTGCAGTGGGTGATGGCAACTGCAGGCCCTCTTCCAAGGTAGGGATGATTTTCTTCAGAATTTCTCCGATTGTTTCAATATTAGCACTGTTATTCAGTATGCGCTCGGGGCCACTGCTGTCTGGGACTGAAACACTGGCATTGTAGTCTGTACGGAGACCCTTAATATTCTTGCCTCCTTTTCCAATCACTGCCCCAGCATTCTTGCTCTGCAGCAGAATGCGTAATTCAACCATCTCATCAGTGTTTCTACATCTTCTAAAAGCTTGTTCCTCTTCCTATCTTTAGCAGGGCATTTATCAAATCTGCCATTGGTTTCGGTGTTGGGAAAAGTTTCCTCTGGCTGTTCAGTTTCCATTTTCTTGTATTAAAGGGACACACCGATCAGTTATTAAATATTTCCTTGCAGGGCAGAACTGAAGTGTTCTGGGCAGGACCAACTGACACCCTAGTGCTGCAGTAACCGGGCAAGGCTACCGTCCCTATCGGAAGGCAGATTCTTAACCACTGGACCACCAGGGAAGTCCCAGGGATGGAGCTTTTGAAAATGGGATACCTGAGCTGTACTCCAGACCAATTAAATCAGAATTTCTGGGCGTGGCCGTGATGTAGGTGTAACAAACCCAGTTAGAAGTAGTTGGAGGAGTAATAGTTACAAGAGGAGACCTTTAAAAAATAAGGTTGCAGTTATCAGCTGCCAGCAGACATTGTTTTGAGAATGGCTGGTGGCATCCCAAGTCTGACATAGCTCAGAAAACTCAAGTTCTTAGCAACACAAGGACTTGTCTAAAATCACACCCATAGTGTCACCTAGTTATTTCCTTGGATGTCTGAACCACAGCTACTCCATTTTGACTTTTAATTGTAATTCTCTCCTTAATAGCCAAAGCAGATGTCACTGTTAATGATGTTAGTGTTTCTCTGGGTATGAGAAGATACAAGAGTTTGGGCTCATAAAATCTTCTCCTGAAAATATCTAACTATCTGAACGCTTGTTCTGCAAGTTTTTCCCAGAGCACAGAGTGCCTCATTCCTGATCTCCACCCTGAACTCCTTTCAGCGGGTGTTGAAGGTCAGCAGCTGCAGCGGTTCCTGATTTAATCTTTTTTTTTTTTTTTGCGGTACATGGGCCTCTCACTGTTGTGGACTTTCCCGTTGTGGAGCACAGGCTCCAGAAGCGCAGGCTCAGCAGCCATGGCTCACGGGCCTAGCCGCTCCGTGGCATGTGGGATCTTCCCGGACCGGGGCACGAACCCGTGTCCCCTGCATCGGCAGGTGGACTCTCAACAGTGGTTGAGAGCCACCAGGGAAGCCCTGATTTAATCTTTGTAGAGGCAGATGCCAAGTGCCAATGGCAAGTGCCAATTTGTAGGTGACAGGGCCTCCTCGTGGTTATAAATTTAACCATGGTTTGGGAGGCATTTTGCCCCATGGTGCCAGGAATGCTCATTCCAAGGTTTGGTGAAGATTTTGCTGATAGGCTACTCAATGTACTATTATTGGACTAGGCCTTACAAGCAGCAGAAAGTCTCTGGACCACCTGTCTTACTAGTCTCTTATGGTCTAGGAAAATATTCCCTCTTGTTGCTTCTTCCCATATCTAGAGTTACACTCTTAATAATCATTGATCTCATATGTAACTATATATTTTCATTTTATCAGAGGCTCAGTCACACATTTGGTAATGTAAGAAACAACAATTTTGTAAAACAGGCAATATAAAAAAAATATATAGCTAGCAGTATTAGTAAGTTCATAAGTAAGAATTAAGCCAAGAACTTCCATTAGGTGTGGCCCAATATATCCCAGGTCATCTGACTTAGTCTGTTCTGTACCAATCCTTATCTTTCCGGGAAATTATATATTGGCACTGTCCATAAGGCACCCAGCCCAGTTTCCTAGTGTTACTAGACTGACTATCCTTAGTATGATTTAATTATTCCCAACACAGAGGAGCCTTTAAACTTAAATTACCATAGCCTGGTGTTAACTACATAAATCCATCCCATAATTTTGGGAGGTTTTATTCCTTGGCTGAAATTTTGCTTGTTGCTCTGATTGAGCTTGAGTAATAGAGGAAAATTCATATTTATGGCCAAGGTCAGAACAGGTATTATTAATTGGTTAGGTGAGGGGATCCCATCTAGTAATATCAATAGTGGCCTGAACATGACTTAATTTTTTCTCCATAAAGTCTAAAGAATATTGTGGCCACACTGTCAAAAATTTCCTAAGGGCCAACCAATTAGAGCCTTGGAATGGAGAAATCTAGCAAGGAAACTCAGAAGTACTAGGCACAGGTAATTGGCCACAAACCCAACAATTGGACTGATTTTTAAAACTAGCATAGGATCATACCCATGATAGGAAAACATTTGATTCATATGCAGAGGTCTAAGAAGTCAAGAAAACATTATAAATGATCATACAAGTCAGGTCCAGGATCTTGGGCTGTCTACTTCTGATGTCCTCTTCTTCTCTTCTTAGTGCAAGTGTAGTTTCTCCTCTGTTTGAATGTTGTTTTAATGTGAGTTTGAGGTCAGCAGTCCTCTCTATAGGCCAGTCCAGTGCAGGGGCCCTGTTAGTGAGGTAGCCAGCCTAATTTATCTGCTAAAGCTGCTGGGAACCTAAGAGTTTCCAATCTCTGGAGGGAGCAGAGAGAGAGAAAATATAAATGTTTCAATTCTGGTTGCACAAGTAATTTACCAAATTACTGTAAGCCATAATTAGTTTGAGGGGAAGATTTTCCTTACACCTGGAAACCACAGATTTAAACCAGTAAATTTTTCAGATAGAAACCATAAAAATTATAACCATATTTGTCAGTTCGCTCAGTCCTAGGTAACTTATCCTTTTTGTTAACAGCTTTATGAAGCCATCAGGTTTTTCATTAGGATACTTCAATTTCTTACCCAGTTCAGCATTATGGTCTGAAAGTCAGAAACTTGTATTAATCCAAAAGTCCTTTCTATAAGTCTTATGGAAGAGGAAGCATTTTTGCAAAGGTATTAGGGTGAAACTGTAAGTGTCTATAATGACAAAAGACTTAAGAAGGCACATTTAAAATCTGATTACAATGCAATTGACAAAGTAACTTGGTTACTGTTGTGACATACAACACTTTAAGATAATAATTAGAATTATCACTGATAACATTTTACCAGGACATATCAGATCTTTAGGAATTCCATATAATTTACAAATTAACCTCAGCAATATTATCCAAAGACACATACTGAGACATATATACATATCCAGACAGACACAACGAGAGATCTAGCTTCATTTTCTAAACTTAGTCATGAATCAGACATCACAATATAAAACTCACTCGTTTATAAATAACAGTTGGAATAAGAAAAATTGTAAAAGGCTTCGTTCCCTGTTTTTTTCCCCTCAGTTTCAGGAATCAGAGACGGTCTAGATAAGTGTTCCTGAGAGTCCTAGTCTCAAGGCACAGGGAGAGAATGTCAGCTTCTCCTAGTAGGACTTGCTCCTCAGGGTCAGAATTCTAGAAAAAAAAAAAAAGTATTTTAACAAGCTAGGTTTCTCTAATTGCACATGCAAAAAAGAACCAGTTTTGCAATTTCAAAAAAAGTTTTTTCTTAACCTGAGGAGTCGAAGCTGCCTTGAGAAGTGGATGTCTAGGAGTAGAAATGGGTAAGAGGATTTTGGCTGACATTGGTAGAGATGATTTCTCCTTTGTGTCCCCTACCCCAAGCCCAGGAAATGCATAAACAAGACATTCAAAGTAGGATTGGTGTTTCCTTTGGATGTGACACATTGGGAGACCCATCTTAAGGTGGGAGCAAGGAGGCTCAGCCAATTTAAGTCACAGTCAAGATAAGGGATTATGAGATCTTTTTCTTCAAATACCAGGGATGCTTCAGATGGGCCCCACATGAAAACAGAGGCCATGTTAGCTGTTACTTCAAAGGCATCACTCTGTACAAGTGGCACTTGGAAGGTTCACCTCCCTGCAGACTGCTGCTTTTTGGACTTACCACCTGGAGTGTTCCCGTTCCCTGTCCTGATTCTGACATTCTAACCTCATCCTCCCTGACTCCCTTTTCCTTTCCCTTCTCTTCACTTCCCTTGCTGTCAGGTCCTGTCCAACCCCCAGAAAACACTTCCTTCTAGAGCACTTCATGGATTCCCCTTTCATGATTTTAGTGCCCATTTCCCTCTACTGTTCAACATGTTCTATGACAACTGAGGATAGTGCTCATTTAATTAATTTTAGTTTGTTTTTTACTTATTTGTATTAGGTCAGAAAGGTCTTAAATCAGTTTAAGATTATTGGAGAACCCAAGCTCTATGTTGTGTTTGAGTTTGAATCTGCTAGAGCCACTTTTTTTTTTTTTTAACTTGCACAGCCAGTAAAAGGAGATACACCCAGGGGTCTGAGATTTTTCTAACAGAAGGGCCTGTAGTTAGTTCATTTATAGGCTAAGTTAGCAAATTCCAGTTCATCAACAAACACTTTATATATTAAATGAATAATACATTGTTTCCAGGGCTTCCCCAGTGTGGAGACTCTGTACTTAACACTAAATAACCATCTCAAGAGGAACTCTGTATTAGTTTGCTCAGGAGTAAATGAGACAGAGGTTAAAATGTAAATAGGAGTTTTCTCCCACCTGTCTGGTGTCTTGATTCCTTTTGCTCTAGAGATCCCTGGAATTTTAATATTCTTCCATCCCCTTTCACTTTCCTTTACTAAACTTCAAAGTAATTGATATAACAGTACTCTTCCCTGTAGTGTCTTTTCATCTTAATCAAACCTAAATCAAAGTGATTTTTTTTAGATATATAATTCCTATTTCCACATAGGGATACATGAAATGCAGCAAGATTATATAACTAAAAAGTAAAGTTTTCCCCTTGATGGGGAAAACAAGGATAAGAACATAAAATTAAATGAGGAACAAGGCTACGATTAAAAATAAACAAGCAGGGCTTCCCTGGTGGCGCAGTGGTTGAGGGTCCGCCTGCTGATGCAGGGGACACGGGTTCGTGCCCTGGTCCGGGAAGATCCCACGTGCCGCGGAGCGGCTAGGCCCGTGAGCCATGGCCACTGAGCCTGCGCGTCCGGAGTCTGTGCTCCGCAATGGGAGAGGCCACAGCAGTGAGAGGCCCGTGTACCGCAAAAAAAAAAACCAAGCAAACAAAAAAATCCACTATGGAATTCTATACTTTTGCTACAAGTGCTTATGTATTGGGTTTCCCGGCAGGCAAGGGGAAAAGGGACAACTAGTTAGTTACATACTTCATAGTGTCTATGTGGTAAAAAATGAATCCACACCTTAGGAGAGACACAGCTAAAAGACCAGAATGACCCTGTGTAAAGTAGGGAGCCACACCTTTAATACCAGCTTTGTAATAGACTTGTTGCCGAGTTTTGCATAGCATTATTTTTGCGAAGCACAGCAGAGTAAAGGTGACTCTGCAGGAAGTGGTATTCATCCCCTGTTGGTCTGGTTTAAGCTTGGGTTAATTTTAAAATATCGGGATTGGATCATCTGGTTGACCTTCAAAGAGAGTTGTATTACCAGAAAAAAGGTCTATCAGTTAGGGTCCCGACAGTTGCAAGTAACAGAAACTCGAGCCCTACTGGCTAAAACAAAATGACGTTCTGGGTTCCTGGGACCAAAAAGATCAGCCGTAGTTTTAGCATCAGTAAAGGGTTTACCTAGGACTTAAGTGCTCTGAACAGGTCTGGTTTCTTTCTCTACATTTCTGAGGATCACCTCCTGGGTGTTGGCTCCATGCTCAGACCGATCAAACAGCTCTCAGAACTGAAAACACTGGGGCTTCCCTGGTGGCGCAGTGGTTGAGAGTCCGCCTGCCGATGCCGGGGACACGGTTCGATGCCGGGGACACGGTTCGTGCCCCGGTGTGGGAAGATCCCACATGCCGCGGAGCGGCTTGGCCCTGTGAGCCACGGCTGCTGAGCCTGCGCGTCTGGAGCCTATGCTCCACAACGGGAGAGGCCACAACAGTGAGAGGCCCGCGTACCACAAAAAAAAACAACAACTGAGAGCAACAGTGTGCTGTTATATTGATACAAATAGTTATAATGTTGGAAAATTTTCTATGCTCACTGGTCAATAGCCACCATCCCAAGCTATCTGAGTAACCCCTAGTGTGATGGTTAATTTTATGCCCAGGTTAAACATTATTTATGGGTGTTTCCAGATGAGATTAACATTTAAATGGTGGACTCAGTGTGGGTGGGCATCATCCAATCTGTTGAAGGCCTAAATAGAGCAAAAAGATGGTGGAAGGAGGAATTCACCCCTTTTGCTTCCTACTTGCCTGCTTGAGCTGGGACATCAGTTTTCTCCTGCTCTTGGACTGGAATTTATACTACAATAAGTCTCCTACATATGAATGACTTCTATCCCAAGAACGTGTTCGTAAGTCCAATTTGTTCGTAAATCCAACAAAGTTAGCCTAGGTACCTGACTTTTACAGATAATGTCAGAGACATATGAACTAACTTACGTGATTGGACATGTGAACACATGTTCGCATCTTTGAAAGTTCGCAACTTGAAGGTTTGTATGTAGGGGACTTACTGTATTGGCTCTCTCATTCTCAGTACTTAGGACTCAGACTAGAATTACACCACTGGCTTTCCTGGGTCTCCAGCTTGCAGACGGTAGATCATGGGACTTCTCCACCTCCATAATCATGTGAGCCAATTCCTCATAATAAATCTCTTCCTATATTCATGTATTCTATTGGTTCTTTTCCTCTGGAGAACCCTGAGTAATACACCTAGCCACACTGGACCTCCCTAAAATGCAACTAAAATGTTAACACCCAGCACAGCCAGGAGCCTTTAAATCCTTACTTCCTGCACTGGCTTGTTCTGATTTTGAAAATCATCCCTGACTATATTTTCTCCTTTATATTGACTGCGGGTAGAGAAGGTGTTTTCCCCAGCATCCTCAGCAAACATCCTGCATCTCAGTCTGATTGCATTAGCTTAGGTCACAGATACATCCCTTAATCAATCACTGTGAACTAGAAAGCATTGATTGGCCTAGGCTAGATTACATGTTCTATCCTTGACTCCACTAGTCCCAAGATAAGCACCTTGTCTGGGAACAAAGTGGTGGAGCAGAAACCCATGGGCTTTAGAATCAGACAGATCCTGGTTAGTTCATTCATTCATGAATCAAAGCAGTGGGAATAAGGTACCAAACAAAACAGACCTAGTCCCGGCCCTAATGGAGACATTAAATGAGTGTATCAGTTATCTAATGCTGTGTAACAAACCACTCCCAAACTCAGTGACTTAAAAACAACAACCCTTTTATTTGCTCACCACTGTGTGTGTCAGCAACGTGGGCTGGGCTCAGCTGAATGCTTCTTCTGGACTCACTCCTGTGGCTTCAGTCAGCTTGTGGAGCAGCTGGGGCTGGTTGATCTAGGGTGGCCTTACTCCAAGGTCTGGCAGTAGTGGTTGGCTGCGCCAGGGTACTCCAGCAGGCTAGCCTGGGCTTCTTCACTTGACAGCAGTGTTTGAAGAAGGCAAGCCCAATGCACATGTGCTTTTCAAGTCTGTGATTGCATCATCATGCTAATGTGCCATTGGCCTAAGCAAATCACATGGCCAGGCCCCAGAATCATTATGATGAGAGGCTTCCCAAGAACGTGAGTATGGAGAGACATGATCAGTTGGGGACAGACTGTAACAATCTCCCACAATCAGTAGCAAACACATAAACAAATGACAAATTTTGATTACTGCTCTGAAGGAAGAGAGCAAGATGCTGTGAGAGGATCATAGGAAGGACCTCATTTAGGTGGTAGTCAGGGCAGGCCTTTCTGAAGAGGGTCATTTGCACTGATATCTAAAGAAGGAGTAGCCACATGAATGCAGGGAAAGAACTGGAAAGGAGGACATCTATGACCTTGCTACTCCAAGTGGTTCCTGGACCAGCAACATTGGCATCACCTGGGATTTGTTAGAGAAACAGCAACTCAGGCTCTGTTCCAGGCCTGTTGAATCAGAATCTGCATTTTTTTTCTTATGATTACCCTTTTTATTTTTTGAATTTTATTTTATTTTTTAATACAGCAGGTTCTTATTTGTTATTTATTTTATACACATTAGTGTATATATGTCAAGCCCAATCTCCCAATTCATCCCACCACCACTCCCCTAGAATCTGCATTTTAACAAGACATTCGTGTGCACAATAAACTTTGAGAAACTTGTGACTATCAGAGAGAAGGCAGAGGTGTAAGAAAGAGGGAAGGAAACAGCACAGCTAGCCAGAGACACTCAGGTGCGCTCCTCAATCCTAAAGTTTCTACTGTGACCTGGCTACCAGGCCAGGAGAGACCCTTTCTCCACTGCCCTGGGCCCCACCGGAGGGCCCCATGTTCACAGCTCCACGGTGAGAAGGGCTTTGGTTCAGTGGGCATCACCCAGAGGGAAGCACCCGAAACCAGAGCTTTGCTGGCCTTGGCAGGCACTTGCCCTCTGATAGGAGGGGACAGTACAAATGGGGCCTCTGTTTATGCATACACAGTTCCAGGTGGGAGGGAGGCCAGTTACGGAGCAGCCCGTTCTGGGGCACCCTTATAATCCCTGGGAAGGCCAAACCCTCAAGGTTGCTTGGTCCTCTGGCCCCTCACTGGGTATGGAAGGTGATGATGAGTTTTCAGGTCCCTTCAGCCATAAGGCTACAAAGAAGACTTCCTGGAGGGCAAGTGGGTGGTATTCAGCTGTCATGGTAGGGTGATCATTTGTTCCATTTGCCCATGGCAGTCCTGTTTACACCTGCTGTCCTGGTGTAATGATTAATAATGCCCCCTCTCACTCCGGTTTGGATGATAATTAGGGTCACCTTAGTTATAGCCCACATTTGATCTCCAGAACCAAGGAAAGGTGATTCTGAAAGAGCACTGGCCCAGGAGCAAAAAATATGGACTCTTGTCCTGCCCTACTGCTGACAAGCTGGGGGACCTTGGGCGAGTCCTCTCTGGCTGCATCTGCCTCATCTCTGAATTGAAAGGGTTAGATCAGACAGGCCTCTTCTAGCTGGGGAGTTAATGAATGTGAGACGTGGGTCCCTGGGGGTTCTGGCCCTACAATAGGTTTATGGGGACATTGCCCCTTCTCTAGCATCTTTGACTCCACGGCCCGTGGGGACCCCGCATTCTGCTAGCTCTTCCTCCAGGTCCTGCTGTCTGTGCCCACAGCTCTCAGGGGCCCTAGGCTGGTGTCTCTGCCCAGGGCTCTGTGTCAACAGGGCTTCGCTGCCTGTCAGCCACCTTCTCCTCCCCTGCACTCCACCCTAGGGGGACACTTCTTTAGCCTGCATTTCCTTATTGTGTGATGTTTGGGACAAACAACGAAATCACCTGCAATTGAGTCTCCACCTGTCATGGAGGATAAGATGTCAATATTGTAGGGTTAGGGATAATGTTCAGAAAGTGCCCAGCTCATAGTAGGAACTCACCAAAGTGTTACTAAGCCTCATATTCCCCCATCTTAATGTTAATGCATCACCTCTTTCCATCTTAAAATTAACCATCTGCTGAAGGGTCTTAACAGAGTTGTCTGAGAACCAAAGGCAGTGATGGACAGACAAGTGTGAAGGCACAGAAGCTCACTCCCTGTAACTTTCTGTAACTGGAAGGGTCTGTGAAACCTCTCATTCCTCAGCCCCAGCTAATGGACTACATGTTCCGCCTGCCACTGGCTGGTGCATGGAGTGAAACCTTACGGGCCCTTGAATCTCTGAAAAATGACCACATAGCTTCGGTAATCTTTACTCCCATGACATCATGTTGCTAAATTTAACTTTCTTCTTACTTGCTCCTTTAGTCTTGCTTTTGGGTGCTTTGCTCCAGCAAAAAGAACACCAGCTCTGCAGTCTGACACTTAACTAACCCTTCTTATCCCCTCAGAACACCCATGTCCTCTTTTTGACCGGGGGTAATTGTCCCCAGCTCATAGAATCATGAGGGTTATAGGAGGTGGTTTATGAAAAGGATCTGTCTATGGCAGGACTCAGTAAATGGAGGCCTTTGATCCTGTTATCTTTCTCCAGGCTGAGAATAAAGAATTTTCTCTGGGGCAAGACAAGCAATCAAGCCAGAGTTTCTAGTCTCTATTGCTGCATAATAAATGGTCTCCAAACTTAGCAGCTCAAAACAATTTTTTTTCTCATGATTTTTTGGGTCAGAAATGTGAGAAGGCTCATCTAGGCTGTTCCTGCTGGGGGTCTCCCAGGCAATTGTTGAATGGAGCTGTCATCATCTGAAGGCTCTGCTGGGCTGGATGTCCAAGATGACTCTCTTCCTCAGCTGGCAGTTGATGCTGGCTGTTGGCCGGGAGCTCCATCTGGGACTGTCAACCAGACTGCCTACATATGCCTGTCCTGCATCAGGGTAGTTGGACTTCTTACATGGGGACTGACTTCCTTGCCAGAGCAAGCATCTCAAGGGGACCAGGCCAAAACTGCCTGGCTTCTTATGACCTAGTTTTAGAAGTCACACAGCATCTCATCTGCCATACTCTATTTGTGGAAGCCTGCCCAGATTCAAAAGGAGGGGCCATAGACCCCACCACTCCATGGAAGGATTGGCAAGGTTATACTGTCGATCAGTGTGTGGGATGGGAGAAATTGACTAACGAGGGCATCTTGGGAAAATACAATCTGTCACATTCCCCCCAATTCATATGTAAATCAGGGCTGTTATCATTCATAAACTACAGAAGTGCTGGCTCTGGTTAGCTTAAGAATAAAAAAATTTTGGACACCTTTAGGGCTCATAGAATTGATGGAGGCTGGAAGGCCAGGATTGGCAAATAGGCCATAAACAAGGAGGTCTGGAGGCCTGGGCAGCAGGTACGCACATGAAGGAGGAACGTAAGAACTATCCAGTCTAATTAGTATAGCCCACCACTGCTAGAATAAATACAACCACTAGGCACTCAGCTTCCTTGCAGCCCTCTGAAGAGCAAAGCCCAGGAAAGGCGAGTTGATGGGTTGAGTCACATGCTTTCCTCTGCTTGGGCCAGTGTAGACAGAGAGAGGACTCATTGGTACCTTTTGCTTTCATAGTGGGAAGTTGGGCTGTCCTCCACAGAGACTGTACACAGTGGGAGATTCTCCAGAGGAGATGTAGGGTGCTATAGGACAGTGTGGAGTAGGTGCTGGAGGTCCCCAAACCACAAGTGTCCACCAGAGGGCCCATCGACTCAGACACCCCTCTGTAGTGATTGGTGCCCCCAGTACTGAGAGGGAGGAACAGAGAGCTGAAGCAGATGCTCAGAGGGAGCAGAATACTGTCCTAAGGATTTAAAGGGCTGTCATTTAGAGGAGGATTTGATTTGTTCAACATGGACATACTTTTTTTTTTTTTGCGGTACGCGGGTCTCTCACTGTTGTGGCTTCTCCTGCTGCGGAGCAGACTCCGGACGTGCAGGCCCAGCGGCCATGGCTCACGGGCCCAGCCGCTCCGCGCCATGTGGGATCCTCCCGGACCAGGGCACGAACCCGTGTCCCCTGCATCGGCAGGCGGACTCTCAACCACTGTGCCACCAGGGAAGCCCGGACATACTTTTGCTCAACATCAGAAAGAACTTTCTCTTAAAAAATTTTTTATTCTATTTTCAGTGTTTTGAATAGGCAATACATTCATTGAAAGAGTATTAAAAGGAACGCAGTGAAAGTCTCCCTCCCACTACTTTTCCCTATCCACCTACTTCTCACTTTATTCCCCACCTCCACTCCAGATACTCATCTTAATAGTGCCTTGTATATGGTCCCATAGGTTTTAAATTTCCTTTTAGATTTTTAAATTTTATTTTTAGCTGTTATTAAAATATACATAACATAAAATTTACCATTTCAACCATTTTTAAGTGTACAACTCAGTGGTATTAAGCACATTCACATTGTTGTGCAACCATCACCACCATCCATCTCCAGAATGTATTTCATCCTCCCAAACTAAAAACCTGTACCCATTAAACAATAACCCCTCATTCCTCCCTTCTCCAAGCCGTTGGCAACTGTGATTCTACTTTCTGTTTCTATGAATTTGCCTATTTTAGGTACCTCATACAAGTGAAATGATACAGTATTTGTTCTTTTGTGTCTGGCTTATTTCACTTAGCATAATATCTTCAAGATTCACCCATGTTGTATCATATGTCAGAATTTCCTTCTTTGTAAGCTTAAATAATATTCCATTGCTTCATATATGTTGATGGTCTGTTATTAGATGCATATATGTGTATAATTATTATACCTTCTTGCTATATTAAAGCTTTTACTGATAGATAATTCCTTCTTTGCCTTTTATAAACTTTTTTGATTTAAAGCCTATTTTGTCTGATATTAGTATAACCACTCCTGCTCTTTTTTGGTTACTATTTGCATGGAATGTCTTTTTCCATCCTTTCACTTTCAACTTATTTGTGTTTCTGGATCTAAAGTGAGTCTCTAGAAGACAACATATAATTGGATCATTTTTTTTTAAGCCATCCTACCAATATCTGTCCTTTGATTCAAGAGTTTAATCCATTTACATTTAAAGAAATTACTGCTAAGGAGGGACATACTTTTGTTATTTTGCTATTTGTTTTCTGTATGCCTTTTGACTCTTTTGGCCCTCATTTCTTGTATTACTGTCTTCTCTTGTATTTCAGTTATTGATGTTAGAAAAGTACATCTTTATACATTATGTGTCTAAAACCATAGACTTACAATTTTTTTAATGTACTAGTTTCTTAAATCATATAGAAAAAAAACTGGAGTTACAAACCAAAATTATAATAATTCTAGCTTTTATAATTGTCCATGTATTTATCTTTAGGAGAGATCTTATTTCTTCACACGATTTCAAGTTAGTGTCTAATGACCTTTCATTTCCATCTGAAGCACTTTTCCTTTAGCATTTCCTGCAGGGCAGATCTAGTAGTAAGAAACTCTTTTTCCTTTTAAGAACTTATTGTCAGAAACAACTTTAAAAGGAAATTTTAAAAGAAAAAATTCCACCACTCTGACAAGGCTGTTTTTATTTTTCTATAGTTTCCAGTCTTCAGCATAGGAATATATAGTTCTATTTTGTAAACAAATGTTATGTAAGTTTCATTTCATATTGTTTCATAAACATTTCCTTGCTGCCAGAGACCATTTTCATGGCCTTTGTAATATTTCACCTGGAGAACACATATGGATTTATTTAATCAGTCACTCATTGTTGGACACTTAGTTGCCTCCCAGTTTTCCACTATTAGAAGTAACACTGCAGTGGACAGCCTTGTTTGGCTTTTTCTTCATTTGAATTGTTCCTTAGAAGGACTCTGTTCTCATAGGATGCTTTTCCTTTTAGGAAAATGAGATCCATTCAAATTATGTCAAGGAACTGGGGGAAAATAATAGTTATTCCACAGATTTTGTATGCGAGGGGATCCAAGAAAAGGTAAACAACCAGGCTGTAGGGAGGAAGGTTGTTTAACAGAGCTAGTCCATGGGGTCTTCTCTCAGGAACTTCTCTCTCTCTCTCTCTCTCTCTCTCCCTCTTTTTTTTGCCACGCTGTGCAGCTTGCGGAAACTTCGTCCTTCCCTGACCAGGGATCGAACCCAGTGCACGGCAGTGAAAGCACTGAGCCCTAACCACTGGACTGCCAGAGAATTCCCAGGGACTTCTCTTTTAATAAGTCCCAGCTACTACATCAACCAGTGCCCTTGACTCCAATTGAGTTAGGCAAGAAAGGAATTTATTTACATATTTGTGGGTAGATCTCAGAATTGGATGGAAGGAAGGAAAGAAGGAAGAAATCCTTCCTTAAATTCATGTGGGATTAGAGAATCAGGCTTAGAGACTTCACGGGATCAATGACCAAAATCACATTATGGGACTAATCCAGGGAAGACCATCACAGGCCCTAGACACCCCCTGGACCACCACCACTGGACATACCACAAGAACTGTGGCCATGACAACCCTAGAGACTGTATATGTCACTGCTGCAGCTACCACCCATCATCAAAATGAGCTGTGCACTATCCCTGCTACTTTGCTTCCAATTCCAAGTCTGAGGCTGATGCTCCTGATGAGTGGTACTAGGTCAGCTCCCAAACTTCCAGGAAAACTGGGAATGTACCTGGAATTTTCCACTTCTATAATGCCTCATCAGAAAGGACTTTCCTCAAACATTGGAAGGAGATTCAAATGCTGGTCAGCCAAAAAGAATGACAAATACCTGCTACAGATCACAAGCCCATCAGGGATAAAGATCAAAACAGGGATGGCAAATTCAGATGCCTACAGTGAGTGACCAGGCAGGTAATGTACTGGGTGAAGAGCTCTGAGTGGGCACTTGTGTAAATTTATTGCCACACAGAATAAGAGGTCAGCAGGGCCACTTCTTCCAATATTTCAAGAGAAGCTAGAAATCTAAAAAAAAAAAAGAAATGTATGAGAAATCTCCTGTTTTTAAATGTTGGCACTGTGGAAGACAGAGTATATCAATTGTCTGGATTTGCTCCAAGGGCAGCTGGTTTGTGGCTTTTGTATAAACCAGGGCTTTACTAAGGCTGCTCAGTGTCTAGGGGCTGAATATGCACATTTTATAGATTTATCTGTTGCTATATTTTGCTTTAAGAAATAATTTTTTTTTTACCATCTTAACCATTTTAAGTGTATAGTTCAGTAGTGTTAAGTACATTCACATTGTTGTGCCATCTCCAGAACTTTTTCATCTTGCAAAACTGAAACTCTATACCCATTAAACAAGAACTCCTCATTTCCCTCTTCCCCAGCCTCTGGCAACCACCATTCTACTTGCTGTCTCTGAATTTGACTACTCTATGTACCTCGTGTAAGTGGAACAGTACAGTATTTGTCTTTTTGTGACTGGCTTATTTCAGTGAGCAAAATGTCCTCAAGGTTCATCCATGTTGTGGCATGTGTCAGAATTTCCTTTCTTTTTAAGTCTGAGTAGTATTCCATCGTATGCATACGCATTTTGTTTATCCATTCATCCATCAACAGACATTTGGGTTGCTTCCACCTTTTGGCTATTGTGAATAATGCTGCTATGTACACAGGTGTACAAATACCTTTTCAAGACCCTGCTGTCATTTCTATGGGGTATATACCCAGAAGTGGAATTACTGGTTAATATGGTAATTCTACTTTTAATATTTTTGAGGAATTGTATTTTGGGTTTTGAGAGTTCTTTCTATATTCAGATACAAGTCCCTTTTCAGATAGGTAACTTGCAAATATTTTCTTCAAGTCTGTCATTTATCTATTCATTCTCTTAAGAACATCTTTCAAAAATCAGTTCTTCATTTTGATGAAGCACAATTTAGCAAAAAAGAAAAAAAATTTTACAGGTAATGCTTTTAGCATCATATTTAAGAAATCTTTGCCTAACGCAAAGTCACAAAGATTTCCTCCTATTTTCTTTGAGAAAGTTTATAGTCTTAGGTTTTACATTTAAGTCTATAATCCATTTTGAGTTAAATATTGTAAGTAACATGAGGTATGGATTGAGGTTTTTTATTTTTATATGGATATCCAATTGTTCTAGTACCAATCCTGAAAAGTTTATCCCTTCCTCATTGAAATGCATTTGCGGCTTTGTCAAAATTCAATTGACCATATATGTCTTGGTCTATTTCTGCACTCTATTTTGTTCAATTGATCTATATTATCTTTTCACCAGTACTACACTGTTTTAATTATTATAGCTTCGGAGTAAGTCATGAAATTAATGTGAATTCTCCAACTTTGTTGTTATTTTTTGAAATTGTTCTGATATTCTAGTTCCATTGCCTTTCCAAATAAACTTTAAAATCTGCTTGTCAATTTCTACAAGAAATTCTGATGGAATTTTTATTAGAATTACATTGAATCTACAGATCAGTGTGGGGATAATTTTATTGAGTCTTCCAACCCATGAACATGATGTACCTCTCTATATTTCAGGTTTTCTTTGATTTCTTCCATCAGTGTTTTGTAATTTTTAGCATACAGATCTTGCACATATTTTGTTAGATTTCTACCTAAGTATTTCCTGTTTTCTGGTGCTACTGTAAATAATGCTTTAAAATGTTTTTTTTTTCAATTTTCAATTGTTTATTGATAATGTATAGAAATAATTTTAATTTTTCTATATGGACCTTGTATCCTGTGACCTTGCTAATAAGCTCACTCATTAGTTAACATTTATCAGTTATTATTAACTAATAACACATTAATGTTTTAATATTATTTAAAATTGCAATCCAGTCCTTGCCATCCTGATCCATTTTAGCACACTCTTCCTCCCACTTTTTTTGCTAGAGCATTTATTACCTTCTAGCTTTCTGTAATTTACCTATTTTGTTTAATGTCTGTCCTCCCCACTCCATGCCATTAGAAGGTAAGATTCATAGGAGCAGAGATTTTTGTCTGTTTATTCACTGATTTATTTCTTAGCGCATAGTAAGCACTCAGTACCTAGCACTCAATATGCACCATTTGAGTGAATAGATTACTAAACAGCAGTATCTAGTGAGTAATTGGGCCACCTTGAGAGGTAAAGTGCTTCTTGCCACCTAAGGTAGAGATCAGAGAGAAAATTCAGTCTTCAGTGGGCCAGGTCAGTTGAACAAGGTGACCTTTAAGCTCTCTTCTAGCCTACTGGAAACAAATCCGAAACTTGCCTGATCTCAATAACAATACCAACACCCTGTGCCTGAAGGTGTATGTACTGGGCAGTGGCATCCGGGGAGGGGCAGGTTATCTGGAGCAGCTGCGAGGAGGAGGCAGGGGACTCCAACATCCTCATCTGTTTAGGAGGAGCGTTTTCTCATTCCCAGGGAGGGGGTAGCAGGGAGTCAGCACCCAGGAACTCCTTGATCCCAGCTGCTGCTCCGGGCCACAGAAGGAGGGGAGAAGGCTGACTCTTAGAGACCCAGCCTGTCTTTACTGAAGGCCTTGCCACTAAGCCTGACAGGGAGTGAGATGTGGGTGGGTCTTGCTCACTGCTCCATCCCCAGAGCCTAGCACAGTGCTTGGAACAGGGAGGGATCCCTAGTGTTTGTTGACAAACTAACACTTACCAGGGGTGCCCTGAAAGGGTACAATTACAAAAAGAGATTGGTAGATGGAATGATTACAGGCAACAGCTTGTTCAAAACAACGATATTTGGAGAGGTCTACTGATGCAAAAAAAAAAAAAAAAAAAAAAAAAGTCCTGTTTCAGGATGAAACGTCTCCCTTTCCACAGCTCACTGTCAATTATCTCAATCTCAGTTATTGCCCAATTCTTTGTTTTCCCCACAAGGTCGGATTTGAATGATACTGCTGCTAATTATCAAAGAAGTTATTTCTAAAACTTGTAGTTCAAAATCAGCTGTCTTTTATAGTATACTTGTGTGTTTTTTTTTTTCAAATGACAAGGGCTAAAACTAAGTTTTCCCAAAACTTGCTTTTAACAGTGAAAAAAAAATGGGGGGAAAACTCTAAATGTTCAAAGAGGTTAAATAAATAAATTATGTACCTTCATTTACTAAAATATTTGCAGCCACTATGATGATGTGAAATTTTATTTATTAATACAGAAAAGTGTTCATAGGCATTATTGGATGGAAAAAAAGGAAGTTTCAAAACACTATGTACAGTGTGATTCCATTTTTGTTTGTTTTAAAAAATCTTTTATATATTTTAACATACAAATATATAAATATAAATATATATATAAATTCTAGAATGATATGCAGCAAAATGTTGACAATAGTTATCTCTGGGATTTTAGGTCATTTTTGTATTCTTTCCTTTGCATTGGTAATCATGAGCTTTCTTTCCTTTATATTCAGGGAGAACAATAATGCTATTGTCATTTTGTGGAAAACATTAAAATTAAACGAAAGCACATTTCCCTCTAAGAACACAGCTCTGAAATCACGTGAATCAAATAGAAATGAGCAAGAACTAGACCTAATAAGAATTTGCCGGTCCTGTCTGTTCCCAAGCTGTCCCTTGGCCCCCAGAGCTGTCCACGCTCACTTGTCAGGCTGTGCCCATCCCAACCCCCCATAGTCCCAAGCTCTGATGCTCAGCAACCACCAGCCTGCCTGACCCCTCTCCCTGGGCTGGGCCTGCATGGGGCAGGAAATAGGTAGCAGCCCAAGTTCCAGCTGCTGCAAAGCCTAGAGTAGTGTTGCTGTTGATAAACCACTGACCGTCAAGCAGGGGTGAGCCTTGGGCATCTGTGTAAGCTCTGGGTGCAGGAGTCCCTCCCTCCAGCCCTCCTCCCTTCCTTCTTCCCTCCCTCTCTCTTCCTTCCTCTCTCCCTCTTCAGTTCCTTTATCCTTCCCTTCCCCTCATCCTCCTTCCTTTTCTCTTCCCCTCCATTCCTTCCTCCTTCCTTCTCTCATTTCTCTACATCTCCAAGCACCTGCCAAGCACAAGGGACACAATGATGAATCACCCTCTGTCCCCCCTCAAGAGACCTACAGTCTGTAGAAGGAAGTAGCCAAGTCCCAGAGTTCACTGCTGTGAACTCAGAGTCCTAGGGGAGGGTTTTCTGAAGGAGGTATACCTGTGGTGGATCCTGATAAATGAGGAAGAGTTGATCAGGAAAGAAAATGGGCAAGAACTCAACCCTCATGGGCAAGTCTGTTGTAGCTTCAGGTTCCTGAGTGGCCCTCCTGCTCCACAGAACCAGCCCTGCCCAGAAACCCTCTTTGGCCAGGGCAGTCTCCTTGGCCATCTCATGCCACTGCCTCCCTGGCAACCCAGCCTACCTGGCCCTACAATGGCAGCAGCCCTGACTACAGAGCTTGGCTTAGTTTCACTCCATAAATGCAACTGAATCAGCACTTGTCTTTGTGGTCAGGACTTCCTGGAAGGAGCTGGCCCAACTGCTCCTGTTGGGTCATGCCCAGGTTCTGAAGTTCTCACCATCAGTTTGGCAGTACTTTTCTTATTTTAAGCCCAGATCCTTTCTGCTGCATTTAATCCAGTGTTCTTTTTATTATAAGCAAAGATTTAAAAAGTGGTCTCTCAGCTCTAGACCCAGACCTTCTAGAAAGATGTGATTAGGTTTGTCTCTCCATCATTGTTAAGCACTTGGAACCACTTTAAGCAAAAGTGTGGGAGAGCAGGAATGTGTTTGGGGATCTTTCTCACTACTTTCACCTCTGCCAAGGACCCCTCTTGGGTGTCCTGATCCACTTGCCATGTTTGGACCATAATTTGATAAAAGACCCATTCAGGGGTGATTAGTCCATGTGGATAAAGCCACTACCCTCTCCAAATTTTCCTAGTTTTAAAAGATGTTCCAAGCGAACATAGACCTTGAAGAGATCAGGGTCAGTATGAGTCACCGTGGAAGCTCAGTCATGGGAGCTGGAGACCAGGATGAGAGGTTTGGAACAAGGGCAAAGAGAGAGACCCACTGAAACTGTTTAAAGAAAGGAGAAAAAGTAAACATGCATGGCTGTATGATTTAAATTTTTTTTTGCCAATAAATTATATTCAAAAAAAGAGAGAGAGAGAGATGGATTGGAGGGAAATTGCTGGAGTCAGTGAGAAAGGAGCGTCCACCATGGAGGCTAATTCAGAAAAGATGGAATAAGGTTGGAAGGGGCTTTCATCAGATGGGGCAGGATGGAGCAGAATCTACAGCTGCTGCCTGCGGAGACCTTCCACCAGGGCCAGCAGGGAAAGAGGGACCACGGGCTGAAGGAGCAGGGCCCACGGAGTGTGGTCTAAGGTAGGGGGATACGAAGGATGTTGGGGTCAGTGTAGCTACAGATGTCTCTATTTCTCTCTTTCCTTTATTCTATTATCACTGATGGTCCATCTCAAAGTCCTTAGAGCACATCCTGAATGCTCTCCAGTTTCAGAGCCCAACCTACCTTCCCGTAAAGGGAACTGGAGGAAAAAAAGGTACCCAGATCGTCAAACCACCCTAATCCCAGGCACAGCCTCACTCCACCAGGTCCCTGATCCCCAAGGCCAGAAATCCACTGGGGGAGATAGACAAGTAAATGTAACCTTGCAAGACTTACATGATGGTGTAATAAGACCAATCTTAAGTTCATTCAGTGCTTACTGTGTGCTGCCATGTGTCAGGCTCTGTTCTAATCTCTGAGGATAGAGTTGAGCAAAACAGACAAAAATCCCTGAACTTTTGGAGCTAACATTTTTTTCTTTTGTATTGAAGAATAATTTACATATAGTGAAATGCATTGATCACAGGTGTAAGGCTTGATAAATTTTTATAAGTATATACGTCTAGGTATCTGCCATCCCCAGTCAATAACTGCCACCCCCTCCCCAAGGTAACCATATTCCTGACTTCTTTCACCATCAGTTAATTTTGCCTGTCCTTGAACTTTATAGAAATGGAGTCTTTTGTGCCTGGCTTCTTTCGTTTACGTTTGTGAGAGACATCTGTATGGTTGCATGTATATGTAGTTAGTTCTTTTAAAATTTCTATGTAGTATTCCATTGTGTGAATAATCCACAATTTATTTATCCATTATCTAAGTGATGGACATTTGAGTTATTTACAGTTCGAGGTTTTTATGAGCAAAGCTGCTATGAACATTCTGTATAATACATATTTTTTGGTGGACATACTCATTCATTTTTCTTTAGTATGTCCAGTGGCATACCTAGAATATTGGACACTTGGAATGGATATTTTTAATGCTTCCAGTTCTCTATACAACAAAATTATTTTTAGCAATAATAATGAAATTGATAATAATAATAATGATGACAAGAAAAACAACACAGAAAATGACATTTTAATTTTATTGTGCTTCATGTATATGTCATCACACCAGTAAAAAAATGAAGAATAAAATAAATATTACCATAACCCCCCAAAAAGGATTAATATTTTTTAAGTATGTTAACTTTTTTTTAAAGGAGACAAAAAACATAGACCAGTTTATACTGTTTTACTGTATTAAATTTTAAACACAGAAATGCCAATAGGGGATTCCCTGGCAGTCCAGTGGTTAAGACTTGGCACTTTCATTCACAGGGCCTGGGTTTGATCCCTGGTCGGGGGACTAAGATCCCACAAGCTGCTCGGCCCAGCTAAAAGAAAAAAAGAAAGCCAATAATCACATAAAGTGATAGAATTAAATTAACTTAAGTTCTGCTTCTTTGTCTTTAAAATCATTGTGCTACCGTTATTTATTTCAAATATATGGTTAGGTGCAGGAATATGTAATACCACGGGGAATGGAGAGAGGAACTGTGACTTGAAAAAGCTTGAATGATTCTGAATCTTTATGAAATTACTCTCAAAATAAATACAGGTACAATGGAACAATACACAGCCATAAAAAGGAATGAAGTTCTCATAAATGTGACAACATGGATGAACCTTGAAAACATTATGCTAAGTGAAATAAGTCAGACATAAAAGGACAAATACTATATGATTCCACTTACATGAGGTACCTAGAATAGGCAAATCCATAGAGACAGAAAGTATATTAGAGGTTACCAAGAGATAAGGGAACGTTGTAATGGAAAATTAATGTTTAATAGAGTTTCAGTTTGGGAAGATGAAAAAGTTCTGCAGATGGGTGGTGGTGATGGTTGCACAAAATCGTGTATGTAATTAATGTCACTGGATTGTACATTTAAACATGGTTAAAATGGCAAATTTTAGGGACTTCCCTGGTGGTGCAGTGGTTAAGACTCCACACTCCCAATGCAGGGGGCCTGGGTTCGATCCCTGATCAGGGAACTAGATCCCACATGCATGCTGCATCTAGGAGTTCACATGCCACAACTTAGGAGCCCATATGCTGCAGTTAAGGAGCCGGCAAGCCACAACTAAGGAGCCTGCCTGCCACAACTAAGACCCAGGGCAACCAAATAAATAAATAATTTTTTAAAAATGATAAATTTTAGAGTATTTATATTTTGCCACAATAAAAACCTCACTAAATAAATAAACACAGAGAATTCATGTGTGTTGAGGGCCAAGTGTGTATCTGGACATTCTCTAAATTAACTTCCATGTACAATGCAATGCTTATTAAAGGATAAGTACTATAGGGACTTCCCTGTTGGCGCAGTTGTTAAGAATCCACCTGCCACTGCAGGGGACACGGGTTCAATCCCTGGTCCGGGAAGATCCCACGTGCCACAGAGCAACTAAGCTCATGCGCCACAACTACTGAGCCTGCACTCTAGAGCCCGCAAGCCACAGCTACTGAAGCCCGCATACCTAGAGCCCATGCTCTGCAACAAGAGAATCCACCGCAATGAGAAGCCCATGCACCACAACGAAGAGTAGCCCCCACTCACAGCAAATAGAGAAAGCCTGGGCGCAGCAACGAAGACCCAACACAGCCAAAAAGAAGAAAGGGTAGGTACTATAAATGTGCTAATTTGAAGCATATATATATATATATATATATATATATATATATATATATGTAACTCAATGGTAATTGCAGCAATTGTTTAGAACTTAGACCAAGAAAAGATGTTCTAGGGGGAAGGATATTTTATAACTGACACTGTTTAGAATTTCTGGTCCTGGTACATGGTGACAATAAAGCAGATTGACTTTTAGTCATTTTTATCACTGTCCTAAATTTTCTACAACATCATATCCCCTTATTGCCTGCACACTGATTGAACTGCAGCTACTATCTCACCTTGGATATATGGCTAGGAGTGGAATTTCTGGGACATAGGGTAGGGGTATATATGGTTTTTACCAATTTATTCTCCCACTAGCAATGTATGAGAGCTCCAGCTGCTCCGTATCCTTGACAACTCTTTGTGCTGCTGGTCTTTTTAATTTTAACCATTCTGATGAGAGTATCACAGAATCTAATTGAGGTTTTATTTTGCATTTCCCTAATGACTAATGGTGTTGAGTGTCTTTTCATATGCTTACTGGCGCTTTCAATAGCCTCTTTTTCAAGTCTTTTGCCCAAAGTTTTGTTGGTTTGGCTGTCCTTTTCTTATTGATTTGAAGAGATCTTTATATATTCAGGACATGAGTCCTTTGTCAGAGATATGTACTGTGAAAATCTTCTCTTGCCCTCTCGCTCTCTTAATGACATCTTTTCATAAGCAGAGGTTTTTATTTTAATGAAGTTCAATTTACCAATTAGAAAAAATCCTAGTAAGTGCCTTTTATGTCCTACTTAAAAGATCTTTGCCTTATCATGAAGATCTCCTCCCATGTTTTCTTCCAAGGGTTTTATTAGTTTAGTTTCACATTTAGGTTATGACCCACGTTGAGTTAATGTGTATGGTGGGGGAAGGGGTCAGAGCTGATTTTTTTCCCTTATGAGTATGCAGAGAAAAAAGCATTGGTTCCTCCCCAGAATTGCATAGGTGTCTTTATTGTAAGTCAAGTTACCATATGTATGGATCTATCATGAACAACTTCAGAGGTATTAACTTCCAGATCCTCAACTTCTCTCTGTCCTCTTTTTCTAAAATGAATCTATTTGCTTCTGCAGTCAAACATCAAGCCAGTTGTCCTTTTCCACTTCACTTACCTTTCCAAGTAAGGCTTACCTTTCACTCAATCTCAGTTGGACCATGGTCCATCATTTAGACAAGTGCAGACCACTACAGACCCAAACAAAGGAGCAATTAGAGAGTGCACACTTCTGAGGGAGAGATCCCCCTCAACAAAGCACAGAGAGCATTGGCTATAAATATTGAAGGGGCAGCATCTTATTCCATCTAAGGGACAAATTCTAGGTGACAAGGCTCTGTGCACTATTTAACTTAGAACTAGAATATGAAAGTGAGATGGTTGTCACGAGGCTATGTATTAACACATTTATTTGAATTGAAAAATGAATCCAGATTTTCTTTTGACAGTAAGTCTGATTGGGCTGACCGACTTGACGATGAATTCTGGCTTTGCCAATTAGCTTATATGGCAGACATTTCCCATAAATTAAATAAACCAAATCTGCAACCCTGAGGTTCTGAAGAAAATATATACAACATGCAGGAAATTATATTTTTACAGCTATTAAAATTATGATAAAAAATTTAGATGTCAACTTAAAAATATGAAAGTATGTAGTTTTCCAAAATTCTTTTAGGGGATACACAGCATGAAAATTTAAAGAACACTGATCTAGGGCAGTGGTTCTCAACTCTGGTTGCAATTGGAATCACTTGCGGAGTTTAAAAGAAGATGATGACTGGGCTTCACTCCAGGCCCATTAAATCAAAGGAGCTGGGAGTGAGTGCTTTTTAAAAGCTCCCCAGATTCAGTCAGGCTGAGAACCACTTGCTCCTTCCTCCACCCTGCCTTGTCTCTGTAAACACACAATCTAAACCCCTCTCCCTTCCTCACCCCCAGCACCCAAGGCTATCTCCCTAACCCACACCCTCATCTAGCTCCAAGCCTAGACATTACCTCTTGGACATTCACAGGCCCTTCAAACACAACATGTCTAAAGCCAGCCTTGGCAACAGTTTTGATCATGCATCAGTAGAAAATGTGAGAGGGGTGGGCCTCAAAATACATATATTAAAAAATAAACCAGGAGGGTTCCCTGGTGGCTTAGTGGTTAAGAGTCCTGGCTTTCACTGCTGTGGCCCAGGTTCAGTCCCTGGTTTGGGGAACTGAGATCTCACAAGCCTTGCAGCACAGCCAAAAACAACAACAACAACAACAAAAACCATATATGTATCACTATGTTAATATGTCTATAAAATAGAAAATAAAAAAGCATGAGACTAGAACTTAATATAAATACAAGTTCTAACATTTTCTCTCCACATCCTATGGATGAGCTCTGATTTTGCACATGCTGGTCCTTCTTCCGGGAATTCCCTTCCCCCTTTGTCCTTCACTACGATCTTCCACTTATCCTTCAAGACCCAGTCCTCTGAGACTCCTCCACAGGTAGACCTTTCCTACCTCCATAGTGCCCCCAGGGGACTCTGTACAGGCCTCTACTTTACAACTGCTGTGCTACGTGAATCTTTGATGTTTGGTTGTCTCTTTAGTTCCTACAGACCCAGGAACACATTGAGGGCAGCACTTAGCATAGGACCTGGCTCATAGTAGGTTTGCAATAAATGTTGAATGGTGGAGGGAGTGAAGAGGAAATAGCCAAAATATCTAATGGCCGGTATAGCAGAGGCGGGTGGCAGATGGGAGGTGGGGAGGAGGTTCCTGGAGGTTCTTCATTAGGAGAGTGTTAACCTTTTTTTTTTTTTTTAATTTTTAATTTTAATCAACATTGGTACAGAAGTGCTAACATTTCCATAAAATAATTTCTGTGATACAGAAAGGAATATACTTTGCAAGAAATGTAGTTCATCTTAAGTCTCCAAATACTTTTAAAGGCTAATGCAGCAGCTGGCAAAATAACACACAGTACACAGTGGCTGGCTTGGGGGAAGCCAGGGCGTCCAGGTCAGCTGCAGTGGAGGGGCGCTCTAGTTTGGCCATACCACTGCTTACTGACTGTACTTTATTTGTTAACGGTGAATTCCTAGAGACCTGACTGTCCAAGGTCTCAGGGACTTTTTAAGTCTGAAGGACAACATTTCCATCTGGGCTGCAGAGAGAACTCTGCCCTGTGTGGGTGTGGAGGGGACGATCCCTGCGCAAGAGCCCCCGCTTTGTCACTCACTGTCTGGAATTTAGGCCTGGCCAGGAACCCTGAGGCCACAGCAGTGATCCATTGGGATTCCTCAAAGCAGTTGTGTTTGTCTGTGCGTTACAAGTGGGGACACTGAGGCACTGGAAGGGGTGACCTTCCTAGGCCCTGCAAGTGAGGATCAGGGCCTGGCCTGTCTCTGGCCACTCTCAGCTGGCCCAGGGGGCTGCCGCTCACTGGGCTCTCCAAGAAGAGCTGTCAAGGCAGAAATGGAGGCGAGGACAGTGTGGGAGGAGAAGCCGGGTGCAGCCGCAGAGATAGTGTAGAGTTCATACCAGGGTTTGTCCGCCTGCCCACCTCAGGAGAGAGCAGGCACAGCCCTCCAGCCAGGAGCAGAGATAGGCCAAGAGTTGCCCTTCAGCTTAGGGCAGGATGCAGTTGCTTTACCCCAGTGGCTCTCAGCGGCACGGATCTTGCCCCCAGACAAACGTCTGCCAATGTCTGGAGACATTTTTAGTTGTTTCAACGAGGGGTGGAGGGTGCTACTGGCTACTGGCATACAGTGGGTAGAGGCCAGGGATGCTGCTACACATCCTGCAGCGCACAGGACAGACGCACAACAGAGATTTATTTGGCCCCAAATGTCACTAGTGCTAAAGCTGAGAAACCCTGCCCACACTTTCCTCCCTCCACATCTTCACTCAGACAGTCCCTTCATGCCTGGCAAGCAACAAACTAAGTTTGGGGGGACTTCCCTGGTGGTCCAGTGGTTAAGACTCCGTACTTCTACTGCGGGGGCATGGGTTCGATCCCTGGTCGGGGAACTAATATCCTACATGCTGCACGGTGCAGCCAAAAACAAAAACAAAACCAAAAATAAGTCAGTTTGTCAAACCTCTTCATGACTGAGATCACGTCACCTCCTTTTCCAGATCTGCCATCCTCTAGCTGTGTGACTTTAGACAAGTGATGTGACCTCTCTGAGCCAGAGTCTCCACCTTGTTAAAAAAAAAAAAATCCCTCCTGCATGGTCAGCCATTGTGAAGAGGAGACACAGTGTTGTCCAGAGAAGGCCCAGCTCTGTGCGTGGCTCCTAGGAACGCCCAGTTCACAGAGGTTGCTGCTGTTGCTAATCTCTGCTTCTGTCTTCCCTGAGACCCCTGCATTTTGGTTTGTGTGTTTTTGGACTCCTGTACCCAGAACATACTCTGCAGTGGCATGAGCTGACCCCTCCATGAACTGTGCACACTGAAAGAGCAGGGGCTTGATGTCTTGGTGCCTAGTACAGGGCCTGGCATGGGGTAGGTCCTGGGTAAGTGCTGAGTCCCTGGTACATGCTGGCCCCTGTGCTGTACGGAACACAGGGAGCCCAGTGGGTCATGCAAAGTTTGAACTGTAATTGGGCAGAGTGTGTGGGTGGGACTCTCCTTGAGCCTATAACTCTGTGGTTTCTGCCCCAGGCCTTGGGGAAGCTGATTTTTCCTAGCAGATATCGGAGGCTCCCAGTGACAGCTCCACAAGGGATTTTCTCCAAACTTTTTGTTTACGAATTTTCAAACCTACAGAAGAGTTGCAAGAATGGTGCAATGAACATACATGTACCCCTCACCTGTATTCACCACTTTTGCTTCATCACACACACCCACACACACACACATTTTTTTCAGAACTATTTGAGAGTTGACATCATGACATTTCACCTCAAAATGCTTCACCAGGCATACTCTCAGAACAAGGACACTGTCCTATACAACCACACTACAATGATCATACTCAAAACACTTGACGCTGATAAATCCCTTATCTAACCGTGGTTCTTGCTTAGATTTCCCCAGTTGTCCCAATAGTGGTTTTTTACAGGGTTCTTTTTGTTTGTTTGTTTTGATCCAGGAGCCAATCAAGGATCAATCAAAGCACCACATGCAGCTGTCATGTCTTTTTAACCTAGTTCTCTTTTTTTTTGTTGGTCATCCGGGACACCTACATTTTTTTTAAGGAATGCAGGCCAGTTGTTTTGCAGAATGTCCCTCAATTTGGGATTGTCTGCTGCTTCCACATGATTAACTTCAGCGTGTATGTTTTTGGTAGGAATAGCACAGATAGAATGTTGTGACCCTCTCAGAGCAGCCCACCAGGGAGCACAAGATGTCCCGTGTCCCACTATCTGTGACCTCATTTTTGATCCCACAGGTTGTCACAGGGGAGAGAATTCTGCAGAAGCCTGCATCCTCTCCCCTTGCCCCGCAGGCCAGCCACATTGGAGACCGCCTCGTGAGCGTGGGGAGGTGGCATTCTCTGTGGCTCTGAGGAGATGAAGGGAATGGGGTGTGGCCAGAACTGCCTCCCAGGGCAGTTCAGAATCACCTTTGCCCCCAAACCACAACCCCCCTCATGCCTGCCCACGTGGCTGCCATGCCCTGCCTCTCTTTGGCTGGGAGGAAACCATCCTGTCCCGGCAATCCCCACTCATCCTCCCTACTTGTCAAGGCACTCACGTTTTAGGAGCAAGTGCCTGGATTTTGTGGTAAACCCCTGCCTGGCCCAACAGACCTGAGCAGCCGGTTTCTTGAACCCTGGTCTCAGAGGAGAAGCCTAGAATCCCAGCCTGCTGGTGGCAAGAGGAAATACTGGGCCAGGACAGGGAGGTGGCCTGGAATCAACTGGTGGGATGTGGGTGAGTCAAGGGAAGCCAGAGGGCAGAGGGGAAAGGTCTACCTCTTAACTGCTCTACAAATCCCAGATCAGTTCACCTCTTCCATGAAGCCCACCTTGATCACCTTGGTGCCCACCAAGCTCTTCTCAACTGCATAGGAAAGTGCTGAATTCTGTTTTAACCACTGAGGCAAATTACTTGTGCCTCCTCTTGTATAGTACTAAACCTGGGGGGGCGGGGGGGTGCATCTTTGTGCAGCGATTTGGACCTAATCCTGCATTGTGTATGCAGTAGGTGCTCAGTACATGTTTGATTAGCTAAATAAAATGAGAGTTCATCTATTCATGCATTCATTCACTCGAAAAATCATTAACAAGCAACTACCTTGAGCTAGAATGTCTTCTAGGGGCCCTTGCCCTTGGGGACTGAATGTAGGGGGACAGACCACAGACAGATAAATAAGCAGATGATGTGAGGCCAGCGCTACAAAGAAAGAGTGAGTGAATGACTCACTGACTGACTGACTGACTGAATGAATTGTAGATCGAGGAGAGGAGAAAGTGGATGAATGGCCTGGGGAGGGAGCTCCCATCCTCCTGCCATCACCCTGGGAGGACAGGCGCTCTGCAGAGAGTCTGTCCCTTGCCTGAGATGGGGCAGCCTGCTGGCCTGGCCTTATGTTAGCTGGAGAGAAGGTATTCTGGGAGGAGATATTTTCCCTAGGCTTTTGGAGCAGTGGCCATTTCCCCCCAGGGGCACCAGCAATGAAACTGCTAGCCACTCAAGGGAAAAACAGAGCTCAGTTCACCACTAAGACCAAGGGCAGCCAGTGAAGAGGACAGCTGCCCTGGGACATTCAGTAAAGTGCAATAGCATCAAAATGCTACTGAGGAGGTCATGTTCCCCAAGTTCAGGGGCGAGCTGGGAGTAAAGGCAGCAGAAGAATCTTCTTCCTTCCTTCCTCCCTCCCCCTGCCTCCCTCCCTCCCTTCCTTTCTTTCTTTCTTTTTAACTGATGAATTCATAAAAGTGCTAACAAAAGATCAAGATAAAAAAAGTTTTAATTACATGGGACTGAGTGAACTGATGAGGATTATAATTTTTGTGACTTTCTGTTTGAATAAAAAAAAAATCCCACAAGGACTCAGAGGCAAAAAATATGCAAATCAATTTTCACTGCAAAGTAAAGGCGCTGTTACAGTGGAGGATTCCTGGACTGAATGTCAATATTATGACATAGTATGAGAGTGTTTCGTGTTTGGTAATTGCAATCATTGTTGCTTTTGTTGTGGTCATCCATTTACAATGCTTGGTGTCAGTTTATTATCTCTTGTAAAAATAGAATACAGTGTATGTGTGTGTGAAAAAAAAATAAAGGGAAAGCAATATTAAAAAAAAGAAAAATTAGAAAATCAAATTTATTTTGACAAAATACGGACTAAGCAAAGATTTAACTTAAATTCCAAGGTTAAATTCTATCTTGACTCATATCGAGATCACCTATAGTAACCAATAGATAATTCCTGATCATAGTTAAATGAACTTGTGAAAAGCTCTTAAACTGTTCCTACAATCTTTTATATATATATATTTTTTTCTTAATGCCCTTTTCTTTGGGAATAATGTTAATTTACAGGAAATTTGCAAAGATAGTACAGAGAGTTCCCCTGTACCCCTCACCCAGTCCCTCCTAACTTGCATAACCAGGGTACGCTTGTCGCAACTAAGAAACCAACGTGGGTACAACACTAGTAACTAAACTTCAGGCTTTATTTGGGTTTCTCCAGTTTTCCCATTAACATCCTCTTTCTGTTCCAGGATACAATCCCGGGTACCACATCACATTGATTTGTCATGTCTCTTCAGACTTCCCTGGTCTGTGACAATTTCTTGAACTTTCCTGGTTTTTCATGTACCCTGTGTGAATTTTGTAAGGCACGACGATGAAGAAGATGAAGAAGAAGAAGAAGAAGAAGAAGAAGAAGAAGAAGAAGAAGAAGAAGAAGAAGAAGAAGAAGATGATGATGATGATGATGATGATGATGATTTATGCCCGGGAATGCCTTCGTTTTTATCTCGGTGGGAGGCAAATGATCAGCTTTTTCTCTCTGTTCACCAGAACAGAAGAGGAAAGGCAGTGCTGCCCGGTATCTATGGGATCCACAGAGGCTGGGCGCCTTAATCCCTGCCCTCTGTCCTCTCGGTCCCTACTCCCGCCACCGTCACCGCCACCCCAGCGCGGGGGCCCTTGGGCGGAGGGCGGGCGAGCGCGCGGACTGCCCCCGGCTCAACTGTTCCGCAACCGGACGCGGCCGCCCCGCCCCTGCCCAAGTCTTATAAGCCTCTCCCGCCTCCGAGCGTCCAAACTGCCTGCTGCCCGTCCCGGCCAGGCGCCCCCTGCAGCATGGCCTGGAACACCAATCTCCGCTGGCGGCTGCCGGTCATCTGCCTGCTCCTGCAGGTGGCCCTGGTGGTCCTCTTCGGCGTGTTCGTGCGCTACGACCTGGATGCCGACGCCCACTGGATCGAGGAGAGGATGTCCAGGAACATTTCCAGCGACCTGGACAACGAATTCTACTATCGCTACCCGAGTAAGTCCCACCACCTTGCAGGCCCAGCTGCGGCATATCCGAGCTGTCCCCACCGGGCTGAGGGCCCTGCCTGGCCTCACCTCCGCAGCCTGCTGCTCAGGAACATTGGACAGGCGGGAGCGGAGGAGGAAATACTGCCCACAGGCCCCCTGCCCCGCCCCTCTTAGGCTCCTCACCAGGGGGACTTCCCAATGTCTGGAGATCAAGATTGGGAAGAGGCCCGATGTGCACAAATTCCTTTCACCCGCTGAAAACTCACCGGGGAGAGCTCACTCCTTCCAGGTGCCGCCAGAGACCTCCAACCTCCCTGTCAGAGAGCCCTTCTTGATGTCTTCCAAAGACCTGAGTCTCATCTTGGTCACCAACCAGTGGGTGACTCTGGTTCCCTTGTCCAACTGTGCCCATGCTCTCCACGTTAAGGGGGTAGTTCCAATGTCGAGGGCTGCAGGGGTGGCTCATTGGCCTACCAGCCCTGCTGCTGGAAGAGGTGTGGGGGACCGCGGCACCTACCATCTTTTGGCTTGGAGAGGGAGAAAGAGCACCCCTGAATTCTCTCGCATCTGTGGTGCTGTGGTTAAGAGCATGGCCTTGGAATCACCAGACCTCACCTCTATCATGGCTCTGCCATTAACCAGGTGGGTGGCCTTAGGCAAATGTCAACAATGCAGAAACTCAATTTCCTCATCTGTCCAGTGAGGATAATAATAGATCTTACCTCCCAGGAGTGGGTTGAGACCTTGCACATAAAGTTCTGGCGTGGTGCTGGGCATGGAATCCTCACTTCATAATGGAGCAATTACTAGAAGAGCACTAAACACAGAGGCCTTAGGATTCAGGAGTTAGAAGAACTGGCCCAAGGTCACTCGGGTCGGCCCAACCTCCAGACTCCCAGCCCAGGACTCTTTTCATGCCCTTGTGCTTTCTAGTTTTCCACACCATCTACCAGCAGCCAAAGACAATCTTTCTAACTGTTGGTGCTCACATAGTCATGGACTGTTGGTTTTGGAACAGTCACCTATACAAACTGGTCTTCCCTGCATGGCTCATACACCCTCAGTAATGGGATTCTACCCATTGTACTCAGATCCAGTTAAATAAGTACACACATTCAGGATGGCAGCCTGCATGAAAAGAAGTAGAGGTGGAGGAGACTGTAGGCCCTGTGGGAGCCAGCCACATTAAGTGCCTCCCAAAAAGCCAGCAAAATCACAGGCTTCTTTAACAGAAATATGGTGCCTAAAAGAAGGGAGGTGAAAGAAGAGGGTGCCCAGCGTTGGTGACACCACAGCCTCTACTGGGCTCCACTCAGGGCCATGTTTTAAGAGATCTTGACAGCTGTAGCCTTGGAATTTAGACTCCAAATCCACCTTTCACATTGCCCACTTTTATGCTTCTTGGTGGGGGACTGACCCAGCAAACGGTGAGGCAGGCAAGCTTGAGACCCTCCTTTGCCTGTTTCACTCCTTCCCTCCAGTTCTTGCTTCTCTGTTGGCCACAGAGCCAGCCCCTTGGTAAAGCATCAGGGCCAAGGCCTCCCATGGGCGTTTATAGCTCCTCCATGTGTCTGTGCAGTGGAAGGTCTGAAGACCCTCTAATAGGAGCTACAGAACCACTCCAGTCGGGGGTACAATCCTCACATCTCACCAACTCCTATCCCCACTCCACACCCACCCACTTCCTTGCATGCTCTACCTTTATTCACTTAGTGATCACTTATCTATAGGGTGGCCGTATAATTTATCAACCAAATGACACTTTGGAGAGTGAAGAGGTAGGAAATTTGTGCTAGTAGTAATTTACCAGGACACAGGCATAAACCATGATTGTCTCAGCAAACCAGGGCTTCTGGCCACTCTGGTCAGAGAGGTACACCCCGACACCACAGGCCTCAGTGAGGGGGTCAAGTGCTCTGTGCAGAAGAGATCTGTGACAGCTTCCTGGAGAGCAGTGGGATGGTGAGGAGGGGAAAGCAGGGCAGTTAAGGGGTCCATGGAAAGAGCATGCAGGGACGTGGGCTGAGCGGCTCAAGTTTGTGAAAAGACTGGGAGGGAGGTCGCTAAGCGGGATGAGGTAGTCCCAGCCATCAATGAGGGCCTTGAGTTTCTCCTGCCCAGGCCTCTGTGAGGGCCGGGGCACTCTTTGTCATCTGAGCAGGAAGTGACAGAGAGGAGAGGAGTGTAGGGAGAGAATCTCAGCCTCAGGATTCCTTGGCAAGGGCAGGAAGTAGTGGCAGAAACTCAAACCGAACATGCAATCTCTCCACAAGTCATCACCGCCACTGCATGAGGAAGGCAATGTTATGACTCCCATTTTACAGGTGAGGAGACTAAGGCCAGAGAGGGGAAGTATCTTGCAAAAGTCACTCAACTAGGAAACTAGTGAGCCAGATTAGGAGCTCCGGGGACCTGAACCCACCCTGCTGGACTGCCCTCCTCCCCCTAGTCTCACCTTTCCCCTCTCTTCCTGCCCCACTTGCTCCCAGTGGCCGGTGGCCATGGTTAGGAGTTGGAGCCCAGGTGGGACCCTGTGCCTGGATTGCTCAATCGAGCCTGGGCCTCAAGGCAATTCCCAGGGGCGGGGAGGGAGGGCAGCCCTTGTGGTACTTTCAGGATTCTTGGCTCCAGGCTGTCAACACCTGTGTGGGCCTCATTCCTGCCCAAGGGATTAGTGGAGTCCACTGGGCATCTCGGTTTCCAGAGGAGTACTGCTCCAGCTGGCTCAGGCTGGGGCCGGGGAGTGCCTAAGGACAACTTCCCAAGCGTGGGCCCCTTGGCGGCAGGCACAGAACCAGCTGGGGACCTGCCCTGGCAGTGGCCTCAAAGGCCGTGCTGCAGGCACCGGCTGCTGAACACGAAGTTCCTCCTGGGCTGGTGCTCTGGGGCGTGAGGGTCTCCAGGCAGTGTCTGGGGGAGGTTGGCCTGAGGAGGAGCCATCAGAGCCTCGGCTCTTGAAGGGTCCTGGGAAAACTAAGGGAGAAGGGAGATCACCCAAGGTAGAGGATGCCACAGTTTCAAACCTGAAGGACTGTTTTGTGAAACCGAGGCAACAAGGCTTGACCTGTGCTCCTGGGAACCTGAACCTCAGATTCAACTCCATTTAATAAAAGACCAATGTTCCCACAAGCAGAGGGCAGTGTAACCTGGTAGTTGACTTTGGAATTAAACAGATCGGGGTCCATCACTAAATGGAGTAAGCCACCTCCTTAACCATGCTGAGCCTCAATATGCTCATCTGTGAAGTGGGAATGTTCTTTAATGCACAGGCTCTCCTGGAAGATTGAAGATGGCGGGTGGCTGGGAGGGCACGTCTCATGGCATGAAACCAGAGGACAGTAAATGCTGGTGTCAAGCTTACTCAGAAGGGAGTGAGTGCTCTGTTGCTGAACGTGTTTAAGTGCAGGCTCAGCATCCCTTTAGAGATGTGGCCGAGGAATGTCTCTTCCAATATTAGTTTGAACTATTATAGCATTTAAATTCCTTTGTGCTCTCCCCACTTACAAGTGCTTTTTGCATGCTCTGTCAGGCAGGGAGTGTATTTGTTTCTATTTTATAGTGCCAGTGATGGAGGTTAGAGACTTGCCCAGCTGGTCAGTGGCACAGGCAGGGGCGAGGCCAAGCCCTCCCACTGCACAGCCAACCAGCTGCCCCCAGTCTCTGCCGCATGGCTACTCCCTGGCCACCTCCCCAGGAGATTTTGCAGTGATGAGGTGGTTCTGTGGTCGGCTCTGAGGCGTGGGAGAGGTGGGCACAGAGCCTTGGGGAATTGAGGGGCTGGCCGGTAGGCTTCAAAGGCAACAGGTTAGGCTGGGCTGGCCTATAGAGCCTGGGAAGGGCTGGTATCCAGGCTGCTGCAGGGCACCACTCCTGCTGTGCTGAGGCAGCAGAGGAGGGAGAGCTGCCATAGCCCGTCAGCGTGGGAAGCTTTGTCCTCAGGCTTCAGAGATTTTTGAGACTTGGCCAGCTTCAGGCCAGCTTCAGTAGGAACCCATCCTGGGAGGGAAGAGTGAACAAGGAAGCGGGTGCAGAACAGCTGTGTACTGGTGCCCCCTTGTGGCAGCTCTCAGAGCTGGACGCCAGGTGCCAGGCTCGCCCTATCAGGGACCTCCCAGTGGATAGCAGGTTCTGGGCTGGGCTGCTTGAGTCGTTCCAGGCTGGGGAAGGAGGGGGAAGAGGGGAGGTGTCTTAACAACTTACACTGTCCTCCAGCAAGTCGCCAACCCAGTGCAAAGCACCTAGTCAGTCTTGAAAGAGAAAAAGAGAAGTATTACAGTAGCTAATATGATTGCACAACGACTAGAGGGCCACGCCTATGCCCAGGGCTTTGGTTGGATGACCAATTAAATGTGCACCACACACCTCTGAGCTCTGTTACTATCCCCCATTTTACAGAAAAAGAAACTGCAGATCAGAGGTATGTCCCTGCTGAAGTTCATGCACTCCAGACCTTCACACTATTATTATTTTTTTAAAGATTTTTTTTGATGTGGACCATTTTTAAAGTCTTTATTGAAATTGTTACAATATTGCTTCCATTTTATGTTTTTGTTTTTTACCCACGAGGCATGTGGGATCTTAGCTCCCCAACCAGGGATCGAACCCACACCCCCTGCATTGGAAGGCAAAATCTTAACCACTGGACCTCCTGGGAAGTCCCCAGACCATTATTATTAAAAGCATTTTCAGTAGCACCAAACTTTATGGAATATAAGTTAATAAAGTGGTACTTCTAATGAGGACTTTGGGAAATAAAGAGAGATGAGCAAGAGAATGAATAGGGAAGGTGCCCAAGGAGAGAGAAGCTGGCATCTGTGTGCCTGAGGTGGGGGGAGGAGAAAGAGACACCTGCAGAGAGGGTCAGAGACAGAGGTCAGGACAGCCAGGGAGTCATAGAGAAGGACAGAGAACTGGCCAGGTGGGGACAGTTAGGGAGAAGCCCTGGGAAGCTGAGGCCTCTCTTCTGCTCCACAGGGAGAAGGAAGGCAGCCCTGAAACTGCACATCACCCGCCAGGAAGGCCGCCTCCAGTGCTCTTCAGCCCTGCCCCTGCCCGCATGCTTCCTCTGCCACCAAACAGCTGACACCCCACTCCTTGAATGGCCCCCACCTTCTGTGATGCTACCTTTCTCCAGGGGTTCCCCCCACCTCCTTGCCAGCAGCTTCCCTGTCTGGTCTGCTAGCTTCAAGGCAAGTTAGCAGATCCTCGGCTTCTGGCTCCCACTCACCATTCCCACATTCCAGCTGCCAGCTCTGTCTCCAGGCCTGCCTGATCTCAGACCCCAGCTCCAAGCCCCAAGGCCAGGATCCATTCCTCCCACACTACCCTGCCCGACACTCACCGCCACCCGCCACCCCCGGGGTCATCTCAGACTCCCACAACCAGCACTAGTCCCAGCACCTCCCTCCCACCCCCGGCAACCTCCTCCTCCTTCCCTGTGTTTACCCACAGCTCTGCCCTCCCGCCATGTCCCCTCCCTGCTTTTGTAACTGTGGTCTGAATGTGTCTCCCTCTCTTTCCAGTCTGTCACCCATCAGTTCTTGCCAAGAATAACCATAACACCGTGTATGGTGCTTCACATACATTAGCTCAGCTTCCTCCACAACAGTTAGAAACGTGATAAACCATGAAACATGATAATACATGAAATCAGCTGCACACATTGTGAACCTAAGCTGAGCTGCTGTTTGTGTGTGTAGGTCTGCGCAAGAAGTGCAAAGCTCAGAGCACCATACTGGGGCGACACCCACAGCTCTCTTGCATCATCTGCTATGCCCTCCACCCTTACCCAGCAATGTGCCAGGGCCTCCTCTCTCAGCCTCGTCCAGGTGGCTGCTAGCCAGGGGGTCTATGGCTGTGGCCTGGGCCTCAGGGAAGCCTGCAGGGGAGACAGATGAGGGCAGATGGGGGCTGGCAAGCATAAGCATTGCCAGGCTGCTGTGGGCACCAGGGCCTATTCGCCCAGTGGGTAGGAGACTTTGGACGGTAGAAGGCCTGCAGCCTTCCCTGATGGTGAAATCCCACCTGGGCCCTAGGCTGGCATATCTGGATGCTGCTGAGATCATGACAGTAACCATTCATTCATTCATTCATTCATTCCTGTATATTTATGGGGCATCTACCTGGGCACTCTCATGGACAATGGAGAATACCAGAGTGAACAAAACAGGCTTGGCCTTGCCTTCTTGGAGCTTTATAGTCTGGTGGGCTAGACAAACAAACCTAACTACAAATTGTAATAAGAACTAGAAAAGAAAGAAGAGGGTGCTGTGAGGGAAAGAACCAAGTTTAAACTCAGGGGTCAGGAGGCCATTCTGTGGGAGCAGCATCCCAGGTGGAGGGACCACCACGGGCAAAGACCCGGAGTGGGACCGAGCACAAGGGAGGCCAGTGACGCCGGGGCACAGGAGGGAGGGGAGGACTGAGGAAAGGAAGAATGAGGAGGCAGGCGGGTAGGCCAGGTCTGGTGGGCCCTGCAGTTCACTTTTCTTCAAAAAATGTTTTAATTTGGAAATCATTCCAAATTTACAAAAAGTTGCTGAGACAAAAATAGTACAAAGAACACTGTATACTCTTTAACTCTGATTAAGCTATCTGCTCTTCTCTCTCTCTCTCTCTCTTTTCCCATATAAACACAAGCACATACACACACTTACTTTTTCCCTAAACTACTTGAGAGTCAGTTGTACACATCATGGGCTTGTAGCCTTAATTACTCCACAATGTTTCCTAAGAATAGAGGTATTCTCTTCCATAACCACAGTAATCAATTTCATAAATTTACATTGCACAGTACTTTAGTATACTGTCCCTATATAATTTTGTCAGTTGGCACAGTAACAACCTTTGTAGCACTCCCCTGCACCCGCACCCACCCCCCGCCCCAGCCAAGTCCAGGATCCAGTCTAGTGTTAGGTGTTGAATTTATTTGACCTGTGTCTTTAGCCTTTTTTTTTTTTAACATCTTTATTGGAGTATAATTGCTTTACAATGGTGTGTTAGTTGCTGCTGTGTAACAAAGTGAATCAGCTATATGTATACATATATCCTCATATCCCCTCCCTCTTGCGCCTCCCTCCCACCCTTCCTATCTCACCCCTCTAGGTGGTCTCAAAACACCGAGCTGATCTCCCTGTGCTAACCAGCTGCTTCCCACTAGCTATCTATTTTACATTTGGTAGGGTATATATGGCAATGCTACTCTCTCACTTCGTCCCAGCTTACCCTTCCCTCTCCCTCTTTAGCCTCTTTAATCTGGACCATTCCTGTGCATGTAAATCACCTAGCACAGGGTCTGTCCCATAATAGATGCTCAAAATGGGCAGCCTTTCTTTGTCTTTTACGATATTGATTTTTTTCAAGAGTACAGCCTCACCCCTTTCTAATAGCATGTTGCTCATTTTTTGTCTGATGTTTCCTTATGGTTAGAGTGGGATTATGCATTCTCAGCCAGAGCACCACAGAGGTGATATGTCCTTTTCAGAGTATCTTCCTGAAGGGGCACGTTGTCCATCTGTCCCTCACTGGTGATGTTCATTTTGATCACCCAGTCAAGATGTTCCCAATTTCTCTGCCATATAATTACTGGGTGCTTTTTTCCCTCCCTTGCAACTCATAAGCAGTCTATAGGGAGACTCTTTTAAGACAAGGCAAGTGTCCTGCTCTTCATAAAAATTTGTCCCTGGATTTCAGCATCCACTGATAGAATCTTTGCTGTGAAAATTATGATTTTCCAACTTCAGCGCTCATTCCACATTTAACTGTCAGGCTGTCAGCATTCTGTTGTAAGCAAGAGGCCTCCCTGCTATCTCATTTATTTATTTACCTATTCTGAGTTCCTATTTTTTATGGCTTTAATTTGTTATGGTAACCTAATTATTTTGGTGCTCAAATTGTCCCAGAATTGGCCAATGAGAGCCCTTCCATCTGGTTCCTGTGTCCTGTGACACCTGTGGTAGTTCCTTTGAGTGCCTTATACTTTTGTAGCTGTCTTTGCTTCTCAAAGCTCTTTGCCTTCTGTTATTTTCTGGGAATCTAGAACCATGCAATGTTAGCCCTAGGAGGACACTTGAGATCATTCTAATCCATCCCTTTAGTTTTATCATTGAGAAAACTGAGGCTCTGAGAGGGGAAGTGGCTTATCTTTTCTTTCTTTCTCCCTTCCTTTCGTTCTCCCTTTCTTTCTTTCTCCGTTCCTTTCTTCCTTCCTTCCTTCCTTTCTTTCATTTTTGCCACACCATGCGGGATCTTAGTTCCCTGACCAGGGATCGAACCCATGCCCCTTGCAGTGGAAACGCAAAGTCTTAACCACTGGACCGCCAGGGAAGTCCTGGAAGTAGCTTGTCGAGGCCACACTGTGAATTGGTAGAAGGGTTGGGTCAGAACTGATAATTAGACTATACCTAAGTAACAATAAATGATAATCAAGTAGCAATAAATAATGACATGCCCATTTGGAGCATCTATTATGGGATAGACACTGTGCTAGGTGCTTTACATACATGTCTGCATTTAATCTCTGCAACACCTGTGAGTAAGCATTGCAGAAGGTACTGAGAACCAAGTATGTTAAGTGACTTTCCAGAGACATCTAATTCAGGTCTCAGTGATGCTGGAAGGTGTGCTTGCTGGGAGTGGGGGTGGGATGTGGCGATGTTTCTGGGGGTGATCAACCGATGTGCATGGCCAGTCAAGGGACTCCTAGGCTAGATAAGACAAACTTCTCCATAGTAAAAGAATGGAGTTGAGGGGGCTAGGCCCTAGACCCTGGGTGTAATCCACAGCCTGGCCCCAGTTTCAAATGCCTAGCTGCCCACGCCCACCCTTGGTGAGAGTGGTGAGGGGGAGTTGTCATCTCCCGAGGGGGGGTTCAGGCATTTCTTGGCCTTAAAACCCAGTGGTCTAAGTGGTCTAAAGTAGGGGGGCCCACCTCCGTTCCCCTAGACCAGTCCACTCCAGAAGGTCTTTTTTTTTTTAATTGAAGTATAGTCGATTTACAATGTTAGGTTAGTTTCTGGTGTACAGCAAGGTGATTCAGTTATACATATATAAAAATATATATTTTCTTTTTTTTAATTAATTAATTAATTTATGGCTGCGTTGGGTCTTCGTTGCTGCGCTCAGTCTTTCTCTAGTTGTGTAGAGCAGGGGCTACTCTTCGTTGCGGTGCTTGGGCTTCTCATTGTGGTGGTGCAGAGCACGGGCTCTAGGCACGTGGGCTTCAATAGTTGCACCACGTGGGCTCAATAGTCATGCCGTGCAGGCTCAGTACTTGTAGCTCACAGGCTTAGTTGCCACAAGCATGTGGGATCTTCCTGGATCAGGGACTGAACCCATGTCCCCGACATTGGCAGGAGGATTCTTAACCACTGCACCACCAGGGAAGTCCATTCTTTTTCATATTCTTTCCTTTACGGTTTATTACAGGCTATTGAATATAGTTCCCTTTGCTATACAGTAGGACCTTGTTTATCTGTTTTATACATAGTAGTTTGTATCTTATGACTTGATGGGGGTAGTAGTGGCTCCTCTACTTGCAGTAGAGCCATTCATTACTGCGCCTAGCCTCAGGATCCAGATGCGGGCATGGCGGGACTGGCTTCGGGGGCGGCCCGGCCCGGCCAGTGGCAGGGAAGACACAGGCTCTGTGTCGGGCGGAGCTGGCCCAGACCCAGGGCTATGGCGGGTCTTCGCCAGGCCGCCAAGACCCTCGGCTGCGCTTTCCCCGCAGGCTTCCAGGACGTGCACGTGATGATCTTCGTGGGCTTCGGCTTCCTCATGACCTTCCTGCAGCGCTACGGCTACAGCGCCGTGGGCTTCAACTTCCTGCTGGCGGCCTTCGGCATCCAGTGGGCACTGCTCATGCAGGGCTGGTTCCACTCCTTTGACGGACGCTACATTCTCTTGGGCGTGGAGAAGTAAGCGCGGCGCCGGCGGTGGGGCGGGCACAGTGGGCGGGGCCCCGGGTGAGGGGAGGGTCCAGGGGCGGAGCCCGGGGCTTGGGGCTGTGAGCTGGGTCCTCATCGTCCAACCAGGGTACCCGGGGGCCTGCGACATACACCACACACTCTCTCACTCACCTCCTGATCAACGAGTCCCCAAGGTGGGAGTTCTAATGGTGTCCAAGTGCTGTTGGAGGCTTTCCCTCCTCCTAAGACGCAGGCTGCAGGGACACAAGGCCAGGCTTCTTCTCTCCAGGGGCCAGAGCCAGACCCTCCCCTTTGACACATCAAACATCAAAATTGCCCTGAGAGACCTCAGCCGGTGGAACCCATGGAGGGGGAGGTGTTGCGGGTGGCAGAGGAGGGGAAGGAGTGTGGGGCTGCCTGAACCAGCCTCCTAAGGTTCATTGTGGATGGAATGGAGTGCTTCTCCCTGCCCTGCCCTTTCCCTGACTTGCCCGTATCCCCACCCACGGAATAGGCATAGGAAAGATCTGTAAGGCAGGTGTGGAGACCTAGGACTGAAGCCCCTCCCTGCCTCAGCCTCCAGGGGGCACCTTATCCCCATCTCTTCTCACCTCTATCCTCATCACTTTTCTCTGTGATAATCTCTTGGTCTGGTGAATACCACCACCCCCCAATCAGGTAACTCAGCACCGCCCCCCCACCCCGGTCTGAGGAGACCTCCTAGGAGCCTCAGTGTGTCCCTCCCCACAACACCACCACCAGGTTATACAATAAATTTGCCAACTTGCCAAAAACCAAGTTGCCAAGCAGTCATCTCACTGAATGACTCATTTATCAAACTCTCTAGGCCATGGCAACTTATGAAACCTATAGCAATTTGTGTTGCATGGGACAAAATCAGAAAACCAAGTCCACAGAAAGGGTTTAGAGGCAAATTGGTATAAACCACGTTTAAAGTGCAAATCCCTGCTATCACATATAGGGCACCAACCAGGTATCATAAGCCAGGTGCCTGAAATTTTAAACATATGCCAAATATTTGCAAAATATTAATTCACTTAAGCCAGTTAGTGACTCCATGAATTAAGAGAAACAGGAAAAATAGTCGACTAGATAGGAAATGTTTCAGAACCAAGAAGTCAGTCTTTTTGTATATAAAATCCGTAACATGCATATCACTCTACTGTTTAAGATACACAAGAAATTCTCATTCCCAAAGCCATCGACCCAAAGCATAAAAGTATCTGTAATATATTTAATTGGCCACCACAGCAAAATAGCTATGGCTAAATGCAAAACAAAATTATACAGCTTTTTAAAATGTTCAAAGGGAATTATTGTAAACTTTTGTGAGTTAAGTTTTTTGAACCAGTTATTTAACAAGTTAATCACTTGACAACTTGAGTTTTGGCAAACTGGTTTTCAGGGAAATGATTTTCACCAACTGAGCCAGAGCTGATCTCTGGTGCCCAGGGCTGAGATGAGCATGTTGCCCCCAGACCTGACCTGTGGACCCTTCTCCTGGTTTCTGTCCTGTCCCTGCTGCAGAGTCTTCCAGATCCTACCTGTCACTCCAGGGTAGTTCCCCTCTGCAGGCCCTGCCTGAGAGGTGAAATCCAGATCTCCATCTCCCGGGAGCTGATGGCCCAGGTGTGGGCTTTGGTACTCTCCCTCTCACTCCTTTCTAGTGGTCACCTCTGTCAGATGGTCTTCTGACTGCAGTTATGGGAATTGGAGCAAATAACTCGGCCTCTCTAAGCCTCCATTTCCCATCATTGGTTCGGGTGTGGTACAGGAGGGCCTGAGCAGTACTGAGCAGGCATTTAGGTGCCTGGCACTTAGCAACTGTCATCGTTCATGCAGCCAGGCCCTGGGGACTCAGCAGTGAACAAGGCTCATAGTGAAACATACATTCCAGTGAACATCCTTTGTCTGGGGAGGGACCCTGAGGGAACAGTGCCCTGCCCCCACTCCATGCACTGACCCTACAATCAGCTGGTTTCTTACTTCTCACCTCCTGATTCACACACACACACACAAACAAATACACCTGAACGTGGGGGAGGGGCACTCCCCTGGATATGACTGCCTTAAGGAAGTAGTAGCCCCTGCTGTCCTTACACGAACCCCAATTAACAATGCTCATGACTCAGAGAGCCACGCTGAGAGTCTGCCTTGTAATCCAGGACAGCGTTGCTGCTGGCAGGGCCCACAGAGGCCTGGGTTAGGCAAAGCGGACACACGGATGGAAACAGGGACTCCTCTGACCACATGATGTCCGCCTCTGCTGGCTGGCTGGGCTTTCAGGGTCCACATTTAAGGAGCGCCTATGTGCCCCTCTGCCTCCATTCTCTCTGTTGGCCTTTCTGCCCCCTCCCTCCACCCAGCCTCCGGCTCCCTACTGCCTGCAGGAAGGCCCCTCTCTCTTCCCTGGACACATATCCTCTCTCCCAAGTAAGGTGAGGAGGAGGTCATGATAACTCAAACCCAGGCAAGGCCCTGGTAGCCAGCAGGAGAGGTGTGTGCAGAGTGAGAGATAAGGATTCGGAGGCAGAGACCACATCTGGTTAGAGGAATCAGGGAAGGCTTCCTGAAGAGGAGGCAGGTGAGAAGAGGTTCTGGAAAGGCAGGTAGAAGATGGAGGGCAGGGCAAGGCCCCAAATATGGGCCACATTCAACAACAGCAGCCAGACCACTTGGATGCCTTAAGCACAAGCTGCCTGCAAGGAGGGGTGGGGGCCTGAGACGGGGCCACAAAGGAAGGGTGTGGCATCTAGTATGTGCCACTGCTGTGCTGGATACTTCACATGCTATTTCTTTCAATTCTTAGAGTAGCTCTAAGATGCTATGTGCCCATTACCACAGATGATGAAACTGAGGCTCAGAAAGTTTAGACCACAAGCCCAAACCCAGAAGTGACCAAAGTCTAGGTTCAACCCCAGGGCTTGGAGTGCCACTTCTCGCTGTGGGCTCAGCCCCTCCCCTGACCTGTCTCCCCACAGCCTCATCAATGCGGACTTCTGCGTGGGCTCTGTCTGTGTCGCCTTTGGGGCAGTTCTGGGCAAAGTCAGCCCTGTCCAGCTCCTCATCATGACTCTCTTCCAAGTGACCCTCTTCTCAGTGAATGAGTTCATTCTCCTCAGCCTGCTAGAGGTGAGCAGGGGTCAGAACAGGGATGGGGGTGCAAGGGACACTTGGTGGGGGCAGGAGCGGGACAGAGAAAGAGAGGGCTGGGGAGACATGCCAGCTGAATTCAATTCAAGCTTGGCAAGTCACTTAACCTTCTGAATCTCAGTTTCCTCATCTGTAAAGCTGGAGTAATGACATTTGTTGGGCAGGAATGATAGTCTGCCTGGTACATCAGTCCACCAGCTAGGCAGAGCAGTGGTTCCTCACATGTTGATTTTCTCTCTTCTTTCTCTTTCCTGTATATCAGATGGAAAGAATGGGATGTTCCTGCACATCCTCTTCCACACACATATTCCCAGATTGCTCTGCCAAGAAAAAGGCACAGTATATTGAAGGGATACATCAGTAAGAAAAGTTCCCAGGGGAGTGGCCAAGGTGGATATGTATAGCTTCACAGGTTGCACAACTCCAGAGGTGTCATTCACATGGACCTCTATGGCAGGAATGATGCCCCCTGAGGTTGGCCAATTCACTGGCCCAGGTAAGGGACACCTTAGGCTGCTGACTCTTGCTCAGATACCTCTTTGGTATATTTGCAGGTGTAGGGATTATTCAGGGACCCCATCCATTTCTTAGCCCCCAGCTCCCCTATATTTGGACTCTGCCTGAAAACCCCCAGGATTTTGGGGTTTTTTTTTTTTTGTTTTTTAACACAAAAGTTTATTTGTCAGAAGCAGGGAGATCAGGGCTTGTATAGTGGTTCCTCAGTATCATCTGGGATCCAGGACCCTAATCTTTTTTGTTCCACTATTGTGAGCACATGATTTCCATTCTGTTTCTTTTCTTTTTTTTTTCGGCCATGCTGTGCACACAGGACTTTCGTTCCCCAACCAGGGATCGAACCCATGCCCCCTGCAGTGGAAGCACAGAGTCTTAACCACTGGAACACCAGGGAAGTCCCACCACCAGGGTTTTTGTTTTCAGGCCACCCTACATTCAATCATTCATTTTGTCATTTTTTTTCAGTCACCAGACTAGTCTGAGCCACCATATCCCTTCCTCCTGACTCATCTCCCTGTCTTCATCCTTTTTTTTAAAATTTTGGCCACACCAGGCGGCATGTGGGACCTTAGTTCCCCTACCAGGGATTGAACCTGCACCCCCTGCAGTGGAGGCGCAGAGTTTTAACCACTGGATGGCCAGAGAAGTAAGTCCTTCCCTGGCTTCATCCTTGCCCCACCCACCACCTCAGGCTAATCTCCACTAGCAGCCATGGTGACCTGTTAATAATGCATATAAGACAATTCCCTGGATTAAAACCCTGGTTTTAAAAATTTCACTTCAAATAAAATCCAAACTTGTTATAAGGCCCTACATGTTCTGGTCCCAGCCTTTTCTCCAAGCTTATCACCTGCTCTCTCCTCATCTTTCTGTGCTCTGGCCATACCCTGCTGTCTGCTCTTCAAGCACACCAAGCTTGGTCCCACCTCAGGGCCTTTGTACTTGCTGTTCCCTTTACCTGGAATGCTCATCCCCCCAAGTCCTTTTTTTGCGGTCTAAACTGGAATCTCACCTATTCAGAGAGGCCCTCCCAGATTCTCCTACCCAGTGTTGCCTTCTACCTTACCTCTTCCCAGTCACTCTCTCTCATTGCCTTAATTTATCTTCTTCATAGCATGTATCCTTATCTGATAAGCATGGGAAACCTTATCTTATCTGGACCATCTCTATTCCTGGCACCTGGCCCAATGCCTAATAAGTTCTCAAGAAATATTTGTCAAGGGAATGAATTTTGGGGTCTAACTGCATGTCAGGCAATGCTCCAGGCACTGAGATACAGAGGTGAGCAGGACTCTTGTTTCGATCTCAAGGAGCTCACAGTCTAGTGAGGGGGCCAGGAAGCAAATAGACAGTGACCATGCAGTGAGACAAGGATTGAGCTCCTGGGCTAGGTGGCCTGGAGGGAGGGGAGGAAGGCCTGAACCAGCACCTGGCAGGTCAGGGAGGCTTCCTGGAGGAAGAGATATCAAAGCTAGAAGTCAAGTAGGAGATAACCAGGCAAAGGAATGAGCAAGGGCATTTGAGGCAGAGGAAACGGGGTAGGGAGAGGAACATGGATCTTCAGACTTTCAGAGGCTGTGTTAAAGAGTCTCAACTTTATTTTTTTGTTTGTTTGTTTTTGCCTGCACCATGTGGCATGTGGGATCTTAGTTCCCCGACCAGGGATCGAACCCAAGTCCCCTGCATTGGAAGTGCAGAGTCTTAACCACTGGACCACCAGGGAAGTCCCAAAGAGTCTCCACTTTATCATGAAGGCAGTCGGGAGCTATGGAAGGTTTCAGGCAGGAGAGTGGTATGGTCAGACACATGTAATGGAAATGTCACTTTGGCTGTGGTGAAGAGAACAGTTGGAGGCAAAGGGTCCAGTTAAGAGGCTGTTTTAGTCACCCTGGTGAGAGATAATGGGACTGGGACTGGGTTAGTACAAGGAGAAGAAAGTGGATGATATAAGAGTTATAAGGAAGGTGAACAAATAGACCTTGGAGACTGGCTGGGGTGGGTAGAGAGAAAGAAGTGAGGCTAGGTAAGGGGGTACACAGTGGGGTCAACAGATGAGATCTGAAATTGGCTGAGAAGTAGTATCTTGGCTGTGAATTTAGAGGCAGAGAAGGCTCCTTTGGCCCTCAAAACCCCTCCCTGATCTGCTGCAGAAATTCTTTCAAGGCATGACAGTCTTCTGGCCTCTCTTTGAGCCAAGTTTAAACACAATAATGACTACTGACAGTTAAGGAGTACTTGCCCTTGCCTGGGCCCTGCTCTGAATGCTTCACATGGGTTATCTCATTTAATTCTCATCTCTGAGACAGACACAATTATTACCCCCATGTTACAGATGAGAAGACTGAGACTCAGAGAGGGTAAGGGGCTCCCCCAAGGTCACATAGCTAGTAGAGGCACCCACCAGGCTGGGAGTCAGGAAACTCAGCTCTGTCAACTATTCAACAGCTAGCTCTGTGACCTTGGACACAAGGTTGGGTTTCCCATCTAAAGCGAAGAAGCGAGTCTGTGATTCTGATGGGGACTTCCTGAGTGGGGAGGAAGAGGAAGAGGAAGAGAGGGGAGGTTGGGGGCAGGGAGGAACACTAAATCAGTCAATCATCCACCCCTGTGGAGTGCCACATGCTTGCCAAGTGCTTTACACAAGTTGTCTAGTTTCATCCTCAAGACAGCCCTGCTAAGTCACTAGGACCTGCCCCACTTTGTAAAGGAGGAACTTGAGACTTAATGTCCAGAGGTGCAGTGGGCTGAGTCGGGTAGGGCAGGAGGCCCAGGAATGGACAGATGGGGAGGGAACCAAATCTGCCTCCTCTGACTCTGGGGGACTGGGGAGAGGAGAGGGGATGGGGCGGATGGTGGGAGGTTGGCTGGGAGGTTGGAGGGCAAGGATCATGGGGAGATGCAGGGGAGACAGGTAATGGCAGTCCGGATGGGGTGGTGTTGGACCAGGAGTGGTGTATAGGAGGAAATGTGGAGAGGGGAGACCCCAGAGGGCAGCGGTGAGGTCCCAGGAATTAAGATAAGCTGGAAACTAGTGGGTGACAGACTAGATAGGGCGCTGCCCTGGGTCCTAGCTTGGCTTTACCTCTGCCAGCTGTGTGACTGAGCAAGTCCCTCTCCAGGCCTGGGTTCCCCATCTGGCCATAAACCTCATCTGTTGGGTGAGGATGCCCTGACATTTTGCTGACAGGCTTACAGCCTGGGTTCATGGATCCCCCTGTTTATTTTTTTATGGAAGTATAATTGTACAGGGGATCCCCACTTTCTCCCCTTCCCAGTTGATTGGTCTATAAGGGGCCCTGGGCTCCCTCCTGTAGCCTGTGGAGTCAAAAGACAGCTGAACTTCTGCCTGTGGGTAGGGGGAGGTGGGAGAGTGCTCTGAGGAGGGAGAGAGAGGAGGTGTCAGAGTCTTACAGGTTCCTTGTACCCCAGGTGAAGGATGCAGGGGGCTCCATGACCATCCACACATTCGGTGCCTACTTTGGGCTCACAGTGACCTGGATCCTCTACCGACCCAACCTATATCAGAGCAAGGACAGGCCAAGTTCCGTGTACCACTCGGACCTCTTTGCCATGATCGGTGAGAGCTTCCATAATGACTGAGGGCCAGCGTGATGACTAAGGGCTGCCATGTTCACAGCTGATCCCCATGTGGCCTGTGAAGTGGCTGCCAGCTCCCTTTGGAGGAAGAGCAGAGAGAGGTCGCCTATAGATACTTCCAGGATCCCAGATACTTGTCCCTTTCCCCCACAGGGCTGGAAGAAGTTGGTCAGTCATCCTGTGTGTTCCCTAGGATGTCCCAGGGCAGACATGGTGGTAACCAGGAACTGTTCACTCCATCCCTAAGCTGGGCAAGGTGTACATTCCTATTTCCTGTGTCCATTCATTCCAGAGAATACGTATCAGCCACCCTCTCTGGTCTCTTAAAACCCAGCCCTGCCTCCAAAGAGCGCCTCACAGTGTAGTAGAGAGATGGCCATGCCACCAGATAATCTCCCTACAGTGGAGAAAAAGATTCTCCCTCGAGGTGCTGTGGAAGCCGGGTGGGAGGCATTTTGCCCAGTTATGGGGTCAAGGTAGACTTCCTGGAGCAGAGTGGAAGGCTCAGTGGGAGTTAGGTAGTAAGTAAGGCAGGGAGGGCCTTCTAAGAAGATCCCAGCATGAATAAAGCTGCAGGGGTGGGCAATAGCTGGGGCGTGTGAGTCATTTGACATCTCTGTAGCTAAAGGACAGGATGTCTGCCTGAGCTCCGCTGGGCCCATCTAACACCTCTTCTCCCGGGCCCACCGGCCCTGTCTGGTCTGGCCAGGCACCCTCTTCCTGTGGATGTACTGGCCCAGCTTCAACTCAGCTGTGTCCAATCACGGAGACGCCCAGCACCGAGCTGTCATCAACACCTACTGCTCCTTGGCAGCCTGTGTGCTCACTGCGGTGGCACTGTCCAGCATCCTGCATAAGAAGGGCAAGCTGGATATGGTGAGTGGGGGGCCGGGGTTGGGGGGAGCAGTGGGGAGCCTTGGCGGGGAGCTGCAGCCACGACTGCCTGTGCCCAGTGGGCACTGATCCCCATGCCCTGCCGACAGCGCTGTGAAGCAGGCAGCATAAGGTTTATCGCACCCATCTTGCAGATGAAGAAACGGAGGCTCCGGGAGAAATGATTTGTCCAGGTGACATAGCTGGCTTTAGGCAGAGCCCAGAACCACATTCTTGGAGGTTCTATTATGCCAGCTGCCCTGGATGATCTGGCTCCTCTTGTTCTCCTCCCCACAGACCGGAAGCTGACAGCTGTTCTGGACTGAGCACCTCCCCTCTGCCAACTTCTGATCCTCCAGACACTGATCCTCAGCCTTCCTAGCGCTGCTTTCCCCTGCCCTATCCCACACACTCAAAGGGAGAATCCCTTCGATGCATTTGGGAGGTTTGTGGGAATGTGGTGTTGCCCAGTGTCCTTCATATCACGCCACTAGGACATGTGTTTCTGTCATTAGTGGGAGGGGCCAAACCCCATGGGTGTTGGTAGATTTTTCTGTAAAAAGACAACCACCTCTCTATTTGCTATTCTGACCCTAGCTTCTAGACATGGGCACATGTGTGTCGAGACACTGCCAGGAGTGCCCGTTATTCTGGGACACAGCCTCGAGCCCCTGGATGCACTGGCCGATCACTGCACAGAAAGGTGGGGACTCAGGAAGCAGGGGGAAGAGAATCAGACACGCTGATGTGGGCACATGCAGGGAGGGACACGGAATAGGGTCAAGGTCAGGGGCTCTGGCTCCACGAAGACCTGGATCAAGACACCTTTCTGCCCCTTGCTAGCTGTGTGGTCTTCAGCAAGTCCATTAACCTCCCTGTGCCTCAATTTCCTCATCTGCAAACGTCAAAAGATAACTGTACTTACCTCCCGGGCTTGTTGTGGGGAGGAAACAACATCCCTGCAAGCCAGCGACACAGTCCATGGCGCAGGTAGGCGCTCAGAGAGTCAGCCGGTGCTGGTGTAGGCTCGCAGAGTCTGACATGGGTGCGTGTGAATGAATAGGCCCCAGAGGTGCCTGACGTTGGCACACGGGCACGCAGAGAACATCAGACATGCAAACCTGGGCACACAGGGATGTGTGGCAGCCAGATACAAGGGAACATGCAGATGTGCTGATGGAACTCATTGGCATGGACACAAGAACACTCATTTGTGCACACGGAAAAAGCCCAGAGCGCTGGTGTGGGTGGCACATGTGCAGAGAACGCAGGGGTGGCTGTCCGAAGCCTGGGCCCAGGCTGGAGCCCTCCGCAGTCTCCTGGCTTGCTGAGATGCACTCTGAGCCATCCCTGGCTCCCAGGTGGCACCCACGCATAGGAGGTCAACTTGGGCTATGGGTCAGCTCTTCCAGGACGCTACTCTGGGAGAGGACTGAGTTCCTGCCCACTCTGCCTGCCCTGCTCAGGTGCACATCCAGAACGCCACGCTCGCGGGAGGGGTGGCCGTGGGCACTGCCGCCGAGATGATGCTCATGCCTTACGGCTCCCTCATCGTCGGCTTCATCTGCGGCATCATCTCCACCCTGGGTTTTGTGTACCTGACGGTGAGGGTCCCAGGCCAGGGGCTGGGGGCTGGTGACTGCTGGGGTCTCTGTGTTCCTGACAGTGGGGGGCGGTCCCTAGGGAGGGGGTGGGGGGCTGGGGAATCCGGGGTCTCTCTGTATTTGGAGCCTCCAGAATCCTGGCCTCCCCACATTGTGCCACAGCCCCCTGCCTGAGCAGCACCTATCTCCCCTTTCCAGCCATTCCTGGAGTCCCGGCTGCGGATCCAGGACACGTGTGGCATTCACAACCTGCATGGCATTCCCGGTATCATAGGTGGCATTGTGGGTGCTGTGACGGCAGCCTCCGCCAACACTGAGCTGTATGGGCAGGAAGGGTAAGAATGGAGGAGGTAGAGGGAGGTTGAGCTCCCTCCTTCCTTCTCCATTCCTCCTTCCTACTGTTCCTTTCGGGTCCAAGACTGTGTCTCTATCCCCCTTCTTGCCCAGTCTGGACCAGTATTTCATGGGCCTTCTCTCCTCAACCTCTGTCCTTCCATAAGAATCTTAGAGACCATCTGATCTTTCCAGTGCCCCCATTTTGCAGACGGGAAGGCGGAGGCCCAGGGGTTATTGAGCCTTGGTGTCCACTTGTGTGTGGGGTGGCAGCAGGCGGTGACTTGGCCTCTCTGTGGGGCCCTGACCTGCCCCCTGTTTCCACCCCAGGCTTGCCTTTGCCTTTGGCTTTGGAAGTTCCACGCTGAGCTGGAACGCAAGCACACAGGGCAAGTTCCAGGCTGCTGGTCTCTTTGTGTCACTGGCCATGGCCCTGGTGGGCGGCATCATCGTAGGTGAGTGGGACTGGCTGGGCCAGAGAAGGTGGGGCCTGTGGTTGGGGGACCTAAGAGTGTGTGCCAGAGGTCAGCTGGGGCTCCCAGAAACCCTTTGTCTCTGCACTTATAGCGGTAAGACTGAGGGGAGTTTTCCAGTCAAGGGAAAGGGCTGGGTAGGTAGAGAAGAAGTTATCCCTGACCTCCAACTTCCTTTAGGGGTCATTTTGAAATTGCCATTCTGGGGACAAGCCGCTGATGAGAACTGCTTTGAGGATGCAATCTACTGGGAGGTGAGTTTTACTGACTTGTCCCCCCACACAAGGGTGGCTGCATTCCCCTCTCCCTGGACCACATCAGCTGGGCTGGGGCCTGGGATGCAGGAAGCTGAGGGTTGGGGGACAGAGCCTGTGTCATCCTGCTCCTTTATCCAGGAGGCTGTGTCTCCTGGGGGTTGAAGGCTTCATTCTAGAGCATTCTAGAGTAATTCCCAAAGCACAGTCCCCTGTGCTCCCCAGAGCAGAAGCACCACCTGGGAACTCGTGAGAAATATAAATTCTCAAGTCCCACCCAGAGCTCCTGATTTCACAACCCAAGAGGTGGGGCCCAGCACTGTTTACAAGCCCTCCACGTGATTCTGAAGAAAAACTCATCTGTGAACCACTGCCCAAGACCAGTGGGTTTGGGTCCTTACATGCACATTGGAATCACCTGGAGAGCTTTAAAAGCTTTCCAAGCTCAGGTCTCAGCCTCCAGAGACTTGGAGTTAATTGGTCTTGTGAAGGGCCTGGGCATTAAAATTTTTTAGTACTTAAAACCTCCCAGGTGAATCTAATATACAGCCTGTGTTCAGAATCACAGTGCAGTGCTTAGCTTCTGTATCCGTAAGAACCACCTGGAGACCTTATAAAAACTCAGTTTCCCAGAGGCTAGCCCAGAAATTCCATTTCAGTAGGGCCTGGGACTCTGCATGGGAACAAGCTCCCAGGTGGTCTTATACTAACACTTCTCCCAGCATCCAGAGAAGTGTCAGTACAAAAATCCAACTTGAGAAACATTGTTCTAGAAGCTAAAAGTAGTAGAATGTCACAGAACTCGGTTTCTTTAAAAACATGCCACAGTTTGGGCTTTCTGTGACTTCAGGATGGCCTTCCTCCCCACGAATCATTATTAGAGGTATTTACCTGCATTAGGTGATGGAGGATGACACAGAGGGCCCTTCTTGCCTCCTGCGCTTCCCCCTCCTGACAAGGGCAAGGACCTAGCCTGTGTCTGTGGCCCCTGAGACAAGGGTCTGCCCATCATTGTCCTTCATTTGGCTTTGTATTATTTTATTACTGAAGTATGGTTGAATTACAATATTATATTAGTTTCAGGTGTACAGCACAGTGATCCAATATTCTAATAGATTATACTCTATTTAAAATTATTATAAAATAATAGCTATATTTCCCTGTGCTGTACCCTATATCCTTATAGCTTATTTTACACATGGTGGTTTGTACCTCTTAATCCCCTACCCCATCTGGCCCCTCCTCCCTTCCCTCTCCCCACTGATAACCACTAGTTTGTTCTCAATATCTGTGAGTCTGTTTCTGTTCTGTTATATTCATTCGTTCATTTTATTTTTTAGATTCCACATATAAGTGATAACGTACAGTATTTGTCTTTCTCTGATTTATTTCACTAACCATAACACCCTCCAGGTCCATCTATGTTGTTACAAATGGCAGAATTTCATTCTTTTTTATGGCTGAGTAATATTCCATTCTCTATATATACCACGTCTTCTTTATCTGCTTATCTGTTGTTGAACACTTAGGTTGCTTCCATATCTTGGCTATTGTAAATAATGCTGCTATGCACATTGGGGTGCATATATCTTTTCAAATTAGTGTTTCCATTTTCTTCAGGTATATATCCAGGAGTGGAATTGCTGGATCATATAGCAGTTCTATTTTTAGTTTTTTGAGGAACTTCCATACTGTTCTCCATAGTGGCTGCACCAATTTTCATTCCCACCAACAGTCTCCAAGGGTTCCCTTTTCTCACATCCTCACCAACATTTGTTATTCGTAGACTTTTTGATGATAGCCATTCTGACAGGTGTGAGGTGGTAGCTCATTGTGGTTTTGATTTGCATCTCTTATGATTAGTTAGCTCTGTATTTTTAAAATCATACCAGAAGTTTTCAGGGTAATCCAATTTTATGTACATAACTAATAAGCCTTTAAATTCAGTCTCTTTAAATTACTTTTAAAATTATAACATGAATAGAAGCTCATTAAAGAAAATCTGGAAATAGAGAAAAATGAAAGAAATCCCATCACCCTCATTCAAGCACTATTAATAGTCTCGAGATATTTCCTTCCAGCCCTTTTTGTAAAATCGGCATTGATTTTTCATACATAGCTGAGATGATATTATACTTGATTTGGTATCCTGCTCTTCTTCTTTATCTCTTTATCATAAGAAGTGTTTTGTGTTATTACATTCTGAATAAACTTTATTTTTTTAGCAGTGTAATTATTTTCATTCTATATTTGAAGTCAGAACTTAAACTATTTCAGACACCACAATTAGAAACCACACAGATTTAATACTGATGAAATTAACTAAAAAACATTATCAATTCCCATATGTAGAAGTTCTCTCTTATTTCTTTCTTTTCTTTTCTTTTCTTTTTTTTGCCATGGCACAGCTTGTGGGATCCTAGTTTCCCAACCAGGGATTGAACTGGGGTGGCCGCAGTAGTGGAAGCTCCAAGTCCTAACCACTGGACCACCAGGGAATTCCCTCTTGGTTCTGTTTTGATCTTTATAATTTATTCTAAGTTCACACCTTCTCCGTGCTATATACTCTTCAGCAGTGCTCAGTTTCAAGTAATATAATTCCATGTCGATGGAAGTAAGCCACCATCAAGCCATTCCCATGGCCCCTGGCCTCTGGGTAGTCTACCTGGGAGATAAGATGGCTTCCTAGAGGACAGAAGTGAGACAGATATTCCCCAGGACAACAGACAGAGGGAGTCTTTAGGATCAAATCTGAGCCTTGAGGCCAAGGTTGGGCTGATCTGCCCCACCCCTACTGCACCTACCAATCCACTTCTGGCTTCCCCTGCATCTCCCCCTACCTCACTTTTGGACCTGCCTGCGCTTCAGGGAGCTTGCCATGCTGCCTCTCACCTGGCACGCTACTACTCCTCTTTCAAAAAGTGTGTACAGCACAATTGGAATCCCCCCAGGCTGGGTTATCAGTCTCTTGCGTGCATTTACAACTCATACCGTCACTGTGCACTTCACTTGAATGCCTTCCCATTGCTCTAGTGGGTCAAGGACTGTGCCTTGGCCTTGCAGTGCCCTAGCACCCTGGACAGTGGCTAAGTGAACTAGGAGCCGGATACCTGTGCGAAAGACTGCCCTGCTTTGCGGCATGCAAACTGCACGGTGATCACAAGGTGGCGCCCGCCACACACCATTTGCTGCTCCTGACTTGCCCAGGCTGTTCTAGTTCCACCAGGTACACCTGCCCGGCCTGGGGCAGGGCCCTCGGAGCTGCCTCCTCTCTCTGCAGATGCCCAAGGACCAGAAGAGTATTGGCTTCCGTTCTGAGGACCCCGCTCTCAAGCCCTCAGAACCTTAAACTCCCAGGGCAAGTGAGAAGCAGGTGAGCATGGGCTTGGCTTGTCAGTGGGGGCCCAACTCTGGGAATCAGATGCCACCAGCAAAGGGGTAAAAAGAAAGCATCGAGAAATGAGGATGTGAGCTCCCACACCCCCCTACCCACCCACCCACCCACCCACAGCGGCATGCTGGGGTTGGTGGGAGAGGCACTCAGAGTCAGACTATGTGCCTACTGGACAGACACGGTAATTTGTGGAAAGCACCCTGGACTGGAAGAGTGACTTTGAGGAACTCTTCACCCCAGAGACTGAGCCTCACTTTCCTCATTTATAAAAGTGGAGATGACAGGTCTGGCTCTATTCAGTAGATCAACTCGGGCGAGACCCTTCCTTCCTTCCTTATCTCTCTCTCCTTCATTTTTTTCCCATCAACTAACATTTCCTTGCTCCCTCTGTGGAATGCACCAAGCCCTTTCTCATGCCTTTTGCATCTGACCCTTCAGAGATCTCTACAGACAGGTGCAGTTACTTCCCTCTTTTTAATAGATGAGGAAATTAAGGCTCAGAGAGGTTCAGGATCTTCAAAGCCACACAGCGCAAGTGGAGGAACTGGGGTGTCTCTAGGTCACTATCATTGCTCTTATCGTAGTTATCTGACCTCTTCGAAGACCAGAGTTTGGAAAGAGCTGTGTCTGGGACACAGGCTGAGCGATGTGGCAGGAGAGGATGCTGGGGTTTAAGGAAAGAGAAAAGATAGGCTGTCACCAGTTGCTTCTAATGCTGCCCATCTCGTTCAGAAAAGGAAAAGGTGCCGGAGGGGCTACTGCAGAACATGACAGTGGCCCGCTGCTGTTGGCTCTCTCCCTGCAGGCTTCACAGACTGTTCCAGCATTCCCCAAGGAGCCAGTGCTGACCAAGCTGGGAACAAAAGAGCAAGGCGAGCGGCACTCCACCTGCTGGCCTGGTCCAGGGTGCCTCCATCTCCCCCTCCGCCTTCATCCCAGTGGACCTGCCTGAGAATGGAGGAGGAGCTATAGACAAAGTGGGCATCCAAGCCAGGTTCTGGCTGCAGGAAGCCTGCCACCAGGGGTCTTGGTGGCCACATCCTGAGAAAAGCAGGCAGGAGTGGGGCTAGGGGCTGGAGATGGACCCGAGCCCTCCTAGGAGACAACGTAGCTGCCAACCACCGACTGCTGGGCTCTTTCACTCCCTTCCTGCCCCTCAGCCAGTATCTCCCATGCCCCCTGAATCCTCCAGACCTCTCTGTGCCATGCAGATGGTAGCCTCCGTGAATAAAACGTTCTTGATGTTCTTTGTAGAATGGGTATTAATGCTCCAACAGGGCCAGTTTGAGGGAGAAAAAGACCCAAGAAACCTCCTGCCTCAGTCCTGACCTCCCACCCCAAGCTACCACTCACACTGCAAGGAAAATCATCCCAGGCTGAAGAGGAAGAATTCAGGGTGCTGGAGTCTGCCCAGCCTGGAGCCCGCCCCACCCCTCCCCCAGCAGGGCTCAGCTTTTGGCCTGGGATCTTTCCCCAAGGCCCCTCCTTATTTCACATCAGCCACCCCAGAAACACCCATTTTGTGAAACTACCATGCCCACTGTGCCCTCCATGTGACCCGGCTCCCTTTCAAGGGCACTCAGGCAGGTGAGAGAGTAGGGAGATAGGGCTTTTGTGGCCAATCCCCCTCCCCCAACCCTTCCTGCCTTCCTCCCTGCCATGCCAGTCCTGCTTTCCCTCCACATTGGGAGAATGTTGCAGTAATTCAGATCTTCCATCACTTATTAAGGCCTGCCACCACACAGGGTTCCTGCCCTCAGGGGGCTCACAGTGTAGCTGGGGGATTAAACTGACATCCAGAATCCACCTTGAACTCTGGCAGGCATTCAATGCCCAGGTGGCTTACCAGAGTGGGCCACCTGTGCAGGGTTTTGGAGGCTGAATAGGAGTTTACCAGAAGGATGGCAAAGGGACAACATGGGCAGAGACCCAGGGATGGGAATCAGCATGGCAAGGTTTGGTATGGCTAAAAAGGAGGTGAGGCAAAAGTGTGCCAGCTGGAGAATAAGAAGCAGAATCCAGATCCTTTGTGGTGCAAAGACTCCAGGAAGAAGGGGTGAGGGGAGAAGGAGGAGAAGGTGTCTCCTGCCTCCAAATCCACCCCCCCATCCCCCTCGCAATTCACACGTACATACACACTCAGGCCTTCATTCCCCTTGCCAGAGGAGCGGGGAGGAGGCGGAGGGGAGGAGGAGCTGAAATGCAACCTATTCATGTTCCCGCGATGTAACACCCCTCATTTTCCATGCTGGGTAAAGACAAAAACCCTTTACAACCTGTTTCTGGAACTTGTCAGCAGCTGCCAAGAGGAGCGTGTTAATTAAACGTCGGCAAAGATGGAAGCCGGAGGCCCCGGCTCTAATTGGACAGTTTGCTTCACCGGATTGAAAAACATTGTGACAAAGAAGGAGGTGCGCGGCGGCTCGGCAGGGGTGCGGCGTGGCGGGGAGGGGAGCGGCGGCTTTGATTTCAGCTGATCCTCACCCCAGCCTCCCTCCCCCTGCAGAGCTGGCCCAGCCCGGCCCCGCCCAGCCCAGCCCGGCACGCCCACGGAGGGCCTGGGAGGGGCGGCGGCGCGGGAGAGGTACGGGTGGAGGAGATCCTGAAGCCTGACGGCCCAGAGGTCCCGCTGACAGTCCCGCCCAGTAGTAGGCCCAGACAAGGACCAGGCTTTGGGGGCCCTGGGGGGCCCCTTCCCCTGAGGACACGACCCGGGTTCTGGGGGCTGTGCAGGGAGGGCACCGAAGGCAAGGGTCCGGCAATCGCCTCAGGGTAATGTCGAGGTTGCCCTGGGAGCCCAAGCCCAGGCCTCAGCAGGGAGAGACCTGGGTCTGGTCTCCTGTTGCCCAAACTAGCTCTGGGTCACGTGATTGGGGATGAGGTCTTTAAAATGTTGGCAACTGGGAGGCTTATCCTGGAGGGCACAGCTGTGACGACGGTTTTCGCAGGACCCTGCAGAGCCCAGATTCCAGCAGGGCTGCAGGGGCACACCCAGAGACTGTCCCCACATCTGTTGTTTGGTGGCTGTACCCCAAGTCCCCTCCTGTTTTGACTCACAAATGATGACAGCAGCCATGTATTGAGTGCTGACTATGTGCTGGGCACTGTGCTGACCTTACAGGCCCTGTTATTTAAGCTCCCAGCAGCTCCCAGCATCTCACAGGTGGGGATACTGAGGTCCAGAGAGGATAAGTAACCCGTCCATGGTCACAGTGTTATTAAGGGTGGTGCTAAAGTGACACTGGAGCCCAGGTCCCTCTGATTTCAGTGTCCCAACCTGGACCCCATGTTTCCCACTCTCTGGTTCCTGGCCCAGCCAGGAGATGAGGGTCTTCAGGACAGTGTGAGAAAAGAGTGGGGTTCCTAAGTGGAGAACCCTTTCTCAGGGCCTCCAGGTTGAATGGCCTGAAAGATGGGGTGCAGCAGCCTGGGGCTCATCCCTGAGGGCCCTACGCATGTCACCCACCCATACGAACATGCCCGTCTTGCATCTCTTGGGGTAGGGGTGGTTAGTTAACGAGGCCAGAGGCTCCTCTTCTGTCCCCTTCCGCCTTGGGCCAGCTTTGTCCCCCGCCCCACCATCATCCTGCGCTGCGGTCCAGGAGGGCTCCAATTGGGGTGGGAGGCCAGGCTGGGGCCTGTGAGGGCCAGGAGCAAGTATGGGAAAAGGGGCCATTGTGGCTTAGCTCTGGGGATTAAGAGCTAGAAAGTAGATGTGGAGAGCTGAGGCCGTTGACGGTAGCCCTGCGAGCTGAGTTCCCGGGGTGGGGGTGGGGGGTCGGCCCAAGCAGCCTGTGCCTGAGCTGTGTCCAGGCTGCCTGCTGGGCCTAATCCCCTGGGAGCTGCAGCCCGAGAAGCCCCAGAAATACAGCTGCTGTGGAGAGAGGGCTGCCCTTGGTGGGGTCGGGTATCTTGTCCTGGATGCTCGGAGTGGCCGCTCTGAGGAGAGATGGGTGGTGGGGAGGCATGCCTGTGGGGTGTGTGTACACGTGTACCCCTGGCCTGGGCAGTGTATCCGAGTGGGACACTCTAAAGATAGGTGACCCAAGATATAAAGAACAAGCTAGTGGTTACCAGTTGGGGTGGGGGGAGGGCAATTTGGGGGGCGGCGAGAGGGAAGTAAAAACTGTTGGGTGTAATATAGACTCAAGGATGTATTGTACGACGTGGGGAGTATAGCCAATGTTTTGTAATAACTGTAAATGGAAAGTAACTTTTAAAATTGTATTAAGAAATTAAAAAAATAAAAAGATAGGTGACCCAGTGTGTTAGGGGCAGTGTCAGTCCCCTTGTGTGTCAGGTTTAGGGCCTGTCTTGAGGAGAATGGGGCCTGAAGGCAGCGACTAGGCCAGCTCAGAGGTCCTCAGAGGTCCCTGACTAAAGAGGTGAGACATGGTGAGGAAAGAGGCAGCGCTTCCACCAGCAGGCCTGAGTGGGTGCTAAGTGTGTGTGTGTGTGTGTGTGTGTACTCGTGTGTGCACCATCGAGCAGGATGCTTGAGAACGGCCCTTCAGAGGCGGCTGGAGGGGCTCTGCAAGTTGTAATCAGATTAAGGGGGCCAATCACTTAGGGCTCTTGAAAAGGCCACAAGGTTTCTAATCAGCCCTGAGCACCAGGCCCACAAAGCCCAGGAGGAGCTCGGCAGGAGCTGCCCGCAGGCTGCTGTGGGAGCTGGGCGGCTTTCTTCCCTGTCTGTCTCTCCTAATTATGTCAATTTGCTAGCCAAATTGTTTGCTCGAGTGGACAGGGCGCCTTGTGGCCCATTCATGTGGTAATGTGGGAACTGGCAGGCCTCCTGGCTGGGAAAATAGGAGGTACCAGAACCCTTTTCGAGGGAGCAGACAGGCTGGGAGTGTGGGGCACCCAGGCCTTGGGAACTCTCCCCTAACTAGTGTGGGGCTTTTTCCCATGAATTTCAGAAACTTCCAGCTTGGGGTGTGCTCTGGGATGTCCTTTTTGGCCAGTCAAGGTGAAGGATGGGGAAGGAGGCAAGGACCCCATAGAGGACAGAAGAATTGGCCTCCAGTTTCCTTCAGGGTGAAGATGGGCAGCTTTCTGTCTTTATGCCTGATCCTTTGAGGGCCAGGCTGAGACTTGAGTGGTTTGGGAGCTGGATAGGATCTGGGAGGTGCTGGAGAGATGGAATCCTGAAAGGGTAAGTCGAGTCGCAGCAAGCGGACACGTTGGGATGTGCAGAGACTCAGAAAAGGTTCTTATCAGTTTACTGAACCTTTATGCAGGCGCCAGCCACTGTGTCACTAGTTTGTACACAGCAGCTCATTGAGCCTGAGAGCAATCCAGGGAGGTAGGCCCTGGGCTTCCCATTTCACAAAGAAACTGAGGCTCAGATAAGCTAAATGACTTGCCCAAGGTCACGCAGCCAGTAGGTGAAGAGCAGAAAAAATTTTTAAATTAATTTATTTTTTAATTTATTTCTGGCTGTGTTGGGTCTTCGTTCGTGTGCATAGGCTTTCTCTAGTGGCGGCGAGCAGGGGCTACTCTTCGTCATGGTGCATGGGTTTCTCATTGCACTGGCTTCTCTTGTTGTGGAGCACGTGCTCTAGGCACGCGGGCTTCAGTAGTTGTGGCACATGGGCTCAGTAGTTGTGGTGTGCGGGCTCTAGAGTGCAGGCTCAGTAGTTGTGGCGCATGGGCTTAGTTGCTCCGTGGCATGTGGGATCTTCCCGGATCAGGGCTTGAACCCATGTCCCCTGCATTGGCAGGCAGATTCTTAACCACTGCACCACCAGGGAAGCCCCAAGAGCAGAAATCTGAACCCAGGTCTATCTGATCCCTTTGTCCCTTCTGCCCCGGCCCCACCACAGGCGTTCATTCCTTCCTAAGCAGCAAACAAGAACTGACAGTCAGCCGGGTTCTGTTTGAGGCGTGGAGGATGCAGAGAACTAAGATGACCCAGGAAGTGAAACCATGCACCTCAGATTGGGACTTGAACCCATGCGGCTGCCCCTCGAACCCGGCCAAAACCCACAGTCTTCCAACTGAGATCACACACCTGGTTTCAGGGCTTAATGAAGCTCAGGTTCTTGATGTCTCATCACAGAGAGAATTCAGTGAGAGACAAAGTGATAGGTAAGAAGTGGATTTATTTAGAGAGAAACACACTCAACAGACAGAGTGTGGGCCATCTCAGAAGGTGAGAAAGGCACCAGGGTTTGGGGTTGTCAGTTTTTATAGGGGTGGGTAATTTCATAGGCTAATGAGTGGGAGGAGGATTCCAGCTATTTCACGAAGGGGGTGGATTCCCAAGAATTGGGCCACCACCCACTTTTTTTTTTTTTTTTGCGGTATGCAGGCCTCTCACTGTTGTGGCCTCTCCCGTTGCGGAGCACAGGCTCCAGACGCGCAGGCTCAGTGGCCATGGCTCACGGGCCTAGCCTCTCCGCGGCATGTGGGATCTTCCCGGACCGGGGCACGAACCCGTGTCCCCTGCATTGGCAGGCGGACTCTCAACCACTGCGCCACCAGGGAAGCCCACCACCCACTTTTTGATACTTATGGTCAGTCTTGGAAATGTCATGGCGCCTGTGGGTGTGTCATTTAGCTTGCTGATGTGTTTCAGTGAGTGTACACTGAGGCTCAAGGTCTACTGGAAGTCGACTTGTCCGCCATCTTGGACCCACTTGGTTCTAATCAGTTTATGTCATGTCCTTGGGCTATGTCATTCCTTCAAATGTTGTGCCCTGCCTCCTTCCCTCCTGTTTCAGAAGGGCATGGTCATGGGGCCCTTAGCACGGGCACACTGGTGTGAGCTGAGGTCACTCTCTACAGTCAGCACAGAGCTACAGCCACAAAGATGGTCAGACACTGGATGCATTGCTTGGGAGCCATGGTGGACATTAAGAATAGTGACTGTCAACAGTCCAGATACAGGTAATTTCCCTGTCTGGGGCCTGCACTGGCTGCATTCCCCTGCCCTCTGGGCTACCCTCCCTTCCTTAGGCCCCCCTTCAGCATGTGAGGACCCCTCCCATCTCCCTTGGGTGTGGCAACCTAACACCTCTGCATCTCAGATGATGGGCCCATGCCCACTCTGGCCACTCCCTGCTGGACCCGCCTGGCTTGTTGGTGTCCCTCTGAAAGTGAGGAGCCCCCTCCCCCCACAGATGCTCACAGGGCTGCTGCCTACCCCTACCCCCCACACCCTACCCACCAGGTACTGTTCCATTCAGGGCTGTTAGGATCTGCCCTACCCAGAGCTGTCAGGAGGCTGGGGTGCAGGGTGGTACTGGGGGTTGGGGCAGGGAGAGAGATCCAAGGGAGGGTCTGCAGGTACAGCTCGGCACCCCTCACTCCCCAACTGGGAGGAAAGGCCAGAGTCCATGTTTATCCCTGAATGAGATGATGGCCAGAAATCTTAGATCAAATCCAATTCACTGGGCAGTTGCCATTTGACCTCTACTAGGCCAGGTGCTGGAAGACAGGGGTGCAGGGAAGCCCCGGGCACTCCGACTTCACGTTCCACAGCCCTATTCAGGAGGCAAGTCTAAAAGCAATGATACAGTAACTGGTCAGGCCAGGAGAGGACTAAAGACCAATAACAACAACACAAAGCACCTACTCTGTGCCAGGCACAGTTCTAGGTACTTTACATATATTAATTCATTTAATCTTTTTTTTAAAGATTTATTATTTTTATTTTTATTTTTGGCTGCGTTAGGTCTTAGCTGCAGCATGCGGGATCTTTTGTTGTGGCCCGCAGGCTCCAGAGCGTGTGGGCTCTATAGTTTGCAGCATGCAGTCTCTCTTGCTGAGGCACACGAGCTCAGTAGTTGTGGCTCATGGGCTTAATTGCCCTGCGGCATTTGGGATCTTAGTTCCCTGACCAGGGATCAAACCTGCGTCCCCTGCATTGGAAGGCGGATTCTTTACCACTGGACCACCAGAGAAGTCCCAATTAATTTAATCTTCATAACAATTCTATGAAGGGAGTACGGTTATTATCCTCATTTTAACTCATGAAGAAACTGAAGCACAGAGAGGTTGAGTAACTTGCCCAAAGTCACACAGCTAAGTATGTAGCAAAGCTGGCATTCAAACTATGGCCCCAGAGGTCCAGCTTTTAATCACACACTTTTAGTCACAGCTAGGCTATTACCACTCTTAGGTCACTGGAAGAGACAAAGGAAGGGAGGGTTTGAGGATCCTGGGTGGGGGAGGGTTATGTGGAGAGGGCTGCCTCAAGCAGGTCAGTGATATCTGTCAACGGCCATAGCCAGCTCCAAGTGACCCTGTGAGGGAGGGAGGAGAGGAGACCATGGAACAATGACCCATCCTCACTCCCCTCCCTCCTGACAAAACCTGCATGGAACCCATGGGTTTGCAGAGACAAACAGGAAAATATTTAACCCAGCTTTCCAGAGGCCATGATGTCTAATCTGTGTCCTGAAGGACAAATAGGAATATTCAAGCAAAGGGTCGGGGCGGGGTGTGGGGGGTGTGGGGGGTGGAGAAACCAGCTTCTGGGAGGTGACAGAACATCTGGCTCAGGAGTGGTCAGGCATGCAGCCAGAGGGGAAGGCAGGGGTCTACCCAACGGCAAGTTTGGATATTATACTAAGGGTACTGAGAACAAGTCATCGAAGAGTTTTAAGCACCAGGAGTGACAGGATCAGGAACAGCATTCTCTACTCCGCCTTGCTGTTCGGGATGACAGCCTCAGGGAATTCCTTGAGTTTTAGGAATTAGTCATACAGTTCTGCCTCAGGACCTTTGCATAGGCCATGCCCTTTGCCTAGAGTGTTCTACACACCCTGCCCCATTGCATTGACTCCCTGTGCACTGCATTTTCTACACATCCTTAAATTTCAGGAAATATTTCTCAGAGGAACTTTTCCTGAGCCCTAGACCAGGACAGGACCCCTTGTTATATGCCTTTACTGTACCCTGAACTTTTCTTCATAGCATTTACGGAGTCTGTGATGATGTATTTCGTTGTGTGATTAGTTAACTATCAGTTCCCCCAGTAGATATAAGTCCTATGAGAACAGGAATCCATCTTCCTAGGGCTGAGCCTGGCACATTGCAGGGGATTGATCAGTACTTGTTAAGTGAATGAATAAGTGAATGAATGAATTTGGGCTACAGTGGGAGAATGAGGTGGAGAATAGCAAGCAGAGAACAACTATATATGTAATAAACTATTCAGTAAACATATACATGTATGTGTATATACTATTGGAGACAAACTCTTGAGGTGGCCCCCATGACATCCACTTCTTGGTATTCATGCCCATGCAGAATCCCATCTCCTTGAGACTGGGCAGGACCTGTGACTTACATCTAAACAACAGGATACAGCAAAGGTGATGGGATGTATGTGATTACATGTATATGATGATGTGATTACATCACATAAGACTGTAGTACCTGGGAACTTCCCTGGCAGTCCAGTGGTTAAGACTCTGAGCTTCCACTGCAGGGGGTACCAGTCCGATACTTGGTCAGGGAACTAAGATCCCATGTGCCGCATGGCGTGACCAAAAAAAAAAAAAAAAAAAGATTGTAGCACCCATCTTACTAGATTCTCTCACTCCCTTGTTGGTTTTGATAAAGCAGGTGGCCATGTTGCAGCCCACCTGAAAATGGCCTCTAGAAACTGAGGACAGGTGACAGCCAGCAAGAAAATGAGCCCTCAGTCCTGTACGTGCAAGGAACTGAATTTGGCCAAGTGCTGCATGAACTTGGAAGTGGACCCTTCTCCAGCTGAGCCTCCAGATGAGGCCTCAGTCCTGGCCTGCACCTTGATTGCAGGCTTGCAGAGGACCCAGCTAAGCCATGCCAGGATTCCTGACCCACAAAAACTGTGAGATAATATGTGTTGTCTCACACTGCTGCATTTGTGGTAATATTGTTATGCAACAATAGATTAGGAACTTCCATGGTGGCTCAGTGGATAAGAATCCACCTGACAATGCAGGGGACATGGGTTCGAGCCCTGGTCCGGGAAGATCCCACATGCTGCAGAGCAATGAAGCCAGTGGGCCACAACTACTGAGCCCGCGCTTTAGAGCCCACAAGCCACAACTACTGAAGCCCGTGCGCCTAGAGCCCATGCTCCGCAACAAGAGAAGCCACTGCAATGAGAAGCTAGTGCAAAGCAATGAAGAGTAGCCCCTGCTTTCCACAGCTAGAGAAAGCCCACGCGCAGCAACAAAGACCCAACACAGCCAAAAATAAATAAATAAATTTATTTATTTATTTTATAAAAAAGACCCAAAGCAGCCAAAAATAAAATTAAATCTTAAAAAAACATAATAGATTAAAAAAAATATATATACACAATATATACACATATATCACATAAATTATATACGTAAACACCCACACAATACACATGTTAGGCCAAGCATGGTATGCCATCCCCCGACCACAATTTTTGGCCAGATAAGGGCACATGGCACAGGCTAAGCCAGTCAGACTCCTTCCCTGGGATTTTATATATGGAGGCAGGGAAAAGAGGAGCCTTCTCTTTCCTCTAGGCTTGCTCAGATGGTAGGATGTAAGCCTTATGGTTGACAAAATCCGTGCTCTCCTCCCACTGCATAGAGGAAGTGCTCCACAGCAGGACAGAATGCAGCTAGCTCACAAAGAGGAGACCTGAACCACATTGAAAAAGAGACCAATTGGGCTTCCCTGGTGGCACAGTGGTTGGGAATCTGCCTGCCAATGCAGGGGACACGGGTTGGAGCCCTGGTCCGGGAAGATCCCACCTGCTGCAGAGCAACTAAGCCCGTGCGTCACAACTACTGAGCCTGCGCTCTAGAGCCTCTGAGCCACAACTACGGAAGCCCACATGCCTAGAGCCCTTGGTCCGCAACAAGAGAAGCCACCACAAGGAGAAGCCTGCGCACCTCAACGGAGAGTAGCCCCTGCTCTCCACAACTAGAGAAAGACCGCGAGCAGCAAGGAAGACCCAACACAGCCAAAAATATATAAATAAAATAATAAATTTTAAAAAAAGAGACGAATTGACATCATTTGAGTAACAGGACTCTGCCACACCTGAAGCCAACCCATTCCTAGATTTCCCAGTTGCATGAACCATTAAATTCCCTCTTTTGCTTCTCTTGGCTCCCCTTATCCACTCTGAGCTCCTGGAGGTCAGGGAATCTGCCAGCTTCCTCACAATATTTCCTATTATGGCCCAGCCCAGAAAGCTTTTCCAAAATAAGTGCAGTAAAAGGTGGCTGGATGGAAGAGGGCTATGTGTCAAGTGCCCAAGAAAGCACTCACTTATATGATCTTATTCAATCATTACTGTATCAGTTATGCAGTTTGGGCTGTGAGTAAAAGAAGACCCCAACAAAAAATGGCTTAAGCCATATGAGGACTTATTAATTCACATAACAAGAGTTCCAGGGATACACCAGGCTGCGGGCATGCTTTCCTGTGATTCTCATGGCTCCTCCCTCCTTGCTATTGGCTCCAACATCAGGCCAGTATAAAGGTGGCTGCAGCATCGCATGCAGACGCAGCAATGTCCAGGGCAAGAGCAACCATCTACCTTTTCCTTACCTGTCTTTTTTCCCTTCAGTCATCTTTTTTTTTTTTTTTTTTTTTTTTTGCTGTACGCGGGCCTCTCACCATTGCGGCCTCTCCCGCTGCGGAGCACAGGCTCTGGACGCGCAGGCCCAGCGGCCATGGCTCACGGGCCCAGCCGCTCGCGGCATGGGGGATCCTCCCGGGTCGGGGCACGAACCCGCGTCCCCTGCATCGGCAGGCGGCCCCTCAACCACTGCGCCACCGGGGAAGCTCCAGTCATCTTTTTAAGTGAAATTATACACACACATAATTTGATTAAGTTTACTTTTTGTGTTTGGGGAGGGAAAATTGATGTTATTCTTCATCTTTTGCAGCTCACACACACCTTGTCCTTTGATCAATTTCAGTGTATTCTCTAGTAGAGAGAGTCCCTAATTCAGGGGTTCTCAAAGTGTGGTCTGGACCAGCAGCATCACCATCACCTGGGAACCTGTTTGAAACGCAAAATTCTTGAGCCTTCCCTCCCCCAGCCTACAGAAACTCTGAGAGCAGAGCCTGACAGCCTTCAGGTGATCCTGATGCATGCTTAAGTTTGAGACATACTCTCTAATTTATTTAACTATTCCCCTGGGGGTGGACATTCAAGTTGTTTCCAATTTCTTGTTATTAAAACTCATGCTATGATACATCCCTTTATATGTGTTTTTGTGTCCTGTGAGAACACTTCTTCTCTCTCAAAATTTTCTTGGTTAATTCTTCACATTCGCTCTTCCAGATGAACTTTAGAATGTTTCTAAATTCCAGTCTCAGTGGTATTGTATTGTATTTATACTTTAATTTAGGAAGGATTGACATCTTGACAGTATTGAGTTTTCCCATCAAATATTGAAATTCTACAGGATTTTAAGTATAATTCACATAATTATATGTAATTTAGGCATGCTTTGTTATGATCCCAAATATAACAACTGCAGGAGATATTATTATAATGGTCTCCTTTCCCTGAATTTTATGAACCTAAGAATATAATCGTAAAGGGTCAAGCGTATGATCATCCTATTCTTCTTGGGATAGTCTCATTTCTTATGTTGGCCTCTCAGTTGTGATTCAGTTAAGCCTATGTCTCTTTTGGGGAGCAAAGAAACCTTTCTTAGAAATCACCCCCCAACAGACTTCTCCCCATGTTTCACTGGCTACAGCAATTTTAAAACATGCCCCCCCCAATTCTTCCATATTCTTCTCATCAAGAGGTGTGGTCTGTGCCCTTCCCTTGAATCTGAGCTTGGTGACTGCTTGCCCAATAGAACAGGACAAAATGACACTGTGCCAGCTTCCAGGCCCAGACCTTAAGAAATGACAGCTTCTCTTTCCTGCGTCTTGGGACCCTTGTTCTGGGAACCCAGCATCCATGTCTGAAGAAGTCCAAGCAAGGAGGAATGGAGGCCCTTGGCCCACAGGCTAGGCTGAGTGACTGGCCCACAGCCAGCCCCAACTTCCAGCCATGTGACTGATCCTCTAGCTCCACTCAAACTGCCCAGTTGATACCACATGGAACCTAGATGAGCCATCCCACTGATTCCTGCCCCAATCACAGATGTATTGAGCAAAAGAAATGATTGTTGGGACTTCCCTGGTGGCACAGAGGTTAAGAATCCACTTGCCAATGCAGGGGACACGGGTTCGAGCCCCGGTCCGAGAAGATCCCACATGCCGTGGAGCAACTAAGCTCGTGCGCCACAACTACTGAGCCCACTCACCTAGATCCCATGCTCTGCAGCAAGAGAAGCCACTGCAATGAGAAGCCCACGCACTGCAACTAAGAGTAGCCCTCATTCGCCGTAACTAGAGAAAGCCCACATGAAGCAATGAAGACCCAACGCAGCCAAAAAAATAAATTAATTTTTTAAAAAAAGAGTTCACCTTCCAATGCAGGGGGCACGAGTCCTATCCCTGGTCAAGGAACTAAGATCCTACATGCTTCAGGGCAACTAAGCCGGGACAACTAAGCCCACGCTCTGCAACTAAGCCCGTGCGCCACAACTAGAGAGCCCGTGAACCGCAGCCACTGAGCCCACACACCACAGCTACAGAGAAGCCCACATGCTGCAACTAAGACCTGAAGCAGCCATAAATAAATAAATAAATAAATTAAATATTTGAAAAAAAATATTACCCCTAGTGAGCCTTTAAAATTTGCCCAGCAAGTCAGTATACATGGTTTTGTATATACAACTCTGAACAGTAATATACATGTATAAATGGATGTTCTAATATGTAGGATACAAGAAAGAGTACATTGTCAAATGTATTCAGTATTTTTAATTAAAAATATTTTGAGTGTCTATACACATAATTAAATGCACATGAGATAAATATCACTGTAAATGCTTGATAGAAGAAGATATCAGCCATTAAAGACACAAAGGGATGGGTCTGGCCCATCTGCTCATCTTTCCCCTCAAACCTCTCCCCTGTCGGCCCAGCACTGTTTTTCTTTCTCTTGCGCCTGAAATTTCCCCACTTGAGTCACTGAGCACCAAGGCACACAGGTCAAGTGTCCCAAAGACCACGGTTATGAGCAGCACACCAGTACCCGATAGTGTTCTAATCTTTCTGGTTGACTATTACCAAGGATTGTAATGAAAGGTCACCTAGCTGACCACTCGGACACACCAGGAGCCACACCTGGAAGATGGGTTGTATGTGCACATGCACGTGTGTGCTTGCACGTGCACATGTGTGCTTGCGCATGCTTGTGCACTTACATACATGTGTACTTGTGAAAAGCTGCTTCACTAAAGACCTGGCCCTTCTGTATGTTCCTAAAAGATGCCACCAAGGGGTCCTGTAGGCAGAGCTGGCATGAATGCCAACCCCAGTAGCCCCAGTCCCATGGGCCAAGGGGAGGGAAGGCTAAGGGAACCACTTGTGAATCTGGCTTAGAGGGCTCCGGATTTGAATCCTGTCCCCTAGAATGTGCTTGGGGATGTTGCAAGGGAGGAGAATTGTTACTCTTCACTTGATCTCCTCCTATGTTGTCACGGCAAGCGTTTTTTCTTTATCATCTTAAAAGCTTAATAACATTTTTAAAAGGATTTTTTTTAAGAATTTGCAATTTTTGGTCTCATCCTTCCCAAATAAATGTAAACTCCTTTGACAGGTGGGTGGGGCTCCCCATCTGCAGCACCCCCTGGAGTCCAGTGAGAGCTGCCCTTCTGCCTTTCAGAGCCCTCGGAACATGTCGGCCCCGGACTGGAGTCTGTCACTGACCAGCGTAGAGGTAGTGCCGGCTTCCCCTGAGCTTCAAATGCAGGTGCGCACGGACCCAGGGTTCAGAGCAAAGAGGGAATAGTCTTGGAGGGCTCTGATTCTTGCCCCTCAGAACCTCTGGGAACTGCGGAGACAGTCCTGACAAGGGAAGCCTGGGGAAGGGGACCTGGGGGCACCTGGGGGGGGTGTCCCTTACCTTCTCTCCTCTCCTGCCCTTGTCTCCTGCTCTCTTCCGCGGTCTCTTTCCATGTCTGTCTGTAGGTCTCTCTCTGACTCTCTCCACCTGTGTCAGGCTTGTCCCCTGTGTCTCTCCCCATCTCTCTCCTCTGTCTCCACCACCATCCCCTATCTCTCTTGTATCTCTCTCTGACTTCCTTGCCGTTTCTCTCTGTGTATCTGCCTGATTCTCCCTCTCTTTCTTTCTCTTCTCCTCTCTCTCTTTCCCTCTCTGCTCCCTCGCCTCCCTGCTCTTCCCTCTCTGTGGCTGTCTCTCTCTCTCTGTCTCTCTCCCTCTCAGTCTCCTCCCCCTCCCCACTGCCCCCTCTGGAGGATGATCTGTGTTGTGGGATCATGCCAAGCCCAAAGGGAAGGTCAGGGCACCCCACAGAGACCAGCACAGACTGCCATTAACCTGTCACTTCTGCTTCCAGTGGGGAAAACAGCAGGGCTCAGGAAAGGCGAGGAATTGCAGTCATTGGAGATGGGACGTCTCAGCTGGGGCTGACAACTGAAAGCAGAAGCCACCCAGTCAGAGGGCTGCAGACGTGCACCAGGGCACCGAGGACAAGTAGAATGGGTTTCTGGACACCAGCCCGCATTACAGACTGCTTTTGACTTCTGGGCCGGGGGGAGCTGTGCATAGGGAGAATCTGCACTGGTGGCCACATTCAAGCCTCCCTTGCCTGCAGTCTTGGGAACTGAGGATGGGGGATCTCAGTGAGGTCAGAAGCAAAGGTCTTAAACTCAGCAGACTGAGGGCCATGTATCCCATCACCACCCTGCCTCCAAGTGGCTCTAAAATATGAATCTACATTTTTTAATTGGCAAATTTCACATTTTTTAACATCTTTATTGGAGTATAATTGTTTTACAATGGTATGTTAGTTTCTGCTGTATAACAAAGTGAATCAGCTATACATATACATACATCCCCATATCTCCTCCTTCTTGTGTCTTCCTCCCACCCTCCCTATCTCACCCCTCTAGGTGGTCACAAAACACCAAGCTGATCTCCCTGTGCTATGCAACTGCTTCCCACTAGCTATCTATTTTGGTAGCACATTTTTTGGTAGCTACATAAAATGGTAGCACTTTTTAAAAAAAATCTAAGTTTCTTTTCTTTTTTTTTAAATCTGCATTGGGCCTTTGCTGCTGTGTGCAGGCTTTCTCTAGTTGCAGTAAGTGGGGTCTAGTCTTCGTTGCGGTGCGTGGGCTTCTCATTGCGGTGGCTTCTCTTGTTGCAGAGCATGGGCTCTAGGCACGCGGGCTTCAGTAGTTGCAGCATGCAGGCTCAGTAGTTGCGGCGGGTGGACCCTAGTGCGTGCGGGCTTCAGTAGTTGTGACTCGCGGGCTCTAGAGTGCAGGCTCAGTAGTTGTGGCGCACAGGCTTAGTTGCTCCGCAGCATGTGGGATCTTCCTGGACCAGGGCTCGAACCCGTGTCCCCTGCATTGGCAGGTGGATTCTTAACCACTGTGCTGCCAGGGAAGTCCCAAAATCTAACTTTCCTCTTGAGGACCTGGCAACACTGGGCTATGGCTGAGCAGCAGTGTCCCTGGCAGACCATTGCACACTCCTCTGTCCTGCTGGCCCCTTCTCCTTGAACCTGCATACCTCCTCAGTTACCTGCCTGCCTCTGTAAGCTCAGGAATGTGTTGCCTGTGACAGCAGAGAGCTCTCTGGGCAAGAGTAGGGGCCCAAGTGCTACCACCAACTTATCGTGTGACATTGGGCAAAGCATGCCAGCTCTGGGTCTTAGCTTTTCCATCTGTAAAATGGGAGATTGGATGAGCCCAGCAGTAAGACTCACCTTTTGGAGCATCTAATGAAAGCTATGAACCCTCTCCCTAGAGAAAAGGACCTGTGCATAGATTTGCCTACCATTTGAGAGGTTCACATGCCCCTCCCCCTGGGGGGCAGGGTTGCCAGGCTAAGAACCCCTGCTGAGCACCAACGTCCCTTCCCCCTTTGCCTCAGCTGCCTGAGTCTGGGTCCAAGCAGACCCACTCTCTCAGACCTGACTGGCCAGGGCCACCCCTCCTCTGGGTGAGTGGGGACTCTCTGGATCCCCAGTGGCTGTCCCAGCCAGGCTGACAGCCGCCCATCGATATTCAGGAGGGGTCCGGGCTGGCGCTGGATTAGCATAACGCACTCCAGGAGGTAAAGGCCCACCAGGCAGCCTCTGTGTGCAGCGCCTGCCTTTGTCCTGGCCCCAGGACCAGGTTAGGACGACCCAGGCGGCTCATACACTTTTGACTGCCAGATGAAAGGGGGCGACATAAAAAGGCTGCCTGGGCTGAGCATGGGGGCGCTTTGTGTCTCTCCAGATGGAGTTACAGACGTCTGTGAAACGTCAATTACAGCTGAATAAAGACGTCTGCTAGGTCCAGACATGCCTCCTTTCAGCTGGGGAGGTGTTTCCAGGCCAGGCCTGGGATGCTTTGGCAACCTAATTTGGCGACTGTGACTCTATAAGCGGCCCTGGCATTCATCATGCCCAGGGAGGATGGGAACAGACTGCGCTGGCCTGACCCAGCTCTGGGAAGTGTCCTGGAATGCAGGGTGGAGTAGGGGTGGGAAGAGAAAGGAACAACTCACCTCCCTTCCTTTCTCCCCAGGCCAGGCCAGGGAGGGGGGCAATCTGGGAACTACACAGTCCCCCTGTATCAGCCAGGCCCCCTTCCCAGGCCTTTGTCGATGCCAAGGTGGCCCAGTGCCTCTAGCAGCTACTGGGTGGGATTAGTGTTCACTGATCCTTTCTCCTGATGGGCTAGTGTGAAGCACTGTTGAGGGGACAGGATTAGGAGAGCCTAAGGTTCAAGTGCCAGGGTGACCAGAGATGCTGAACCCTGATGTCGCTGAGCCACCGGGCCAACCCGGGGATCACCACCCTCTTACTGTGTGAGATGAATAGGCCTTCATTTGTTTAAGCCCCTGTCCTGTCCATCAGGCTGTCAGTTACTTGCAGCAGAAACAATCCTACCTGACACAGTCGGACAGCCCAGGGCTCATATTCCTGGTCTTGCACTTTCAGAGTGACTGAAGGGGTTGTGCCACGCAGAATTTCCTCGAAGGGAGGTGACATAGCCATGGTGGGGTGTGAAGACCTGGGACAGAGCAATGATTCTGGATATAGTGCGCCGGGCTGTCCCTTCCCAGATGGTGGTGGCCTGTGAAGTGCCCTCGCCCAAGGAGACCTCATCTCTGGGGGTCTTGGGCAGCAAAGGCATTTCCTGAGGACCCCCATGCTTCCTGGGACACCTGTCCTGACACTTGCCCAGCAGGACAAGACAACTGACCCTTTGGCCACCATGTGTCATGTCCTGAGTGAAAGCCGGGGAGCTGCCTCTTATAGGAGTACAGAGCAGAAATGGCCATAATAATGACTCTCCTGCTTACTGAGCATCTCTTGTGCACCTCTTGTGTTTTTCATGCACAAACACCTCAAAAAGCCCCTCAAAGCTGAGAGGTGGCCCCCTGGGTGCTGTGGGGACGAGCACAGCTGCTGGGCCACCCAGACGGGTATGATCCTGGCTCTGCCACTTACCAGCTGTGGGACCTTAGCAAGCCAGTCGACTTCTCTGTGCCTCAGTTTGCAGACCTGCCAATGTTGATGACACACCCTAGAAAAGCACTTGGCACACCAGGAGCAAGCAGCAGGGCTGGGGTTTGTATCAGTGTGGTCTGACCCCTGAGCTTAGAGGCTCACTACTTCTCACAGCCGCAAGGAATATGGAGCCTCATTCCCCACTTGGGTCTAGGCCGTGGGAGGTGATGGCTCGGGATGGATGAGCCCAGTTCTCTCGGTTCTTCCAGCCCTCCCTCTGAGTTCCCACTCACTACTCCTCAGCGCCTTGGTCCTGACTGTGGCTGAGGGGGCATCCCTGACCTGCATATTGGCCCAAGCAAGGCCTATGTGCCCAGGTGTGCCTGTGTGCATGCAAGCACATGTTGTTTGGCTGTGTGTATGTGGTTGTACGTGTGCCTGTGCCATGGTCATGTACGGCTGGAGCAGAGGCCTTGAACCACCTTGATGTTCCTAAGTGCAAGACAAAGGTGGGCCCATACCTGGATTATGGGGTGAGTCCCAACATGAGACCAGCTGAGTAAGAGGCCAAGAAAGCTGGGGGTATCCCTGAGGAAGGAAAGGGAGCTGCAGGTCTGCACCACCTCCACCCCTGGATGCCCCTGCAGACAGGCCACAGGTGGTGTCACCTGACCTACACCTCCCACAAGAGCAGGCACCTAAGAGAACCCATAGGGGTGGTGACATTTGTATGAGCCTGTACCACACCACCAAGAGCATTTCAGATCATTCGTATTTAATTTTTTGCAAAAGCTGATATTTTCACCTAGTATAAAACTAAAAAGATTTGCTGTGAGAAGTCTCCTTCGTGTCCTGTCTCCCATCTGTCCTGTTCTCATGACTCCCTAAAAAGGTAATAACTGTTATTCATTTTTTTATATCCTTCCAGAGTTTCTTTATACGTAAGCAAGCCCATACAAACTTGTATTCTGATTTTTCCCTCATTTTACACAGCTTCATAGGATGACATTAATCAGTCCTCTCTTGAGGCTCATTTGCCTTGTTTCAACCTTTTGCTTTTACAAATGTCACTGCAGCAAATAACCTTGCTCATAAGTCATTTCTCACAAGTGTGAGCGTATCTATAGGACAAATTCCCAGAAGGGAGACGGCTGGGCCAAAGCTTATATGCCTTTGTCATTTTGCTATATCTTGTCCTTCATGGGGTGGGTGCCACCCCCTACCCACAGTATGTGGCTGATAGGATCTTAGTGAGGATGGATCACTGAGTAGTTAGACGCACCCATCGTGGCTTGGCCAGCAGGGCACTGGCCTATCAGCCTTCCCAGCCGGTGCTCTCATGCAGGGATACTGAGTGACCACACAGGGCAGCCCTGCTCACGCTTGTATCTGCTGTTTTTCTCCCCTGCCTCTTCCTCTGAAACCATTACAAAGGAGGGGATGCCCCCGCCAACCACCAACACCACACACACATACACAAGTCGGTTCTGGAAAACGCAGCAGCAGAGCCCTACAGGAAGAAGTACATCTGCCCATGTTTACTCATTGAACAAATCCGTGAGCATCTACCGTGGGCCTGGCATCCTCCTAAGTGCTGTATGTGTGATATGTGATCTTGGCCACTTCCCTTAACCTCTGGGCCCCAGCAATCTCTTGAGTAAGATGACAGGTATGGAGGTGGGGCTTCCAAGTCTCCTAGCGCTAATGAGGTACCATCCCCAAATCATGTGGTCAGTCCATGTATGTATCAAAGGGAGGAAAGGCTTGGAAAACACTTCTTGGGTTGATAAATGGTGGTGCTTTGTAGAAATGCAAAGCATTTTCTGGGCCACCTTCACATCTCTCTTAGGTGGCTATTGTGAACATTGAATGAGATCTTGTTACTAAAGAGCTGGACACATGAGAAGTGCTCAACAGGGACTTCCCTGGTGGTCCTGTGGCTAAGACTCCGTGCTCCCAATGCAGGAGGCCTAGGTTCGATCCCTGGTCAGGGAAATAGACCCCATGTGCCACAACTAAGAGTTCGCATGCTGCAACTAAAGACCCCATATACCACAACTAAAGATTCTGCATGCCACAACTAAAAAAAAAAAAAAAGATCTCGCACGTGGCAATGAAGATCCCGCGTGCCACAACTAAGACCCAGCACAGCCAAATAAATAAATAAATAAATAACTTTAAAAAAAAGTGCTCAGCAAACGTTATCTGCTTTCCCGGGAGTTTCCAAGAGTGCTTGCGCTGCCACCCAGGGTCAGGCTTGAAGGCAGACCCTCCCGGAGGCCCCAGCCAGGCCACTGGCAAGTGCGGCACTCAGAGCAGGGCCCCTTGCGCTCTCCAAGGCGTCTGGACAGGCCGGGAGGCAGACGGGACGAGTGACAGCTGGGAAAGTTTAATTGCTCCTCAGTGGCTTGGGAGCACCTCCCTCCCTTGCCAACGATCTGCATTTCAATGTGAGAAGAGTGGAAAGTAGGATGCTGCTCAAAGGGGTTACAATGATTAATCATTTAAAAAGCAAGATCTTAATTACAGGCCGCAATTTTTGCTATTTAAGGAGTCCATTAGTTGCCAGAAAGAAGAAGAAAAAATTATCACAGGTTATTCGCCTCCGAAAGTAGAGAAGGGGGAGGGGCGGCGGGGGAGAATCAGCTGCCTCTCCAAGATGGGTTGGGGGCAGGGTCCCAGCCCAGGAAGAGGCCTGGCGGGCAGCAGGATGGGCCCTGTGTGGTGTGGGAGCGAAGTGAGAAAGACGCTTCCTGGAGGCCTGGTGGAGGGTGCAGGGGATGGTTGAGAGCTGGAACCTCCTGTCCTTCTCTCTCCAGCTCGGGCCTGGCTGGAATCCCGCCTGTGGGGGCCCCTGGAGGCCTCCTCTTGGGCATGGCAGCTGGTGGTCAGCCCCTCCCCCCACCTCATGACCCCTGACCCCACCCTGCTCAGGATGTGAGGTTAATTGCCAGGCCTTCCCCTCTGACCCCTCTGTGGGTTTTAGTCCTGTCTGTTCTCTCAGCCCCCAGGGTGTATAAAGGAGACTGGGGGGTGGGGGTGGGTGTTGGGAGTGAGATAAAAAACAACCCAACCTCTTTAGCGGATTAATTTACTGAGCCTCAGGGGGCTAAAAGATCAAGAGACCAAGCCTCCACCCCTACTCCCCACCCCTACCCTGTGGCCCCAGAGGCTCTCGTGGCAAGGGATGTGGACATCTTCCCCGCCCTGGTCACCTTGAAGCCAGGGCACCATCCCACCTCTAAGGAGGGCAATGCTGCCTGACCCTGAGTTCTGGATCTGCAGCCAAGCCTCCTTTTGAGCCGTGACTGGGACTGGCAGCTCCTGAATCCCAGAAAACAGCCCCAGAAACAAAGGGGCTCCACCAGTGCAGGACCAGTCACAGGAATGCAAGAAACCCAAATCAAGATGATCGTGAGCATGATGGTACAAGTGCCATCAAAATTAATAACTCAGATGAGTCAAGAATAGGTGTGAGGGCTTCCCCAGTGGCGCAGTGGTTGAGAGGCCGCCTGCCGATGCAGGGGACACGGGTTCGTGCCTGGGTCTGGGAAGCTCCCACATGCCGTGGAGCGGCTAGGCCCGTGAGCCATGGCCGCTGAGCCTGCACGTCCGGAGCCTGTGCTCCGCAACCGGAGAGGCCACAACAGTGAGAGGCCTGCGTACGGCAAAAAAAAAAAAAAAAAAAAAAAAAAAAAGAATAAGGGTGAGCTGGAATCAGGCCCCAAACTAGCCTTATTCCTATGATACCATAGGTTTAAAATAAGCTTGCAAACAAGTCACAGAGTTTACCAGCCTACCTAGAGGAAAGGTTTATTCCCTGCAAAGCCTCCTTGATATTGAGAGTAAAATAAATGAAATCACTTCTATAAACTGTGCCTCCTGCCAGACTGATTAAGTGCCTCTGGGTGTGTGTGTGTGAGTGTGTGTGTGTCCATCAGCCTCACTGTTCTAACATTTAGGCCCCCAGAGGGCAGGCCGCTAAATCGGATTGAATGATAATCCCAGGGATTTCTGGGGGAAGGTTGGGGCACAGACTCACAATATGGGTTTGAATTCAAAATACCCGAACTGGTCTTATGGTGACTCTACCCTGGTCCCTGCCTCCTCCATCCTCAGACCCCACCACCACCCAGGAGAGGGAGAGTGTCTGTCCCTTTAACTGTCAGGTTCCCCACCTCCTGGGGGGTAGACACACAGACCCTCACTCATCTTCTCCAACCATCCCTCTACTCCAATGCTGATTAATTTCAGGGTTGGGCACCCAAAACCGGCTGGGCCACATTATTTCTGATGTTGGATCTTTTCACTGGTCACTGCCTTGAAGCCACAGTAATCAGCAGCTTTTAGCTTGTCACTCTCCTGACACACTTTACTTAGACCAGGAAATGGCAAATGTGATGGAAATAGAACTTTATTATCTGTTTCATTCTTTCCAAGAGAGGAGGGTTGGAGGATGGAGAGGAGGGTTGGAGGATTAAGAGGAGGGCCTAGCATCCGGAAGCCATGTCTGCAGGTGATGCTCAGACCATGGGGCAGATGGATGGTGGATCTTAGCCCAGGGCCCGGGGCCTACCAGCAGCACCTCCACACACATCACCTACCCAGGTTCCTCATGGGCAACTGGGGATGCAGATTCATGCCTGCCTCAGAGACCTGCTGAATATCCATGCCTGGAAAAGTGCTCTAACCCCAGGGAGTCCTGGAGGGTTTCAGACACCAGGCTGCCTCTCTCCTGATAGGGCCTGCACCCCAGCTCAGCTGCCAGCCCAGACAAGTCTTGTGTGAAAATTAGGAAAAGGCGCCCCCTCTGGGCAGCACTTGCAGGGCATACAGCTTGGGGATTGAGTGCAGGCTGGATTTTCAACCCACTTCCCCACTTGGTCTTCATGACAAGCCCTAAAACAGTTTATCTTCCCCCCGGGGAAACTGATGCTCCCTGCTCTAGGGCACACAGCTGCAAGGGGCCTCCCAGGGCCTAGAACCCATTGTCCTACATCTCCTGGTAGGCTGCCAACCCACTCCCACAAAGTCGTAGAGGAGCATCCGGATCCAGCAAGGAGAGGGAACTGATGACCCCCAGACAGCCCAAGCACCCCTGTCCCCAGCAGTCTGGGGAGCTCTAGACCCTGGACAAGGGGGCAGCAGGAGCCAAAGAGAGGGCAGTAGCTTTTCTTAATACCAAACACTGCTTTCTGTTTGTGTGAAGCTTTCCCATTTTCAAAGCACGTTCATATCCAGGATCTTGTCTGAGGCCCTCAAACCAGCATGCTGGGGAGCCAGAGCAGGACCACAATGTCCATTTTACAGGAGCAGCCCAGAAGCTCAGGGAATGAGCCTCACACATCTCTTGACAAGGCTGAGGCTAGGACCCAGCGCTAGTTTGAGAAGGTCATGGAGCCCGTTGGGCTGGGACTTAGTCCCTGATGGAATCGGGGACCTGGTGCCACACTCTGGTGAGAGAAGCATCCCAGATCCCCCCTGCCTCTCCACGCAGACCCAGTTCATTTACCTCACATTTTTTCAGAGGTGGAGCGTGTGATAGAAGACTTGGCAGGAAAGTGCTTAACCTCCCTGGGTCTCGGTTTCTTCACCTGTGGAATGGGCTTAATAATAGCATTTATTATTAATTATTAGTAATAGAACCCAAAGGGTCATGGTGAAGAGTTGCTGAAGTGTTATATATAATGCATTTTCCACTATATCTTGCACACAGGATACACTCATTACACTCTTTAGATAGTAGCAATTTGTATTATGGGCCTAGACCTGGGGATGCAGCTGGGAGGGGACACATGGGCTCCACCCCCACCCCCGAAGCCTTGTGTCCCCTGGGGGAGAGACAGCACATCATGTGAGGGTGCAGTGAGGCAAGGCCCGTGTAAGGGGAAGCCCAATGGAAGGGCAGCTAACTCAGCCACTGGGGCCTCTAAGCCTTGGTGCATGCCCAGGAGCAGTCCAGGCAAGGAAGGAAGAACCAAGTTCTGGCCAGAAGAAACAGCAGATGCCAAGGCAGGTCTGCTCAGGGCACTGCAGCAGCTCAGAGCATCTAGAGCAGGGGACGTGTGGAAGGATGGAGAGGCCGGCTCCTAAAAGGCCTGTGTGAGCCCTGCTGGGGAGTTTGGACTTCTGGGGGCGATGGGGATAGGGGCACAGCTGAGCTCAGAGAATGCGAGGGTACAAGGAGAGAGAGGAAATGCGGTGGAGAGAGGTGACGGTTAGAAGAGAAGACAGGGGGTGGAGAGGGGCCAGGTTACCAGGGGCAACCAGCTCTGGGGTGCAGAAAGTCTGGGTGTGTTAGGGGAATGGGTCTTCTTTTCTAATTCAAATGGAGATACCATGTAGGTTAGCTCTGGTGCTGCAGGGAACCCCCATGAGCATTCTGGACCCAAGCCCTTGTCCCAGGAAGAAGTTGCCCCCAGTCTCCTGATAGCATCCTCTAGACTCTGAGCTCTCTTGGGCTGGAGACCCTGTATGGGACAAGGAAGGGATCCACTGGTGGCCCTCCCTGAATCCTTTCCACCAACAGTCAAGAGCCCTGACTGCCTATAGTCTAATGTTTGAACCCACAAAAGTCCCTTCCCTTAGCTGGGCCTCAGTGTCCTCATCTGTCAAATGGACCCGTTTTCTTCCTCCTCTCAGGCCCTAAGGTTTGTACCCATTTAGTCTGGGATGCTCAGCAGGCCAGCAACAGGGGCTCCCTGCTGCCTGGATCCCTTAATTCCCCACCCCCAGGCGTCCTGTGACCTATGAATGCAGGGGACACCATGTGAAGGGCAAGAACCTGGTTGCTGGACCAAGCAACCCCTGCTTCCCCTGCAAACCTGCTGCTTTGCCCCAGACTGGCTCAGCTGGGGTCAGGCCCTCTAGGGCTGGCAAGAGGCCCGAGCTTAGTGCCTTCCCTCAGCAGGGGTTAGGTGCTTGTCCTCTCACATCTGACAGGCCCCCTTCTGCTCCAAGGGGCAGCCAGAGGTTGGGGATGTCTCTGGCTGCCTGCCTCCCTCCTTCTCGCCTCTTTCCCACAGCTGTGGCTGCGCTCCCTCCTCTGCCCTGGGCTTCTGCCAATGCCAAATTCATATGACATCTCAGAGGGAGGGCTCCTGGGTGGGCAGACAGATGGAAGGGGAGATGCTCTGAGCCTCCTACCCCCATTCTCCCAGGATGCTCCTCTGCCCTCATTTGCAGGCTCTGAGCAAGCAGGACAGAGTCCCTGGGTGGAACTGATGGCAGCACATCCTGCAGGAGCAAGGTGTGTGATGGGGCTGCAGGACTGGGCTGGCAGAGGACAGTCTAGCATAACACAGAGGCCTCTGCTTGGCCTCAAGCAATCTCTGCGAGAGTCAGTGACCAATGGGTCCTAAGCAGTAGAGAGCTGGAGCAGGTGATCCTAGCAGACCTCATGAACGGTCAGAGCCTGAGCAGACGTGGCTTGAATCTCTGCTCTTCCACTTCCTTGCTGTGTGACCTTGGACAAGTAATTGGACTTTTCAGTGTTTCAGCTCCCTGGTGCAAAATAAAAGGAAATAGAGATGCCTATTCTAAAGGGTTGCTATCATGCAATAGGTACAAGACCTAAAATTTTGTAGGTGCTCAATAAATGGTGCTATGATTCTTTTTATTTCCATGGACAAGTGGCCACATAGTACTTTAGTGCCCTGGGCTTTGTGACCTTGGGCAAATTGCATCCCGTCTCTGGGCCATCTGTGAAATGAGGAGCTTGGAGGAGAAGAAACCCAAGGCCTCCTTCTGGTGTGAGCTATATGGTTTGTGGGCACTCTGGGTTGATGAGGGGAAGGCTGTGCTGACTATATCATTTATGAGCTTCAAATCCTTGGCCCCTGGAGACGTTTGGAGGTAGGAGAGAGTGGAGGAGGGAGAGAAGGAGGAGAAGAAAAGTGTAGGAGAGAGGGGGTGAGGAAGAGGGAAAGGAAAGGGAGAGGAAGAAAGAGATGAGAAGCAGGAAGAAAGAAAGAAAGATGGGAGAGGAGAAGGGAGGGCAGGGGAAGGAGGGGGGAGGGGAGGAGAGAGGGAGGGAGGGAAGAGAAGAAGAAGAGGAGGAATGAGAATAAAGTTTCAGCTGGGCTGCTCCCATCTGTGCGGAGGAGACCAGGAATGAGTTAGCTACCGGGATGCCTGAAGGACTTCTGGCTTGTGGGAGGTGGGGCATGGTGGCCTCTTCCTAGAGGGCTGATGTCCAGAGTCTGGCCCCTGGGGCTGCCCTTCTGGATTCCAGGGACAGACCATTAGTCCTTGAGTCACTGCCTCCCCTGACCTAGAGGAAAACAGGTTGGGTGAGAGCCATTGGCCTATAGCTGAGCCATTATTTCCCCACGAGGACGCCCAGGGTGTGCTCATGCGCCCGGGGGCAGTACCCCTGCTCTTCTTTGGAGACGAGGGGCACACAGAGAGGCAGGAGATCAAACCAGGGTAAAAGGCTTTTCTGGCTCTTTCCTGGAAGGACCAGAACCTTCCCACTAGGTAAAGGTGGCCACTCCCAGGGGATCGCTGAGGCTGGGTAGTCTGGACAGATGGGGCCAAAGCGGCCAGCCCCAGAGCAGGCTCTTTGGCCATGGCCATGCAGTTTGCCCCCTGGTTGGCATTCCTGCTCTCTCTCCTGAATTTTGGTAAAAAGCATGGCCTTAAGGATCAGAGACCCATGGCCTTAAATTTCACTTTTGAGCTGTGAGTTCTTGAGAAAGTCACTTCCTTCTCTCAGGCTTAGTTGTCTATAGGAAGGGGTACTACTGGGGGCACTGAGCACCGTTATGTGAGGCCAGGGCTCGGCATACCAGTGCTTAAAGGAGGAGGGGAGGCGGAGGTCAAGATTCCTCTTACTTTTTTTTTTTTTTTTTTTGGCGGTATGCGGGCCTCTCGCTGTTGCGGCCTCTCCCGCTGCGGAGCACAGGCTCCGGACGCGCAGGCTCAGCGGCCATGGCTCATGAGCCCAGCCGCTCCGCAGCATGTGGGATCCTCCTGGATCGGGGCACGAACCCGTGTCCCCTGCATCGGCAGGCGGACTCTCAACCACTGCGCCACAAGGGAAGCCCCCTCGTCCTTTCTTTACTCTGTTCTTCCTCTGGCACAGGGCAGCCATGCATGTGCTCATAGTGGGTGCAAGTCCCCACAGACAGGCCTCCAGCCCGCTTCCCCACCCTACCCCACTTTCCAGCGGCCTCTTGGGGAGGCCCACACCCAGTGCATCCTTGGCTGCCTGCAAGTCAGCAAACCTTCCAAAAACACTTTGCAGCAGGTGAATGGAGCAAGCCGCATCTTCCTGGAGTCTCCCCCAGCGTTTAGTGCGGGAACTGCTTGCTGTGTGTGTCCCGATGTGAGCACAGGAGGGACAGGGAGATGGTGGCCATGTGAATAGCCGGCCCCGGAGGCAGAGGAGCCAGTGCAGGCTAGATGAATGAACAGGTCTGGGACCCAGAAGTAGAAGGTCTGAGTCTCCGGCTTACTCACGGGAGCCTGGGAAACCCTCTCTCTGCTGGGCCACAGGCAGGGGTGGGAAGTCAGGGCCTGCAGGCTCTTTGTACCCATACAATCGCAGCCACTCTTCTGGATAAAGGGGCGAACAAAGGGGCCTTCGGAAGTGGCCACACTGCTCAACACCCGGGGAGGCCCCAGGAAGCCAGCTCTCACTTGCCGCCCACCCAGGCGTCCTCCCCCCACTCCACCGCCCCATGACGGGGGCCTGCTAGGTCCCAGTTACCCACAGCCTGGGCAGCTGTGCTGAGACTTAATGAAAGCTGAGGGAACCCCTGCCTACACACACACACACTGGCCAAGGGGCCCGGAAAGTATAAGAGTCGCCACCAGGAGCGAGGGGGGGAGCTAAAATGCTGCCTTCCAGGACAGCAACGGGAACTCGTGACTGATGAGAGTGGGCTTCAGAAAGGCCTTCAGCCTCTGATGAGAGATGGACCCCCTGAGAGGTTGCTGGTGTGCAAACCAGGGGAAGCTCCAGGAGGCTTAGAAGCAGCTCCTCTTCTGAGCCATCCCCCCCACTGGCCAATCACATCACAAGAGCCATGTCCTTAGCCAACTGGGCTATCTATCAGATAGGAATCTCACCCTGGGGACCTGGGACTATGGGAAGCACTCCAGAAGTGTCCGGATACAGGAGTCAGCATGCCTGAGCTCTGCAGCTCTGGCTCTGTGATCTCAACGGGCTTTATAACCCACTGAACCACAGTTTCTCCATCTCTAAACAGTGATTGTACAGAAATTACGCTTGTAGGATGGCGTGTGCATTATATGAGGTGATGGGTATCAGGCCCCGACACATAGGATATGCTCTATAAATGGCAACTATATTTCTTAGGCCTTGTTTGAATGCGGAATGATCATTAATTCTAAATAAGTTGTATCCAAAAGTAGCGCTCAGACTAAGGCTTCCAGCGTTCTTAGTAACAACCGTTGTACGTTGGGGCAAAAGTGGTGCACAATAAGGGCTCCTTCTATAGTATCCATCTGGCCTTTTTTAAAGTCACTTTTTTATTTTGGAATAACTTTAGACTTACAGAAAAATTGCAGGTAGTACAGAGTTCCATATACCCTTCATCCAGATTCCCCAAACATTAACGTCTTATAAACAACCACAGTACATTTGTCAAAACTAGGAAGTTAACATTTCTACAATACGATGATATAAACCCCAGACTTATTTGGATTTCACCAGTTTTTCCACTAATGTCCTTTGTTCCAGGGTCCAGTCCACATTGCCTTTAGCCACCTACTCTTGTTTGTTGGTTGGTTGGTTGGTTTTGCCGCGCTGCGTGGCTTGTGGGATCTTAGTTCCCCGACCAGGGATCAAACCTGCACCCCCTGCATTGGAAGCATGGAGTCTTAACCAGTGGACCGCCAGGGAAGTCCCGCCACCTGCTTTTTAGTGGATGAAAGGACAGAAGTGTCATTCTTCATCAGCTTTGCTTACTCCCCGAAGGCAGAGCTTCCAGTAAAGCTGTCTCCACCGTGGGCACGGGATCCACACAAGCTGTCCGGTTGATGCTTCAGCATCTCCCTGATCTGCAAGCAGGTTTCCTAAACTCAGGAGTGCAGGTAGAGCTGCCCTTCTCAAAGCTCTGGATTCGTGAAGGATTTCGGTAGCTTCTTGCTAGCTTGGGAGTCTGTAGGGAGAATTTCAGAGCTGTGCCAGACCACACAGATGGGAACTGTGACCCCAGGAGCATCTGAGAGGCCCTGTGTGCCGGCTGCTTGGTGCCCACACACATCCTAAGCCCCAAGTCAGGCCATCTTGTAGCTCAGAGGGTGGTTCTGAATCCAGAACTCTTTCTCCCCACACTTGAGCACTTGAATGAGAACCAGGAGTCCCAGCCCATCCCCCAAGCCCTCTTCCCTCAGAACTGGGTCTTGGTGCCTGACGGTGGGCACCCCTGGGTTCCAGCATACCCTGGGAGCAGGGAGTCCACTGGGCCCCCAAGAGCAGGGGAGGAAAGACCCGTTGGCTCCGGTGAGGAAGGGACAATGCCCCTTTTTTCTGGTAGCTGGCAGAGCCTGCCAGGCCCTGAGCTTCTGAATGCCCATTGGAGCCAGACACTGGACTCTGTTTCCCAGGCAGCCCTGTGCCAGGCCTGCCACGACCCAGAGAGAAGGAGTCTTTCTTCCCTGCTGGCCAAAGCCAAGGCTCCCAAAAGAGCATCAGCGGCAAGGGGGGCTGACCTTTGTTCAGGAAGCTGAGGCTTCCCACTACCCCCCGCTTGGGAACCTCAGAGTTGGAAAGGGAAGTGTGCCCCCCATGCTTTGTGAGTCGGGTCCGCTCCCTCCTGACTCTGAAGCTACAGGATTCCCAGCCTGCTTGGCTCACTGCCTCCGGCCCCCATCCACCCCCTACCTATTCATCAACTGCTCTGAAGACCTTTCACAAGGCTCATCCTGTTAGCCTTGAAAGGGGCTTGCATTGAAGCCTGCTTAGGGCTGTGTTTGGAAGGAGGGAGAGATTCCAACTGGAGTTACTGTGCCTACTTTGAAGGTAGTGGAACTCAGGCCCAGAGGGGTGACCGATGGGCCCAGGGGAGGGGCATGCATCGGGTCTCCAGACCCAGGATTGGAGTCCCATGTGGCTCCTGGGCCACTTGCCCTAAGGACTCATGCCCCTAGCTCTGTGAAAGGGGTGGACCGAGGTGACCTCAAGAGGGTTTGCCCACTGCCGGGGTTGTTTGCTGTCCACTCCTTACTGCCCAATTTGGGGGTCCGTGGATAAGCAAGTGTAGGGCTAACTGGGATTTTGGAAGGACTGGGAGTCACTAGGAAGACAGTCTCAGGCAAAATGTCAGAGACTTTTTGGTGTGGCTTTTGGGAAAGCCAGGCTATGGGGTGCCCTCTCCCACCAGTGCAGCTCTGGGGGAACCCAAAGCCAGAAATTTGGGGGCGGCCGCAGCCCTCCCTATGAGCCCATCCACTGTGGCACCCCACACACAGGCCAGAGAGGAGGAGCAGAGATGGAGACAGTCACCATGTACCTACCCCACACACCATACACACACATAGAAACTGGTACACAGAGACACCAAAACCCCACCACCATCAGAACCATGGAGACACAAAGACGAGAACCCACAAACAAGCACAGAGCAGATAACAGTTGTTGGATACTCATCATAGGCACCGTGATGGGTGCCTGATCATCTCACTGTAGACAGACACACAAATATACACACAAAAAGACATAAAGAGAGAGAGACACACACACATTAGAAACCCAAAGACAAACACTTCACAGACTCAGACACAAAAGAGGGAGAAACACACCTTGGACCCATGAAGATTAACACAACAAAGTTGTCCCAAGGGATCCAGCCTGGGGGCAGGCAAGTACCTTGTCTGTAGAGAACTTGAAAACCATAGTAAAACACACCTTCAGTCTGCTTTTTCCCCGCCTTGCACTGGCAATTCTTTAACCACGTCAGTGATAAGATATTCCTCCCCCGCTCCCCAAATTATTTTGTTAATTCTAACCTGTTGGGTTTTTTTCAGATGATTTTTTTTTTTTTTTTTTTTTTTTTTTGGCGTTACGCGGGCCTCTCACTGTTGTGGCCTCTCCCCTTGCGGAGTGCAGGCTCCGGACGCACAGGCTCAGCAGCCATGGCTCACGGGCCTAGCCGCTCCGCGGCATGTGGGATCCTCCCGGACTGGGGCACGAACCCGTGTCCCCTGCATCTGCAGACGGACTCTCAACCACTGTGCCACCAGGGAAGCCCTCAGATGATTTTTATTGTGGTAAACTATACATAACAATATTAATCATTTTTTCTATTTTTTATTGTGACTATTTTAACCGTTTTTAAGCATACAGTTCAATGGCGTTGAGTGCATTCACAATGTTGTATAACCATCACCACTATTTCCAGAACTTTTTCATCATCCCAATCAGAAACCTTGTACCCATTAAACAATAACTTCCAATCCCCCTTCCCCAGCCCCTGGCAACCTCTTTCTACTGTCCGTTTCTATGAATTACCTATTCTAGGTTTCTCATATAAGTGGAATCATATAACATGTGTCCTTTTGTGTCTTAACCTGTGGCTTTAATAATAAATATGTAAGCTTCAAGTCAGCACATTTTTTATTACTTATCCTTTAATTAACCCTGTGTTCTACATGGAAGTTAATCCCAATTACTCCCAGCTCCATGCAACTGGCCCCTTATCCAGTTCTGGTGTTTGGAATCAACTGAGTGTTTTCAGGTGCAGTTTGTGTCTCCTAGCCCTAGCTCTGTGATGGTAAAATTCTAGAAACAGGACTTGGATTGCTTAGTTTTATTTGTATTTAACATTTAAAACAGCGAATTAGAGTGTGAGTTGTGAGGCCATAATAGTTTTGTTAGGAAAGTGTACATTTTAGATTACACAGGAATTGTACTGAATTTGAACAAGTTTGTTTAGAAATTTCTTTTTTAAACAAGTTTCTTCTTTTTTAACTAGTTAGTCTTTTATTCTGATTTAATTCTAATGTAATTGCATTCATTACTGAGATAGACCAATATGTAGATATATATTCCCCCTTTTTAAAAATAAGGTAATTTAAAAGTATGTATCCATTTTTCCCCTTCTTGTACTATAATGATTACTGTATTTTTAATTTTATTTGTTTTTGAAATGGCATAAGTTTATATGCAAAATTCAGTAAAAGAAAATTTTGGCTGCCTGCCGTTTATTTATTGTTATTCATTTCATGATTGTTACTGCTAAAATTTGGTCTTATAGAAGAGGAGTGGTGTTAAATATCGGCTCAGGGTACATGCTAACTACGCCCTGAAACACACAAGTGCATCACACACACACACACACACACACACACACACACACACACACACACACACACACACACACTCCTCCCTCTCTCCTTCCCTCCCTCCCTCCCTCTCTCTCTCTCTCTCTCTCTCTCTCTCTGCTAAGTGCCCAAAGCCAATGATCATGGGGTAGGCAAATCTCCTTAGCCGACGGCAGTCCAGGTGATGGAAAGGCGGGCGTGTCACCCGCCCACTGGGCTCTGCCTAGGTTGGGCGCCGTTGGTCAAGGTGGGGTCTAGAGTGGATGGGCGGGAGACCGTCTCCGACTCGGACCCCAGGGGCCATCTGGAGCCATGGAACCCCCGCCCCTAGCCATAGTGTCCCCTTCTTGCTGCACTGCCGAGGCCTACCACGAGGTGCCGTTGTAGCAAAGCGATCCCCGCCTGTCAGCCCGTTCCGAACTCACTGGGCGACGTCTGCGGAGGGAGCTCCCTCTCTGTGCCAGGCCCCGGCCCCGGATCTGGGGATTCCAGATGAGTAAGGTACAGGCTCTTGTCCCGGAACATCGCACAGCCTGGCGGGGGAGACTCACAAGGAAGCAGAGAGTGGCAGTGGCCCGTGGCGGGTGCTGAATGCGCACATAGGCAGGAGGGACACTGCCAGAGCAGCGTGCAGAGCCAGGGAAGCTGAGGCCTGAAGAACAACACGAGGAGCCGGGAGCAGGGTAAGGGTGCTCCGAGCGGAGGCAGAGGTGTGCACAGGCCTGGAGGTGAGCAAGGATGTTGGGGAGCGGTCAGAAGAGGGGCTGGTTGCAGAGTGCCTTTAGTCCCAGCCTAAAGAGTTTGGGCTTTGCGATGTGGGGACACTAGGAAGCCACACAAAGGTCCGGTTGGAGGTGCACTTAGAAAAGTATCCTGCTGTCATTTGTGTTAAAAAAAAGGGGGGGGGTGCTGCAAAAATAAAGAATATGCATACATACACTCCTGAGTATTCACAGAATTTATCCAGAAGATATACAACAGTGATAGACAGTAGTTTCCTCTGGGGGTAGGACTGGTGGCTGGGCACAGGGGTGGGAGGGAAAACTTCACTGTGTATATTTTGTTCGTATTGAATTTTGAGCCATGTGAATGAATCACCTTTCTGAAAAATAAACTAAACAAAAATTATTAAACTGAAAATTATATTTATAATTAAAAAAAGAAAAAGAGGGATTTCCCTGGTGGCCCAGTGGTTAAGACTTGCGCTAGCAATGCAGGGGGCCCGGGTTTGACCCCTGGTCAGGGAACTAGATCCCACGTACTGCAACTAAAAGAGCCCGCGTGCCACAACTAAGACCCGGTGCAGCCAAATAAATAAATATTTTTCAAAAAGAAAAGAAATTAAGATCACTTTGGCTGTGTTGAGTAGGGCAAGTTGGAGAGACAGAGACTGGAAGCAGGGAGAACTGCAGAAGACTGAGGAGGTCCTGAGGAGTGATGGAGGGGGCCTGGGCCAGGCTGGGGGGCTGGGGGTTGGGAGCAAGCACAGGGCTAGGGGTCTCCAGCCTGGCAACAGGTACAGGGTTCAGCTTATCAGCTTTTCTGTGGCTACAAAAATATACAGGGCATGAAAACAAAAGTGTTGCTTTTTAAAAGAAAACTGCAACATCCAAATGAACAAATGTTTAATTAGATATCTACAGAACGGAACTGGTGCCTATAAGCCAATTGCCACGTACCTCATAGAGTAAATTATATTCAGTGTGCGTTCGTGTTAATAGGTTTGATATGTGGGGGGGAAGGGATGCCCAATGGGAGCCCTGTGGGACCTGCCTCCATTCTGTACCTCCAGGGCTGAAGCCAGGCACCAGGGAAGTCACATCTTGGGCCAGGAGCAAATTTCTAGGGCTATGGATACTCCTAGACATCCTCACACAAAGGCCCCCTCCTGCCCAAGATGAGGAGTCTGAGCAGGGGCAGGATGAGGCAGCTCCCACAGTGAGGCTCTTTCAAGGGAGGGGTACATGGAGAAACAGTGGTGGAATATCTGCAGTGAAAGGAAACCTTGAGACCACGGTGGTCAACCCCCTTCTTGGACAGAAGAGGAAGCTGAGCCCAGAGAGGGGCAGGGGCTGCTCCAAGGCCACACAGCCAGTTAGCTGCAGCACTGAAACTCACCCCACCTCCTCTGCCTCCCAGCCCTCGGTGGCCTCCACTTGGCTCCACTGTTGCCCTGCACGCCCACTCCCAAAGCCAGGAGATGACCTTCAGGGACCCCTCAGCCTTCCCCAGACAGAACTGTCAGGCATTCATCGCGCCAGAAGTATTACTGGTAGGATTCAGGAAGAGCTCCACATCCCAGGCCGTGAAAATGGCTGCACCTCCTGGGGAGAGGAGTGGAGGGGAGGTTTGGTCTAGGCCTCTGGACATTTGCCTGTGTCACAGGCTGGTGAGCTGGCCTTTCTGTAGTACGGTTACCTCATCCCAGCAGGCCTCCTTCCTGTCAGCTCATGAAAACCACCAGTTCATCCAGCCTCACCGTCCTGATGTACACAAGGAAATGGATTTCCAGATTTGATTACATAAAAGTTAAACACTTACATGAAGCAAAAAATAACTCATATGAAGTTAAAAGCAAAGTGACAATTGGAAAACATGTCAACAATGTAAATAAAAAGAGGAATAGTATCTATAATATATAAAGATTACCTACAAATTAGTTTTGTTTTTTGTTGTTGTTGTTTTTTGCGGTATGCGGGCCTCTCACTGCCGTGGCCTCTCCCGTTGCGGAGCACAGGCTCCGGACGCACAGGCTCAGCGGCCATGGCTCATGGGCCCAGCCGCTCCGCAGCATGTGGGATCTTCCCGGACCGGGGCACGAACCCGTGTCCTCTGCGTCAGCAGGTGGACTCTCAACCACTGCGCCACCAAGGAAGCCCCTACAAATTAGTTTTTGAAAAGCCGAGTAACCCACAGGAGGCAAGGTCCATTGAGATAGTAGCAGGAAAGGGGTTCTGTATGGTAGGAAGAGTTGGACAAATCTGAGTGTCCTGGAAAAAGTCAGGGACAGAGGACCCATTCTGTCTCAGTGGGTGCACGACCAGCCTACCCTGTCTTTCTGCCTCCTGTTTTTGTTTTATTTTGTTCTGTTCTGTTTGTTCGGCCTAACTGTGAGGCATGTGGCATCTTAGTTCCCCGACCAGGGATCAAACCCGGGCCCCTGGCAGTGAGAGCAACAAGTCCTAACCACTGGACCACCAGGGACTTCCCCCAACAAAGCATTCCTGATTGGACCAACCAGAGGTTTTCCAGAAGGGCAGCAGTATCCCTAGGGGCATTTACATTTCTGTGAGACATTTTTGGTTGTCATGATGATGGGGGCACTGTGAATATTTGGTGAGCAGGGGTGGGGGCTAGAATCCCTGAAAGTTCCACAGAACAAAGCTTTGTCCTGAATCCCACATGACTTTCAAATGTCCCATGGGACAGAGACATAGGTGAAAAATCTGAGCCTAGGATCTAATCTCACTTTACATGTTAAGAGAAAGTTTTTTTGGCACAGCTTTAATATATATATCAAATATACACCATAGCACAACCACCACTGTTGTACATTGAGGAAGCTTATGTTCTGTGTTGTTTAGAATTTTCCAAGAGTTACCATTTCAACACAGTCACATAGCAGTCCCATTTTAGTCACCAAAACAATCCATCTGTATCTGTCTGCATCCATCACTGCCATACTCATGGAGGTCTTCTATGCAGGTGAAGGCACCTGATTGTTTCATCATGTCTTCTAGAATACCCTAGAATCAAGAATACCTGGGGATTCCCTGGTGGCGCAGTGGTTGAGAATCTGCCTGCCAATGCAGGGGACACGGGTTCGAGCCCTGGTCTGGGAAGATCCCACATGCCGCGGAGCAACTAGGCCCGTGAGCCACAACTACTGAGCCTGTGCGTCTGGAGCTTGTGCTCCGCAACAAGAGAGGCCGTGACGGTGAGAGGCCCGTGCACCGGGATGAAGAGTGGCTCCCGCTCACCGCAACTAGAGAAAGCCCCCACACAGAAAGACCCAACGCAGCCAAAAATAAATTAATTAATTAATTAAAAGAAAAAAGAATACCTGATAAATACTGAGGATATATCTTGAAATACCTATTATTTGATTATACATTTCCTTTTGTTTTTCCTTTACAGTTAGGGCATTGCATTGATATTTTTGCAATTATATGTGTTAGTGTGTTCTATTTTCTACAGATTTCATTAGGATAGTAATATTTGTTACGGAAAGGGGGCACTAGACCTGATGGGATTGGGAACAGCTGGTCTGAGCCAGTCAGCGCCATCTGCCCTGGTGAGGAGTACAGGTCCATGGATTGGGTAGAGCGTTTTCCCTCATCTTCTCACTTGCAAGAAAGCAATCCCATGTCCCTGATGACTACCAGCAGCCACCTTGTAATCATGAAGAGGGAATGTTCCTAAGGATAAAGCCAACATGAAGGATGGAGATGGAAGACCTGAATCCTTGGGGAGCTCACTGAGCCCTGATGCTACAATGTCCACGGACATCCTTCTTCTGGACCTTCAGCTCTGTGAGATGTGTCCCTATTGGGAAGGCAGCTTCTGGGTACAATGGCATGAGGGATTTGGGTTAAAGTAGCACTACGGCCTCAGTTTCCCCTTCAGAAAGAGAGAATCCTAGTGAGCAAGGATACACCCTCCTCTTACTATTGATCCCAACATGGATGTTGATATTTCTGACCCTTAAAGGCCCCCAGGAGCCATATCTCAGAAGGGACAGCAGCCGCTGCAAACTTCTGCCATAAGTTTCTCTCCACCTGAGAAATGTTTGTGGGGTTCAAAGTGGGTCTAGCAGAAAGGCCATGAGTCTAGGTATTTAAAAGAACTTGAGGTTGAGTATCACTGGGTAAGCCAAAAGTAGACTCACAGGCCTAAGCCACAGAGAAGCCAGCACAGCAGAATCACAGCCTGTGATGCACATCTGGAAGGGACTTGGGAATTACCCCATCCAGTTCCCTTGTGTATCAGTCAGAATAAGCCTTGTTATGCTACAGTAACAAACAACCCCCAAATCTTAGTAGCTTGAAGCCACATCACTTATTTCTCACTCATGTCTAAATACCGATTGCAGGTGCTCATTATAGTCACTCAGGTATGCAGGCTGAAGGGAGCTCCATATCAGCCAGTACTTCCACAATTGCCAAGGGAGAGAAATGAGAATATGGCAGACCCCAAACTAACCATCCCTTAAAGCTGCTTCTGAAAAATCTCTTCCATTCATGTTTCACTGGCCAGAACAAGTCACATGGCCATGCCTGTGTTCACCAGGGTTGGGACGTATAATCCTCCTGCAGGGAGGGTCGGTGAAGGGAGGGACACTGATATGGGGGAACAGTACTACTGTCTCCCACACCTGGTTTGCAGTCTGTGTGGCCACCCTGATTCCACCTGGGCTCCCAGAGGAACCTTCCTATGAGAGCAGATCTGACTCTTCCCATTCCCATAGGAGGGCTTTCAGGGGGACCCCATCCCTGACCAGACGAAGTTTAAACCTTCAGCCTGGCCATCAAGGCCATGGCCTCTGCCCACTTCGCCAGCTCCTCTCCTTTTATCCTCCACTTATTCATTTGTCCATAAACATTCACCAAGTACTGACCACTATGCCAAATGCTGGGTATGAAAGTGTATCCAAGACCCCTCTATGAGTCCCTTAAGGGGCAGGACTACCTCTTGTTCATACCTAATGACTCCCAGCTCCAGCAGCCAGCCAAGTACTTCATAGCTCAGGACCTCTGCCTAAAGCCCTGACATCTTCCCTCCTCTCACTTGCAGCCTGGTTCCTCCCTGACTTCTGCAAGCTGTGCTGTGCCATTCCTGGACACTCCACCATCACAGCAGCTATGCAGTGTATTGTTATTACACGGGCTTGTTCACTTGTCTATCTCCCCCAGCAGACTGTGGGCTCCTCAAGGACTAGGATGGGTAGCCCATTGTGGAAAATTGGCAACAATTTAAATGTTCAACCATAAGGAACTATTAAATGTGTCATGGCCATTTATGTTCTGGAATATTACAAAACCATTAAAAATAATGGGGTAATACTCTGAATTAGTAAGTCTCCTTTAGAACTCCAACCTCAGATATAGCGGGGCAGCCTTATCTGTGGCAATAACCTGAGCGTCCACCAACAGGGTACTGGTGAGAGGCACTGGAGTCCAGAATTGTATCGAATGCAGCTGTTAAAAAAGAATGAGACTGTTCTATGCATGCTGCTATGGGACTATCTCCAAGACACACTTGAAAGGGAAAAAAGTAAGGTGCAAAACAGAGTGAATAGTGTGCTTACATTGTTAAACAAAACAGATACATGGAAAAAATGTACATAAAATGTCTCTGGACAGATACAAAAGAAACTGGTATCAGTGGTTGCCTCTGGAGTGGGTAACCAGGTAGGAAACTTACCTTTTCTGTCTACCCTTTGTACAGATGGCATATTTTACAATGTGCTTTAAAAAACAAAAAAGTCAGGAAGAAAACGTAACATCCTGGTAAAGCATTCAAGATATCTTGTTATCTTGAAGTGATAAATTTAGATTTTAAAATCGTAGATACAATATGACCACTATTTTTCTAGAGAAAAATGTACACTGCATCTCAATGTATAGAAGTGTTGCATTGTGTGCTATTTTAATACATTTATTTATTTTTGGCTGCATTGGCCTTCGTTGCTGTGTGCAGGCTTTCTCTAGTTGCAGTGAGTGGGGGCTACTCTTCGTTGTGGTGTGAGGTCTTTTCATTGCAGTGGCTTCCCTTGTTGTGGAGCATGGGCTCTAGTCACATGGGTGTCAGTAGTTGTGGCACATGAGCTCAGTAGTTGTGCCTCGTGGGCTCTAGAGTGCAGGCTCAGTAGTTGTGGTACACGGGCTTAGTTGCTTCGCTGCATGTGGGATTTTCCAAGGCCAGGGATCGAACCCGTGTCCCCTCCATTGGCAGGCGGATTCTTAACCACCGCGCCACCAGGGAAGTCCCTGCTATTTTAACTTAGTTTTGACATTCTCCTGATGAAAATTCAAACAGTAGAAAAGGGTATAAACATAAAAATATACATTCTCCTATTGCTTCCCTCAGTTCAGCTTCCTGTAGCCTCTGCCCAGCTTATCTTACCAAAAACATTAATAGTCATTAAGTCGGAGTGGAGGACTGCAGGGATATTTTCTTTTCTGTACTTTTCTGAAAGTTCTAATTTTTCTCAATAAGATATATATTACTATGGAAATAAGAAAAAAAATACATGCTTTTTAAAAGTGCTTGGAATTAAGAGAAGCCTTTCTTCCTCCCTTCCTTCCTTCCTTTCTTCCCTCAACTCTGAAGAAACAGGCTTGGTGCTCCTCCACCACCATTTCCATCGACACCATCCCCCCACCACCAACTTTTCTAAGTTCCAGGAAAGGCTTCCGGTTCCATTTTAAATAAAATCCTCCTTCCTCACCTTCTGCTCTGCCCTCATTGCCTCTACCCTCCCCTCCCTCCTTAAACCTCTGCCACCCAGACCTCCTTTCAGGTGCAGAGCAGCACCAGGGAGAGAAACCTGTTGATTTTCTCGAGGGACTAATCCCAAGAATTCTGTCTTGTTCTTCCTCAGAGACTCTGGAAATGGATCCAAAACACAGGAAGGGAGAAAGGGAAGCAGCCTGAAGAACACCTCTTTCATGGGATCTCCAGTTAAAAACAACAGGCCTTGTTAAAACCTCACCTTAATGAGGCTCCTTCCCAGCCTAATTGTCGCCATGGCAATGACCCCTAGCGGCCATCCTTAATTAAGTCGGAGTCAGAGTCACCAAATGAACTCCTCCAGTAAATTGCCCGCCAGCTCAGGCAGTCACGCGGCTCCTCCTCTGTCCTTTGGCCTCCGGCACAGGTGATGGGGCAGAAAATTCTCAGCCCCAGCCTTCCTTTCTATCTCCTGATTCTCCCTGGCAGGTCAGGGCAGGGGTTCAGACCCATGATAATACTAATAATAATAGACATAAAATAGCTACTATGCGAAACGCTTTATTTGCGTTAATCTCTTTTAATCTTCACAGTAATCCTATGAGGGTTGCACTACTGCTACCCACCCTTTTTCAGATGAGGAAACTGAGGCACAGAGAGACTAAGCCAGTAAGTGGCAGAGCTGGTATTTAAACATAGGCTCCAGAGCCACCCTTGTAATCCCTCCACTGGAGGTGAAGTTCACAGGGTCACCTGCTTCTCTTGAGCACAATAAATACCTGGAGTTTCTTGTCTACTACTTTCCAGCTGTGTGACCTTTGGCCACTTGGTTCACATCTCTGAGCCTGGTTCCTCATCTAGAGCAGGAAGGGTGATTAAAGTGGGTCAGGGGTTGGGGCCTGAACAGCCTCATCAATTCTATTCAATAATGACCCCTGACTCCATCAGAACCTTCCTGTTGTCTTCACCCTGGTGTGGTTTCAGAAGCAAGACGGCATGAAGGTTAAGAGATAATAAATGTGATCATCCATGCAAAGCCCTGAGCACAGTGCCTGCCCATAGTAAGTGTTCAGTGAATATTAGCTGTTATTATTTTCACTAAGTGGATTAAATTGTCTCAGCTGTCCAAATGTGGAGATGGCCCTGAGAAAGACCTCCTCCAGAATGGGGCTAACAGTTGGGAACATGGGGAAAAGGAAGCAGTGGAGATGGCCCAGTTGCACCAGTTTTAGGATAGGTGAGCAAAAGGCTCAGGCAGCTGTGGGAGAATACACTGGAAGAGCAGAGTATAGCTGTGGACCAAAGATGGTAGCCACCATCTCGCCCTGGCCTTGCCCATTGAACATGCTTCCATCAGCCTAACCAGATCAGATCAGGAGGTCCAGGCGACAGCCATCAAGGCACATTCCAGCCAGAAGGCATAGGCACTTTCCCTCCCACAAGGGACACTCCCTGGAAGGTGCACAAGATACTTCTGCTTACATCCAGTTGGCCAGAACTTAGTCACAGGTCCATACCTAACTCCAAGAGAGTCTGGAAATGCAGTCTTCCTTTTGGGCATGCATGGGGAAAGGGAGACAATCCAGGCTTTGCCACAAACCTTCAAGTTCTTCTCCACACTACCCCTGAGTAATATTTCTAAACTGAAACTTCTGACCATGTCTAAATCCTTCAATGTCTCCCCACTGCCTTCAGCATGAGCTCCAAATGTATGAGCATGGATTATAAAGCCCTGAAGGATCTGTCCCCATTGCTTGCCACTTACCCTTCATTCTAGCCACTCTGGGCCACTGGCCTTCTCTAAATCAGCCATGCTTCCATGACTCTATGTCTTTGCCCATGCTTGGAATGCCATTTTTCTCTCTTCTCCATTTAGTTAAAATATTATCTCCTCCCTAGAGTCTTCCCAGGGTCAGAGAGAAAGAGGTGACCAGGAAAGGGTATGCATTCAGACTTGGGCTGGGGAAGGAGGAGGCGTTCTGCTGTCCAGGGCTAAAGAGAGGCCTGAGCTGGAGATGCAGCAGCCTTACATGTGCCAGCAGGAGGCAAGCTGGGGCTACCCTTGAGTCTTTGAGATGGGAAAAGATGATGGGTTCCAATTTGTTCCTCAACCCGCATTTGACAGATGAGAAAACTGAGACCTGGAGACAGGCAGTAACTTGCCCAAGGTCACACAGAGGCAGAGTAGGGACTCTTGGTCCCCCACTGGTGCTCACACCACACTTGCATTACTAGGTTTAGCCTGTATATGGATATTTTATGGGACAAGGGGCAGTCCTGGAGGCATCATGCCAGGAGGTGTGGTTCATGAAGGGGCAGGATGGGCAGGGGGTACCCAGAGGCCTAGTCTCTCAGCAGCCCCAGGAAAACAGACACACACCCGTGGGGCCTGGGAGCTGCACGTGGCCTGGCTCTGCAGTTCTCCCATGACTTCAGGAGGGGACGCAGAGCAGCTAAAGAGAGGCGACAGAGGTCAAGGAGCATCCAAGGGAACGCACTTGAATCCATCTGCTCCACTTCTGCAGCCTTGGCACCTGAGAGCACAACGTTGGTCCTTGTCTCCACCCTTGGTAATTGAGACTGGGCGCTTCGTGCTCCCCCACTAGACAGTGAACTCACAGCCACTGTTTCACAGGTGGGCACTGAGTGAGAGAACCCACCTCTGCTTCTCAGGGCTGCTCATCAAGGCTGCTCGGGGATCACTGTGATCCTAAGGTCTGGGGACTCTCACTGAGCCCAGGGTCCCTGGGAGAAAAACTTGCTACCATCTGCCTAAATGACAGGCCAAGTAGAGTCAGACTATATTTGGGGGCATTGAATCTTTCCCAACTTGAAAAATAAGGCAAAAAGAGATTATCTACTGCACTCCTGAAGGGAGGCTGAGCAAGGGAGGTGGCTCTGGAGAGCCTCAAGCCTGGACGTGGGGCCTGCCAAAGGGTATGTGGCCCAAGGCCACCCAGATTCACTGGTTGGTGGGAAGCAGGAATGTGTCCTGATGCTCCCAGTGCCCATGGCAATCTGGTCCCTATGAGGTTAAGGGACTGCAAAGCTCTGATCTCACAAGGGTGAATGTCAAACCATTTCATCAGCTGGGATCTTGAGTTCAAATGAAAAAGAAGAGGAAAATGAAAACTCCGCTAAACATGTGTGCCCTGAATGTCTTATTAAGGTTCTGTTCTGATTTTAGAAGCGTGTGGAAGGTTGAGGGCATGGTCTGCCAATGGGGCACTTACCTGGCTGAAAATGTTTAGCCCAGGGCTTTACCAACTCATGGGGTTCCTTCCCTTTGGCCTCCCTGCCAGCTCCCAGTCCATTTTTCTCTTTCTTAGCCTGCCAGGCTATGTCAATGCCAGCTACCATTTCCTCTTACTCTCTCTTGGTCTTCCCTCTAATCAACCCAACCCAGACTCCCATTTCTCAAAAAGGACCTCTTTGAGGATATATCCAAGGGTCAGTTCTCAGTCCTCATCTTACTTGGCCTGTCAGTATATCGGACACTTTTTTTTTTTTTTTTTTTTTTTTGGCGGTACACGGGCCTCTCACTGTTGTGGCCTCTCCCGTTGCGGAGCACAGGCTCCGGACGCGCAGGCTCAGCGGCCATGGCTCATGAGCCCAGCTGCTCCGCACACGTGGGATCTTCCCGGACTGGGGCATGAACCAGCGTCCCCTGCATCGGCAGGCGGACTCTCAACCACTGAGCCACCAGGGAAGCCCAGTATATTGGACACTTTTGATCTCTCCTTCCTTCTTAAGACATTTTCCCCCTGGCCTCAAGGATACCACTTTCTTTGTTCTCCTACTCAAAGACTCTGTCTCTTGGCCTCCTTTACTGATTCTCATCTTCCTCTCCTCAAAATCAAAGTACCCCAGTGTTCAGCCCTTAGAACATTTTTTTTCTTTCTACACTTACTCCCTAGTAATCTCACTTGCCTCATGGTTTTAAATAAGACCTATAATGTAACAACTCCTAGGTTTAAAACTCCAACCTGGACCTCTCCCCTGAATGCCAGGCCTATAAGTCCAGTTGCCTATGGGACCTCCCCCCCACCCGGCTTTCTGATAGGCCTCTCAAACTTACCATGTCCAGAACCAAGCTATCTTTTTTTTTGGCCACGCCACTTGTGGGTTGTGGGATCTTAGTTCCCTGACCAGAGATCGAACCCAGGCCCTCGGCAGTGAAAGCGCAGAGTCCTAACCACTGGACCACCAGGGAATTCCCAAGCTGGTATCCTCAATCCCAAAATTCTGCTCTTACTTCTATCTTGTCAGTTCAGGAAACAGAAGCTTCATCCTTCCAGAAGCTCAAATCAAACCCCTGTTATCATCCTTGATTCCACTATTTCTCTCACACCCTACCTCCAACCCCTCAGCAAATCATAGCAGTTTTGCCTTCAAAATATATGAGAAATAAGCCAGTTCTCACCCTATCACTACTATCCTGATAGATGCTTAAGGTGGGAGAAGTAGGCAGGGGCTAGATCATTGAAGGGGAGAGAAGGTGCCTTGGTTGTGGCGAGAACATTTAAGTTTTACTCTGAATTATATGGGAGACCGTTGGAAAACTTTAAATATGATGAGATTCCTCTCTTGAAAAAACTACCCTGGGTGCTGAGTGGGGAATGAATTGAGGGGGCAAGGCTGGAAGTAGTGAGGCCTGTTAGGTAGCTACTGAGGTTTGGAGGCAGCATGATGATGATGTGCATTACCTTCCTTCCATGAAGAATCCCCCACCTCAGTTCCATCGGAGGAGCCCGTCTCAGAGGCTGGAAGGGGGGCCTGGGGTGTGGCTGAATCAGCTCGCTCTGTCGGTAACACCAGCAGAGGCGGTCCGTGTTTCAGCACCACTGGGTGGACAGCTCCCGCCCCTTTTCAGAATTGGGAGCCTCGGCGTTCAGCCCGCGCCCAGTGCCCTCGCTGGAAGCTGGCGGCCAGGGGAAGCGGCCCTGCCCTGGACTTAGGCGAACACCCTTCCTTTGGAAACCTCCGTTTGCCACACTCTAAAATGGAGTTAATAACGCCGTCACTCTGCCTCACAAGGCCGCTGCAAGCGCCGACGAGCCAGCTACCCAAGGACTTTGGGGACACCAGTGGATGGGGCTGCCTGAGAGCAAGACCTCTTAAAAGAGTTTCCTGGACTTCCGGTCCAGTGGTTAAGACTCTGCGCTTCCAATGCAGGGGACGCTGGTTCGATCCCTGGTCGGGGAACTAAGGTGCCATATGCCGTGGGGCGCGGGCAAAAAAACAAAAAGAGTCTCCCTACAGACCCCGGAGTTCATTTCCCCGACTTTGGAGAATTTAAAATGAAGCCAAGCCTTCAGCAGGTTTGGGGAAGGAGCTGTTTGAAACCTAATCTGGGGTGCCTCCCCCGCAGCCCTTCCTGGTCTCCTGCACCACTGTGCATGGAGTTGCTGTTGACGAAGCTCTGGAGAACGAAGCTACTTCTCCGAGAGTTGGACAATCAGTCTGAACTGTTCCAGACAGTGCAGATTTTCTCCCTCCAACAGCAGAGTTTCTCCAGGATGGAATGGCGAGAGCCAGGACTCCATTCCTGCCCTTCCCGTCGCTGGGCCCTAACCAAATCTAGCTCCTCTTGATGTGTTTGAACTGGTTTGATTTTCTTGTTTGGAGATTGGCAGGATTCCTTTTCTCGGAGTTGGGGAGCACCACTTGGGAACAGCAGACTGAAGGACCTTGTTGTGCCAACTCAGGCTCTCAAAGATGCAGTCTTGCTAGGTCAGGGAAGCCAGGAGGGACCAGGAGATTTCTCTGTCTGAAATGACTTCTGGGTTTTGGGTCCCCAGAAAGGAGCTTCCTCTCAGCTTCCCTGAGGGAAAGGGAGTGGAGAGTCAGACTCTGGCCTTAGGGATACTGGCAAACCACAGCGGGAGCCAACCTGGGCATCCGGAATGGCCCCACTGCTAAATCCTGCATCAGTCTGGCTTTCCAGCACTCTGTGCAACTGCCCAAGTCCACACAGTCATCCGGCTAGCCATTTGGCCCTCTCTCCTTCCCTTCCCTCCAGAGTGGAGGCCCAGGAGTCCTCTGGGAGCCTTCCCACACTGTGAGGGGGCTCGGCCTTTTATTTATTTATTTTTAAATTTTTATTTATTTATTTATTTATTTTTGGCTGCATTGGGTCTTCCTTGTTGTGTGCATGCTTTCTCTAGTTGCGGCGAGTGGGGGCTACTCTTCGATGCGGTGCGTGGGTTTCTCATTGCGTTGGCTTCTCTTGTTGCGGAGCACGGGCTCTAGGTGCACGGGCTTCAGTAGTTGTGGCTCACGGGCTCTAGAGCGCAGGCTCAGTAGTTGTGGCGCATGGGCTTCGTTGCTCCGCGGCATGTGGGAACTTCCCGGACCAGGGCTTGAACCCTTGTCTCCAGCACTAGCAGGTGGATTCTTAACCACTGCACCACCAGGGAAGCTCGGGGCTCAGTCTTTAGGCCTGCCAGGCTCCAAAAGGACTAGGGCTCAGGTGCCCCAACCTCAGAACCACCCTGCCCCCAAGGGATAATGAGGTGGATACAGAAGTGGGGAGGTGGCCAGAAGTAGGTTTCTTGGTGTGAAAAGGTGGCCAGATCCAGACCTCATTCAAACCCCAGCTCCTTCTTTTTTTCCTCACTCACTGGGTGACCTTGGGCAAGTCCCTTTTCATTTTACTGCTCTCAGCCTCAGTTTCTTCACCTGTGAAATGGGATGAACATAGTTCCTCCCAGGGGGCTGCTATCAGGAGTCACTGAGATAAAAGTAAACCTCTTACTACAACCCCAATGACGCATTAAAATGTGGGTGCCCTCCAGGAAGGGAAGTGCCCGAGGAGATTCTCAGAATTAAGGGAGACTTCCCCCACCCCAACTAGTTCATTTCCTGGTAACTCTCTAGAACTCTGTGACCTCCACTGAGGACTGGGCAGACATGTTCACACTCATTGTACAGATGGGAAAAGTGAGGACCTGGAGGTGAGCTACCATGTCCAGGGTCCAACTTTGGTTCCTCTGACCAAGACTCCAGGTGAAGGGGACATCTACCCTCAGCCAGAGTTACCTTAAGTGTCTCTCCTCCCTCCCGGGGGCTTCAGCATCCCATTTCAGGAACTTCTAAAGGGGCCTTGGGAACAATGGCTGCTCCTCCATCTTTAAATGAGGAGAATAAGACTCCTCAGATGAGCATGAGGATGAAATAAGATAAAAATTCAGCAGTATATCCAGCACTCAGTCCTGAGTGGGGGATTTACAGTCTCCCCAAAGGAGCCCATATCCCCCTAAGGGGCTAGTAGTTTGGCTCCAGATGGTTCATAGGGGTTAACTGACCGACCAGGGTCACACAAATGGAAACGTGTAGCTCCACGACTCTAACCCAAGTTCTCTCGGAGCGCCTGAGAGAGCAGGAGCCAGGCTCCAGACGAGTCTGCTGTGGCAAAAGGTGTGGGTGAGGCACTGGCAGGGCCAACAAGGCTGCCCGCAGCTGTGCTAGAGTCGCTGGCTCCGACCGGTTCTTTGGGCCCCTTGGGCGGGCAGGGAGCTGAGCAGACGCATCCCAGGCAGGTCCCCTCACTCCCCCCCCCCCACTCTCCACATCCCACCGCCAGACCTCATCCTCACCCTCGGGGGGCGGGGAGTGCTGGAGGTGAGGAACCCTCCTGCAGTGGGGCGAGGAGAAAACCATCTTAGGTCATTCCGTTTCTCAATGTCTTTCTGATGCCTGCATTTTCAAGCCGAGACTAAAACTGTTTTTTAATTAGCCACGATGATGGATTGTCAGCAGCTCTGATATTTTAAAATATCTGTGAACAACTATTACGTACATACATATACATATATACATACCAGGGCTCCCAAATTAGCTCTTCTCTCAGCTTAGGACCCGCCGCCGCAGGGTAGTGGCGGAGAAAACAGCGCGGCAGGAAGTGGGATCAAGAATGTCACAGTCAAGGCCAGATCCCACGTGGCACCCCCACCTTGTGCCAAAGGGGCTCAGGTTTTACCTCTTCCCGGGTCTCCTCAGGGGTGGCGTGAAGGGCTGGGGGAAGGATACGGTTTTCACTTCCAAACTGCCGTGAAGGAGGCCCTTGCGCCTACGCCTCCAGGCCACAAAGTCTCCCAGCGACTCTAAGCGAGAAGTACTGGGTGCCTACTCTGAGCTGGGTGCTGAGGGCGCAGCAGAGAAGCAGAGCGCACCGCGGCCCTCCACCAGCACAGGTCACCACCAACTGGGCTTCCCTAGCCCAGGGCCGTGCAGGACCCAAACCGGGGCCCCTCGCGCTCAAGAAGTCGGCCTCCTCGACAGCGTTCGTTCCAGGCAGGGCACCTCACTGCTCCACCCGAACCCCCAACTTTCCAGCTATCCTGCGAGTAAGCACTGGCGGGTGCACCGCACACAGTGGGTACTCTGTCGAGGGTAATTTCCACTAGCTCGGCTTGAAGGAGCCGGCCACGTTGTGGCGACTCGGGCTCCCCCTGCTGGCTTCCCCGGTAACGACCTGAGCCCGGACCAGCCGCGAAAACTGGAAAGCTTATTTTTTTTAAGCTATAGGGGACCCTCTAACCATCACTGTCTGCCAACCCCGACCCCGACCCCTCTTCCCGCCAAAGTTACACGCGAGAAGATTCCGGGAAGATCTTATGTTCCTATAACTTTATTCTAAATGCAAACAAAATGAAAAATGCACTCATCTACCAACAAATATGTTTGGGGCACTCTAATATTATTCACTTTTGCTGGGACTTACCTGGTGGTGCGGTGGTTAAGAATCTGCCTGCCAATACAGGGGACATGGGTTCCAGTCCTGGTCCGGGAAGATCCCATGTGCCGCCGAGCAACTAAGCCCGAGCACCACAACTGCTGGGCCTGCGCTCTAGAGCCAGCGAGCCACAACTGATGAAGCCCACGCGCCTAGAGCCCGTGCTCCGCAACGAGAAGCCACCACAATGAGAACCCCACGCACCACAACGAAGAGTAGCCCCCGCTCGCCACAACTAGAGAAAGTCCGCATGCAGCAATGAAGACCCAACGCAGCCAAACAAAAATAAATTAAAATAAATAAAAAAATTTTAAAAACCCTTTAAAAAATCACCTTGGCTAACACTAACTGAGCAAGTACTGCATGCAAGACATTGTTGGGCTCTTCTACATGAATTTAGTTCATTAAACCCTCACAACAACCCTAGCAGGGTGGTACTGCTATTATCTCCACTTTATAATTGAAGACACTCAGGCTCCAAGAGTTGTGTCCAAGGTCACACATAGCTGGTAAGTGGCTTTGAACCTGGGCTGTCCCCAGTGCCCAGGCCACCAACCACTACATTATACCCTGGAACACTGTGGTTAAAAAGAGAAAGAAAGAAAGAGGAATTGGCTTCAAAGGATCTCTTGTTCTCTAATTTTCCTGGGGAATTTCTCCTAGAAAGAGAAACAGATGAATGTTTCATCTAGAGAGAGATGTAAGGGTTTTCCTGGTCACTTCCTGGGTATGCATTTCCTTGTGGCACCAGAATAAGATGGTTTCCCCACATTTCAAAGGAGAGGTAAGGTTAAAAAAATTAAAAACATGCAAATCACTAGCAGTTTGAGATCCCCACCTCCTTTCCTTCCAGGAGGGAAGAGAATGAGGCTTAATAAAGAAGCCTAAGAAGCCAGGAAACATGAAGGAACCCCAGGAACCATCACCACCTCAAAGTGGATCCATCACACTCTTTCTGAGCCTCTCCTTTGCTCCTGGGGACTTGGAGTGGGCCCCAGCCCTGCCCTCACCATGGGCCTGGGGACAGCTTTGGTGTGAGGTGATAAGTGCTGTGATAAAATTACACTGTGCAGAGTGAGTTAGGGAACAACCATTCACCCTGGAAAGAGTGTCACAGTGAGACAGCCATGGACCCAGATGGGAGTCCAAGAATCTTAGAGTAGAAAGAGGCCTTGAATACCAGCGAACCTATCATTTATACAACACGGGGACTTCCAAGGTGCCACAACTGTACCTCAGGCACAGGACATTAAATGGACTACTCCAGTCCCTGATTCCAATATTCCAATGTGGAAACTAGAAACTCATTTCATCACTTTCCACTCAGTCCCAGCGTCATCACTGTACCCTGTCCCAGACCCGTATATTGTGCGTGGTTGCCCCTTTTAAGACTCTTAAGTTTTTTTGAAGACAGGTTTATATGTTATTCATCATTGTATTCTAAGCTCTGAGCACAGGATCTGACACAGGAGGACAGGAGGGGCTGAACTAAACAAATTCCCCCAAAGCATCCCTGACTGGTGATCATCTTGCTCCTATTTGAATCCTCCCAGAAATGGGGCACTTACTACTTCTCCATTGGATGGCTTCCCCTGTGAGTCAGTTGGTTGGGTGGGTTCTTCCTTCTGTAGCCTCCCAGACCTAGTAGCACCCACTGAGCCTTTCCTGAGACCTAGGAAAAGCTACAGATTGTACCAGAGAGCCTTCTGTCTTTGGAGCCCAGTTGGAAGGGGAAAAGTGGGAAAGGGAGATTTCTCTTCCCAAAGGGCATGAGGAGACCCACCTGAGCCCCAATGGAGAATCCAGCCCATCTGGAGGTTGAATTCACACACAGTGTGTAGTTGGTTGGAGGTTTACTCTGGAAACTCCCTTGCATGTCTGGCCATGAGTGTCTGGGAGAGGCTGGCCAGGAAATGCTAAAATACTGTAATGGCATTTCGGTTCCAGAGTATTTTCCTGAGTTTTCACATGTTAGTTATCAGATGTGCATGTGTCCATGCATGAGTGTGCATGACAGTCTCTGTATTTGAACATAGACTAGGCATGGATCGAAGAACATGACCAGAGCAAGCCTATATCCTGGGGAGGGAGAGGGGTGTGGCATCACCACACTGTGCACAAGCTGGTGAATGTCCTAGAGCCACAGAAGAAATGGGGTCTGGATAACCCTAGGGGTGTATACGTATGTATATATGAGTATGTGTGTGTTCACTACAAACCCCAGTCTGGGTGGTTTGTGTGTGTGTGTAGGCACAAAAACAAAAACAAACTGGTTTTGGACTTCCCTGTTGGTGTAGTGGTTAAGAATCCGCCTGCCAATGCAGGAGACATGGGTTCGAGCCCTGGTCCAGGAAGATCCCACATGTTGCGGAGCAACTAAGTCCATGCACCACAACTACTGAGCCTGTGCTCTAGAGCCCATGAGCCACAACTACTGAGCCCACGTGTCACAACTACTGAAGCCTGCATGCCTAGAGCCAATGCTCCACAACAAGAGAAGCCACCGCAATGAGAAGCCCGCGCACTGCAACCAAGAGTAGCTCCCACTCGCTGCAACTAGAGGAAGCCTGCGCGCAGCAACAAAGACCCAACGCAGCCAAAAATAAAAATAAATAAATAAATAAATTTATAAAAACAAACAAACAAACCGGTTCTACATCTGGGTGACAGTGCATGTGGTATGCGTGTATATTTACAAGCATTTCTAACCTGGTTCTGTGACATTGTGATCTTGTAGCTGAGCATGTATGCATGCATGTATGCATGTGCATATGTGTGTCTACAATGTAATCCCAAGACTATACATGAATGACTAGGTGTGTTTGTGTGTTTAGATGCAAAGCCAAATCTGAGTCAGAGTCTGGATGACTCTGTCTGTGTGTGTGTTTTTCCTGCACACCCCAGCATGCATAGTCCCCAATCCCATGGACACATGTGGGTGCTCTGACTACAGAGGCTGAGCCCAGGTAGATCCCCAGGCTGGCTGAGCATGTAGAGGAGTATGTATGGGTGACGTGTTTACGGGCAACCTCGCCGAGCCTTTGTCTGATGCCCACTCCCCATGGCCTCTAAATTCCTCACCCTGGCAGAACCTAGGCTGTCCTTGCTCCCAGACTGCCTTCCCCAAGGAGTCCCTTTAACTTGCAGCCCCTTTCCAGGCCAGGAGGCTGAGAGTTGGGGGATATTCATCTCGGGGCGGTTTTTGTTCGGTCTCATGAAAGGCCTCAATGGCTGGGAATACCATTCTAATTACAGGGAAGCCTAGCTTATGTGGGGGACACAAAGGGCTGTGGTCTCATAGCAGCTCCTTCCATCCGTCAAATAAGGCTGTCTAATGACAGGGTGAGAGCTGTGAATGCCTAAAACAAACTCGAAAAGGAGGGAAAATAAAGCCGCCGGGGGCTTAAAATATATTAAATTACCCTGATTAGGAGTTGTGGCTTTGCAGGAGCTGGTTGGAGAGGCTGGGGAGGCTTCGAGTCCTGCTATTCACTTTGGGGGGAGGGGTCAGTAGGTCGGGAGGGGTTCACAGAGCCCAGGCCCATTCTCATGCTAACACCAGGGACACACTACAGGCTTAGTGGGCTGGAAAATAGAAATGAAATTGCCATAATCCTCCTCCTCCTCCCAAGCCCAGGAGAAGCGTTGCCTAATTGCAGCCCCTTAGAGGTGCTGGGCATTGGGGCAGGGCCACACCCTGGAACCTGGGCCTCTCGGCCTTCTCACCCCTCACTCCTTTTTCCTGTAGGTCAGGCTCAGGGCCTGGCAGTGGATCAGAGCATGGTGTGTGTGTGTGTGTGGGGGGGTAGTGCCGGTGTGCATGTGCATGAGTGTGCACACACACTCACACTCCCTCCTTTTGAGGGTGCAATTATTCACAATCATCCCTTTCCACATCCACATGCCATGCACAGACACAAATACCCCCTTCACTTCTCCAAACACACCCCTTCACACACACACTTCTGTAGGCACAAATACAACTCCACACAATTTGCAGACACATGTACCCCTTCATGGGTGAATACACACGGGCCCCAACATACTTTCACAGGCACCCATGCATGGACACACACTCCTCCTCGGTGGCCAAATGCTGCTTCTTAGACATGAACATATCCCTCCAGATATGCCCCTCAAACCACAGACTTAGTATAATTTCAATGCTTACAGCAGAAGAAACTGAGGCTTAGAACACAGCCAAGGGACTGTGCCACCTGTGTCACCCTATCTAACTGCTGCAGGACCTGGGGTTGGTCTATTCCCTACCTGGGCCTCAGTTTGCTACTATTAAAAGGAGGTGTTTGGACTAAATGTTCTAGAAAACCCCAGCCTAGAAATTGGCTAGGAGGGGCCAGGTGTTAGGGGTTACTCCTCCTGCCCCTTCCCTGCCTCTGCATTTATGTGTGCAAACACACACACTCCACAATGCACATAATAACGATTTTCTCGGTTTCCCAGGGTTACAGACTAGAGGGAGGCCTGCGAGTCCAGTGGCCTGCGTCCGCGCAAGTCCCGCTGCAGGTGGCGCTGCCGCCCCGCCCACCCACCTACCTACCTACCTACCTTCAGCCGCGCCTGTCTGTGGCTCCGTCCGTGCGACTTTGCCGGTTTGGGACGCGGGGGAGTCAGGTGTGGATCTGAACCACAGAGCCCCACAGTGTGGCGCCCGGAACCCAGGAGAGGCATCCAAACGCGTTCCTCGCCGGCCCAGGACGCCCTCTGCCGGCGGATCTGGAACAGGCGCGCCCGGAGGAGGCCGTACGAAGGCACGTGACCATCAGGCCTGACCCGAACAGTCAGAGCCCTGAAACCTACTCCCCCGAGTACTCCGCTCAGCTGAGATAAGCCAGGGAAGCGCTGGCCAGACTGGAACGGAGACTGCGAAAGTAAACTCCGCAGAGGGAGCGTGGCAACCGCAAGGCCTCGCCGCCCCTTTCCTCTCGCGGTCTCTAGGAACACCCCTCTCCTTCCAGCGCCTCGCAATGAGCCCGCGGGTACGAGCGAGCGGAGGGCCCAGGGGCCAGGGTGGGCGGGCACACCCAGGGTCCGCCGCCGGCTGCTGGCCAACCTGAACCAATCGGCCTCAGCGTTTCCATCTGAGCTGTGGGCAAAGGAGGGCTCTGGGCAGCCAAAGAAGCCAGGAAGAAGCCCCAGAAAGGGAAAGAATTTCCCTCCCATCCACCCCACGAAGAGAAGGCGGGGATCCCGAACCCTCAGAAGACTACCCTCGCCCCCCACCTCTGGGGGTCAGCCGGGGCCGCTGTCGCCCCTCCTCCCTGGAGGGCGGCACCAAGGCTAGTAGATGACAATAGGGGCACGACCCCTGGATGCAGTGGGGGCAGGGAGTGCAAACGAGATCCTCCAGGCTTGGGCACCCAGACGCACTACGTGGTGGCCGGGCATCAATGGGGTAGAGCAGAGGGCTGGGGGACCAAAGAGGCGCGGGTTTAAGATAGGGGCAGGATTGTTTCAATGAACCGAGGGGTTTCAGAAAACCAGACGGTACAGGGACCGCAGATCCCTCCCCATCCCCTCCAAGGGGTCCACGATATCTGCAGCGTGAAATTTTCAGGGGCCACACGTACCTCCGAGGTGAAGTTAGAACGCAAGGGTCTGCTAAGCCTAGTTGTGAGGTCAAATAACAGGCTTCGGGCTACCTCAGCACTCTATTCTCGGCCCTACGCATTTGCACGGCTCCCTCCCCAAGTATGGTTCGCCAGAGCTCTGCTCTGGGGATTTATCTAGGCCAAACCCCACAAGCCTTCTCCAGGCTTCCCAGCTTCGGGCCAGGTGGCCCCGTGCACTCCTATATTAGGGACAGAGGAACTCCAGCGGGGCCACTCGTCCGGAAGAGCCAAAATGAAATGCGGTGGGGTGGAGGGGTGGGGGTGGGGGGAGTTGGAGAGGCTGTTTGAGGACAAACCAAGCTGTTTGGAGAGGACCTGGCTCACCACCTTCACCGAGGCCAGAGTCTAACCTGGAGGGCCTCTCTTGGGACCCCAGCGTTTCCCAAACGGCTGCCCAGGCCTCGGGCCTGGCTGCGCCTGCGGGTTAGCGAACCAGCTTGAGACCCGCCGGGCCCTGATCCGGTTCGACTCCGCTCCTCCCTGGTGTCTTGGGGAAGCCGGGTCGGAGCCCAGAGGGACAGCTGGTATTGAACCAAGGGCGTGGCTGAGAAGGCTGAAAATGGGGGGCGCCGACAGGAGAGGATTGAAGCCCTTATTGCCCCAACCATGCTTCAGCCGCGTCTTGGTGATCAGTCCCAATATCGTCCTCTCCTCCCGGTCCCCGAAGCCCTTCGCCACAGTCAGCTGCCCGGAAATCCATAGATCCCTGTGGAAGCGCACACAGCCACGCCATGTAGCACGCTGTGTAGTTTATTCAATGCAAACCTACGGAAACAACGAATTCGAATTCCAGAATTTTCTCCAAATAAAATAAAACTTCAGGAGGCAACATTCAGCCTCTAGAACGTGAGGTGCGGTTGTCTCTCGCAGGAGGAGAAGGGGTTTGTTTGATGCCCTGTGGGGCGAGAGGGAACCCCTTCCACCTGGCTCTCCTGGAGGCGCCCCGCGGCCCGCGGCCTGGTGCCCTGGTTCTCAGGGCGAGGAAGGCGCCCGCCAGACTCCGCGGCCACAAAAGGGGCCTGAGTGGGCTGGAGGCGGCCCACAAGCCGAGACAGAAACGCCTGGGTTCTCCCAACACAGGAGCCACCAGAGTCCAACGTGTAGCCAGAAACTGGAGACAAGGAAATTTCGAGCCATTCCTTGTTTAAAGCATATCTCCCGAAGTCACCCTCATCGTTCCCTGTCTGCCCTCATGAAGATAGCTCACCCCATCAATTACCTCCCTTTAACCCCTTTAACCATAAAGAGATGCGGGATCTTTTTTTTTTTTCTAGAATATTCCAAAAATGAGCGGCTGTATTTGGGTGAATTCCAGCGGGGCCGAGCTTGTTTTCTTCGGCGTGATGGCGCTGCCAGGGCTCGGGAAGGATCTCCGTGGGCCCAGCACCAGGAGGGGCTAGGGACTCGGGGCCACTGGCTTCTTTCTGCTGAGAAGCGCAAGCCAGAGTCCCCTCAGCTCGCACCGCTGCAGTCTCTGGTTCTCGTGCTCAGACCCGGCGTTCTCCACCGCCTTTCGAGGAGAACCCAGTCCCCACCGCAGGCCTCTCCTGAACCGAGCCAGTCACACCCACCAGCAGGACAGCAAGACCCCAAGGGTCCTACCCAATCTTTGGCAAGAGACTGGAGCTTGGGTTTTCAGAGGCTGCCTGAGTTCAGTGTAAAGGGGACAGGCTAGGAGACCCCAATAAGCAGCGATTTTCTAAACATCCCGGATTCCTGAACCCCGGCGTGATCACCGCCAGGAGCCATGCAGGGGCTGGGAGGCAAAGCCGCGCTGTCGGCAGTGGCTACGGGCTTCTATTTGTTAAACAGAATGAAATCGAGAGAGCCGAATGAAGACAAAGCCGTTTTAAAACGTTCGATTGGCGAAATCTACACACTTAGCAAACACTTTCATTTTCAGAGCTGCCTGTGGCCGCACGCAGGTCCAGAAAATCGATCGTGTTTCCTGGTGAATTCCACCCAGGGAACAGAGCCCTGGGAACACACGCCCGTGTACACATGCTGGAAGGAATGGATGAGTGGCTAACAAGCGAGCCGCCAGGATGAAACACGTTTATAAACTCACTGGTGCGACTTTGTGGGCATCTACATTTTTATGCCTGTTTACCCTGTTTTTATACCCTCCGTGGGGCTGCCACGGTTGTGCGGGCCTAGCCGACCAACCTTTGCGCAGGCAGAAACCTTAGTTGCCTCTGCCGGAAGCTACCATTCGGCCCAGCCGGTCCAGAAAAAGCCACTTTTCCTTGTACTGGCCAGCAGGTTTTGCAAATTGAGGTTGTGCAGATCCTTACATCCTGCCTTTCGTGCTCACGCCTTAACAGACCCAGTTGTGGGGCCCTCCTGGAGAGAGAGGGGAGCTGAAGATAGGAAGGGCTGGGAAGGAGGGTGCAGCTGGGGCCCACCCAGCCAAGATTGACAGGCACCACGGACACCTTGGGCCACCGTTTCCAATATTTTGCCCAACGTTTAGGGACTCAGGGGGCTTTGTTCAAGTGTGTCCATAGGCCCCTGTAGCCAGAACACAGGACTAGCCTTTCCGAAGACCGTGCGTTCCGCGGGCTGACTTTTCCTATCAATGGGAGAGACGTAGGTTTTTTGACCTAGCGGCCTCCTCCTCTCCATCCATTGTTGCAGCTCAATCACGCACTTACCGGAAGAAAAGCGAGTTTATCTTAGCCTGGAGGAGCCTCGTGTTGCGAGTGTGTGTGTGTGTGTGACTAAAGGGTGGGGGAAGTTCTGCAGCCACGACTGTGCAGATGGGTTGAGGATAGACACTTTCAGAAAAGGGCCAATTTCCCCTTCACAATGAGCGCTAAGTACCTGATAAATGGGGCTGGTGTTTATTCATGAGCAGGTACTTTGGAGATGGCGATTAGAACAGCCGCCCACGCTGCTTAGCCAAGGTACTTAAAGCCGGGCAGGTGCAGCGCTGCGCGCGGCCCGAGCGCACAAAGCCCGCGGCCGCAGAGACGTGGGGAGGGGCGTGAATGAGGGCCGCGCCGGGCCCCGAGGGCGCGCAGCGCGCAGGCACCTTAGCCCTTTGTTCCTCATCCGAAGCCAAGGACACTTCACCGAGGGGCGTCCCGGGAAAACCTCCCCTCAAATTACCAAGAATTCCCCCTTCATCCCTCCTCCCGGAGCCCAGCCGGGCAACTCTCGGTCTGGCGGACGCGGGGACTCAGCGTGAGACCAGGCGGGACATTTGCGAAAATGCTGCCTGTAAACTGGCTATTAGCTAACCAGCTAAATAACTCAACAGCTAGGAAAGCAACAGAACCCAGGCCTGGGAACAGCACGGACACGCGGCTCTAGCCGCCCCCGCCGCCGAGGCGCCACCTCTGGCCGTGCGAGTAACCTCGGGCTTTTCAGGTTTTGTTTCAACTCCAGGGGGAGAAAATTGGTGTCTGTCTCTTTCCACAGCTTCCTGGCGCCAAGGTGGTGGGACAGACCCGATCTCGCCCTCAGAGTGGCTCCGGAATCCCTAAGAACCTCCAGCTTTTGCCCACGATCGGCGGCCTTAGTGCGCGGGGAGAGAGCGCAGCTGGTGCGCGGGCCTTGGGGGACCGAGAGCCCGGTCCTCTGCGTGTTTGGACGTGGAGCGGCCGAGTGTTTCCTTTGGAGCCCAGCGGGGCAACCAGTGTCTCTCATCCTCCTGCACCCCGCTTACCCCACCCTACCCCAGGCAGCTAGGGTGCTTCGTATAAGCCATGTCCAGGGGTCTGAGGCACTCGTAGGGTGGGCACTCTCGGACTGATTCCTCGGGCTTGTCCGGTTGCCTCTTTCTAAAAAATAATTGTTTCGAAAACAGATAATTTCTCTCCAGTCCGGAGAATCAGAGAGGAGAAATCTATTTCAAATAAGTTGACTTCCCCGTGAGGAGAAAATTCTTTTGACCATAAATAATGGGCAGGAAACTAACCTGACCCATCACAAGACAGGTTTTTCATTTTCCACCACGAAGATCGCGACGGCTCTCCAGCTCGATGCAGACTGACCAGGAGATTGTACATATTAACGTGCATTATAGATTTTTCTTGGAACCTTGCAGTTAGAATAAATTGCAGATATAATCCCGATTCCCAGGGAAATCCGACATCCGGGGTGTGAGCGCAAACCAGAAGTGGTAACTCAGAGGCGAGGCAGGGAGGGGGGCGGAGGCCAGCCCACTGGCCAGGGACTGGAGCGCGGTGCCACCAGCCAGCCCCCAGCAGGGCCGGACCCAGAGCCAGAGGCGCGGGCGGCCGCGGTTAGTTAAAAGGGATCACTAGAGAAGCCAGGCTTCCCCTCGCGTCTTCTGCCAGGACCTGAGTTAGGGTTCGAGGGCGAAGCGTTCTCCCGGTTATAGCCTGCGTTCCCTGCTCCAAGGAGACAGGAGGGGATTGCGGGACAGCCGGCTAGCCGCGGAGAGCCCGAGACGCCAGATGCGGCCCCCTCCCGCGAGTCGCAGCGTTTCCAAGGCCATGTAAATAGCCTCGTTGCACGACGGCCTGGAGTAAAAGGTACGGGTCAGTTGAGGAGCGCCGGGCATAGCCGCGCCACTCCTTACGCCCGAAAGGCGCGGAGCGGCGACCGCAGGACGCTGGAGGCGAACCGCTCGTGGGCCTGGGACGGACCCAGCGCGGCGCGGCCTCCTCTGTCCCCACCGCAAAATGGCTGCCGGCCCCGGCATGGGGCCCCAAATTTAGGCAGAAGTGAAAGATTGGAACGGGTCCGGGAGGTGGTGGAAACTTAAGGTGACGCATCGCAAAGCAGTTTTTATATTTTCTATTCTCAAGACCTTTAAGGCGCACCCAAAAGATGCAGGTGTGACCGGGAGGAGGGCCAGCAATACTAACTCCCACGATTGACTTTCTTAGCATTACAGATTTAGAATAAATCATAAAAATATAGTGAATACGCTTCCCGGAAAAGTAGATAAGCCCGTATGTAATCGTCGGCCCCGGCCTCCTCAGGTCCGCTTCCCCCAGCTGAAAGTTTGTTTTATTTTTCTAAGGAAGCCATTTGGGCAAGTGCAGTCTGTGTTCACGTGGGCGTGGCGCCTCTCACCCTAGCAAAACCCCACTGACTGGGGGAACCACCCCTCAGGCGCTCTAGTGAGTTAGGCCATGAGGCATGCTAAGCTGGAGCCCTGGGCAGAGTTGCTTGACAGAGTGCCCCCTAAGTCCGACCTCAGCCCTCCCCAGCGCCGGAACCCTTTCACCCATGAAGAGCTTTATCAAGTTGTGGAGTAAGTTGGGGCAGGAACCTCCTATGGATTTTTGTTACTCCGACTATTATATCACAAATGACTTGGGGCTTCCCTGGTGGCGCAGTGGTTAAGAATCCCCCTGCCAATGCAGGGGACATGGATTTGAGCCCTGGTCCGGGAAGATCCCACATGCCGCGGAGCAACTAAGCCCGTGCGCCACAGTTACTGAGCTCATGTGCCACAACTACTGAAGCTGATGCTCCACAACAAGAGAAGCCACCACAATGAGGAGACTGCACACAGCAACGAAGACCCAACACAGCCATAAATAAATAAATAAATAACCACAAAAAACAAATGACATATTTTGGTTGGTTGTTCATAGAATCTCTACCTCCTGGAAAAGCTAGGAATATCTCAGTAGCCTGGCATCCTCCTCATCACCATCCCCGTGACTGATGTAAAGTGAAGGCTACTGAATGTCAAGTTCTGACCAGAAGGCTTCAGGCTAGAAGACAGACTCCTTTACCTGCTGTCCTTGGTGTATGTTGGCTCTTCCAAGGGCCCACACCCTACCTCTGCTTCCTCCTAACAGCGGCAAGGCTCACTGTGGAGTAGGACAAGGCAGCACTCCAGATGGAGCCTGCTGTGGGGGAATCCCACCCCTTCCTGATCATCTCTCATCCTCTCTCTGGGCTTGTGATGAAAGGACTTAGGTTTCTCTGACCTTGAAGAGGCTGCAGTAAGGGAAGCAGCTCTTCACCCCAAGACCTTGACATGCAGCGCCAGCAAGGCAGTGAGTGGGCTGAGCTGTACAAAGAGACTACAGTTCTGATGTCCACTTTGACAATGATCTTGGGGGAGGAGGTCCCTCCGCATCTTCAGTTTCCTCATCTGCCAAGAGAGGAGGGTTATAAAAAAAGACTCCTAACATCTCTAACCTGAGGCTCCAAGAAATGTGAGAAAGGAATTCCTGCAGACTTCTGAGGACACATGCTTTCACCCTAAGGGAATGAACATTTCTTTCTGAAACATGGTCCTTTGATAAACAATTTGGTAAAAATAGATAACTAATGAGAACATATTGTATAGCACAGGGAACTCTACTTAATGCACTGTGGGCCTAAAGGGGAAGGAAATCCAAAAAAGAGGGGATATATGTATATGTATAGCTGGTTCATTTTGCTGTACAGTAGAAACTAACACAACATTGTAAAGCAACTATACTCCAACAAAAATTAATTTAAATAAATAAATTAATTAATTAAAATGGGAAAAAAGTATTCCAATTTACATTCCTACCAAAAAAATAAAAAACCAGTTTGGTAGTGGAGTTGGTGGATCCAAGCTGCCTGGGTTTAAATCTGGCGCAGATCTGCTATTTATCAGCTATGTGGCCTTGGGCTACTTTACTTAGTCTCTCTGTGCCTCAATATCCTCATCTCTGAAACAGAGATTAATAATGATACCTATCTCAGAGGCTCTTGGTGAAGGGTAACTGAGCTAATCTTCATATATGTAATGCATTTAGAAGCATGCTGGCACGGGCAAGCTGTTCATATGATCTGCCCAGACCCTGGATGCAGCCTCACACCTTCCCAGTCCTCTTGGTTTCCTCCACTGATTGTCACCATTTCTGTCCCTGCACCACTGTCAGGATCTTAGCATTCCCTGGGTCCCAGAAGCCCAGGAATGGGATGGAGGAGGGCAGAACACCCGTGTATTGCCTGCTTGATGAGCACTTTTCCCGAGGAATCTCTGCCTCAGTCCGTTACTCATTTTCTGATATGGAAGTTGAGTCATCTCTCTCTAGCTTTCTCTCTCCTCAGTTCTACCCATAGGCAGAAACAGCTGTGTGAAAACATGTACCCTTGGCTTTAAAGGGTGAGGGAGGGAGGGAGGCCCAGTTGATCTATCCCCACCAAGAGGGATCCTGCTCAGAGGCAATCAGGACTGTACTGCACAAAACTATTGACATTTTCTCCCTCCCTCTCTCTCTCTCTCTCTCTCTCTCTCTCTCTACATACACACACGCACACACACATACACATACACACACGTCAGCTCCCCAAGGGCAGGGGTTATTCTGTTTTGTTCTGTATCCCTAGTGCCTAAAAACAATGCCTGGTGCAGAACAAGCACTCAATAAATAACTATTAACTCAATGAAAAGAGGAAGAAGTGTCCCACTGATCAGATCCGCTTCTGTAGCAGGGTCTAGTCTTATTTTCCTCATGGAGAGGCAATGGCCAGATTTTAAAGTTAAGAAAGAGAAAACAGAACTGTTCATCTCAGATTTCTCTCCTTAGTAGTCTTCTGTCTTAGCCTTTAATTCTCTCAATTATCTACAAGGTCCTTCTTCCAACACCCCCCGACACACACACACACCCCCACCCCCCACCCCCCCCACACACACCTGTAAGGGGTTAGGCTCCAGGAGGGACAAGATTTTAAGGGTCTGTGTTTACTTCATCACCTTCAAAGACATCAGGGATCCATGTGACCATCTGGGGGTCTGGGTTATCTGTACAGAATGGAGCAGCTGTCCTACCACAGTCTGGGCACCTCCTCAGATGCTTGGTTAAAGCATGTGGAGACCAATTGTTAACAGTGTTTTCTGAGGGGCGGGAGTGTTGTTTTTTGAAAATGCAAAGTGACAGTAACATTGTCATTAAAGATGACTGCTGTTAAAATAATCATGGCTTTCACTCTTGGATAAATTTATAACGTCTCAGGCACTGGACTAAGCACAACATCTTATTTTATCCTTACAACAAGCCCTTGAGATCGATTTACAAGCCCATTTTACAGATGAGGAAATGGAGAATTGGCGAAAGTCACATATCAATAGTTTGTAAGAGAGAGAGCCAGGGTTTGAACACAAGATTCCAAAGTTTGAGCTGTTCATCCCCACCCTCTAAGACCTACTTTCTGTCTCTGTGTGATAGGGAAAGCAAGAGAATCCATGTGAAATGTGATTTGGGAGGAATTTTCAGTGACTAGCTCAGAAATAAAGCTCAAATGTTGGTAGTCAAGCACAGTGGATCTAAAACAGCCCGCCTAAGTTCTAAGCCCACCTGGACTGCTTTCTAGATGTGACACTGAAGACAGTTTACTTTGCATCTCAGTTTCCTCTTATATAAAAGGGGGCTTATAACAAGACCCATCTCCTTTAGTTGGGAGGACTAAATGAGTTCATATATATAAATTATAAATTCTTATTTTCTCACTCTGTATCAGAGTAGTATTTACCCTGCCCTTTGCAAACTTCTGCCTTAAAGTTCCTCATTCTACCCAACCATGAGTTGGGAATCTTGGCTACTGGGACAAAAAAAAAAAAAAAAAAAAAAAGGTTTATCCAAGATGTCACAATAACCCAGGGAGAATCAGATTAGACTCAGGTCAGAAGTTCTTATGAGGAAGAGGAAGGGTCTAGAGCAGCCTTTGCAGATGGTTTTGCAGGAAAAACGTTTCAATTTCCCTTTTTAAAAAGATGTAAACATCTTCCTAGGCTCCTCTGACATCAGCGTGTCAGTGATGAATCATCCGGAGCATAAAGACATGCACTAGGTAGGTCACAGTCTCCATTTTTAGTCAACTTCCTGGTGGCCCCGCTGAGGCCTTGCAGGAAGGCCTGGGATTTGATGCAGCACATGAAACCTCAGCCCCTCCAGGCCCTCAGAGGACCCAGTCAGATGGAGAGGGAAAGGCTTACAGAGGCTGAGGGGCTCCCTTCTGGTATTTCTTCTTTTTTAAATTTTAAAGCAATTTGCGTAGAATTTTTCTCCTTTCTTTTTAACAGAGTACATGGACCTAGCCTTTTCCTGTTAATTCTTGCTTGTGAATGAGACCTTGTATGTAATAGAACAGAGGGAAGGAGTCCCTGGGAGATAACTCAGTTTGAACCAATGTTTATTAAAAAGAAAACAAAAAACAAAAAAAGACCCTCAATCCTCAATGCTTTCTAAATTTATGTGTATTTGATTTTTTTATTAATCCATCCAGAAACTATTTCATTTATCATGTACTAAGCACTTGGCAGTGCAGCTGAAGATGTTAAGAGAGGGAGAGATGTGGGGGAAATCTGGGCAGATCTCCTAGAGGAGGAAACACTTGCTAAAGTTTGGCCAAGTGAAGATGGGAAGGAGTGTACTCAGAGACAGAAACTTCATCATGACTAAAATTCCAGAAGTAAGAACTCTGGGGAGTACACAGAAGAAGAAGGGAAGGAACACAAAAGGGGAGCAGTGTGGCTTCAGGAAAAAGCCCATCTCCCCCTTTTTATTTTGCTACTTCTAAGATGCTGTGAATTTAGAAACCAAATATCATGGACGTTAGAACTGTGTGTAAAGCACGAGTACGTAAACAACCTCAGAATGAGCATCTATCTGACAGTGAAAGGCAGGAATGGGGGACAAGGTTTAGGCCACTCAGAAGAAGCCTTCTGTACCCTTTCAGCCTGGCAGTGTGCTGGTGGGGTGAGGTACAAGCTAATACCTGCCCCCACACAGAATCCAGGAACCAGGCACAGCAGGAACAGCAAGAGGTTCTACCTGCAATAAGGAGGATACCTTATGGCCCCGGCACTGCCACTAAGTCACAGCCCACTCCACCCCACCCCAGCAACCACCATTTGGCCCAGGACCTTAATTTAGGTGCTGGAGATGGGGGAGGGAATGTCCACAGCTGATTCTCTCTAGAGCTGAGCTACACACACACACCCCTCCAGCTCTCCAGACCGAGCTTCAGGGCCTGGGGAACTAGATTCTAACTGGGGGCCCCTCCAGCAGAATCTGAGAGAAAGCAAGGAAGAGCCAGAGCCAGAACTAGCGGCGCAGAAGTGGAGACCAAGAGGCTAACCCGATGAGAGATGGATAAGCTAGACGCCCTTGGGAAAGGCCGGCGACTTCACCGGGCAGACACAGGGCGCCCTTGCCCTCTGTGCCCCCCGCCCCAGGCCTGGTACCCCTCAGAGCCCTGGAGGGGCAGCGCCCCCACCCCCGAGGCCCGGCGAGGCTGCCCTGCCCTGTTCCTGTGGGTCGCAGAGTCCGGGGCGGGGGCGGGGCACAAGGGATGCAGGCGAACCCCGCCAAGGCTTCTTACCTCAGCGCGAGCATCCGTCCGACCAAGCTCGGTGTGCTGCTGGGACTGCGGGGCTGGGGAGGCTCCCACGGACTCGGATCGCGCCTCCCCCCTCCCCGAGCCCCCAGACCCTTCGGTGGCCCCGAGCGGGGGCGCCGGGACCAGGGGACAGGCGCCGCGCGGGCGGGAGGAGGCGGCTCCTGCGGGGCACGGTGGGGCGGGGCGGGGGCGTCTGCCGGGTCCCGCCCGGAGGGGACTTGGGAGCGATTATCTTGAAGAACAAAGGCGGCCGGGGAAGGCTTGGCGCCCCCCGGGCCCGGCCCTGAACTTGAACTTGTACTTGACACTTTGTCCGGAAGGTGGCGAGGGAACCCATCTGAGCTCGGACGGGGGCTCATCCGTCCACCTCTCGTTCTGGGGAGGTGGCGAGCCCGCCCTCCTCGGCGCCGGGAGGGAGCCTGGCATCTCCAGGTGCCCTTGGGCCCAGGTGCTCCCCAAACGGCCTCGGACTCAAGGGTTGTGGGGTCCCCGCGTCCCCTCAGAGAGGAGGGGCGCGAACCAGGCCGTGGGTCTCCCGCCCGCAGGAGTAGGCGGGGGCCCCCGCCCTCCACTCCCACCCCATCCTGGACCCGGCCCGCAGCCGTAGCTGCGCGGGGCCGACCGGATTCTCTGCACGTCGCGTCGGCGGCCGCTATTCAGCAGCTAATTGAACGTTAATGGCAGGTGCGGATGAGGTCACCGGAGCTGGCTTTTCTCACACATTTTTCATGCAAATTCGCGAAACTCTAAACAAATTTAAATAAAAAGCTCTTTGTGCCGCGCGCCCCTCAGTCTTCTCCCTCCCTCCCGGGGTCCTGGCTCCTCCCGGGGCCCTGGGGCCCGAGCCTGCTGCCCGGCGGAGCGCGGCCCGCGGGGGGAGCCGGGCGCCCCAGGCAGCGCCGCCTGCCGGACGGCGATGCAGACCCCGCCGCGCCGCCAGGGGCCGTACGCAGCCCCAGCCGCTGTGGTGTGGGGATGAGAGACGTTTCACTGGGGGTGTGCTGCCGGGCGAGGCTGGTGGGGCACCAGGCCTTTAGGGAGGCAGCGTGGGCAGTGGGTGAATGCCTGGCATCTGGACAGGTGTGGTTGTGCCGGCATCCTGGCTGCACCCACATCCGCACCCACCAGCTACCTCTGCCTCACTCTCCCCGTTGGTTAAATAGGAATTAAGGTAATGCCCAGTTTTGCATAGGGATGTCTGGGGATTAAACCATGACTGAGGACATGAACAAGCACTCAGAACAGTGCCTGGCACAAGAAAGTCCAAGGGCCTTGTGTAAAGGAATGCTGTGATTTTGCACATACATGGAGAACCTTGTCAAGGGCTTTCAGATTTACGAACCCCTGCATCCCATTCTGGTTACAGAAATGAGATCTGGAGCTCAGCTCCATTGCTTCCTAGCTGCGTGTCTTTGTATATTTCTTAGCCTCTCTGAAACCTCTGTTTCCTAGTCTGTAAAATGGGATTAAGTCTTATGGTGGGGGCATGGTGTGTGTCATTGTGAGGATCAAATGAGAAGACACTGATGGAGGTTTAGGAAGAGCTTGGGAGCTGTCTCAAAATCCAGAACCTCCAGAGGCCCTCTTCTGAGGGCAGTACACCTAAGATTGCCATCCTCAAGGCTAGAGGTAGGCCTTGGACCAGCCAGTGGTCTTCATCCCAAAGGACCCTAGCCCAGGTCAGGGAGACAGACTTTCCAAGGCCTTGGGAGGCTTCTTGTTCCACTCTTCCCATCCATACCAGGGATCCACCACACCTGACACACCATGAATTGTCTTTGCTAGTGGATAAATCTTACTTTCCTCACCTTTGTCCCCCCCGCCCCAGAAAACTGACCAGAGACATGGAAGGCTTTACAAAGAAACTTTATTTGTTGTGGGCTGGGAACAGGGAGGTGAGGCTAACAGGATGGGAAGAGGCCTCTCTCTCAGAACTTGCCCATGTCCTGCCGCAGAACCATCCAGGGGGACCCACTGGCCTTGGAAAAGTCCCAATGATTCCAGCTGCCTGAGTGAGATCTCTGCTCTCCCACTTCTGCTTCTGCAGCTTCAGCTTTCCCTGAGGTCCTCATCAGGCCAGACTCTGGGAAGCACTGGGGCAAGCCCAGGAGTTTCCTCATCTTCCTGTAAGGCCCCTTCAGGTCGGGGGAGAAGCAGAATCTGCAGAACTGTAGGTGACCTGCAGCCAGGGGACTGGGAAGCTGCAGCATTTAGACCCTCTGACCCCACCCACTCCCACTTCCCATTTCCCACCAGGTGGAAGCCCTGGGCCTTCCCCAGCCCCCACTCTCCAATGCTCACTCACACTTGTCTTGACCAGCTGGGCTATATCTTTGCCTCAAGGCCACCACCCCCAGGAAGTCCATCTGGACCACCCTACTGACCCTGGACAACTCCGAGGAGAGACTATACTAACCAAAGTCTCTACAATCTTCCTCCCCACCACTCCACTGCCCAGTCCAGGGCCAGGCATACTGCAGGAGATAGATGGCATTAGGTAAAATTGGGGGAGGACCCCAGGCAAGGAACCATTTGAGGAGGTGACCTTGCAGAGGAGGGGTTAATAACTCTATGTATGAGGGTAGGCAAGAAGGGGTTGCAGCTTTGGGGACCTCCTCTAAGTGGCCAAGCCAAACAGGAGCTCTTTGGGGTTTGGAGTAACAGACTTGAGGTCCAAGAGATGTGGTTCTCAGTTCTGGCACTTACTAGCTGTGTGACTTGGGACCTATAACTTAACTTTTCTGGGCCTCAGTGTCATCTGTAAAATGGGTATAACGATAATATCGACAGCCTATAAAGTTATGAGGAGTCACTGCAGCCCTCTGCATGTGGTCCACTTTTCTTTCCTGCTCTCTCTGCAGGCTCCACAGCTGATTTGGGTTGACTGTAGGTGCCGCTCAGGCCCCAGGGACCACCCTGCTACCCCACAGATTTCCCAGGGCCCTCTGGGTGGCTGCTTGATCCAGATCCATGGCACCTTTCCCCCCACCCCAGCCAGGCCCATCAGGGGCCCAATGGAGAGCTCCACTGGTGGCAGTGGCAAGGTCCTGGCCTGCCTCCTGTGTAGCCAGACCCATGCCTCCCACCCCTAGAGCCTCGTATTGTTCCTCAGAGACACTTGCTAGGCCATTTACTTTTCCTGGGGTGAAGTAAACAGGGAAGGCAAAGCGCTCTACATTCCGTGTGGTGATATCTCTCTCAGGACACATGCTGCTGATGCAAATAAGGCCTTTCACAGCCCTGCCCACTCCTCCTGCTGGCTCAAGTCCAATGGCCCCCAACACAATGAGACCTCTATTGGGCAGTGGCAGAAGGGGGCAATGCCCCCTCTCCACCGCATGACCAGGTGGATCTCGGGGGTCTGCATGACTGGGGCTTCCAAGGCCCCCCCTCAAACAGGCAGCTCTTGAAGGCGAAGGGGCAACGTGTCTACTCTCAGTGGAACTGGGATCCCCCCAACAACCCAATCCCTGCTGAGGAAGGACAAGCCAGTCAACTACTCTTCAGCATGGGGAAACTGGAATAATGATACCCACCTAAGCCAGACCCCAAAGTACTAAGCCTGGCACTTGGTAGGCTTTTAATTAACAACAATAACAGCCATGATGATGACAAGTGATTGTTTGGCCTGAAAATGGCCAATGGCATAGTTTCTGGGATGTTTTTTCTTACAACCTCACCACCATTCTCTTGGAGCTCCTACTCCAAGTTGGTTAATAGAAGTTAAGCCTACTATATTAAATAGCCTCTTTACATTTCTCAATAAAAGTGGAAAGAAAATGGAAGAGTGCATTCATCCCTTCCCACTCCCCAGAGGTAGCCTTTTAATACATACTTCCAGAATCTCTTCATATATAAGCATACTTAAGACTTTTAAATACACACAAATAAGATCATATTCTATTGCCTGTTCTACGATTTATTCTATTTACCCAACAATATATACTGGCCAGCCTTCCATATCAGCTAATATATAGATACCTACCTCATGAATTTTTGTAGCTGCATGGTATTTCACAGTATGAATGGACCATAGGTTCATTTCAATTTCTTTACATTCTTAAAAAAGAAATGCTCTGATGAACATTCTTGTACATTCTTCTTTGGGAACTTTTGCATGTTAACCATATAGTAAGTTTCTAGCAGTGCAATTTGTTTGTAACCAAGTATATGTATCCTTTACACTTCACACTTCCCAACCGTGTTTGAGAGTGTCTTAGAATAGACACATGATGGTAGAGAAAGGCACCAAGATAGCCAGCTATGTGAGATACAGGCCATGGAGGCATCCAAGGAGCCCACAGAGTAGCAATGGACTGACCTGTAGTCCTGAGGGCAGTGCCCAGTGGCTCTGTCCTATCCAGGCCTATGTGGGCTAGTAGTCCAGGGGTGCCCTGAGTCAGAGGGGAGCAGGGCCCACAGGGGCACTGGGAGTGGAGGGCGGGCCAGCATGGCTGGAGTCCCGCCTGAATGGTTTCCTGCGGCCATTGTCTCTGCCCTGCCTGGTCCCCTTGGGGGGAGTTTATTCAGGGGCTTTTGGAGAAGAGTGGGGCAGGAGCAGGAGGGTGTGCAGTCCTCACCAAAGGCACCCAGGAATGTATTACAGGAGGGAGAGAAAAAGGGAGGCGGGGTGGGGGGACCCATCCCTGGGAGAGACGGACGTCAAGAACCCCTGACTAATGAATAGTGAGTTTGCCCTTGAACCTCACTGGGCTTCGCCATTCTCAGGCACAGAACAAGAGCTGAGACACGTCTGAGCCCAGCTGCATGGGGACGGCGGCGGTTCATCTCAGACAGTTTGACAGGCCGGGCCTTTTCCCTGCATAGCTCAGATCTGGCTCCCGGCTCCCCTGGCAACAGCACAGCGGCATGGCTCCCAGGTCCGGGCCCTGCCTGCCGCGAGCAGGAGGAGGGAGAAGGAGGAGCACCAAGGGGAGGACAGCTGCGGAGAGCGAGTCGTTAACTCCTAGAAGGCTGGAGCCCCTTGCTTTGGCAACCTCCCAGCGTGCAGCCCTCGGTCCTCTGGGGTGGGAATTGGATGGCGAAGAGCTTCCGTTTGCTGGAGGCCAGGTTAGAGCATCTTGGACAGAACAGGCGCATGATGTGACAAGGCCCAAAATGGCGGCCAACAGGTCAAAGGCAAAGACCTCCGCAGGATGGGTGGGGGCGTGTTTCCCCAGGTCCCCTGCCAAGCCCCACGGGAGCAGGAATGGGAGCGGAGCCTGCACCATGCCCTCTGCCCCAGTCCTCCTCCTCCGTCCTGGCCCCTGACTGCTGCAGCCTCAGGTCAGTGTCTACTGCGTCTTCCCTTTCTGCCTGGCTCTTCCCCTTTTGATGATCTTGAGTGTCCTGGAGCGGCATGGCTCTGTATTCCAATCCTGTGACCTTGGCAAGACCCACAGTTCCTCCTGTCTCCATTTTCAGAGAAGGTGAAAAGAGGCTGTCCCATCACAGGACAATCTAAAGATAAGAGAAATAATATGTGAGAGGGAGTTTTACACTCTGGGGAGGAAGATGTCCTATAAATCTCATTCAGGTATTATTAGGGCGGAAAAGTAGGTATTTCTGCTCCCTGGGGCTAGAGGGGAGGAGCTTGCTTGAGGTTGTCTCCGAACCTCCTCAGCAGAGCAGGCTGAAACTCAAAAGCGAGAGGTCAGGAAAGACAATGGTTTATGTCTCTGGCCTTTGAAGGCTCAGCTTGGATGAGAAGGTAACATAGACCGACCTTACATTTGCAAGGAACTTCACCTATATCATTGCTAGGCCTCACTGCAACTTCATGAGAAATAGATGCATATGAGGAATCCTCATTTTAGAAATGGGAAAACAGAGGCTCGGAGAGGTTAAGGGCTAGCTCTGGTTTAATAAGGACCTGAGCCCATGTCCACCTGATTCTGTGGCCTGCACTTGTGTCAGCTGTACTGGTGGCAGAGCCACCTGGCTGGGGGTCCTGGGGAGGGGGGCTAGGCACTGAGAAGTAGCATTTCCCCTATGGATTGCTTCTCGGGGCCTGGATCTTCTGAGTCCGAAGAGCCTGGCCAAGGGAAGGAGGAGAGGGCAAGTCCCAAGGCGAACAATGCAAACCCATGGTGAGGGTCACCTGGTGGCAAACCGAGCCACAGGACAAAGACTAGCCAGAGCATATGGACACAGAAGAGAAGGCTCCAGATCAGAAGCCGGGAACAAACTCAGCTAAGACTTGTGCTCTCTGGCCAAAGTCTCGCCCCAGGCCAGGTCACGTCCCAGCCTCACGTCACTTGCCAGCAGTGAGCTGGGTTTTCATTTCTGTAGCCTCTGGGTGCAGAAATGCCTCCCTGCATCCCAGGGCAACTTGAAGGAGACCATGCTGGTTGGGTTTCCTGTGAGCCAGAGGGCTGGGGGTGAGGGTTAGTGGTAGGTAGCAGAAGAGAAAAAGCAGGAAAAATTTCCAGATTACAAAATGTCACAGCTAAAAGGGACCTTAGATGCCATCCTAGCCAATGCTCCTTTTCCAGGTCCAGAAAGGGAGGGGGTTCACTCAAGACCAGAAGGAAGTCCAAGTCTCTGACTTCCAGCTAGGTAGGGCTGTGTCTTCCTATGCAATTTGTCACTCTACCGGGCTATTCTGAGCCCTCAAAAGGCAGGGATTTCACCCAGTGAGGCACACAGAAGGACCGGGTAGAAGAAGCTACTGTTGGCAGAGCACACCATGTGTCAAGCAGTGGCTTCGGGAAGCCTGGGGCTGGGGCAGACGCCGCCATGGCGCCAGAAGCCTTCCTTGATGACAGAACGGGGCTCCACACCAACGCCACCACCACACTCCCAATCCTCCACAGCCAGACGGTAGGGACCACGAACCTCCCCTGGCTGATAAGGAAACAGAGGCATGAGGAGATGGATCAGAACATGGACAGGTCCCTAATCCTCACCCCCAGTGCTTTTAAGAAGGGCCAGGGAGGAGGAGCAGCTTGTGTGGGTATAAGGAGGGTGAAAGCCCCCAGGAGAAGCTTGTCCCCACAGAGCCTGATGGCAGAGCTGTAGCCAGGGCAGGGCCTGGAGCGAGGAAGGACTTCAGCTCACTGCCCTTTGCTGCTGGGTCCTCTGCCAGGTGGAGCAGGGTGCCCCATGCCAGGCAGACCTGACCTGCTCAAAATGCAAAGGAGATCAGGGATCCTGCGTCCTGCAACCTCGTCAGGAACTGCCCTCGAGGGAAGTCTGTGCGCTCGCTGATGAACAGACACGTGATGGAACAGAAAGACACACAGACAAATAAACTCCTTTCAGCCCAGCTGTGCCCTCCTCCCTGGGCTGCTGATTTGGGCCAGCTGCCATTTGACTGGCCGGTGCCCATGGTTAAATATTCTGCATGTCACTGCTGTCCTCATCCTCCAAATCACAGCTATGTCAACCGACCTTGAGAAGCTCAACTCCTTCATACCTGCCCCATACCTAAGGGAAAAGGAGAAGGAAAATGAACCCTATTTAGTGTTTAGCAACTCCATAGGGAGGTAGGGATTATTGTTCCCATTTTACAGATGAGGGTTAGAAGGCTCTCAGACATTCAGGGGTCTGTTGTATGGTGATGTCAGAAGCAGAACTCCGATCTGGGCCTCTGCCTTGTCCCTCCTCTCCAGCGGAGGTCCCAGGTCTGGGACATCCCCATCCCGGTGGGCTGGAAGGCTCTGAAGCACCTGGGCTTGTGCCTAGCATCCGCACCTCATTTTCTTACCTCCCCAGGGTTCTCTCAGGGCTCAGTGTAAGCAGGGAGGCATACTGCCCAGCACAATTGATTAGTTCTAGAACAAATTCCCTACCCCCTGACCAGCCCTGACAGCATTTTCCTGGCTAACCAGGGGAAGGAATACCTGCAATGTATACATGGCTTCTCCTAACTGGGATAGGAAGCCAGAGGATTTGGGGGCTGGGGTAAGGGTGGGGACAGCTACCAAACAATAAAACCTTCACCATGCAGAGTGGGCTAGAGAGCCTAAATCTTGGGAGCTTTCCTCCTGAGGAACAAAGAACAAGGTCACTCCAGCTGCACGCAGGGCCCGTGCCCCAGCCCTCCACTGGGTACCACCCATGCTGGTCCAGCCTTGGAATGGGGAGCCATGCTTGGAATGTGATTCCCTGGCTTTGTGCGATGCTTGGTTAGCAGAGTGCGACTCCCAAGATCCCCTGTCACCTCCTAAAGCCTCTGCCAGCCCTCCCCGGAGCACCACACTGCTCACCAGATTAAGGAGCTCAGGGCTACAGCTGAGGCAGCTAAAATCCAGGAGGGAGGATGGGGAGGGGCAGGGAGGGCAGTGGGCAGCTCTCCCAAGGCCCTGCCTGCCTTGCTTCTCTCTCCCCACCCGTACTGTGGACCCTGCTCTCTGTTCCCACCATGAGTTCTAACCTCTATACTCTTCCTCATTTAGCTTCTGACTTCCCCTCCAGATCCCCAGATGGAGCAGCCTAGGAGACAGGGAGAGGGGTAGGAAGTGAGTGAGTGCACTGGGGGTGGGGACGGGCTGGAGCCCAGGGCCTCCCCTGCCAGGACTGAGCACCTGCTGAGGGTAATCCCAGAGGCTCTCTGTGGGTCCCTCTAATCAGCTGCCCAATTCCAGAGCAAGATGCATCCCACACAACATAAGAGAGAGCAGAAGGGAGCACCAGGGATGGGGGAGGCTGGCAAAGAAGGGACAAGAGAAGGAATTTGGATGCTCAAAGCTCTTCCCTAAAACCCCAGCACTTCCTGAACCAAAGCCATCCCCAAATATTTAAAACACAAACACAGGAAAAGAAGTTCCCTTCTGTCTGCATAGACTCACCAGGTCTGTAAGAAATGATATGAATAGGTCCATAAAGACCCAACGGGAAGGAACTGGAGGTTTTGGCACAGGGCTTTTTGGACTGTGAGTGTCCCAGGCTTAGACTTTCAATTACTAAGAAGCTGTGATGAGAGGGCAGGGCCAGTGGGGCAGGGTGGGGGAAAGGCTAGGGAAGGGCCATGAAGCCAGACCCCCTGGTCGCTGGATCCTAAGACTCCTGTACCTGAAGAGGAGGGGCCCTGCTCCATACCCCTACTCCCTGGCCTTCCCGCATTACTGTGAGGGGCTGTACAGAGCTGGAAACTCTGAAGGCATGACCCAGAAAGCTATCCGGAGGCCCAGTTCGGCAGGCATCCAGCCCCTTCGCAGCCCTGTCCCCCATGCCAGGGCCTGCAGGGGGCGACCGGGACACACCCAGGGCCTTGTCCAGCAGCTGCTCTCACTCCAGCTTCCCACTTGCCGCCACTGCCAAGCTCCCTTCTGCCGAGCCAGGGCCTGCCTCCCACCACTGCAGGGTAGGGGCAGGAGGAGGAGGGCTTGGGCCGCTGGGGCTGGGTTCTGTGAGGACCTGGGAAGAGGGGCTCTGCCAGCTCCTAATCCTCTACCGGCTCCGAAAACAGAGGCCCACACTCCAGTGCCAACAGCGATAAAATCCTTCCTCTAACCCCTGCTCCACCCCTGGCCAGAATTCACTGGTCCCATTCTCGTCATTATGCTCAATCAGTGAGTGCTAAACCAACACAGGTTTAAAATGACCACGACCATCACAGACTCTTCGAGTTGGAAGGAACCAGGAGATTCCTGAAGTGCCACTCACTTGTTTTGCCAGTGAGAACATTGAGACTCAGGTGTTCGATGAACTGGCCTCCCTGAGGTCAGGCAGCAAGCCAGTGACAAGGACATGCTCATGACCTGTCTACCAGACCTCTTTCCTGCTCAGGACCAGGCCCCTTCGAGAGCCTAAAAGAGGGCTTCTCCGTCATATCCCAAACAAGATCCTGGCCCAACTGTGGGCGGCGGGGGTCTGGGGCCAGGGGAGGCCGTAATTCGATAAGCAGACTGGCCATCTGGCTTGGGGACGGAGGAGAGCCCAGACTGGCCGCTTCTGCTGCCTGGTCCCGGGGGGCCCTGTGTCGTGGGAGACAGACTGCCAGATGGACAGGCACTGGCCCGGGTCTGGGTGGAAGCCAGTGAGTTCCCTGTAGTCAGAGCTAACCAACTTTCAGACGTGGTGGTGTAGCAGTAGAGAAGGCATGGGGAGCAAAGCCAAGCCCCCCTAAAAAGACAGAGAGACAGAAGAGCAGGATGGGGGAGCCAAGATTCCCACCCAGGCTCAGAGCCTGGCTCCCCAGGTAGGCCCAGCCCAGCTCAGCTCCACAGCCACAAACAGGTCCCCCTCCCGGGGAAAGGCAAACACATCTCCCCTGGCACCTTCTCAGACATGCATGCAAAACTAATTAACATGGGGAGACATGCGAGCAGCCGGCCAGCTCCACACCCTCGAGTCCACGCAAACAAGGCGAGCCCTTGTCCGGGGGACGTGCACAAAGCTTTGTTGCTAATTTAGGCATCTGTCTCTGTCTGGTCTGGTCCTCCTGCCTGCGCTGGGGTTTTTCCCAGCCCCTCGGACAATGCTGGGAACAGGCCTGCCGATCCCTTATTCAAATCACACCCAGGACAATGAGCTCATTGTGCAGGCCACAGAAAAAGGGATGCTGGGGGGGTGGCAGTGTGTGTAATGGGGCATCAGGAGTGGAGAAGGGTGGGGTGATGAAGAAAATGGGAACCCAGCAAAGTGTTTACTAACACAGCCCCTGCAGCTGCCTTGGGCCCCTCTCCCCTCCCCTGACTGTCTGGCAGCGGGGAGAAGTCCCGGGACTCAGAGGTGGGGGACCCCAGAGTGGATGAGGGGCCTTGTATCCACTGGGCCAGCAGATACAAAGTCGGGCTCAAATCTTTGCCTATTGCCCTCTCCTACCTTCAACAGCCTATAGCTACCCCTGCATGTCCACGGCCAATGTGTTTTTTATAGCTTGGTTTGGGGGTTCTTTCTCCTCTTACTGCTGACTGAGCAATGTAATGTACAGATCCTGACTGCAGAGGAGGAGACAGGGCTGAGGGGAGAGGTGCTGGCGGCTGTGCAGGGTGGCACCTGCTGTCTCGGCCATTGTCTTCAGGCAACATTTCATTTTCTCCTCCTTCCTAGCTAATAAATTAGAGAGGAGACCGTGAGCTTCGAAGGGACAGGCTCCCCATGGACGGCGGGTGGGCAGGTGGGAAGGCAAGTCTGTAAGCTCTTGGCAGATGGGGCTCACCCGGCCCTTGGCTGCTTACACCACACCTGGTCAGACACTCGCGTGTAGCCCTACACAATGAGCAGCATGCACACAAAAACCCTATCTATATAGATAGATAGATAGATAGATAGACATCTATATCTATCTATCTATCATCTATCTATCTATCTATAACACACATGTAAATATATATACAATATATAAATCCCCTGAGATTCCTGAGGGGGAGATACGGGGCTTTGAAATGCCCTCCCTCCTACCAACAGCCCCCAGCTCCTTGTCGCACTGAGCCCGCCTAGACAGGCCGACGTAAACAGACACGCACAGCCTGACACTGACACGCAGACACAAAAAGAAACACACACACCCAGAGGCAGCCCCAGACACACACGCTGACAATGGCATAATGAATGCAGGACTGCGAGTGCATTCAGTCAAAAGCCCACGCCGCTGGTCGCCCAGCACCAGGGTGGCTGAAAGGTTATGGAGAGGCTGCACGCCAGCTCCCCAACAACCTCCTCCCCCGCTCTCTCCCAGGACAGCTATCAGCTATGCGGGAGGTGAAGTACAACACCATCCCAGGCGTCCAGATGGAAGCAAATGCCTCCTGAGACAGAAAGGTTTGGAACTGGTCTTAGCCCTTAGTCAGGGTTATCTGAGCTGCCCTGAAGGATTTTTTTAATACAGAAAGAGAAGGTGTTTGAAAGTCATCTCGATTGTCCTGCATTTTGAGACATGTCTTGAAGCTGGGGCAAAGTGGAGCCTTGCTGGGGTAGTTTTCTCTTACAGTAGAATCCACAGGTTGGGGTGATTTCTTCCTGCAGTTAAAATAATTTTGAGAAGGGTATGCAGGATGAAGAGGAATACAAATGGTAAAAATCTCAGAGACACTTTAAAATGTGCTTCTGAGACTAAAGGAGAATGAATGGCTCCCTCTCCACTGGCCCAGAGCAGTGGAAATGTATTAGGTTGAACCATACAAAATCACCAATATTTGACTGGTTTTGATCTATAAAAAAGAAATTTCATATGAGCCAACCTAATAGGCAACTGGCTCCAAGAACTATTGGGTGTACTTTCCCTTTTTAAATTTCCTCTCCAAACTGGAGAGCTCATTGTGTAGACAGGTCAAAGTAGCTGCTGGAATGACCTGTGAACACACACACACACACACATGGCCTGTGGCTTGTATCAGGCCAGGACCCACCTTCAGACTCTTCCACCAGGGCTCCTGCTTCTTTCCCTGTCTTCTGACTTTGGAGCACGTCCTGGAGAGGACAGAAGGAACATGAGACTAGAAGAGAATGGGAAATGGGACAGCCGTGCTCCTGGCTTCTTCTCTGGAGAGGCGTCAGAGACTAGCATGGGGGTCTGTGCATGTACTTTGTCCTGGAGGAAACATCAACCATGTGACTTCGAGACTAAAGTGTGTGCTGTCAACTGGCTACCAAATTTAAACCCAAGGCCAGTTTCTGTGCATATGAGACTCATTCAAACTGCCTCTAAGAGAGCCATGCACAGGAAGCTAGAAGGCCGAGAGGTCACCCAGTGTGGGGAAGGCCCACTCCTTGTCAGCAGCTGGACATCCACTGTCCGGTCCCTCACAGAAGGCAGAACATACTGCATCTTCCCGAGAAATCACTCTCACCAACCTCTCTGGAGTTTCTCAGGGAAGGGAAGATGGAAGGTTTCAGAAGTGGAGTCCAGCACTGCTCCGCATCCCACTACCTGCCTCTTACTTGTCCACAGAGGAAAGCCTGTCTCACATATGCTCATCTTGCCCACCAGCAACAGTTGGCCTGTCCATACAGAAGCTGGGGGGAGGATACTTCCCTGAGAGTCTCCAACTGACCTGGGACTCCATTCAAAGATCTGGAACCACCTTCCATGCAGTGGGAAGTGGCATGGTCCCTCCTACATCTCTGACAAGTACTTTGACCACAAATGCCATGTAACTCCTAGCGTTTTATCTTTCTAAACACATACACGCATTGACCTCAACAAGAAAATCACCAAAACAGTAATAACAACAATAAGATGAAACCTGTTTGGCCTTTCCCCTCCTGGGAGGCAAGTGAGAGAATGAGATCCTATAGTCTGGGCTTTAGAGCTGGTGGATGCATTTACAGGGTGGGCTCCAACCTAGTGGCTAAATGGATGACTCTTTCAAATGCCAGATGTGTTGAGAGAAGGCATCTGGGCGCCCACCGTTGCTAACTTACATGCAGGCTCACCTCCCAACCAGTCTGAGCAGAACCAGGAGGGAATTCTGGCCTTGAGGCCCCCAACAGTGTTGGATTTCTTCTGAGGAGAAACCTACTGTATATGAATTCACCCAGAGGTAATTTATCATTTGATTGCATTTAAAACGTTCCTTACCACTCAAATGCAAATCTTAATAGGTTACTGCTATGCTGATTCCTAGGATCAAAGTTGTTTCTTAAATGAAGAAAAGACAATTGAGAGGTCACAGTTCTATAAAGAACCAATGGAATCTGGAAAACTAAAGTTCTAGCCCAGGCTTCCCTGGTGGCACAGTGGTTAAGAATCCACCTGCCAATGCAGGGGACACGGGTTCGAGCCCTGGTCTGGGAAGATCCCACATGCCGCGGAGCAACTAAGTCCGGGTCATAACCACTAAGCCCGCGCTCTAGAGCCGTGAGCCACAACTACTGAAGCCCGTGCGCCTAGAGTCTGTGCTCCGCAATGAGAAGCCACTGCAATGAGAAGCCCACACACCACAACGAAGAGTAGCCCCCGCTCGCTACAACTAGAGAAAGCCCTCTGGCAGCAAGGAAGACCCAATGCAGCCAATAAAAAAAAAAAAAAAAAAAGTTCTAGCCCGGGCTAAATGGCAGCTTAAGGTCACCAAGGGCAAAGTATGAAATGGCCTCTGACTCAGCTCTACCAGGCTCTTGGGGTATGGAGAGAGGCAGGAAAGCCAGGAAGCCGCAAATGGGTGAGAAATGTCATACCCCCAGTGTCCGCTAATCCAACACCCCCCGCCAAGGGCCTAGCCTTCCCGTTCTGAATAGATAGATGAAATTCTGTATTATAGAAGCTTTAAAGTGCTGGGCAAGGGACGGTGGTTTTCTTCTCTGTATCCCCAAGGCATTGCCCAGAGCCTGACACATAGTGCTCAATGAAAGCTGAATGAATAAATGAATGCAGTAGAAAAAATACAATCTGGTATGGGAAGACTTCCAATTTCTGAGCTCCACGGTTCCCTTACAAACTGGGATGGTTCCACGGCACAGCCCTGGAGGTACTGAAATCCAGGCCAAGAGCCAACAGCGGTGAGAGGCCCACGGTGGATGTAATATGTCTACTCGACTCAGGCTGGCCTGGCAGCAACCCACAGCCATCTTGCACATGGTAACGAGACCAGTTCCCCTAGCCTGCCCTCCATCGCCACTGTTCTTGGCCGCCACCATCTGACCTGCTTTTCATACCTAAATCTCTAACTCAGTCCTGTAGGACTCATGTCCACCTTTGAACCTCTGTTCAGGGAGTCCTCCCCCCTCCTCAGCCTAGAAGACCTTTGGGGGTACAATGAAGCTGCTCTGACGACTCCACCCCACACAAAGTCCTGCTCTCTTAACTCCCGTGGCCTGAGTCAAGCTTTGTGCACCTCAAATGTGTGCCTTCTCAGGCTGGTTTCTGCTCCAAGCGGTCAGGGAACAGGTCAGGGCTTCTTCTGGGGCTCTCCCTGGACCTTGGAGCTGGGAGCCGAAGCAGTCAGTAAACGCCATGACTTATTGTAGAGTGACTGACAGAGAGCTGAGCCCGATCACCGCCTCCCCTGCGTCTTCACTCATTACAGACGTGTGGCCCACCAGTGAGATGGTCCCCCGCAGCAGAGCCGTGCTGGCTCACTCGTGCTCGCTCACTCGTGCTCAGCCCCCGCCTCCCCCCAACACACACACACTCACTCCAAGGCAGCAGGTGGGGGACGCAAACTGACACTTCTTGAGTGCCACAAGGTAAGTATTACTACCCCCAAGTCTGCAGATGAGAAAATGGGCTCAGAGAGAGAGGTGAAATAGTGTGCTCCAGGGGTCTGAACTAGGTCACACAGACCCCGACACCCACTGAGCCACACGCACTTCCTCACACCGCCATGATCTTTTCTTTTTTTGCCTGAAGTATAGTTGATTTCCACCATGATCTTGAAGCCTAAGATCCAACAGCAGAAGAGAGGAGTGGACTAGAAACAACTAAACATGGCTTAAAGGAAGCTGCAGGCTCAAAGGGAGGGGTGGCTGTAAACTGGAGGCCTCCCTCTTTCTACTCCCAGCCTCCCAGAGCTCCCCAAGGAAATGACACGCCCTCAGAGGCACGCACCACCTCTCCTGTCCTGTGCCACCAAACTGGGCGAATCAGGAAGAAGGTCTAATGTTCTCTGTTTAAGGACCAGACAAGATTAGACAGAGGATGTGGAGACCTTTGCCTTCTCCGGAAGACAGAATGCTACCTCAGGGGATGTAACGTTGCAGAAGGCGGAGGTTCAGCCTCGTCCCAGGCAGGTGCAATCCCTTGGCACCATGGGCAGACTGGTGGGCTTGAATCAACCTCTGACTTTACAGATTGAAGCACAGCCAGGCTATGGACCACACTGACAATTAGGAGAAAGCTAGGAGTGAGTGGGATGCTTCTCACTCCTCTGAGCATCTCACCAAGGCTCCCATGGGCCTAGCACTCAGCCTTCCTACCCGGATCATCCAAGTATATTGCCAGTCCGAAGCAGGAGACACTAGAGAGCCATGCTCTAGCAACCCAAATGAGCTCCTGCTGCTTCCCAAAGCCCAGGCTGACTCCTTAGGAGATGAGGACTCACGGGGGACTCAGATGCTACCTACCCAAGGGCTGTAGCTTCTGAAACATACCCCATGCAATCACCCCAATGGCATCTGGCTTAGAAAAGAAGGACAGACCCTAGATTACTTTTATTACTCTTTCTGCTCCCCAAGAGACAGGCCTTAAAGGAGGTAAAGTATGCAAAGCGTTAGCGCTGAACTTGGCACTCATAAGTGCTCAATAAATGGTTCCTGTCACCATTATCATGACTCATTATGATTTCCTGTCTGCCTATTCCTCACCTCCCCGGCTCATGTGAGGAGCCTTCTTTTCATAACCTCAAGGGTTACTGGAGCTCAGAGGCCCTTAACCCAGTCCAGGGTAGGAAACTGAAGTTCTGAGACGGGGAGGTGATTGCGAGCAAGGCTGGATCCACAGCCAGGAGTCCTCCGAGGTGAGAAGGCCTCTCTGCCCTCTGACAGCAGGATGAGCCCAGCGCCTCCCCAGAAAATCTCTCTGAAGACCCGAGGCTTGGCAAGGAGCCAGGGCAGGAGGCTTCTCCAAGAAGACGCTGGCTCTGAGCCAAGGCGCATCCCAGAAGCTTCAGCTCACAGAGAGCAGCAGAGACTCAGGGGAGGAGGGGCAGCCAGGAGAGGGGCAATGAGGAGCCCTCGGGCCAAAGGAAACCTGCTTTAAGTGGGTTTGGCACGAACCTGGGATGCACGGCTGCCTTCTCATGCCCTGTGGTTTCCACACATCTGGGAGACTATGAAATCACTTCGAGGTCAGGAACTGGGAGGGCGTGTTCCACCCCTGGGACAACCCTCCTGTCATCTACATCTGTGCCCATACAAACTCCACAGGGCACTACTAAACCTCCAAGCAAAGACTCTTCTGGGGGTTACCCACTGGCTTTCCTCCTCACACCCTAAAAGCTGAAAAACATGATGCTCTGTGGATTCAGGCCTTCTGCCTCAAAGGACCTAGGGGTAACCCCCATTTAAGAGGCTGTACCAGCCTCCAGCCTGGCTTTTCCATGCACAGAACTCTCTGTCGCCAGAGACCTTCCAGGGGTAGATCAGGATTAGGTACTGAACATTAAGGGCTGGAAGAGGTCTCGATTCTCTAGTCTAGCTCAATGGAAATATGAGTGACAAGTATCACTTTAAAATTTTCTAGAAGCCACACCAAAAAGTAAGAAGAGGTAAAACTAATTTTAATAATATATTTTAACCCAGTATTATCATTTCGGCATGTTGCACTGACTACAGCTCATGAGACCAACGGTGGTTAGCATACTGGACAGCGCAACTCTTGACTCCAGCAACGTCCCCCATTTTTGGATGAGGATGTGACCCAAGTATCTAAGAAGAGGGCTCCAGTGTAGAAAGGGAAGCCCCAAACTCCATCCCAACAGCTGGGCCCATCAGCCTTTCCTTTCAGCCTCCTGATAAATACTCGTGGCCTATGAAATAGATCATTTTACGATAAATCAAATTCAGGGGGACTGCAACTTAAACCTACTTGAAATAGACAACCTGGAGAGGAATAGAAACTGATATACTTGACATCACAAGCTCCGCAACAAAGACCAACAGAAAGGAACAGAAGGGAGGTTATGGGAGATCTCTGCACGGGAGGCCAGTCTCGATGAAGACCTCTGTGTGTGCCACCCCTGAGCAGGGCCCCCTGGCTCCTGAGGGTTGTAAATACCTACACTCCAGCACTGGGTCTGGTGATTTTTCTACCACAGCTCCCTGGAGGAACTACCCACAAAAGCTCCTCTCTGCTTTAGAAGGCAAGAACAAGTCGTGCATTTACCCAGTGCTTCTAGTCTTCTTACACCGAGTCGCCATGCCAACACACAGTCATAATTACCGAGGAACGCGCCAATAGTGGCAGCATTGACAAAGACACTATATCAGGGCCTGTGAGCTAAGCAAGGTCAGGCTCCTTGCGGCCCCCAGCTTCCTGCCCACTTCCTTTATTCCACTCTGATCCATCTCTTTCCCTTCATTCTCTTCCTCTCCCACCCAGATGGTCTCTGATTATATTTTCTCTGCAAAGAAAGGCACTATGGCTCAGTGTATAAAACACTTTTATAGCAATTAGGAGACAGGTTCTCCTTTGAGTCCCGATTTTAACTTGTGGGAAAAGTCACTTTAACATCTAGGCCTCAGTTATTTCTCTGTGAATGGGGAGAATATTTTGGACAGTGCCTATTCAGCAAGTGGGTGCCTGCATTTAATTCACCTACTAAATTCAGAGGCCGGTGTGTGTCCCGTCAACTCTAAGATCTTCTTTATGATCAGCACCAGAGGTACCAGAAGCTCAGGGAAACAAAAGAAGGTTCAGTTCAGAGAGGGAGTTGGTTCTAATACCCTGAGAACAGCAGGGCTTATATCTCCCCCCAGGAAGGGTGAAAATCTCAGAAAAGGAGCCAGGAGCAGCTGAATGGTGGGCTCTATCCGATTATAAAAAGATGAGTGGGATGGATGAGAACTATCAGACTAAGTGACAAGCATCCTGAGGCCCCCAGTGAGAACAAGGACATGCACCCATTTAAAATGAGAGGTCAGAAAAAGAAGGCAGACAGCCATCACCCGGGCCCTACACAAGAGCGCCCCAATTTCAGAACACCCAGTGCACCAACATCTGAACTTACAAAGGAGATAGATTGGAGGCTGATGATTAGCATCACAAAATGATTATTCCCTTTGTAAAAGGCTTCACTGCAGGACTGCTTTAAATAGTGCATTTAAACCATGATCTGATTTGCTAAATTCGATTTATACACATCTACTGCCTAAGCTGGCGTGCGGCTGTATTTACATGTCTTCCCTTGGCACGGAGGAGGGGAGAGGCCAGCCATTATTTGGGGCCTTTAATCCTTGTAGACAGTAACTAATCTGGGGAGCTGAACCCTGTTTTTCTTCCAGAGCTGGGGCTTTAGCTGTAAACTGGCCTCAGCTTTCCACCCTGTTTTGCCTGGGCAGAGCCTGGATTTGGCTAGGATCTGTTGGAGCATTTCTGTCAATAGGGGCTGCTCACCAAGAAGCAGACCTCCTCCCCACACACCAGGGGTGACAAGTTTCCAGTACAAATTTCCAGAGAATCTGGTCTATGGCAGGCTCACCAAATTTATTCAGCACTGACAGTTATCATGCCAGGGGTTCAAAGGTTACCTTTTGGGAGGCATGAAAATCTGCCAATCTGTATAAGTTCTGGGGATCTGATGAGCCACATTCTATGACTTGTACTTAAGCCACAGGAACCAAACCTGGGAAGGCACAGAAAGGGGGGCTCTCTACCCAAAGAGGACAAAAGAATGGATCTACCAGGCCTCAGGGCAGCTGTGCTGAGGCCATCGGGAAACCCTCCTTAGTTCACATAAAGGGACCTGTAGGTCTCACTGACAACATGTCCCTTCAAGAGAGAAATGACCCAGGGAATTCCCTGGTAGTCCAGTGGTTAGGACTCTGCACTTCCACTGCAGGGGGCATGGGTTCGATCCCTGGTCAGGGGACTAAGATCCCACATGCCACGCAGCACGGCCAAAACAAAAAATAAAATAAAACAAATAAATAAAAATAAGAGAAAAATAACCCCTTCCCGTTAGGTCCAACAATGTGATAGGACAGTCAGGAGCTGGACAACTGCCAAAAGGGGAAATACACTACGCAGTTCACATCATTTGCCAAAAGAGAGAGGTCTAGGGAATTCATGGGCTCAGGAATGTAAGATTCAAAAAACAAAGTCCCTCCAGAGGACTGAAACCAGAACATCTCTCCACCACCACCCCTATCTCCGCAGCACAGAGCTTTAGTCTTTAAGAAAGAGATCCACTCACTCATTTACCAGATATTTACAGACACCCACAATGGTGAGCCCAGCCTAGCACTAGGAACTGGTGGGGCAAAGGAAGGAAGAAGACAGCACACAAGTCTGAGGAGTTTATAGTGGGGAATTGAGGGGTCACTAAAAACAACTAAACCATTGCTGAGAAGTCCACTAAAGCCCGCTCCTGAGAGGTTGGAAACTGGACTGGGAATCAGGAGCCGTGGGTCCCATTCCTTGCTCTGTTAGCTAACTTCATGACCTTGGGGAAAATAACTTAATCTCTCTGGGCTGGTTCCTCATCTGTGACATGAGCAGTTGACCTGCATAATCACCAAGCTTTAAATTTTCTACAAATCTTATGGAGGGAAAAATGTTCATATCTCTAAAAATCCTGATGAGCTTCCTTTTCTGAACAAGGTTATAAATCATCATACTTTCTTCTTTGTCTTGGCTGCCGGGAGGCTCAGAACAACCACAGTATTAAATCAGAACATCTATTTTAGGCCAGAGCTTTAGGCCAGGAGGCTGGGGATGAGGTGACAGGAGAGTCCTCATATGTGAGCCCTCATATGTGATGTGGGGATGGGGGCTTGGATTCAGGACAGGCTTGGTGCTTGTTTGAGAGATGAGACACAACAGATGAATCCATGTGTCTGTTGTACGTATGCAAGTGCTGAGCCTGTGGGTAAGAACTCAGGCTTTGGGGCAGACAGCCCTGAATCTACATCCTGGCCCTGGCTCTGCCGCAACCTAGCTACGGCCAAAATCACAAAGAGGGAATCATCACCCTACTTATCAAGCTGAGGCCCTAACGCACATGAAGTGCTTAGCAGCGGGCCAGGCACAAAACAGGACTCAAACACAACTAACGTTACTGGAGCTCCTTGGTCGGTCTGTACAAATGCACACGCGTGGAACCTGCTTTAGGGTAGCGGTGGGTCAACCGGGTTAGTTAGAACAACAGCGACTGAGCTTAAATTATTCAACCTGGTGGAGGGGGCGGGGCGGAGGGCACAGAAGAGCCACAGCTCTGACCTTTGGGCGGAGGCCTGGAGGGGGCGAACTCAAAGTTGCTCCACCGGGCCAGCGGAGGAAGCACCGGGCCAGCGGAGGAAGCAACGGACCCGAAGCAGCCCCAGAGGATGCGAACGGAGCCTCTAGGCCTGCCCCCAACCACAGCGGCGACGCGGAGGCCCTCGCTAGACCGCCGCCCCATCGGCGGGGCTCTCTGTTCCTCGGCCCCCGCTATCACTGCGCCCTGGAGCACACATAGTTCCGGGAAGGGTGGCTTCGGTCTGCTCGCCACTCGGGCCTCGCGGTTTCAAGAAAAAGCGGGCATTAACCATGCGCCTGACATTCCCCGGAAATAAGGAAAGAGTGCAAAGCGTCCGCGGTTCCGGGCTCCAAAATAACGACATTCTTCAGTCCGGCCCGCTCAAGCCCGGCTGCACCCGCTCGGGCCGAGAGGAAGGCTGTCTCCGCCCCATGCCTAAGGCAGGTAAGTGAGGAGGGCTCGAACCAGAAGCCTCTTTTTCCGCCGCTGCGACGCGCACCGCGGGGCTCCTCGTCTCTGGCCGGGAGCGCACTTGGCGGCCTGGGGGGCGCGCGGGCAGCCGCAACGGAGGGTCCGGTAGGGAGGTGGGAAGGAATACGGCGGCCGTTCTCTCGCAAGGCACCCCCCCGGGGGTAATTAATACCCGGAGAGCCTGCCCGGGGCGGACGGCGGCCGAGACACTGCGGGGCCGGGCGCGCTCGACGCGCGTTCCGCCTCTGTGGGCCTGCGGCAGGGCGAGCGCGAGGAGGGGGTCGGCAGGGCCGCGGCGCCGCCACCTACCTCGTGCCCACGCAGCCATCTTGCCGCCGCTCCTCGAGCTCTCAAAATGGCCTCCCGGCCCCGCAACGCGCCCCACTCGAGTCTCAGCGCAGACCAGGGGTCACGGCCGCGGGCCTCCTGCCGTCTTTCCCGCCGACCTCGGCCAGCCCCGGGCGTCCCGTTTGCGCTCTCCCCGCGCCGCGCCCGCGCCGCGGGGCCTGTGGGCGCTCCTGGTTACGAAGGGCTTTGGCCCAGGCAGTGCCCGGGTGTACACGAGGTGTGAATGCTTAAAAAGGATTCTTGCTTTGCTTGGGCTCGTGTCCCACTGCGGCACTCGAGTCTGTGCCGGTGACTCCCTTTTCTTTAGCCCAGAGACTGGGGGCGCGGGCACAGGCCCCAGCCCTTCCGGGGCTGGCCGCGCATCCCCAGGCGGAGGGGCAAGGCGCTGGCTACTGCGCGCCTCCGATTCCCGCGGAAAGCCGACGTGGGGAGCCCGGGTGTCCAAGAAGCCGCGTCGGGGGCCGGAACCGTCACAGCCGCCATTTACTTGGGGCCTACTGTGTGCTATACATCGCGCTCTGCGCCAGCTCTGCCGAATTGTATCACAAAGTACCACAAGCCAGTAAGTGTATTGTTAATGCCATCTCACAGGGCGTTGCACGTGTGCGTTTGACATTGGATCTGGGCTTAGGGAGGAGAGTTAGGGCCTTTCTGGTGACCCAGGTTAAAACACAGCCGCGCCACCGTCCTGATCTTGGAATCGCCCAACCTCCGGGCTGCAGGCCGGCGAGCCCGCTCTTGGAGACACCCAGGGCAGAGTTGGGGTGCAGGCAGACAGCTCCTCCTCCCATTCCCTGGTTCTGGCCACTCACCTTGCCTCCGGCGCGCCCTCCTACGAGAGAGCCGGTGCCCACAGCTAGTTCGTGCTCGCGAAGAGGGCGCCAAGCGCAGGCGGAACGGCGCCGAAGAGGGAAGCGCTTGCAGGGGAGTAGCTGTAAAACAGAGCGGAGACATCAGGCACCCCCCCATGCCCACCCAGAAGCGCGCCCGCGTCCACTCGAAGGTGGGGTGGGGACACATGCGTCCTCCAGGTCATGTCCACAGCCCAGCTCTCTGCGCCGCAGTCTCGCCCGCCTAGGACGCAGGAGGGAAGCCCGGTGGGGTACTGGCTAAGGGGGATTCTGGCCCGGCGCTCCTTACCGGCCAGTGGGCCGGGCATTTAGCCACCCACAAGTATGCCGCTGGAGGCCCGCCCTCCGGAGCGAAACCCTGCTCGCTGGGAGCTGGAACTCCAGAAATGGAGAACCGTGAGATGGGGCATCTGGGTGCACCTAGGGCCCAGCACACCGCGCAGAGCCTGCCAGCCAGCGCCCCGGAACGATGCTGACTACCCCCCCCCCCACCCCGAGCCCTGACAGCAATGTTCATGAGTCCTGAGACCCAGAACCTGCCGGAGCTGGGATCCCAGGCGCCAGCTATTAGAAATCCCCAACCGCTGAACTAACAAGGACCTGCTGGTGACGCCCTCTTGGCCTCGAAAGTCAATTCCTAATCTGTTCCCTTCAAGGCTATAGACATTTGTGTGTCCTCCTCCTCAGCCAGCCAAGCTTGGACCTTTATACCCATTCCAACGCCGCCCCCCACTTCCACAACTGGGTGCTCCTTGGAGTCCTGTTTTGCCTCTCAATTCAGGGGCCCAGTGGGCATGGCAGGCACTGGTCAGGTCTTCCAAGGGATTCTTGGACATCCATCGGTGCTTTCATTCTGTCTCCAGCAGGTGGAGGTTTGAATTTCAGATCCAGACATCCATGTGCACCCCCTGTCTGATCCTGAAGAAAGCTATCATTTACTCAGCACCTACTGTATGCCAGGACTTTATTTGTATATTTTACTTAATTCTCACATGACCCCTGGAGGTGTGGGTACTATTATTCCCATTTCACAGATGGGGAAACAGAAGCCCAGAGAGGTGATATGACTTGTGAAGGATACACTGAGTTGTAATGTTGAAAGCATGCCCCCAAATCCTGCCTCACAGGCGTGGGCATCCCTTTCCCACCCCACCCCCAGCTGCTGCCCTTCTGAAATTTGGACTGCTGGATTATTAACCCAGTCCAGGATAGTCCTGAGTTCTCCATTCTAGTGCCTCCACTCAGGATTGTCACCCTTAGGGTCAGAAAAGGCCACAGAGGAGAGCCCGTCCTCCTGCTCTCCCCATGACCTGTGATGGGGAATTTCTGCAGCCCTCTGGGCACCCCGGAGGCATTTCCACCCTCTTTAGCCTGGGTCCAGAACCTTGAGGGAACCTGGTAAAGCCTCATGCTGGCTAATAGTCTACTCCTGATTTTTAAAATCCCAGTCTACACAGTCAAAGAAGTGGGTGACCTGTATTATGATCAAGATAATTCAGGCAGGAGAAAATGAGATGAAGGGGCAGGAAGGACATGATATTTTTACACACAACCCCAATGGAGACCTGGGGGGATTCAGGAGCTAAAAAGAGGAGCATTACTAGGAAATGCCCCTGTCTCTGGTTCCTGCAAGAGATTTCATCCCAATTGATAATCACACAGGAAGCTGTAACTCCCCCAACCTCCAAGCTGAGAGGTGCTTTTTCTTTAAATGACGTTAATGTGACGTTAATGTTTCTTTTCTTTTCTTTTTTAACGAAATCTCTATAAAAAACAACCTCCACTTAAAAAATTATGTCCATTTAACCGGAGGTGAAAGAAAGAAAAAGCAAAATGAAAAAAAAAAGTTTGGGCTTTTTCAGAAGAAGAAGAAGATCAGGGAGACAGCCGCCACCCCCAGGCTGCCTGACACAGCAAAGATGGCAGCTGAAGGTTGAGATGGGATGGGTACAACCAGACTTGAGAGACACCAGGAATTTGGGTAATGGAGGGAACAAGGATCTGAAGCCACACTCTCCAGAGGGCAGAGGACAAAGGTCCTTTTCAAAATAAACCCAAGTCGAGTGTGAGACCAGCCTAACCTTGGGGAGTGGCCGTGGTACCCAACCCCCTTTCCAATTTGCAGTCCATCTCCACCCTAACAAGACAGAGAAGGCTCAAGAAATGCCACTCCCTGCACATTCCTGCAACACACAAAGAACCCGGGTTTGGCCAGAGACAGAGGAGAACAGCTCCACTCATAGCACCTCCTAATTCATGGGGGGAACAAAAACTAGGTTGCAAGTTGATGTGGGGGGAGGTGAGGCTGACCGGTGAGGGGCTCCAGTGCCTGTGCAGATGGAAGCTGAAAGGAAGTTCTAATTAGCACAAAGCTGGCACCTTCCATTAATAGCTCTCCATCAGCTCCTGGATGCCACTGATGGGAGACAAGTTGCAATGTGTGAGCTTCACCTGTCTCCTGATCATTAACAGACCTCGGGTGAGACCAGGGCTGTCCTGAAGGAAGACCACCTCAAACCAGCTGCCCCACCAAAAAAATCTAATTACAGGTCTGACTTCTGGGCCCATCTGAGGAGAAAGTGTTTAACGCGAGTCCGACGTGACCACAAACACAAAATCTCCTAAGAAGTCCTGGCATACATTCTATGTATTTGACACTCTAGATAGGTCAAACAGATCCATGGTAAGAGATATCTGAAGGGGGTTGGGGAGGGATTGACTGGGAAGAGGCAGGAGGGAAGTTTCTGGAGTGAGGGAAATGCTATCTTGAGTGTTGGTTACATGGATGTAAATGCATTGTACACCTATGATCTGTTTCTATATGTAAATTATACTTCTAATAATATACATGTAGGTGTATAAGTATGTGGCAGTGTATCACACACATGCATGCAAAGGTCTCAGCCGCTGACTGATTTCTCCATAGCCTGTGATCTCCTTGATGTGAAGGTTCACACCCTTTTCAAGGGTCACAGTAGAGAAAGGGGCCAGAGCAGATGGGGAAATGGGGCTGTGCACATCTCACAGACACGCAGCCTTGGCCGGCCTGGTAGGGAGGAGGAATGTCTGAATTGAATCAATTAGCTGCAGAAAACTTCAGAAAAGAAGTAAGGCCCTTCATAAAACCAAAGCCCACTCCTTAATCCCCAAAGGCAATCCTCTCCCCCATTCCCATGGCCATTCCTCAGTAAACAAAGAAATCCCTCCTTCCACATCCACACCTCAATATTCATTATGAGCTGACATTAGAGACCGCATTCCAGCCTCCCAGAGTGCCCTAATGACTGGAAACCCAAGGGCAGATGACAGGGGGTTTCCTCTCTCTTTCTCTCCCTCTGCTTTCTCTCAACATCTCCTCTCCCCTTCCCACGGCAGTCTGTCCTTTCTTTCCTCCCTTCTCTCTCTTTCTCTTCCTTCTTTTCTTCAAATTAGTGAATAAGCAAATCAAGGCAAAGACATCACTAACTGTACCTTGTTCATTTATTTTGACAAGTGCAGTTTAATTTTAATCATTTATGATAATACTTCATAGTAGACGAGTAAATGTGCTGGGGTATATTTGGTAACATTAATGAAGTCTGCCTAATAGGAACCTTCACTCCAGCACCCTGCCTGGAGAGCTGCCTGCTGGAGAAGTGGGGCGAGACCACTGGTCTGTGGTAGGGTGTGCAGTTTTTTGTGGGGGCGGGGGGTGGGGGGGAACTTAATGGGTTTGAGGATTAGCGAAGGGAAAATTAACCCGATTCTAGAGAAGAGGCATATATGCAAGCCCATAATCGTGTGTGGTGTGGATTGTGTGTATTTAAACACTGAGAGAGCACACTCTGTGATAAGGAAGCCCAGGCGTGCACACATGCCACATGCATATTTACACATGAATCTCAAATGTGCAGATCAGCAGAGTCCCAAAGAAATTAGGCCCTGGGCAATTAAAAATTGAAATAAAAATGGAAAATGTGATACACAGAATTCTATATCTCTTCAAAGTACCTTTCTCCTACTTATCATATGCCTCAAGTGGGCAAACATGGTGCAAAATGTGGAAGATAATAAGAAGGGTAGGGGGTTTCTTTCACTGGTGATGACTTCAGAATGCTCCCTCCAACACACAGTGAACCATGAAAAACAGGTCTCAATCAATGCAACATTTTAAATGGGAGTGATCTTTTTATAGCTCTTCCTTAGCCCTGCCGCCATCCTTAACATAACTGATCGTCATATAAGTGTACCATTCGGTATATAGACCACATATATATATAAGAATGGGTATACTATACATATGCACGTGCAATCATTTGGTCCAAACACATAGATATCTGGTACACCTCAAGACATAAGCTCCAAAGCATTTACATTATTATCTACAATAATGATAGACTTGTCATAATATAATTAATGCTTAATTTTGAACGTAAAGAAATACCTGACCCTTTATTTAAAAATAATAGTAAAAAAAAAAAAAGGACCTCAAGCGTTCCCTGTTTCCCATCTCTGCCTTGTTTGCTCATACCCAGGGTGGTTTAGGGACATTTCAAGAGACAGAAGTGGGTTCTTATGAGACCAACTGCACCACCTGCCTCAGGATAGAGTGCAGGATTCTCCCAGAGTCTACAGGCTAGATTTGGTCCAGTTCTGCGGGCAAGAACTAAAACTCGGCAATTGCTTGTTTCTCTTACTGGATGATTCCAGTGGGAAGAAGCGAGGCTGCTTGCCAACTAAGGTGTGCCAAAGGCTCAAAGACCCCTTTCTTGGCATAGCCATGTGTGTGAGAGAGGGCAAGTAGAACCTGCCTGCACCCATGAAATGCCTTATAATAACTTCCCAAGGGAAGGGATGTCTTGGCCGTTAGTTAGAGCAAGATCATCAGCCGGAGACACCTGACTCCCAGCTTTCTCGCCTGGCCCCCAAGCTTCTCCAACCCATCTCCTTAAAACCGTGGCCTAGCTCTGGCGTGGGAAAGGCAGTTTGGAGCTTTTCACAACTCCAGTATCCCCTTGAACCAAAACCAATTAGCCTGGCCCAAGGTCCTGTCATTGAGGCCCTGGCCCTCTTTTCAAACCCCTGCGGCTCAATTGCGGTGAGGGGGCTGGCCAGTGAATGCTGGGACCACTTAAAGTGGTGCTTAAGCCGGACTGGCCTGGAAGGAACGAGCCAGCACTATAGGAGCTGCAGCAGCCCGTTCTCAGAGGCACTGACCAAGGTTTTGTTCCAGCCACAGCCCCCGCCCTGACTCTATTTTGAAAAATCCTCCCTTCCTCTCCGATTCCCAGCTGTCTGGAGGAGCAATGAAAAGCTGGCTCTCGGAAGCCATGAGACACCCAAACTTGGCTTCCCCAGACAGAAAGGAAATCCCTATGTTCTGAGTTCCGTCCCCAATTATCTTGCCCTCCCTGCTAAGGGAGAAGGAGCTCTGACATTGATAGAGCACCCACTGTGCACTCAGTGCTTTCCATCAGGAGCATGCACACCAGCCCGTCTTGTGGATGATAAAACTAAGGCTCAGGGGAAGTGACTTGCCCCAAATCACAGCCCTTAAGAGCAAGGCAATATGGGGGGACCTCTGAGAGCCCCTGAACACCACTCTCTTAGGAAGAGAGACACAGAAGAGGGTGAGAGATTGACCAAGATGGAGCTTTGGACCAAGATGAGAAAGAAGAGGGGAACGTCACCTGGGGGAAGGGAAGATTCCTGAACACAACTCCCAGCACAAGCTCAGGTCTCTACCAAGGCCGTGCCTTGGTACATCATCCATTCTCCCCCTGCCTGACCCAAGTTGAACTGACCCCAGGGAGAATAGGGTTGGAGTGGGGATGAGTTGCCACAGCCTTCCTCCAGCCCCCCACCAGTCACCACCTTCCTGTCCAGGCGGAGTGAAGATTCGCCCTCTGTGATGGGCGGCACTGCCAGGGCGCCCTGTCCGTCGCCATGGTGACGCACATCCCACCCTAGGCCAGAGCTGATTGGTCACTCTATCCAGGCTGATGGAGGGGGTCTAAAGTCTAGGCGGGATGGGGGACCGAGACACCCCGACACACACGCGAGAAAGAGATGCCAAGGGGGAAATGAAGACTATTAAAATGGCGCCGCGGCCTCCACGGGGTATCTGCTGTGGGTGCGCATACACGGGTTGGAAAAATCCGGGCCGTTTTCTTGACCGCGCCGCGTCGCCTGGGTCCTGGAGGGCGCATAAATCCCGCTGGGGCTGCCCCGGGGCTCAGGGCCGACCCCTCCCTGCTTTTCCCCGACCTAGGCGTACAGGACTGCACACCCCAGCTGCCTGGACCCGCCCCGCGCGCGGCACGGTCGGGCCGGGCGAGCGCGGCGGATTAGCCCTGAGCCCGCAGACCCGAGGGCGCGGGGCGGGCGCATTTGGGGGTGTGAGGGCGGGGCGAGGCGGCGACCGCGCCTCTAATCCCAGCGCTGCGTGTGGGAGCGGCCGGATCAGGGAATTAGCGCTGTAACTTCGGATTAGTAACGCTCGCTAAATGAGCGCCTAATTCCGACCCTTCATGCTTTTCAGCGTCGCGGCTGGGCCCTGGGAGGCCTTCTGGCCTCGCTCCCTCCGCGCTCTGCTCCCATTTCCCGGGAGGTCGGCCGGCGGCCGTGGAGAGCTCCCTGACCGGCCTAGATCAGGCCTCTGGCCGTGCCGCAGCCTGATTTTCGGCGGCGCCCAGTGATGCCAGCTTTTCATTCGCCGAGCAGAGGCCCGCCTCGTCGTCCTACGGTCGTTCACGGTTGGGAGTTCGTGGACGAGTGAGAAGGAAGCCCTTGATGCCTCACTCACCACGGTGGCTGCCCTGATTCTTGCCCCACCAGTGGCTTGGTCTACGACCTTTGGCGAGCCACCGGGCCTTACTAAGCTCGCTATTTCTAGATGTTAAATGAAAGGGGTTAGGTGAAGAGCATCTTTGAGATCCCAGCCAATCCCGGCTTCCCAGCTGCAGCTTCAGTTGCGTTCTCAGGCTCCCTAAAGCCTTTTTGAGTGGGGTGGGGGTAGCGGAAACGTGCGGCAAAAATGTAGCCCAAACATGGGGAGCCTAGTGGCCAGAGGAGACTTGGAGGAAGGCCTCCCTGGGGCATGAGAAGAGCCGAGAAGGGCCAAGGCCCAGGCGGCTCCCCCAGGCCTGGGCAAGCCAGATGAGATTTGATGGGGTAAGGCACCGGTTTTGAGTCTGTGCCTCAGGCTTCAAGTGTCCAGAGGGGATTCGAACATGGCTATGTCAGGGGTGGGCATTCATACCCGGAGGCCCAAATCCGGCGGGTTGGCCTCTCTCGGAGGGCCACTTCTGGTGGGTGTGGGGTGGGGTCCGGGAGGTTAGGGTTCAGGCGCTCTCTGTCCCCCGAAAGCCCCACCGCGATCCTTTCCCTGACCCGGAGGTTTGCATCAACGAATTTTCGTAAAAAGCAGAAAGAAAACCGCATGCTCCCCTGCTCAGACTCCTCCTCCCCCAACCCAGATTTCAGGACTGACGAGATGGGTTGGGACCCTGGTTTAAAAAAAATTTTTTTGTTAATTAAAAAAAACATTTGAATTATATAGACACAGCTGTGAGGGTGCAAAGCCACCAGGTTACTAGAAGGACTAGTTCTTGCAAAATAGCAAAGGATAGAGATGGTGGGAAGGGAAGATGGAAGCCCAGGACCCAGGGCCAGCTGGCTGGGAAAGAAGGCAGGGAGCACAGGGTGAGGAGGCAGGAAGAGCTGCTCTGGTTTCTTCCGAAATGGGGTCACGATCAGTGCACAGGCTCCCAGGTGTGCTGAGAAGGGAGGGGCGGCCCAGGGGATGCTACCCATGGCCTCCAGGATCCTGAAACAAGATAGCCACCCTTTTCCCGCCTCTTGCCAGGAAAAAGGGAGACTGGCCTTTAAAAATGGGGAAGAGGGTGTCACACAGGATGCATGAAAACTCTCTACCTGGTGATTATCTCTAGGGATAACTGGGGACAGAGGGAGGACAGCTGAATTTCCCTGCCTGGACTTTTGTTTTCTTCTTCTTTTAATTTTATTTTCAATAGCTAACACATTCAAGTGGTTCAACATTCAAAAGGTGATACAGTGAAGAGTCTCCCTCCACCATCCACCTCAACCTCACAGTTCCTCTCCCCAGGGCCGATGGATTTCCCTTTTGTACTGTTTCAATTTTTGCTTCTTACACATAATACCTATTTTCAAAAAAATTTTTTGTTAAGCAAAGGCAAAAAAAAAGGCTTGGAGGAATGAAAAATGGGAAAAGATTTCTGTTATTAAAAGGGGAGTGGGCAGATTCTGGGTAAGAGGATGGGAATGATGGGCCATATAAAAAAGTGAGGGAGAGGCTCTGGAGAATGAGGTGGGCAGAGATGGGAATAAGACCTGGGCCCAGCTCTGCACTTCTGAACTGTGAGAGCCCGGAGGAATCACTTTAGGCCTCCTGATTTGTTTCCTCGTGTATAAAAGGGAAATGGGATGGAGGTTCGTGTCTGAATGGTGGCTCAAGTTCATTCCAGCCTGCCTGTCATAGCACTCACACACCTACATTCCTAGAAAGCCCCCCAAACCATCAGGGGGTCTGAACCCACATTGGCTCCTTTCTTCCCTGAGGCATGGCAGGGTCCAGGGCTGGGTCTACAGCCACTCATCCCTGGGAGCCCAGGAGGTTCCCTAAGCTTCCAGGGAGCCCTGAGCTTCAGGACAAGTCAAGGTGTCAGGGAGGAAAGTGACCTGGAGGCAGACAAGGACCCCAAGAGGGACCCCAACGCTGCGTGCTCTGTGGGATCCTGATGCCCATGCAGTGAGCAGGGGCGCGTCCCACAGCCCGACGCCCAGCTAAGAGGGGCTGGGAGCTTGAGTGGCCGGGTGTGCTGCATTGGGTTGCCATGGGAACGGAATGCAGATTTCCCCCAATTGCTTTTTTATTTGCTAGACATTGTAATACATCTTATGTTGCAAGCAGAGAGGCGGGGTGCAGGAGAGTAGTGGGAAGGCGCCGGGAGCCTGCCTGCACCCTAACCACTCCGGGAAGTTGGGGAGGCGCGGGCGGGAATGGCCGAGCCAGGGCTGGTGCAGAGGTTGGCGAGGTTGAGCTCAGTCCCTCCCGCCCGCTCGCTCGCCCGCTCGCTCGCTCGCTGGCGCTCGGTTTGTATGCAGGGCAGGGCCGGCCCGTCGGGGAGGGAGGCCTCCCGCCCCGGCCCCTAGCCATTGAGCGCACTCCTCGCCAGTTCTGCTCCGCTTCACGCTGCACACAGACCCCCCAACTGCACACAAAGGCAGCTGCCAGAGCCCGTGAAAAGTGATCAAATTATCAAGAACTTGACCTCACCGAGGGGCGAGGCTCCGGCAACCCCCAAGCCGTATGCTAATGACGCTCAGGGGCTGACTCGTCGAATAATTCGATAAAGGGCGCATTGTTAGCGGCAGGACAGACCCCTGCCCACCCTTTCACTTACCCCCACTCCCACCCCCTACCGGCCGCTGTCTCACTCCGACCACATTTGCATCCCAAAATCCCCTTCCGCAGCTCCGGGAGAGGATTGTTCCAGCCTGATTTATGGGGTGAAGGCGAAGGCTGGCGCCTTCCCCGCCAGCGACCCCTCTGCAACCCCATCCCCCTCCCTTCCCCCGGGCCGCTCCACTTTGGGGTTCCTACTTCGGCGCCGGAGGATGGGTGGGGGCGGGGAAAGAGGAGTAGGGGGAAAGCTGGCTAGTTCCTCCAGGGTTCGGATAGTGTCCCCGGAGAGAGAAACGAGGTCAGGTACCTGGTCCGGGCGCGGCCGCTCCGCCGGGCTGGAGTCCGCTGGGCCGGCACTGGGCTCCTCTGGGTTCCTCAGGCTCGTGTGGGCCGGGGCGGCCGGCGGGACGGGCGCTCGCACGCAGAAGTTGTGAGAGTCATTTCTACTTTCGGTTATCTAGCTTTATGACGGCTCTGTGGCACTCATACAGCTAGATAACCAAAGAGAGAAACGGGCCTCCCTTCGCCACCGCCTCTGCCGCGCCGTTGGCCCCACGTGCCGCTGCCCACCGGGCGCGGAAACCGGAGCGGGCGCCGCTCTCGGAGCCCCGGGCGCACGCGGAGAGCCAAAGGGGACCGACAGACACACAGATACACTGACTTCCACAACCAAGGCCGGCAGCCCCCGCCCAGTTCCCTCCATCCCTCCCTCCTCCGCCCTCCTAGCGCGTTCCTCCCCGGCTACCCGTTCTGTGCGTCCGGACACCGGCGCCGGCTGCCCGCTCCGACGGCGTCCCGGGGCGCACTGAGGACACCTGCGCGGTGCGCTTCGGCAGCCTAGGGCGCCCCGGCTGCCCCCAGCGCACTGGACTGCCAGCCCTCCTCTCTCAGGCTAATCGCCCCGCGGGGAAGTGACGTCAGTCCAGGGATCGGCCAATCACAGGCTCTCATTCAAATCCCAGCCCCCTTCCCGCGCTCCGCACCACCCAGCCTTACAATGGCCTCGGCATTCACAGATTACCCTCTGGGAGGGCAGGGAGTGCCCCCGCTGCTCTCGAAAGCATTAGGGCTGTGCGCCAGGGTGCGCACCGTCTGGCCTTTCCCCCAACTCCTTTGCCTTCCCCCAAGACCCTAGGAGCCTGGCAGCCACCGCGGACCATCAGAGTTAGGGAGCTACGGTGACAAGGTTTGGGGACGCGCTGTTGGGGCGTGGTGAAGGTCTCTCTAGAGCGGCCAAATGCGCACTTGGGAGGCCGAGAGCCGAAGAGTAGGAGCTGTTTAACCTTTAACTTCCCTTTCCCTCTCTCACGCCCAGCACCTTGCAGTCAACCCAACCCACGCGCCGAGACTGAGTGAGAAGGGAAGGAGGAATTAAATGTCCTGGTGCGCGTGGGTCGGTTTCCCACCCATTAGTGCGTGCCTGGCACGCAGAAGCTCCCGAGCCATGCTACACTCGGTCCAGGCCCTGGCGCTCAGTACCAGGCTGCTGGGTCCCTCCTCTCTCTGCAAGTCTAGGAGGGTACAGCCGACTGTGGCCGGCCCCTTGGAGATGCCCTAGGCCCTAACTGCGATGCTGGTTAAATTCGTGTTCCACCGGAAAATGAAAGCACAAACCCTTGCCTCGGCCCTCCTTCAAGGGCTCTTAGCACACACCTGGCCTACTCACTGCAAGTAGCTCAACAAGGGGAAGGGGCTGCCACCCAGGACCTACCAGAATCACCCCCAAGTAAGCCTGACACAGACCTGGAGGCCCCATTGCAGCCTCCCAGAGGTGAGTGGTCCATGGGCACCCCTTCTTGCTCACCCCAACCATCACCCCTTTCCTCCTTGATGTGTGGCTACCCTCCAGCCTTAGGTGCTGAGATTCACCTTCTCACGCCAGCCATCCCTGGGAGGCAAAAGATTAAATGTGAAAGATGTGATATCTTTGCTCCCAGATGCCCCCAGGAAAAAGAAATTTAGTCCAAGAGCTAGGGAGAGATTTGGCAGCCAGCGGGACAGGCAGGTGGATTCTCAATTTCCAGCAGTCAACACACCAGTTTTTTCAGATCAGTGACTCTGCTGCACACAGCACCTGAGAGGTTGGGCGGAGGTACCCTTGAGGATCCATTTTAGTGGGCCCTGGGGCACTGAGCCACTCACAGCCAGGCAAATCTCTGCAGGATGTGTTCCAAACAAGTGGGCAAAAGAGGGTGGCTTGGAAAGGATTTCATGATTTTTCTAAATACGCTTTTCTCTCCTATTCTCCCCTAAAAATGACACATCTCCATTTTGCCAAGGTCTCAGTTTTGTCAAGTGCCTGTAGCCCCACCGCTTGTCTCAGGTTTGTTCTATTTTCATCCTGACCCTAAATCCAAGGCAGCCTGCATCCCACTCCCACCCTAGTCAGCTTATGCCAGACCAGACCTAGCATTTACATATCTCCCTCCAAATCCCATTTTGCACACACATCCCCTTTTCCAGAAGGCGAACAAGAACTAGAGAGAGCCACAACGGTGGAGGAACAGAGAGAGGCTGACAGCAGCCCTGGGGGAGGAACCACCCGAATTTGGGCCCGAGACAGTTAATTCCAAAGGATTACCATACTTGGGAGGCGCCCCTTACTCCCCTCCTCCTGCAGCTCCAGGAACCTGCACTGTCTCCCCTTCTTGGTGTGTGTGTGGGTGGCCTCCAGAGCCCTAGTCCTTCTGGGCCACCCTGGGTGGGAAGGGTGGGGCTGCGGAGGCTGGAAGAGGCGGAGAAGCACTGCTCACCTGCGAGAGAGGAAGGGGAGAGAGGGAGCGTGGGGGAAGGGAAAGCGAGGAAGAAGCCCCTCGGAGTGTGATTTAAGCAGGATGCTGCACAAAATGGCTCCTCAGCGAGGCTCACGGTAACACAACGGCGCCGGAGGCCCGACTGGCAAGCTGAGGGCGGGTGGGGGCTCTGGGAGGAAGAATTAAAAGCCTGATTTGGATTGAGTTCAGATGCGAGAGGCCACGGTTATCAGGGCCACATTTCTGCTACCCTTTATGGGAAACTGAGTCCCTTGGCGGGGAGCAGGTGAGGCCAGCCAGCAAAGGTCCCATGCCCTGCTTGAGTGGGACTGTCCCAGATGAGCGACCCCCTCCCCCTCCCTCTCCCCCTCCAGCACCTGGCCATTATAGCACTGCTCCCAGGAAGGAGGCCACAGAAAAATCCGACCTTGAGGGCATAGGCATCGGTGAGGAGGCTGCTCTGGTGGGTCAGGGCTGACCGTAGTCTCCTTGGTCTGGTGGCCGGCCTCCATGCACAGATTAGACAGGGGCCCAGGAAATGGCCCAGGTTGATGCCAAGTGGAGGTGCATTGTGTGGGCCTGGCACCACCAGCTGAGGTGTCAGGCTGTCGAGCAGGCTGATTCCAAGCCTGAGTGGGGAGAAGCTGATCAGCCCTGGCCCCGATCACTCTCTTGTCTGCACATTGGACTGGGTATGGGATCTGTGCACTTTGTCCCACGCCAATCCCCTGGCCTTGGCCCGTGGGCCCAGCACAGGCCCTAAGGTGATGGGAAAGCAGGCACTGGGGCTGACTGAGTGCTGGGTGTTGAGACTAAAGTGCCAGCGATGGTGGCTGAGCCCTGGCCATGGTGCTGAGAGCCGCCCGCTGGACCTCTCTTGCCACCACTCCCTTTGCCCCGATCATCCTTGGCTTCCTCCCCACAGTCCCAAACCAAGCTCCAGGGGTGCTAGCGGCTACCAGAAGAAAAGAATGACAGCTAAAGAGAGAGTCCCGTTGGCAGGTGGCCCCTCATGAGGAGGCTTCCCTCCTAGGCACCTCCACCGAGGGCCAGAGACTTCATTTTTCATCCTTGAATCTCCACCAAAGGACAGAGGGGCTCCTGGGCCCCCCACTCCTATATCTACAGAAATGCCCATCCTTGCTGCAGTCACTCATGTGCCCTGTACCCCTTCAGATTCACACAACCTGAAAATCCCTCCTCCCACACTTGGCCCAAACACCCATCTAGCAGCCGGCCTAAGGCAGGTGGCAGATACCTTGCCCGTGCAGGCACACGTGTACACAAGCGCTCTCATACCCATTGGCAACCTCAGCTGCTTGGGCACCGAGATGGCTTTGGCCCAAGTTCCTGTTTCCTCTTGGTGGTTACACAACTCAGTGCGAGGGCCCTAACTACCCGCAGGAGGGTGCACTCCCCCCCCCCATTTTAGGACACAGTGAGTTAACGGGTTAAATGCAAGGAGAGTAGGCAGTTCTGACCCTAGCCAACAGCCCTGTGCAGGGACCCATTATCCTGCTACCAGACCTGCCTTTATCCAGAGACTGAGAGCCTGAGACCGGTGGAGCTCCCCAAGCTCCATCAGCCATGGGACCTGACATTCAGCCTGGATCTAGCCGTCCTTTCCTGGACACCTCTGGGCCTTAATTAGGAGACAGTATCTCAGGTCACAACCTAGGCCAAGTCCACAGTGCCGTTTCCGCACTGCTCCCTCCCTCCCTTGCTCCTTCATCAGTCTCAAGCTTTGATAAAGCTGATCTTCCTATTGTCTGGAGTCTGAAAGTCCAGCACTGGACTAACTCAGATGGACCCAGCTTCCTGCACCCAGGGCCCCAGGGGCCTCCACATCCACCTTCATGTACACCTGGTCAGCTGGGCTGTGGTGCCCTCTATGGCTCCCACATCTAGCCTCCCTTTCCTCAGAAGCTAAGGCTTAGGCATCCAGGGTGTGGGCTCTGGGGAGACCCAGGCTGGGCAGGAACTGGGAAACACCTCTCCTGAAAAGGCATGGGCAGAGCAGCACTCCTCCCCTGGGGTCCCCAGCAGCTAGCATTGCTGATAGAGGCTCCTGCGGTGGAGCTTTGCATGATACCCCTACCTCCGTGCCCACCTATCCTACCTTCTGGCCTCTTTTCCTTGATTGAAAGCCAGACCATCAAACTCCATTCTCTCTCTATATATAGCTGGAGAAACCACCTTTTTCAGGGCATGAAGGGCTCAAAAAGGGGCTCCCTTTCAGCCCCAGCATCTCTATTTCTCCTCAGTCACAAAGAATCAGACTGTGTATTTCTGGGTGCATGCACAGCCACTACGATCTGACCTGGAGCCACTCCCAGCTTCTGCTACCTCCCTGCCTTGCTGTGGGCCAGCCTGGACACCCCCCACCTCAGACTTCTCCCAGAGAAGCCCCTCACCAAAGCTTCAATCTCCACTGCCACCCTCATTCTTTCCAAGCTCACTGGAGCCTGGGATGGAGGAGGCGGAAGAGACACCCTCAGACAGATCCAAGAGGCCTGTTCTGGGGCATGGAGAGGGGAGTACAGCAGAAAGCATTTTCCAACAACTTCCCAGTACAGAAGGGGAAGGCGTGCCATAAATCTTGAGTGGGTACTGTGTGTTGCATTATTTCTTAAAATATTTTTTCAGGAAGTCACTTTCAGGGTTGTTTTTGTGGGGGAGGGGATACGAAGGAAGAGGAGAGTTAGGGGCAGAGGGGAGGAAGGGGGAGATCGGAGGACTCCAGGAAACCTCACTTCGGAAACATTCCCTCCTTTCTGCTAAACCTGTCTGCCATCCCACAACTTCCATCGGCCCTGCGCCCTCCCCTCTCTGCACACCCAAAGTCCTCACCGCTGGGCGCTTCCCACTGCCCCACGACCCTTGACCTTGGCCTTGATGGTTTGTTGGGGATGATGGGTCAGGATCCAGAAGCTGATCCCACCTTCCACCCGCAGTCAGAGCGCACCCCGCACCCTGCCCGGCGGCAACGGGAAGCCCAGAGCCGCCCGTGCTGCCCAAGGGGGCTGAGCAGGGATGCCCCAGCCCCCTCTCCCAGTCCAGACCAGCTCCCTGATGCTGCCCTAGGCGAGACTACCGCCCTGGCGCCCTAGCCCCCTCTCCCCAGCCTCACTGAGACACAGCAGACAGCGGCACTTACGGACCGGGAAGGGGGCCGGGGGCCAGCGAGGCAGCGGCGGGGGTGGGGCGGCTGCGGGGACAGCGGCTCCGCGGCCACTGATCTGGCGCGTTCCCGGGCTCAGGCCCGGCTCCGGCCGCTCTCCAGGCGCCCCTGCCCCGGCGGACGCACGGCCGAGAGCCGCGGGAGGCGAGCAAGGCAGCGGTGGTTCGGGGGCTCCTGGCGGTACGCGGCTTCTCCGGGCTCTGAGCAGCTCTCAGCGCCGCCTTCTCGGGCGGGCACGGCCCGCAGTGACGTCAGCGCGGCTCCCCCCGCCCCCCCTCCCCTCACCCCGACCAGTGCGGAATGGAGGGGGCGGAGGCAAGCTGCTAGGGGCTCCCATCCCCGCGCCCCGGCGCTTCCTTCCCCCGCCCCGCTTTCCTCCCAGCTTTTCTCGGGGAGTCGCGGCGCCATTCGAGCCCTCCATTCCCCTTGCGTCGCCAGACTCGTCCAGAGCTAACAACAACCTGGGAGCAGCGGGTTGGAAGCCTCGCTGGCAGCTCTGAGCTAAGGGATCCGGGGAGAATGCTTTGGGGAGAATGGAGAGCTGGGAGGATGGGGGCGTCTCCTCTCTGGGCTCAAAGGGGACGTTTGACCTTTTCCCCTACGCAAGCGTTGGTTAGGCTGAGGGTATCCACGCTGGATTGGCCGGTCCCGGAGCCCCAGTGTGTGCTCAGAAGGGATATTTTAGCTCGGGGAAACGTGTCCCGAGCGGAGCGGAGGGTGCCCTCCAGTCTGGGTCCTGCCTCTCCAAAGCCCAATGCCTCCGCCTCCCCTCTCCCCGCCCTGTCCTGGGCTGTGTACCTGCAAACTGCATGCTCTTGGCCGACGGCGCCCCGGAGCCGCTGTCCAAATGCTGAACTCGGCCTCCTGAGAGGCTGGCTCCCGACGCCCCGCTCCCTTCGCCCAGCCTTGCTCACAGGGGCCGGCAGGGGGTTCTGGGACACCCAGCGCGGAACCCCGGGAAACTTTGGTGCTCCACGGTGATGTCGGAAAGCTTCAGGGAAGGAGGCGAGCGGTCAAGGAGAGGCGGGAGCCGAGAGGGCAGGAAGAGCAGCGCGCCTTGTCGGTCGCCCTGCCTTGTCGCCTAACCACCGTCTTCCCCCGCGCGCCCTGGCCGCTCGTCCCGGGTCCCCTCTGCTTGTGTGTTTCTCCCGCCGCCACAGCAGGGGAGGTCCCTCCGGCTGAACTTGTCAGCGGGTTTCACCATCCATCACGAGCCAGACAGACGGGCCAAGTTCACGAGCAATGCTGTTAACCCCTTGCAAACTGAGCGCCTCCCATAGGAGGGAGCCGCCTGGCTGGGGCGCGCTCTCTCCGATTCTAGAGGCATTGCCTCCTAAAAGCTGTGGCCGCCACAGCGCCTTTCTTCTTTCCTACTTCTCTCTTTCCTGAACAACTTGAGGAAAGGTCTACAAGAGGGAAAGATGATTTGTCTCGCCACCCCACCACCCCAACGCATTTCTTGACCATTTTTTTCCTGTCATTTTATTTACTCTACTGGTCTCTATAACCTCTCCTGTTTCTCCTCTTCTAAATTACTTTGACAACAGTGAAACTGACTGCTTTTCTAATTGACTTCCCCTTCTTCTGCTTTGTGACAGTTCATTGTGGAAAAATTGAGAAAGATCAGAAAAATATGAGATAAAAATAATAATTGGCCTTAATTTCTACACCCAGAGGCCTGACTTTAAAAGAAAAAGAGAGAGAGAATATTCTCATTGGAAGAATCTCGATTGCTGGTTGTGTGGGGTAGGGTGAGCCGAGGTGGGGAGGGCACCTAGCTTTCCTGAAATGGATGGAGAAAGAAAAACACAAACAAGCTCTGAGGAAAGGATCAGAGAGGGAGACCTGTCCAGAGAGATCCTGCTAGAGGAGTTTTGGAGAGACCCAGTGAGGTGGAGGGCTAGACACAGGGACCCAGAAGAGAGAGAGAGAGAGAGAGTGCATTTAGAATCTCCACCAGAGAACAAGGGCAAGGCCCAGTCACTCCCTCCCCCCTCCCCCTCCCACCCTTTGGCCTCCATTCTAGCATCCAAAGCCCAAGAGAAGCTTCTTCTAGTCTCCCTGGGCAGCCCAGCTCCTGAGCCTGACCCATAGTGGAAGCCTGGGGTCAGGATTCCTGCCCTGAGCAAAGACTCGGCCCTGTTGGGGAACCCTAGCCATCTCTGGGAGAACTTTCTCAGCCTCTCCCTGCGGTCCGGCCGACTTGGGCCACTCTCCCCCCCTCCCCCCATTTCGCATTGAATTCCTGGCGTCTGGTGGCTGGCGGCAACTAGGGCGACCTACCAACTTTTCCCCTGGGCATTTTCTCACCCCCTCCACCCCCCAGTGCTTTCTTTTCTTCTCCCTGTGCTCTTTTTGAAAGGAGGCACCCAGGCCCAGAACGTGTTCTGCAGTTTAACTACTTCCAAATTCTTTGTTCAGGTCACCCCGGGACTCCATTGTCCGCTATTGAGAGCTCAGGGCGGGCGGGCGGGCGGGTGTGCCTCAGCCGAGCAGGCCTGAATCCATTAGGCCGCTGCTCTGGCCCCTGCCGCCCATTGACGCGCCCGCCAAACCCGGGCCCTGGCGGCCCCCTCCCGTCCTCTCCACTCCCGCTCTCAGCTGCCCTTTTTGGAGGCCGCGGCGGAGTCGCACGGGGTTATCTGGGTCTCGCCTGGTCTGGAGGGAATGAGCACGGGTGCAGGCCTAGTATAATTCTCGCTGACTCTCTCCCAGCCTGCACGCTCTCACCCGGGGGCTTGCCCGAACCCTGTTGTTTGCCGGCTGTGCAGCTTTTGAGGAGGCAGTAGCCGCGGCCTCAGGAATGGGGGAAGGGGAAACAGCCAGCAGCGCACCTCCTCGACTCCCCCACCCTCCCCGCCGCACTCCTGCAGCCTGAATTTCCCCTTCCTCTCTTTCCTCGGGGCCCAGACCCCCAGCTTCCAGTTGGATCAAGCCTTTCCGGAGTTAAGGGCGTGAAAAAAGGCGGTCCAGTTTTCGGGGAGAAGCACAGCCAACCCCGTCCTGCGCCCAGCGTGAGCCCCATCATGCCCTCAAAGGCTGGTCTCACCGTGACAACTCTTCTCCCAGCCCACTGGGAAAAGGACAAGAGATGCTCTGGTCTTAGTCATGACTTCCAGGCTCCCAGGGTGCCAGCATTGGCTCCCCAGCGACCTCACCTCTCCTGCCTCAGGACCCGAGGAGACAGAGAGTGTGTGAACCCCTCCGGGAGCTCAGCTTGGTGGTGCGAGCCTGGGGATCGGGTTCCCATGCCTATGCCCTGCCGAGCACTCTAGCGAGTGTCCCTCGGGTCCTGTAGGGAGGTGTTCTCTCTCTCAGCCCCGAAGAGCCTAGGAGAGACCGAGCATTGAGCTTGAACCCACGGAAAAACCTCGAGGTCCCAGAACGAGTGCCCAGGAAAGGGTCAGTTGCTGTGAACATATCTTTTCCCGGCTTCGGAAGGTTCTCTTCGCATCGCCCCCATCCTGCTCTCCTACTGCGGGATTATGGGGTCACTGAGTCCCGGGTGAATATCGACGCCCAGCCCCAGAGGTCACTCAAACCTCTGCTTCGACCTGCCTGTCCAGTTCGAGGATCGGCACGCCCTTCTCAGGAGCAAAACTCGAGGGGAAAGTGGTAGATGAGCCCATGGGCGGGGCGGGATAGGAGGGCCGGGCCCCTCGCCGGAGAAAGACAGTGTATAAGGGCGCGGGGCGCAGAGGAAGAGCGCTGGATGGTGGGCCATGCAGGCCGAGGAGAGGGAGGAAGGGAGGGAGGGAGGGCGACCTCCTCTGCACGATCCCCGTCCCCGAAGCCCCTTGACTCAGACCCCCGGGCTGGGACCGCCGGGGAACAGAGAGCGGAGACTTCCAAGAACGGATTGCTGCCCAGATGGATAGCGGAGGAGGCTAGACTAGCGCCCCCTGGCGTCTCTGCTGGAGCTTACACAGTGCTGCCCGGCCATCCCCCTTACCCCTGGGTTCCAGACCTGAAGCTGGGGAGGCTGAAGCCCGCGCACCCCTAAGACCTGGCCGTACAACGACAGGACTCTTACAGGACACAGGACTTACTGAGGATATTCCAGCCTCCCACCCTAAGTCCTCCTCCTTCCGTCCTTTCTGTGCGTCCGGGAAACTCCTGTTAACTGTTCTGACCTCGCCGCCCTCGGGAGCGTGGCTCCGCGCGCTGTCCAACAGCGCCCTCTGGCGGACGTTCCCGGAAGGTACAGGTGCATTCCCGCCTGAGCAGAGAAGCCTCCGGACCCGCGGGGCGCCTGCCTGATGGTTTGGAGTCTCGGTAGAGGGGACAAAGATGCAGTAGCCTAAAGAGAACCGGGCATCTATTTCACTGCTAGCTCCTCTAGGCCTCTCAGTGCAGATTAGCCGCTCATGTCTATGGGGTCCTCTCACCTGTCAGGAAACAGGCACTTAGATAATGGGGACACCAGTGAGGCAGCCAGTCAGCAAGCCTAAAGCTCACCTCCTCTCCTACCTAGGCCTTGGGCCTCTGCTACCTTGGCCTCCTTTAGGAAGGTCCCATGGAGACCGAGGTGGACAGGGCAGGCTCAGGACCTTCCCCAGGGTTCTTGTAGCCAGGCAAGCTGTACCCCTTGTCTCCATGGCAGTGTCAGTCACTTCCCAGCCTCGCCCTTCCCACCTCTGTAGCTTCCCTCTCAGGCAGAGTCCCTTTCATACCTGTAGGACCTCAGAAAACTTAAAAAACAAAACCCAAAAAAAGCAAACAAAAAACTTCTCATTAGGCCTAAGGGCCTCTGGTTTTAAAGGTGAATGAGAGGGCTTCCCTGGTGGCGCAGTGGTTGAGAGTCCGCCTGCCGATGCAGGGGACACGGGTTCGTGCCCCGGTCCGGGAGGATCCCACATGCTGCGAAGCGGCTGGGCCCGTGAGCCATGGCCGCTGAGCCTGCATGTCCGGAGCCTGTGCTCCGCAACGGGAGAGGCCACAACAGTGAGAGGCCCACATACCACAAAAAAAAAAGGTGAATGAGAGATGGGCAAAGGAAATGGTGGGATCTGTGGGCAAACCCTGGGGTTTGGAGAGTCTTGAGATTCCCCCTAGGCTCACACCTCCAGTGGTAAGAGCATCTCTGCCCGCCCCAGCATGGTGTTCTGCTTTCTCTCTGGTCATACATTTTGATAGATTCTTGACATTCATTCAACAAGTCTGTGCTGACCTCCTACTATATGCCTCCGGGGACAAAACTCAGAGAGGGTAGGTAACTTGCTGAAAGTCACACAGCTAAAAATTGCTGGAGCCAGGATTCAGCTTTGTATGTGTGCCACCCTACTTCCAACTCTCCTCTTTCACCTGAATGATTTCAGAGGTCTTCTGTCTGGGGCTCCACTTCAGAACTCAGCCCCCTCCAATGTGTCATCCACGCTTTTGGACGAGGACCCTTCTAAAATGCCAGTCTGATCATATCTCCTCCTTGCTTAAAATCCTTCAGTGGGGTTCTACTATTTTCAGGATAAAAGCCCATGTTTCTCAGAGGCATACAAGCTCCCCCTGTGACCTGACCTGTGTCCCCTTCTCTGTGTCCCCTTCTCTGTGTCCCTGACACTCCCACCACCCCAACTGTCTTCATTTCCCCAAGGCCCAGACTCGAGCACCACTCACTCCCTGCCTCTATGTGCACCTACCATTTTTCTGCCTGTAATACTGCTCTCTGGAGTATCTTTTATTTATTTATTTATTTATTTATTTTTTGGTGTATTTCCTTCTGATTTTTTTTAATTTTTGAATTTTATTTTATTTTTTTATACAGCAGGTTCTTATTAGTCATCAATTTTATACACATCAGTGTATACATGTCAATCCCAATCGCCCAATTCATCCCACCACCACCACTACCACCCCCTGCCACTTTCCCCCCTTGGTGTCCATACATTTGTTCTCTACATCTGTGTCTCAATTTCTGCCCTGCAAACCGGTTCATCTGTACCATTTTTCTAGGTTCTACATATATGCGTTAATATACAATATTTGTTTTTCTCTTTCTGACTTACTTCACTCTGTATGACAGTCTCTAGATCCATCCATGTCTCAACAAATGACCCAAATTCGTTCCTTTTTATGGCTGAGTAATATTCCATTGTATATATGTACCACATCTTCTTTATCCATTTGTCTGTCGATAGGCATTTAGGTTGCTTCCATGACCTGGCTATTGTAAATAGAGCTGCAGTGAACATTGGGGTGCATGTGTCTTTTTGAATTATGGTTTTCTCTGGGTATATGCCCAGTAGTGGGATTGCTGGGTCATATGGTAGTTCTATTTGTAGTTTTTTAAGGAACCTCCATACTGTTCTCCATAGTGGTTGTATCAATTTACATTCTCACCAACAGTGCAAGAGGGTTCCCTTTTCTCCACACCCTCTCCAGCATTTGTTGTTTGTAGATTTTCTGATGATGGCCATTCTAACTAGTGTGAGGTGGTACCTCATTGTAATTTTGATTTGCATTTCTCTAATAATTAGTGATGTTGAGCAGCTTTTCATGTGCGTCTTGGCCATCTGTATGTCTTCTTTGGAGAAATGTCTATTTAGGTCTTCTACCCATTTTTGGATTGGGTTGTTTGTTTTTTTAATATTGAGCTGCATGAGCTGTTTATATATTTTGGAGATTAATCCTTTGTCCATTGACTCGTTTGCAAATATTTTCTCCCATTCTGAGGGTTGTCTTTTGGTCTTGTTTATGGTTTCCTTTGCGGTGCAAAGGCTTTTAAGTTTCATTAGATCCCATTTGTTTATTTTTGTTTTTATTTCCATTATTCTAGAAGGTGGATCAAAAAAGATCTTGCTGTGATTTATGTCAAAGAGTGTTCTTCCTATGTTTTCCTCTAAGAGTTTTATAGTGTCCAGTCTTACATTTAGGTCTCTAATCCATTTTGAGTTTATTTTTGTATATGGTGTTAAGGAGTGTTCTAATTTCATTCTTTTACATGTAGCTGTCCAGTTTTCCCAGCACCACTTATTGAAGAGACTGTCTTTTCTCCATTGTATATGCTTGCCTCCTTTGTCATAGATTAGTTGAACATAGGTGTGTGGGTTTATCTCTGGGCTTTCTATCTTGTTCCATTGATCTATGTTTCTGTTTTTGTGCCAGTACCATATTGTCTTGATTACTGTAGCTTTGTAGTATAGTTTGAAGTCAGGGAGTCTGATTCCTCCAGCTCCGTTTTTTTCCCTCAAGATTGCTTTGGCTATTCGGGGTCTTCTGTGTCTCCATACAAATTTTAAGATTTTTTGTTGTAGTTCTGTAAAAAATGCCGTTGGTAATTTGATAGGGATTGCATTGAATCTGTAGTATCTTTCATTAAAAGAATTTTTTTTGTAATTCTGTTTTTTATACACTTAGTGTATTATTTATTTATTTATTTATTTGGCTGCACCGGGTCTTAGTTGTGGCATGCAAACTCTTAGTTGCAGTGTGTGGGACCTAGTTCCCTGACTAGGGATCGAACCCAGGCCCCCTGCATTGGGAGCATGGAGTCTTAGCCACTGGACTACCAGGGAAGTCCCTCTGGAGTACCTTTTAGATTCTAGGCAAATTTCACCTCCTCCATAAAACCTTACCCAGACATATCTTCCTTCAGATAAAAGACCAGATGGGCCTAAGTGGCCATGTTTGCACCTCCTGCATTCTCTCCTCCCCCTGATGATCCATTGATTTTATCAGGCATGGCCACTGGCTCACCGGGACTAACCCCTGGCCCAACCTGAGTCTCTCCTGAGTGCTGAAGTGAGACTAGGCTGAGAAGGTCTGTATGAGCCTGACGGAGTCGGTGCTGTGTCAGCCCAGGTGATGAGGGAACGGAGAAGCTGAGAGGAGAATGGAGCAGATGGGTAAAGAGGTCAGCAGAGAAAAGGTCCTGGGGCTCCAGGGAGAGAGCGCCTGAGACTTTCTCAGAGGGCTTCTGCCCCTCCCCTCCCAGGAGAGTCTTGCAATAAACCCCTTTCCATTGGCCTGCTTGGAGGAGGATTCTGTTCTCTGCCCCTGCCAGCTCCCTGACCCAAACCCCACCTGTCAAGCCTGGCCCTCCTGCCTCGTGTGCCTTCCCACGTGGGCAGTGCCTGGCTGTGGGCACATCTCACAGAAGCAGCCCTCCTGAGGACCGGGCAAGATTCACAATTGGCATAATACAAGTGCTTCTGCTGAGCCAGCTGCAGGGCGTCACTGTGTGGCAACTGTGACACAGTCTGCAGTCCACTCCACAGCCAGCTCAGAATAATGTGTTTATTTTTTATTTATTTATTTTTGGCTGCATTGGGTCTTCGTTGCTGCGCGTGGGCTTTCTCTAGTTGTGGTAAGCGGGGGCTACTCTTCATTGCAGTGTGCGGGCTTCTCGTTGCGATGGCTTCTCTTGTTGCAGAGCATGGGCTCTAGGCAGGCGGGCTTCAGTAGTTGTGGCACGTGGGCTCAGTAGTTGTGGCTCACGGGCTCTAGAGCGCAGGCTTGGTAGTTGTGGCGCACGGGCTTAGTTGCTCCGCGGCATGTGGGATCTTCCCGGACTAGGGCTCAAACCCGTCTCCCCTGCCTTGGCAGGTGGATTCTTAACCACTGCGCCACCAGGGAAGTCCAGGGATCATGTCTTATTTATCTCCACATTCTCAGCTCCTAACTCAGAAGACAGGGGTAACGTCTCTAGAAGCTGCACCCTCCTAGAGAGAAGAAGCTGCCGAAATACGTTACATATTTCTGCTTATTTTCATTACTCCCATGGCAAATTCTGGCATCTCTCTTCCAGAGACAGCAACAGAAGTCTTTGAATTATTGCATATAAACATCCTCACACGGGGGCTTCCCTGGTGGCGCGGTGGTTGAGAGTCCGCCTGCCGATGCAGGGGACACGGGTTCGTGCCCCGGTCCGGGAAGATCCCACATGCCGCGGAGCGGCCGGGCCCGTGAGCCATGGCCGCTGAGCCTGCGCGTCCAGAGCCTGTGCTCCGCAACGGGAGAGGCCACAACAGTGAGAGGCCCAAGTACCACACACACACAAAAATAAATAAATAAAAAACATCCTCACACGGTATACTCTAGAGCAGGTTTTGGAGGGAAAAAAAATGGATCTTCCTTGTGGACCACAAACTTCTCATAAACCAACGGTTTGGTGGCAAGGGTGCTAACAAAGGTCATGAAATGTCAGGTGGTACTGCACAAACTGGAAGGCTAAAATGACTTTATCCAGACTCCCTGGCATCTCATATTCTGGATAGAAGCAATTTTCAAGGCGAAAGTGAGGCCAGGGCCATATTCCGGTCACCTCTGAGCAATGCAGCAGAGATGTGGGACTTCCAGCAACATGTTCCAGCGTACAGTCTTCAGCTTCTTGAGAATCTATAGGCGTTTTCATAGTTAAGGGTGGTGACTATTTGATTCCTGGATCACAACCGCAGCAGGGTGTTGTTAAAGTCAACAGTTCCATGGGCCACCTCTTAACTTCCTACCTTCCAGACAGTGGTGGAAGTGTAGCTCCTCTGGCAGGCCAGCTCTGCAGCATTCTGAGAGTCACTCCTATAAGTCTAGCCTCCAACTGCTTCCCCAGTCCTTCCAGCAGTTTTATAATTGCCTAATTCTCTACATTAAATTCTTTGAAATTCCTTTCCATTTAACATATCAGAGTGGTTTCTGGTTCTTGTGCAGATGCCTGGTTGATATAACTTTTGTTCCTTCCTCTGTTAATTTCCCAAATGTTGCTTGAAAAGGGGACACAGACCAGGCAGTGACATGGTAAAGAAACGGTTCCTGCCCTCAAGGAGGCCCAGCCTCATGCTAGTCTCCCAGAGCTGTGTGGTCACACCACCCTGGGGCACTGTGTTCAGGTGGGCGCTGTAGTGGACACTGTTGGGTCCCCATCCAGCTCCCCTCCTATTCCTCTCATAACATCTGACGTTCCAGGGCAAGCACCTGCAAGCTCCTTCAGAAGACTGGAGCTTCGTCAGCTGCATACTGAAGGGCTGAAGTGCCTGGGAGTTTGTGCCTCGACTCCAGCCCCAGAGCAGCCTGTAACCGATGATATCTTGTGCAGAAGTACGAAATCCCAGCTCCCTCAAGGACAAACTCTGAGGTGTGACTCACATCCCAGGGCCTTCTGCAGAAATACACTGAGGCTGGGACTTTGCTGGAAATCCCATCCTTGCTGGGCTTCTGCCCTTCCCCTGTCCTGCTCCCCCCACTCCCTTCCCAGTTCTCCTGGAGCACTTCATTAGCCTGCAGATCCTTGCCTTGGGGTCTGCTTTGGGGGAAGCTGACCAAAGATGGCTTCTTAACTTAAAAGGGACGTTGACTGACAGAGTGATCAGGGCCTTAGGGACTTTGGTCCTCAAGCTGTGTAAACAGCAGAGGCTCGGGAAGGGGTTGGCCTAGAAAGGGGAGACCAAGGGGATGCTGTCCATTGAAAGGTAAGACTGTGAAAGAGCAGGCAGAACGGCATGGGATGCATCCAGAAGCCGGAAATGCCCTGTGATGGTTAATTTTGTGTGTTGACTTGGTTAGGCCTTGGCACCCAGTTTTTTGGTCAAACACCAGTCTAGATGCTGCTGGGAAGGCATTTTTAAAAGATGTGATTAACATTTGAATCAGTGGACTTTGGGTAAAGCAAATTATCTTCCATGATTTGGGTGGGCCTTATCCAATCAGTTGAAGGCCTTAAGAGAAAAAGACTGAGGTCCCCTGAAGAGGAAGGAATTCTGTCTCCAGATTGCCTTGGACTCAAGACTTCAGCATCAACTCTTCCCTGGGTCTCCAGCTTGCCATCCTGCTCTGTGGATCTCAGACTTGCCAGCCCTCATATCTATAAATACATGTCTCTCTCTCTCTCTCTCTTCCTCTCCTTCTCCCTCTCTCTCGTTCTCTCATATATATTATATCTCTTAATATATATCTATCCTGTTGTTTATATTTCTCTGGAGAACTCTAACTAATACATGCCCCAAGCCAGGGGCAGGCTTTATGTTGATAGCACCACGGCGGGGTCCACCACAGGAAGGCTGGCAAGCCAGGGCAGTGCAGGTCCTGGGTGGTAGTGGGGGAGGACCAACAGCCCAGGGACATGCAGGTCAATGGCAAGAACCAATCCCAAAGGTTCACTGAGGACAGGCCTGCCACCCCAGACCCCAGCTCAGCAACTGAGTAGAGGCCACAGGGCAGTGGAGCAGGATGGCCAACTCCAGAGCCGTTCCTGACATCACCAGGGAGATGTGCGTTGACCTCTGTGGCACCTGCCAAGGAGGGGGCTGGAGCTCCCCAGCAGCACCACTGGGGACCCTGAGCCTGAGACCAACGTTATAGTCCTTGCTCTCATCTCCACCCATCACTTATTTGCTGTGGGACTTTTGGCAACTGATAACTTTTTTTAATTTTAATTTTTATTTATTTTTATTTTTTTTTGCGGTACGCAGGCCTCTCACTGATGTGGCCTCTCCTGTTGTGGAGCACAGGCTCCGGACACACAGGCTCAGTGGCCATGGCTCACGGGCCCAGCTGCTCCGCGGCATGTGGGATCTTCCCGGACCGGGGCACGAACCCGTATCCCCTGCATTGGCAGTCAGACTCTCAACCACTGCGCCACCAGAGAAGCTCAACTGATAACTTTTTTGCACCTGAATCTTTTCTATCTGTAAAATGGGGCTAGTGGTGTTCCCTCCTCATGGGGGTTATTGAAAGGATTGAATGGGACAATTGTTAGATAGCGCTGAGGATAATGCTTGAACATAAGTGATCAGTCCATGTCAGCAGCCAGCTTTTACTATAGCAATGGCCCCACTCTCCTTCGGAGTGCGTTCTGAGATACTAGGATTACACAAGTCAGAGATTTCAGTAACTTGATCTGCCCAGACAAGAAATGGGCTTCCTGCTTGAGGTAGTGAGTTCCCTCTTGTTGGAGGTATGTAAACAGAGCCAAGAGGATGGGTGAACCAGAGAGGGATGCCCTCAGGCTACAGTTCATCTGGGGCTTCAGGAACTGTGTTAAAGCTTGTGTGTTATGTGTCCAGACTGTGAAGACTCCTCCTGATTTTAGCCTTTAGTGGGTTGCTGGTTCCCATCTCCTTGCTTTCATGCCCTGATTTTCTCTCTGCCAAGCCCTTGTGATTTGGCTGCTTCTCCGTCCCTTTTGGTGATTGAAGTCACCCTCCCAGCTAAGGCCAAGGGATGCCAGCCAAGGCCTGAATACCTTCCTCAGGCCTGAAACAAGGAGTTTCAGGTCCCTGCTCTGGCTTCAGAAGGAGCCAGGCAGGCACTCTCTTTCCTTCTCTGCAGGCATCTCTGCCTGTCTTGGTGACTGCAGTCCCCGCACCATGACAGTCCAGTTTTGACAGCTTGTAGAGCAACCTTGTTCAGCTAGGATTGCCTGCTGAGCCAGGGCCACCATGCATAGTTGTGCAGGTTGGGTACTGCGTTACTCCAGGGGGTGCCCTGGTCCTTCCTCCCAGGGTTGCGTATTGCAGGGGGAAGGGAAGCATATCAGAACCTTTAGGTGAGGAGGAATGTCATCCTAAAAAATATCCATCATTGGATATATTTTTATATATCCAATATATAAAAATAATTTCCTTTTGAGAAAATGAAATCCTGCATTGTTTAGGCAAGACAACCATAGAAAGTAAAGGTGGACTAAATCTTCTTTTCTGATGGGGCCTGTGGAGAAGATCTTGATTCTCAATGGTGTGTGCAGCTGGTGGGGGAAAGCAGGAGATATTTATGTCTGTTAAAAGGCGATCAGAGAAAAACGTTGAGAAATCTCGTTGTCCCAAAGAGTGGGCGAGCTCCTGGCTGCCACCTCTGGTGTTCAACAGGGGGTGAATGTACGGTGGAGGGCACTGGACAGGCTGGGGGAGGGCCAAACGGGATAAAAAGGCAGGGGGCCCGGCCACCAGCAGGAGGGGTTGGCCAAGGGGTGGCTTCAGGCCCCGCTTAACCTCCAACAGCCTTCTATAGCCACCCCAAAGAATACCAACCATCACGATCCTATCCTGTGTAAAGAAGGGGAAGGAAACAAAGTGGCCCAGCTCTTTGTGCTGTAGAGGTCACCTGAGCATGCGCTCTAAGTACAAGCAGTGGATTCCCTGTCAGGGACCGCGTGCCTCACACCGTTCCAGGCATGGAGTTGGCACTTAGTAAATCAGGGTTCGTTTCCCCTGAGGCCTCCCTCCTTGTAGATGGCTGTCTTCTCCCCTCTGTGTCTTCACATGGTCTTTCCTCTGTGCTGGCTGTGTCCTAATCCCCTCTTCCTATCCAAACACCAGTCAAATTGGATTAGAGCCCACTCTAATGACCTCATTTTTACTTTATTACTTCTTTAAAGACCCTGTCTCCAAATACAGACACATTCTGAGGTACTGGGGGTTAAGACTTTAACCTATGAATTTGTGGGGGACACAGTTTAACCCATAATAGATGAGCTGCATCCCACCCCCATTTCCCATCTTGGCTGGTGAACTCCAGCTTGCTGGGGCCAGTGTGGGTTTGGGACAGAGGGGTCGTCACGATGCAAAGACCCTGCCCATCCATGTCCTAAGGTATGCGGTCCAGGTCCACGGGTCTTACTTGGTCACCAGGTCACTGGACTCTCTTGCTCCCCGCCCCCTTCCTTCCCTGAAGCCTAGTGTGGCTTCCTGAGGGACCCGCTGTAATTCCCTGATCCACACTCACCTGTCCCCACCTCACACATGCTCAGAAATCTGCCATCGGCTCCCTTTAGCCATCAAGTCCCAGATTCACCCTGGAAACTCAGACTATTCCAGACTGATGCTGTCCCCAATTTCTGCCTGGCTGGGGAGAGAGGCTCTGTTCTTTTGCATTTCTCCTGTCCTGTCCCTGCTCTGTGGCCAACCAGGGACAGCAGTGGGCATCATCTCACTCCAAGCTAGAGCAGGTCATAAGACGTATCTCCCCAAAGGCCTATTTTCATCTATTCAAAGCCTTTTTTGTTCTAGATATACGCTGGTTCTAGATCAGGAGAGATTTTGTGGCATATATCAGGGCCATGTTCCCAGCAGCCTGTGCCGGTGGCGTCTGTGGGTGTTTGCATCTCAGCTAAATTGAAACGCAGCGATGCCACCCTTCTGTGCCACAGGGTCACCTCCTGGCCCTGTTGACCAGTTAGTCATCACCTTGGCAGAGCCCACAGATCCACATAAACCATCTGGAGTGAGGAAATCCAAGTGAAGCGAGAAATCAGTGGGAAACAGCCAGTGTCCAGGCAGTCACCATATATTCTTGTGTAAATGATTACCTGCGGGCACAGAAAAATAATCACTCTGTAGTGTCAGGTGAAAGCCACGGGTGTAGGTCCACTGCATGTAGGGAAAAGTACAAATAGACCAACTTCATGAAGTGCACTCACCAAAGCGTCAGCAATGATTATCTCTGGGTGATGGGCTTGGAGAAGCCCTTTGAATTCTCTTCTTTTTGTTTGTCAGGATGGGGGTGGTGGTGAGGGGCAGCTTGGGTCTAAATGGGATTCATATAGTCTGGGCTGGCCTTGTGGACTAACAGGACTTACAGCCAGAAGGCTATTTTCATGTGACCTTTGGGAACTACAATTCTAGTTCCACAATCCCACCAATCAGGATTCTGATCACCGAGTCTCGTGTGTAGTGGTTTCCCCACATCAGCACACAACTGTTGGACACCAGCTGGGTGTCCTGCTATTGAACTCAATCTGACACTGTGGAGATAGCATCAGACTCCACAGGTTAAGGGCTCAATCCCACAAGACCACCCTCAACTGCAGATGTCCGTTGCAAGTCCATCTTGTCACCTAGGCTTCTGACCAACTGGAAATAAATCAGAGGTTCCACAACCCCTTCCTTGGGTTTCATTAATTTGCTAGAGTGGCTCACAGAACTCAGGAAACTCATTTACTCACTAGATTACTGGTATATTACAAAGGATATCAAAGGATGTGAATCAACAACCAGATGAAGAGTTACACAGGACTGAGGTCCTGAATAAAGGAGCCTCTGTCCCTGTGAAGTTTGGGGAGTTTGGGGGCTGGCAGGGTAGCATGTGGAAGGGTTATGGGTCACCAGCCTGGAAGCTCCCTGAACCCTCTCCTTTTGGGTTTTTATGGCGGCTTCATGACATAGGCATGATTGATAAATTCATTGACCATTGGTGATTGCTTCCACCTCCAGCCTCTGTCTCCTCCCTGGAAATTGACGGTGAGACTGAAAGTTCCACCCCTCTATTCAGGGCTGCTTCCTCTGGCGACCAGCTCCCCGTCTTTAGAGGATTTCCCCAAGTAGCCTCATAAACATAAAGCCAGTTGTGGTGGAAAGGGGCTTGTGAATGATCAGACACCCATTTCACTTTTATAGCTCTGAAGTGATTTTAGGAACTGAGGAAAGGAGACCAAGTATTATAGCAAAAGATGTTCCCATTGCTTTTATTGCTCAGGAAATTCCAAGGGCTTTGGGAGCTGTGAGCCAGGAAGCATGGATAAGGACCAAATGTTCATTTCTTATAAATCACAACATCACAGGAATCTTCTGAAAGTTTATAAATTCTGTAATAACAATAATAATAGCTAGCTTTCATGGTCTTTACAAGGGGCCAGGTATTTGCCAAGCAGTTTGCTTTGATTTTGATGCATAGGTACCCCTGGCATCCCTATTTTACAGACGAGGAAACTGAGGCCAAGAGAGGTTGAGTAACTCATCAAAGGTCACACAGTGCTAAGAACCCAGCTTTTAACCACTCACGCTGACCACCCTTCAAAGTTCCCTGTGGTTTTGGGAATGACCGCCCTCCATCTTCCCATCAGAGGAGCCAGGCTCTCAGGGTGCCGTGCTGGGGGCCAGCTGGCATGCACAGAGGCCTCGATGGGTTGACAAACTGTGCGACTTGTCCCTGAACTCATGTGAGATGTCCCCAGAGGCTCTGAGGAGCACCTGGGGCTGAGGGCTGGGGTCCCGGCTGACACCTGTCAGCGAGAATCACTAATGTCAGTAATTCCAGCTGTAGCCACAAGGTGGCGCCACCAAGAGAAAGGGATACTGATTTTTTCTGTTGTGTGAAACTTTTAAAAATTACGAAAGTGGGGCTTCCCTGGTGGCTCAGTGGTTGAGAGTCCGCCTGCCGATGCAGGGGACATGGGTTCGTGCCCCGGTCTGGGAAGATCCCACATGCCGCGGAGCGGCTGGGCCCGTGAGCCATGGCCGCTGAGCCTGCGCGTCCGGAGCCTGTGCTCCGCAACGGGAGAGGCCACAGCAGTGAGAGGCCCGCGTACCGCAAAAAAAAAAAAAAAAAAATTACGAAACTGGCACACGCGTCTCATAACAAGGCAGAGGTGTATAAAGAAAAGACTTCATCATCCCCCCCCACACACCTTGTTCTCCCTCCACCCAGGAAAGTCAGGTTGAACCTCTCCACTCTTTTCTCCAAGTTCCAGCAAACATCAGACACACAGGTGAAGGATTTTTTGTTTGTTTGTTTTAACTTTGCTTTATTTATTTTACTTTTTACAATATGGGATCATCCTATACTCAGTACTGTGCAACCTTCAGTCTTCATTGAACTGAATATCACGCCCTCCCTCTAGATTAGTGAACAGGCGATTCTCATTATTCAGTAGTCAAGCTCTGTAAAGTCCTGCGAAAATAGGGAAGAAGCGAAGGCTGAACCAGTGCTCCTAGGGCAATACGGGGTTGGGTTCCTGCCAGCCTCAGGTCACCGCATTTTTCTCAGTGGATCAACAGGTAGCTGTATAACCTTGTTTGGGGGATGTTTCTACCTAAAGACATTTTATTTAATATGTTGGTTCATTAACGTTGCCCTTAGGGTCAACAGCGCTATAACTCATGCCTGAGCAAAGCTAATTGAATGGCCGTATTTTCTCCTTAAGGCCCATCTTTTCTTTTCTTTTTTTTTTTGCGGTATGTGGGCCTCTCACTGTTGTGGCCTCTCCCGTTGCGGAGCACAGGCTCTGGACGCACAGGCTCAGCGGCCATGGCTCACGGGCGCAGCCGCTCTGCGGCATGTGGGATCCTCCCGGACCAGGGCTCAAACCCGTGTCTCCTGCATCGGCAGGCGGACTCTCAACCACTGCGCCACCAGGGAAGCCTAATTTAATATATGATGTTGGTTCATTAACGTTGCACTTAGGGTCAACAGCACTATAACTCATGCCTGAACAAAGCTAATTGAATGGCCGTATTTTCTCCTTAAGGCCCATCTTATCCTGCTTCCACTTGGGAACACCAGACGGCACTTCATTCACCACTAGGCTTGGGGGTCATTTCAAAGAGCAAAATCACCCACAAAAAGTGTATAGATGTGAAAAAAAAAAAGTGGCCCTGCGTAAACTGCCAAAAGGACACTTGTTTGGCATCTGAGACCTGAAACAAGAAGGCAGAATGCTGCCTTGCTGGACCTCAGCTGGAAATGCCAGCGCTCCACCACTCAAAATTTTCCCGGCTCTGCCCATGTTGGAGAATGACTGTGCAAATCCCAGCATGTATTGGTTTTGGGGTTACAAATAAATTTTAGAGAATAGGTGAATTCACAAAGACAGAATCCATGAATAATGAGTGTCGACTGTATATTGATTAAGATATATTTTCTAAAATTTCTATGATTAGTCTGCGGGGTGTTTTTGGTGTAGGGGGGTGGTAAACAGAAAAAAATATTAGTTGCTTAAAAAAAAAAAGGCAGCGCCACCCAGCACCGGGAGGAAGCAGGGCAAGGCCGGTCTGCAAATGAAGAGCCCAGAAAAGAAGCGAAGGAAGTCAAATACTCAGGGCCCTGCATACTCACATCTGACGGAGTTTGCGCCACCCCCAACTCCCATGGTGGATCACCTGGTTGCATCCAACCCTTTTGAGGATGACTTCGGAGCCCCTAAGGTGGGGGGCGCAGCCCCTCCATTCCTGGGCAGTCCTGTCCCCTTTGGGGGCTTCCGTGTACAGGGGGGCATGGCAGGCCAGGTACCCCCAGGCTATGGCACTGGGGGTGGAGGAGGCCCCCAGCCTCTTCGTCGACAGCCCCCGCCTTTCCCTCCCAATCCCATGGGCCCTGCTTTCAATATGCCCCCACGGGGCCCTGGCTACCCTCCCCCAGGCAACATGAACTTTCCCAGTCAACCCTTCAACCAGCCTCTGGGTCAGAACTTTAGCCCGCCTGGTAGGCAGATGATGCCAGGCCCCATGGGGGGATTTGGCCCCATGATCTCACCCACCATGGGACAGCCTCCCAGAGGGGAGCTGGGCCCCCCTTCTCTCCCCCAACGCTTTGCCCAGCCAGGGGCACCTTTTGGTCCTTCTCCTCTCCAGAGACCTGGTCAGGGCCTCCCCAGCTTGCCCCCCAACACAAGTCCCTTCCCTGGTCCGGACCCTGGCTTTCCTGGCCCTGGTGGTGAGGATGGGGGGAAGCCCTTAAATCCACCTGCTCCCACTGCTTTTCCCCAGGAGCCCCACTCAGGCTCCCCGGCTGCTGCTGTTAATGGAAATCAGCCCAGTTTTCCCCCAAACAGCAGTGGGCGGGGTGGGGGCACCCCAGATGCCAATAGCCTGGCACCCCCTGGCAAGACAAGTGCAGGCTCAGGGCCCCAGCCTCCCCCAGGCCTGGTGTATCCATGTGGTGCCTGTCGGAGTGAGGTGAACGACGACCAAGATGCCATTCTGTGTGAGGCTTCCTGCCAGAAGTGGTTCCACCGCGAGTGCACGGGCATGACTGAGAGCGCCTATGGGTTGCTGACCACTGAGGCCTCTGCTGTCTGGGCCTGCGATCTCTGCCTCAAGACCAAGGAGATCCAGTCTGTCTACATCCGCGAGGGCATGGGGCAGCTGGTGGCTGCTAACGATGGGTGATGCTGGCGAGGTGCCCAGGAAGTGCATACGTTCCTCCCTGCTCTTCCAGGGTGGTTGTTTTCCTGTCTGGCTCTTGGTCCTTGTTTCCACTGGCTTCCCATCCCCATGGGGCAGAAACACAATGTCTCCTGGGGCCAGAAAAGGAACTGAGATGGGCAGGCAGAAGAGCCTGGATTGCTCACTTTTCTGGAAACTTACGTGTTGAGATCTACAGAGGTCCAGGAAACCAAAGCCCTGCCAAGCAGAGCCATTTTTGGTGGCTATCTCTGGAGGCCTAGGGGTGTGGCTGCAAGAGAAAAGAGGCTGGAGGAAGATCTGAAGGGCAGGGGTGTCCCCTCTACAGATGATGGATACCCCCAACACCTGTGCCTAACGCTCCTATCTAGCCCCCCAGCCCCAGCCTTAGTTTTTGGAGTCCAATATTAAAGGTTTCTGGCCAGAGGAGTTGGGGGTCTCTTCCCATCTCTGCAGTAGCCCTTTCATGGGTGCTGGGAAACAGCTTTAGGGAATAAATGGCGATTTTCCCCTTTTCTTACCTTCCCCTTGCCTCCTCCAAGACCTACCCAACTACTCCCCCCTCAGAGAACCAAATAGCTTGAAGAAGCAGGAGAGTACGTGGCTATGGCAGTTTCTTGGTGATTGGGGGCTTCAAGACAGTAGGTAAGAGATGCTGTCAGGACATATCTTCCTCATACCAAAGTCACTGGTCCTTTCTCAGACTCTCTTGTGCTTTTTCCCTAATGACAATATTTTTGTTAAAAATTGGGATATGTGGTCTGACAGAGCAGAATATTTGATGTTTGGACTGTCCTGGAAGCCTGGACTCTGGCTATACACGCCCCCCCATCTGTTGCACATTATTCGCAGCGCTGGTCTTCAACTTTTGGCGCCCTTACTTCCCTGCTTCCCTGGCTTGATTGAAGGAAAGCTTGAAGAGGCTCAGAGCCCTTATACCTCATTTTTTTCTCCCGATGAAAGGATCCCTGTCTCAGCCTGTGGGTGGGGAGGTGGCAGGACCCTTATTGCCATGGTACTAAAATGCAGTCCAGAGCCTGGATGTTTTTTGTTTCTCTTTCCCTGCTATTCTTTATATCTTCTCTGGCATGGTGATCTAGCTGTTCTCATTCCTCTCAGCCAGGGTCCTGCACTGGGCTTTGCTTTTATTTTATTTTGTAAGCACTGCCTGCCAGAGATGGGCCAGCGGCCTGATCAGGAGCCCCTCACAGCTGCTGTTTCTTCTTTACAGCTCGTGCACACATTCCTCAGTGGGGTGGGGAAGGCAGGCTTGGGGTGTGGCCCTGAGAGGAGCTGGTGTTCCCCTGCCCCCACTTCTCCTGGGACCCTAGCGTGTGAAGAGAAGACAAAGGTATACTGCAGAACTCTTTTGCCTGCCCAAGTGTAGCATGCAGCCTCTGAGGCTGTGAGAAAGAAGGGAGCGGCCTCTGGGCCTCTCTCCTCCAGTGTTCCCTGCCGTGGAACAGCAGAGATGGCAGCCCCCCCCACCCCACTGCTGAGCTTTGTGTTGTGTTTGTGGTTCTGTTTGCCCCTCTTTTATCGGTTGCTATTTTTGTGGTCTCCCCCATCTCTGCATTTGGTAAGATGGCTATTGCGGGGGGGTGGGGCGTGTCTGATCAGTCCCTCTCCCTCTCAGTCCACTGCTTTTTGGAAGGAAGCGGGGGTGGCAGAGATGTGGTGGGGAAAGTTTTGTACGGTTGGGTTAATAAAATGACTTGGAAAATCAAAAAAAAAAAAAAAAAAAAAAAAAAAAAGGCAGGGGTTGGGGGGAGCGGTTGAGCTTCCACCTCCCCTGTTAACTCCATTTGCCGCCCTGTTCCCTCGTGCAGAGATAAAGTGGAAGCAGCCTAGCTGGTCCCAGGAGGTGGCCCTTGGCATGGGCTGTGGCCAGGGGATGTGGGAGGCCACAGCTCCCCACAAGGCACACAGAACTCTGACGAGGGCAGGGAGCGGAACAGTGTCCTGAGGCTTCCACACCTGAGGGCTCACCTGATCGTGAGGGAGGCAAAGGAAGCATTTTCTCCCCATTTTACAGATGAGCGGTAGCCGTTCTCAGAGGTCCCCTGCTGAGGCCACGTAGTGCTGGACGTGACCTACACTGGCTCAGGCCTCTCACCTTGACACTTCCTGCTGACATCCATGGAGTCAGTGCTGCTTCGGGGCCCCTGGGGGCCAAGCCTCTGGAAAAGAGTGGATTTTCTCTTCCCTTCCAGGTGGGTCTGGCTAGAGGACCTGGAAGGCCTGTGGCAATGCCAAGTAGAGGTCTATGAAAAAAATGAGTTTGAATCCTGACTCTACCTGTCTAAGCTATGTGACCTCGAGCAAATTATGCTGGATCTCCCTGGGCCTCAGTGTCCTCATCTCTAGAAAGGGAAAGTCATGGCTTTAGAGGGAGCTTGTGAGGTTTATCTGCGGTAACATGCGCTGATTCCCTATTCAGAGAGGCTTTGGTTGTGTGTCTACTTCCCCCAAGCTGGCTGGCCCAGCAACAGGGTAGCTAATGGCAGGATAGGGCCAGAGAAAGTGGCCAAATGCCTTTCCTTCATTTGGCCCATCCTCCTGAATGCAGTGTCCCAAGAATGAACCATTCTGCCTGACATGGAGGGGAATGGTCTATGTCACATCCAGGCCAGACCCCGGCTCACTCCAGGGCAGAGGGACCCCGGATGCCAAAGCCACCAGGAACCCCAGAGACCAGCCTGTCTAGCCCCTTTATTTTACAAAGGGGAAGACCAGTCACTTAGGATTCTTCTGGCTACAAGCACCAAGCACCAGAAACCTGATTCAAACCAGTTTTGGCAGACAAAGGGGGAATTTTTTGGCTCACACAGCCAAACTGCAGAAAGGGAAGGGATGACAGGAATCTGATGTCACTGGGGTCTCATCCGGCTCTCCTCTCCTCTCCCCGCGGGTCAGACCAGCTTTCTACACACCACAGGTGCATGGCTGCAGCAGATTTGAGACCTGACCCTCTCTTCTAGCTACCGTTTAAAAAAATCCCAGGCAGAGAGCCTGATGGGCCACCTTTGGCTCACCTGCCACCTTTAGATCTGTCCCTGTGGCCAAGGTGGTGCCTGCATCTCTTTACAGACCACCTGTGGGAGGCAGGGTGTGTGCACGGGCTGGGTGGGGAGCAGTAACACCGAGGGTCCTGCCGAGGAACCATAGTGATTTGACTGTCCCCTGCGGTCAAGGTGAATGTGTGTTAAACGTGGGAGTAGATAATGTATGGAGGGAGAAAAATGACTTCTTTTTCTTTGTAAAGTTTAGTGTAATGTATGATTTTTGACCAATAACAAGTCCACCATTCCAAATTCAAAAGCTACCGCAGGATTGAAGTGAAAAGTTTCCCCGTGTCCCCGACCCCTGGAGGTGGTCATCGATGGTGTCAGTTTCTTGCATTCTGGAGAGGGCAAAGAGCCTTTGGAGCTCCCCTCAGGACTTCTAGGGTGGAGGGGAGTCACGGAGAGGACCAAGAGCCAGTGTTTGCTGCTCCCATCTGGTCCTGGGGGCGTGCCTGCCTCTCGGTGGGCCCGTCCTCCCCTGCCCTTCTGTCCTCCCAAGCTGAGCCCCGGGAGAGGCGTGGGTGACCCTGGGGCTGGAGTGTGTCAGCAGCTTCCACGATGCCCTCCCCTTCCCACCCCGCCCCGCTGGGGCTTAGCTTCCAATCCGGAGGACTGGCCTCATCGTGGCCTCCCCCACCCCCAGGTCTCCTCCTAGCCCATCAGACCCAGGACTGGCAGGAGGCTAGGGCACCTGGACTGGGTGGTCAGAGTCTGCTCTCTGCCAGGCGTGGGTTACTGAAGGAACCAGACACACACCGACCCACTCTGGTTTGGAGGTGCCGAATCAGAACAGCCAAATCCCACCCACCTCGATAGCTGAGGGGTGAGGAGCCCCATGCCGGTGGGTCAGAGCAGCCACCTTTGCTCTCTGACCCTTGCAGTGGGGGCACAGTTATCCCCTGGGGTCCTGCCTCTCGGAGCCAGTCACACTTCAGTGGCCTTTGCTTCCAGCTGGGAGTCACTGAGTCTCCCTGCAAACCCAAGGAGGGGCAGCTGATCCCTGTCTTCTCTTGCTGTGGATTCCTGGGGTTACACACCTTGCCCAGGGCCCTCACACTAGGCATCCCCCTTGTCTGGAGCCAGCAGGCTTCCTCAGCAAGGTCCCCAGGGTTCCTCTGTTTGCCTGGTCCAGGCCTGCCCTCCTACCAGCTTGTGTCCTCCGCTTTCCAAGATGCTGCCGGTCCCTGAGTTGAGGTGCCTCAGGCCCCAGGCCCAGGCATTCAGCCGCTCTTCCCTGTGGCCTCTCCCTTCCTGTGAGTAGGGGTCAGGGAGTGCTGGTGGTTTGCTGGCAGTTTTTAAGGGTAGCCCGGAAGTCCCTCTCCTAGATCCCCATTCTTGGGAACCCACAGAAATTGGCGGAGAGCTTGGCCAGAAACATGGATGGAGCACTTGTTGTCCTCTGAGCATGAGCCAGGCCCAGGGTAATGAAGAAACAACCCCTACCCTCAGTGGTGGGAGCCAGTGTGCATTTCCCAGATGCCCTTGCAGCTATGGTTCTGGGTGTGATTTATATTCTGCCTGTGAGATACACTCGTGAGAGATTTGAGAGGCCAAAGAGAGGCAGGGGCCGTCTTCTTGTGGCCCTGGCACAGACCAGCTCTGGCGGACAAGACTGTTGTCGCAGCCCAACTCAGTGTGCCACTCTCTAGTCACTGAATTTGCATTGTGGTGGCAGCAATGGTGGTAGCCGTGGCAACAGTGGCCTCCTGTCCTCTAGAATCTGGCTCCAGATCCCAGCTGCAGTGGCATGACCTTGAAGCAAGTCACGTTCTAACACCCACTATGCCAGCCCTTCCAGCCATCTTTATTCTTGCTGGTGAAGTTCTGTACCACATCTCATTTTGCTTGGAATAACCAGAGTGTTTCCTAGTTCCTACTCTGAATGATACGGGTATGAAGGTGAGAAAGAATTTGTTCTCACTGGGGAGAGTCATTGGTTCGCGCAACATATATGAATTGGGCACCTTCTTCCTACAGTCTCTGTGCTGGGTGCTGGGGATACAAGAGAAACCAGACACGGCTCTCAGCGAGCTCACAGCTGGGTAGGTGTGTGGGCGAGGGCGGGCGGAAAGCTAAGCGAGGGCGGGGGGAAAGCTAAGCCACCATGGCCATGTGATCCACACCACAGGGTCCGCTGGGAGCCCAGAGGAGGGTCCTGGCATCAGTCAGATTCAGTTTCAGGAAACAGACCTTTCCAGATATTTTAATACAAAAGGCACTTAGTACAGGGAATTAGGTGCTTACTGATCTTTGGAAGGGCTGGGGGGTAGGCTCTCAGCTGGGCCTCCAGAATGACTTCCAGAAGCTGGGCCTCTAGCAAAGCGACCATCCTGCCACAATCACAGCCATGCCTTCAACTTTGCATCAGTGTGGCACTCCAAAGTCATGGGGAGAGCTGCCTGAGCCTCCCAGGCTGGGATGGCCTTCCAGGCTCATCACCATGTGGGTGCAGCAGTAGCTCTGGTGACCTTGGGCATCTTGTGTTCTCAGATGAGAATGTTCATGGCCCCTTCACGCTTCCTGAAAGAGGATGCAATCAGGTCATGCTTGGTCACCGTCTGGTTTGGATCACCCCCATGGGCTAAGCAGCACCTCATCGACGTTTAGTCTCTTTCAGACCTGGTTGGTCCACAGCTACCTTGACTCAGGTACCTGCCTGAGTCCAGCCAGTTGTGGCCAGGGGAGCACAGCTGGTTTGCTGGGGAGTGGGGCCTTGGGCATGGCAGGCCTTTGTGAGCCTCCTGGCAGGAACCCCCCATGGCCACTGACCCCACCAGATGCCAACCTGAGCTGCTTCCCAGCTCTATGCTCCGACGGTAACGATTATGTGATTGAAACTAACCTCTGCCACCTGAAAGTGTTTCTGGAACAAAGCAGGGAGGGACTAAATAAATAAATAACCAGACCAATCTAAACTGAATGGCACATTACAATTACCAGACATTACAATTTCCCCTGAAGGACAGCAGACAGAATCTTGTCTCGAAACCCTGACAATTAAATGCCAAGGCAAGATGACCATTTTCTTCCAGAAGCAGGATACCTGAGATGTTCCCCTACATGTAAACACCTGATCTCAGGGAGTCTTGCTCTCATTTATCCCCCAATGAATGAATGACTTAAACCTTTTTTTGTACCTGGGATGGGATGAGGTCTGTCCCCTTTTAACAGGAGAGCAAGACAATCTCTACAAAAGTTCTAGGTGCTTAGACTTTAGCCCAACTTAAGGAAATGTCTCTGCAAGAGAGAAATATGCATTTCTTTTAATCCCACAGCCTATATTTTGAGCTTAAAATCTCTAGTGACAAACAAATGGTAAGAAACCCATTTACCATCTCTGGCGGGTGTGCGGAGTAGTCACTGCAGGTCAAGGCTCCGTGGGTGCTGCTGTGCTCATCCCACAGGGGGCACTGCTCGCCAAGCCGGGCCTGGCAGGGATCTAATAGATTAGGACATGGGATTCGCAATTTTGCAGCTGGCAAAACAGGCCACAGGGCCCTGGCCAGGGCTTGGAGCCTGTGGATATTTCAATCATTCAGGAACTGAAGGTTCTGCCCTTCTCTGGAAGGACACACTGCATTGATGCCATGGCCCCCAGGATGGATCCTTGTGAGGACTATTTTTTTTTTCAGTGATTTGTAGAAATGTCACTTCCAGAAGTTGGCCTCTGTTTAGTATGTGAAGTATGTACAAGTATGCAAATGTATATCGGAGAAGGCAGTTCAGTTGCCTTTCTCGTGGCATGCACGTGTGGATTGAGAGGCTTGGGGCTGATTAACATCAACATTTTAAAAATGAAATTGTCTTATTGACCGAGAACCTCATCTTTATCTTAAACTAAGATACATTAACTGAGTGTCTCCTTACTACATAGTGTTCATGATGTTTCATTCTTCTGAGGGAGGAACTTATTTTCAGGTATGGATTTTTGTAAACTGGCTGAATTTCTTGCTGGTGTCTGTTATTTTTAAATTTTATATGTTGAATTATACATTCAGTGTATATTTAATATATAAATTAGGTATTCTATAGCTGTATATATTAAAATTATATTTATGATGTAATAGTTTTCAATTTATGGTAGAAATAAATCAAGTTTTCTTTTTAAATACTTCTCTGTATCAGAGATATCTCCAGTATCATAAATTGTTGTGGAGAATCTTGTGTATGGCCTGGTCTTATCTTGGTGAAATTTACTTTGGTGAAATTTAGCTAAAGAGATAAAAAAGCAAAGCTCAATCATTTATTCAGCAAATATTTAACGAGTACTTAATCCGTGAGAGTTCTTTCCATCGCAAGCAACAGGAAATCAACCCAAATGAGCTAAAGCAAAAAGGGGCTCTTGGCACTGGAAATTTCAACATTGATGGGCTATGTGATGGTAAGGAAATACTGTTCACTTTTTGGTGGAATGCCTGCTTGGCTTGGCTTCATTAATAAGCCCAGTCCCTGGCTGTGGGGACTGAGTCAGCTCCTCAGCCCTGGCCAGGAGTCAGGAAGGGACTATTGGTGTTGGCCGGGGGTGGGGTGGGCTGGAGGGAGACAATAAACGTCCACCTCTATGTGCCAGGCTCCATGCTAGGGACACACAAATGGACGGGGCACGGTCTCTTCTGGTCAGGAAGCTTCTCATCCACAAAACCAATGATTTGCATTTCCATTAATTCCCTTTTTCCCTTAAACTACACAGGTTTGACATCAACAATTACCCCTCTGAAATATGAAGCACATTTTGAAAATAGCCCACACCTCTCATCCCCAGTTTTACACACATGCCAACTTGATCCCACAGGTGGTAGATGGAGACCAGGCACGGCAGGAGCTGACCCCAAACGAGCCCTCCCCTTCCCATGTGTTTTTGCTAGAAACAGCTCAAAAGAGATGGTCGCCTTCTGCTTTCTGAAGGCCGGTAGCGCAGGTCTGGTTATTTCAGGGACAAATGCCCTGGAGGTGCTCATGGTGCTGGCACAGCTGTTATGGAGGTGCTGACATAAGAATAATCACACCTTACATTTTGTGAGCGATTACTCTGGGCCGGGCACTGTTCTCAATGCTTTACACATAGAGCTCATTTGACCCTTGCAGCAACTCCATGGTGCTGGTGCTATAACTGTCCCCATTTTACAGATAAGGAGACTTATGAACTGCATGGTAAATAATATTTGGTTAAAAGACCCCTCCCCCCTTCTTCATCCTGTTCCTCTTGTTCAACTCCCTTGGGGGTCCCACTGGTCAAGCACAAAGGAGGAAAACTCATGAAAAATATTAATAAACTCACATGTTGTACACACTGCTATATTTAAAATGGATAACCAACAAGGACCTACTGTACAGCACAGGGAACTCTGCTCAATATTCTGTAACAACGTAAATGAGAAAAGAATTAGAAAAAGAATAGATACATGTATATGCATAAGTGAATCACTTTGCTGTACACCTGAAACTGCCACAACATTGTTGGTCAACTATAGTCCAATATAAAAGAAAAAGTTAAAAAAAAAGACCTGTAGGGGCTTCCCTGGTGGCACAGTGGTTGAGAGTCTGCCTGCCGATGCAGGGGACACAGGTTCGTGCCCCGGTCCGGGAAGATCCCACATGCCGTGGAGCGGCTGGGCCCGTGAGCCATGGCTGCTGAGCCTGCGCGTCCGGAGCCTGTGCTCCGCAACGGGAGAGGCCACAACAGTGAGAGGCCCACGTACTGCAAAAAAAAAAAAAAGACCTGTATCACTCAGATACAAATATAAAATGTTAAAAAAATAATAAAAATAAACTCATGTTGCCTTCTGACAAATATTGGGGCAGCTATTAGCATGACCTGGGATCTTACGCCAGTCACTCTGGTGTGAGCCGGTAGCAAACCCAGGATCAGGGTTGGCTTTCTGTCTTCTCAGACTCCCTTTCTCACATGGGGTGTTCAGTGGGCTCGCAGAAATGCCTGGTGGGTTTGGAATCATACAGTGCTTGGGTCCTATTCCAGGCCCTGCGCTCACTGTGTAATTTTTGGATAAGTGAGTCAACCTCATACTTGTTACTGGAGACTTTTTCTTTTTTCCTCTGTAAAATGGAATAAATAATAGTACCTACGTACTAATAGTACCAAAGGGGTTATTGAGAGGATTAAAGCAGATGGTACCCTAAAATGTTTAGCCTGTTTCATTTGGCAGTGGTAGCTTTTGATAGAGGTAGAACAGTGATATTTTCTCTCTGAGGCAGAAACTGCTGAAGCTGGGCTTGGCAAACACAACAGAAAACGGTCACCAGGAAGTAAGCTCACTAGAGGGACCCTGGAGGAGCAGGCCGTGACCGAAGAGTCCCTTAGTCAGCAGCAGTGATGCAGAGTCTGCACCAGCCTGCATCTCCAGCAGCAGCCCATGTCTGGCACATAACCTTGGAGCTGGGGTCCTCAGCTTTCAGGGTGAGTGGGTGTTTACTGTGTAACGCAGTTATTGAAATCCTTGCCCCTAGAGCACGTCTCCCTGGGTTCAAATCTTGGGGAAGCTCTACCACTTACCTGCTGTAGGGCTTTAAGTACCCTACTCTACCTCTCTGTGCCTCAGTTTCCTCATCAGTAAAAGGGGATAATAATAGTACCTCTATCCTAGGGGTCAGTGCGAAGATTAATTAATTAGATGCCAGAACCTGACATCTAATAAGTGCTGGTTGTTATTACCAAGCTCCAGCCAGGGCCTGGAGTGGAGCATCCAGTGAGACACAAGGTCAGTCTTCCTTGGAATCTACAACGGCAGAGGGGAGAGTTTAAAAAAACCAGCTTTTGTTACAACGGAGGTACATGCTTTCCACAAAAGTACAGTGTTTCAATTTGGACAGGGGGTTCCTAATAAATTTGTCTCTTGCTATGTGGGAGGAGAGGTCCAGGGAATTGTAGGGAAATGTACGTGGCTTCTCAGGTATTACTAGTAAAAATAGACTTTTCTAGAAGGACACACTCTCGCAGGAGCTCCCAGAAAAGACGGGAGGGAAGGTTGGGGAGCTGGGCTCAGAACACTGGAAACAGTGCAGCTGGGCAGGAAGCGCTCATGCCTCCGGGTACCCTCCCTCAGCAGGAATCAGTGTCAATCAGTTTTATCCTTGCGGAAGATTCTAATTCCAGGGCCAGGGTATCAGACTGGCCTGAAGTACCTTCTGGGAGGGGCAGGCATCCTGCTGGAGATTTCCTGACACTGAACCTATGGGGAGGGCTGTTCTCTTAATGGATATCAGGCAGGTCCAGCAACACCATCCCCGGAAGTGACATTCAGTTAGGGCAAGAGAGCTTAGCTTTTTTGTATCATAGACACCTTCTAAGAATAATGTTTTTTAAATGCATAAAACACATAGGGTTACAAAGGAAAACAAAGATAATGAAATATTAGAAAAAACAAATAGATGATATAATATGTAATTTTTTGGTTAACTCAATGAAAAGGAGATCAGGGCAGTGGCCTACCACACTGTTATTCTGAAGTACAGATGAGTGTATATTAGCCATAAAAAGGAATGAAATTGGGTCATTTGTAGAGACATGGAGGAACCTAGAGACTGTCATACAAAGTGAAGTAAGTCAGAAAGAGAAAAACAAATACTGTATATTAATGCATATATGTGGAATCTAGAAAAATGGTACAGGTGAACCTGTCTGCAAGGCAGAAATAGAGACACAGATGTAGAGAACAAACGTATGGACACCAAGGGGAGAAATGGGGGGGTGGGATGAATTGGGAGATTGGGATTGACATATATACACTAACATGTATAAAATAGATAACTAATGAGAATCTGCTGTATAGCACAGGGAACTCTACTTAGTGCTTTGTAGTGACCTAAATGGGAAGGAAATCCAAAAAAGGGGATACTTATCTCTGTACGGTAGAAACTAACACGATATTGTAAAACAACTATACCCCAAGTAAAAAAAAAGAAGAAATGAAGTACAGATGAGTGTAAACAATATTTTGAAAAATCTGCAGCAACTGTAATGTGTCATGGACATATCTGTGATTGCTACTGGGGACAAAGCCCCAGGTGCTGCTGATACTACTGTGGCTGGTAGCCTAACCTCATAATTGAAGGAAATGCTAAATTGCAGTAGGAGATTAGAAGAAATAATGAAAATGTTTTCCCCATTTAGGGAGTCCCTGATTTAAGCTGAGAACCTCTTCTCTCGGCATTTTGTTAAATATCAGTGGTATAAGGTTACGTGAAAAAGCCCAGATTTTAAGACGCTGAAATTTCATTTGCTTGTATTTTTTGCCAAAAGAAAGAAACAATAATACATTTGTGTGTATATTAAGTACATCTAGAACAATGTATAAACAATATTTCATACTTAAAAATAAAGAAAAGGGAAATGTATGGAAGGATCTAGCTTCAATGCCAGTGCAACCTTCACAAGCCTTGATCTGGGCTTCTCTCCGCCTCTCTGGGCGGGATCAGTCCGCTGGACGGGCGGAGGAGTGTGTTTCCCTGGGTATCCCCAAACCACACCCCTGAAAAATACCGAGGTCGGTTTCTCAAGTCAGTTCACGGTGTCCTGGCACACGCACGGCCTGGGAGGTGGGCGCCCACTTTTTGTGAGGCCTGAGTTTTGTCCCTAGTCAGCTGTGTGTCCTCAGGTCTGTCTCAAATCTCTCTGAGCCTCCCTTTCCTGGGTCTCCAGGATCCAACTCCCAGGCTCTCGTTATCCACGTGGGCCTTCTTCTGCGGCGCTTTGCAGTTTATCGGAGGCACCTGGAGCCACAGGAGGTGGATGCAGAGACAGGATCCCGCAAAGACTAGAAGGCAACCTCTGGTAGCTCCTCAGGCGCGGGGGAACCGGACGCACCGGGGCGAGGGCTTACTCTATCGGGCGGCAGATTCGGGTTCAACGAAAGGCAGTATTTTTACCCATCAGAATTGCCCAGGATGAAGAGGGAGGGGGTTCCCTTCAAACGTGAATCTCTGTTACTCCCACTTATCAGTGGATTTAAAATCGGGGTTTCGGCGTAGGATGCCCCCCCCAGCTCTACCAGCGTCGGGGTATGAGCCCGGAAGGTACATTTTAGAAAAGTACCACCACTCCCGCCCCCGGGGAAGTAAGGGAGCAATATCAGTTGGATATACTGGGTGTCGAGTGTGGGGGTAGTTACTTCGGCATATCTTAGTGTTCCCAGACTTCCACGTGGGGTGGTAATCAGCGACAGCGTTTCGTAGTGTTCCAGTATTTAATTCCCAAGAATGAATTAAGCCAAAAACTGTAAATAAGCCCTACGACCGCGGCAGGACTCGAACCTGCAATCTTCTGATCCGAAGTCAGACGCCTTATCCATTAGGCCACGCGGCCGCCTGATACGTGGAGTTCTTTGGACAATCTAAAAAGTATTATTACCGCCCACCGGCTTGCCCAGGACGAATCCACCTGCTTCTTGAGCAGGGGAGGTTGGACCTTGGTTCCCAGAGTTCCGCAGGGAAGGCCCACCCGGAAGTCCTTCCTCCCCACCCCGCGGGCGGACCGGTCCACTTTTGGCTCTCCTATTGGTCGCACTGGGAGTCTCCCTCTTGCCTCTCGGGTAGCCGCGGGAGTGAGCGGGGCGCAGACGGGAAGTTGCGGCTGCCAGCGAGGCGGACTGCTCCGGTGCAGGCCACACGCCACCCCGAGGCTGCATAGGCCGCGCGGAGGGAGACGCCGCGTCGCCGGCCTGGGGTCGGGAGCCGCAGACCAGGAAGCACCGGGCGGACTGAGGTTTCCGGCGGGTTCGGCGTTGGGGGGAGGCCGAGTCCCTGAGCGGCGGCGCGGCCCCTCCCTCTCCAGTCAGGGAGCGAGGCCCTGAGCTGGGCGGAGGCTGGTCCCAGGGCGCACCGCGGCGCGGCCGCCGGGCTCAGGCTAGCGGTCGGGCGTGCCGGCGACCGGGAGCGCGGGGGCCGCTGCCGACGCCCCCTGCAGGGCGCCCTGGGCCTGCTGGGCCCGGGCTCAGGCGTGTGTGGGGGCCCCGCGGGACGGCGGCCCACCTGGCGGGTTCGAATCCGGGCGCTCTCTCCTAAAGGCGCTAGGCCCTCGGGCTGCGGCGGTCGCGATAACGGCAGCCACCATTTGCCGAGGACTTGAAGAGGGCCGGGCTGCGCGGCGTGTTCGCCCTGTGTCACCCAAACAGCAGCCCTGTATGACAGGTAGAATCCTTAACCCCATTTTACAGAGTAGGAAATTGGGGCCTAAGGAGCTTATCCAAGGTCACACGTCTCGTAAGAGCCAGAGCCGGCATTCAAAGCCGCGTCCTCCTATCCAGAGTCTGCCCTCTTAACCATGGCCGTCACCTTCCCTGATGAACTTACGTGAACCTCAGTTTTCCTCAGGAAGGGTATTGCTATTTCCCAAGGTTGTTTGATGATTCATTGAGAAAATGTACCTAAAGGCGCCTGGCACACTGCCTGGGCCGCAGAAAATGCTCAAGGAATGATGGCTCTTAATATCACACATGTTACGTGTGTCATTAGTAACACTGTATATCATCTGTCTCCTTTAGGATTTGTGGTGGAAGGCAGGCATGGTCAGAACCATTTCACTGACAGGAAAACAGAGACAGGACGTGTCTCTCTCCACGTCTCTCAGCCAGTAGAAGCTGCCAAGCTGGAGCCCAAAGCCAGGTGTGCTGACTCCCAGCGGGGGGCTCCCTGCACCAACCATGAGCCGCCTGCTCTGGAGGAAGGTGGCCGGCGCCACCGTCGGGCCAGGGCCGGTTCCAGCTCCGGGGCGTTGGGTCTCCAGCTCCGCCTCCGGCCCCGTCCCCAGCGACGGGCAGCCGCAGCCTCCGCCGCCGCCGCCGCCGCCAGTGCCGTCCTCGGAGGGCGGGCAGCTGCGGCACAACCCATTGCACATCCAGATGCTCTCGAGAGGGCTTCACGAGCAAATCTTCGGGCACGGCGGGGAGATGCCCGGCGAGGCCGCGGTGCGCCGCAGCGTCGAGCACCTGCAGAAGCACGGGCTCTGGGGGCAGCCGGCCGCGCCCTTGCCCGACGTGGAGCTGCGCCTGCCGCCCCTCTACGGGGGCAGCCTGGACCAGCACTTCCGCCTCCTGGCCCAGAAGCAGAGCCTGCCCTACCTGGAGGCGGCCAACTTGTTATTGCAGGCCCAGCTGGCCCCCCGGCCCCCGAGCTGGGCCTGGGCGGAGGGCTGGACCCGGTACGGCCCCGCGGGGGAGGCCGAACCCGTGGCCATCCCCGAGGAGCGGGCCCTGGTGTTCGACGTGGAGGTCTGCTTGGCAGAGGGAACTTGCCCCACATTGGCGGTGGCCATATCCCCCTCGGCCTGGTGAGTACGGGCAGGGGTCAGGGGACTTGAGCACATGTGGGGGGCCCAGCTTAATAGTTTGGTGAGCTCCCACTATGTGTTTGGTGGGTGGATTTCCAGGGACTGTGGTCTCAGTGGTGAACTAAAACAAGCCTTGACCCCAGCTTTTACAGACCTTACTTTCTGGTAGGAAGGTATGGGTAGTAAACAACACCCAAGCAAATGTCACGTGGTGATAGGGGCTGTGCAGAGAATCACGTGTGTTGAACTTGAGACTGACTGGGAGACCACTTGAGATCACCTTGATTTGGTGCCTTCCCCCTTGCCCTAGTAGCTTCCTGAGAAGTTAGTCCAAGACATTTGAACAGTGTTTCCATTTGGGGATGCTATTGGTAATTTTGGGCAGGAGAAACCTCCCTTTTGCGGGAATGTCCTAGGCGGTATAGCACACTCAGCATCCCCAGCTGCTCCCTTAAATGCAGACCAAATCCCCCCCCCCCCCCACCGCCCCGACCCATTTCAGTGTTTCCAAATATCCACTCCCCTCAGGTAACCCCACCCCGCCTCATGACCACCCCCAGCTGAGAAACTGCTTCCTTCCCCCAGCCTTCCAAGCAGGCTTGCAGGCATTTTTGTCCCCAAAAGGTATATTCAATCTCTCTTTTCTTTTTAAATAACTTTCTAAGTGCTACCCAAGTTTCTTTTTCAAACAATGATGGCAGTACTGTTTCTCCCCTTTTTTATTCTTCATTCCAGGATTAAAATACTATTTACAACCTTAATGCTTTCAGGCATGGCCAGCAAAAAAAGTTGGCAGTTTCTTTATTCCTATTGGAAGCTACATCTTTGTAAAGAAAGCTGCGAAATGTTAAATATGCAGTTGAAAATGGTGAAAGCATGGCTAAATAGATAAGGTAGGCATTAACGGCTGAAAAGAGCAAAACTAGATGATTCCTCAGTGATGTAGTTCCAGTTAAGATGAGAATCTCAGTGCTTACTGTGTAACTTGATGGTCAAAATAGAGGGAATACTGTCCATCATTTGAGAAAGTAAAGTAGAGTGTGGTGGCTGAAAGAAAATTAGGAAACCAGTGATAAGAAGGACTTGTTTTTTGATCTTTTGGTCATTCTTGGCCAATTTCCCTGAAGTCCCCCTTTTCTTTTCCTCCTTCCTCTCCTAATTTTTCATCTCTTTCTCTCCCTGTCCTTCCCATCCACCTCTCATTCTCATTCCATTCTTGCCGGTGCTACTGGGGGCACTGTGCAGTTTGACTAGCGGCAGAAGTCATTGCTGAGGACTGGGCTCATGCTGGGGCCTTCCTTCTGGGAGCCTGACTATGGTGGGGGGCGGGAGGTGCCAGACGGGGCCCTGACAGCAGTCCACTTTTAACCTGGGCACATCCCTGCCGTGTGGCTGCGTAACATCAGGTTCCTGAGCAGCCCGCCGTTTCCAGTGGGAGGGAAGAGCCTTGAACGGCCCAGAGGGCAGCTTCCCGAAGGCTGCTGGTAAGGGCTTTGGTCGTCAGGCCAGAGGGACATTACACAGGCTGTCAACACCGATCTAAGATTCACAGGAAAAGTGTAGTGTTAACGGCATTGGTCCTGACTCATCTTAAATTTGCCAGAGGTGTTTGCATTTTGGCGTTCTTCTTTTTTTATCACAAATAAATTTAACAAGATGGTTCTCATGTACAGCTGCAGACCCGGATCTTGACACCAGTCTGGCTTTTTATTGCAACTAAAGTCCCCGTCATCACCACAGCCTCAAATATTTGACATCCTTCAGCCTTTTCTTCTGTGTTGTGTTTGAGGGCTTTGACATGTTGAATTGAAAGGGGAGGAGGTTTCAACTTGAGCGTTTTGCCATCATTTGGAGTGTGAGTTAGATTTTACCAGGTTTAACACTAGGAACCTCTTTTTGCTGGTAACCCCTTCCCCCAAAGAAACTAGTTTTATGTTTGTTGTATCTGTTGCGGCAGATAACCCCTCCTCGCCACCGTAAGGGAAACAGGCAGCTTGTTCGCAGCTGTGGTGGCCACACGTGGCCTCTTCACTCACTTTGATGCTGAGTGGCCTTGACCCTTTGGCGTAATCTGTGGTTCACAAAAGGCTTTTGCTCAGCAGCCATTTCCCCACACTTAGTCTTGTGAATCTTGAGCAAACTCCAGCCTTTTCCTGAAACAGTGTCCGGCCCCCAGCAGGCAGCACTCATCCCCTGCCCCTCCCACCCCAACCCTAGCACATATTTCCTAGCACATGTGCATACATTTCCTCCATTCTGACACTTTCCCTGGTCTCTCACTGAGGGTGGTTGCTCAGAGACACAGCACCTTCTACAAGGTGCGTGATTCGCTCTTTGTCCTTCAGAATCTTTCCAGCTGTCAGATGATTCATCCTGTACACGTGTGCAGCATTTGTCTTTTTTTTTTGCCACTTTCAATTAAAAAAAAATTCCACTTTGGGTTTTATTATAATTGTCTCTCTTCTTCACTAGCACTTTGAACATTAGTCGTTTTGTGCTTATAGAGGTGAGGGGTTGATAACGGTCATTAAGACACCTCAGAGCCAAGCACAGACTTGGTGAGCCCTGGGCATAACAGACACCTTGATGGCCCAGGCTGAATGCCCATCCGGGACCCCCGGGACTGTGGCACTTAGCTCCCTTTCTCTCTGGAGGTAGAAAAGTAAAGAGGCTTTTGTAATTCCTCCGCACTCCCAACACATACCTGGGCAGCACCCCGCCCGACCTCTAGCTCTGTGAGCACTAGGAGCACCCCGTGGTCTCCCTTGTACCCCTAGCTGCTAGTGTAGGGCCTGGCATGTGGTGGTAGGTGTGCAGTGGGGATTGTGGGGCGGAACTTGAATGCCTCCATGCTGAACCTGCCTGCCTCTCACCTCCCTCAGGTATTCCTGGTGCAGCCGGCGGCTGGTGGAAGAGCGTTACTCTTGGACCAGCCAGCTGTCGCCGGCTGACCTCATTCCCCTGGAGGTCCCTGCCAGTGCCGGCGGCCCCACCCAGCGAGACTGGCAGGAGCAGTTAGTGGTGGGGCACAACGTGTGCTTCGACCGGGCCCATATCAGGGAGCAGTACCTGATCCGGGTATGGTTCATGGGGCCAAATGCAGGCTCTGGCACCGGGTGGGCTAAGAGCCCTGCTCTCAGTGGCTAGGGAAGGCATTTCTTTTCCTGGCCAGTGCCTCCATCGCCTTTGTAGAAGCTACAGGGCCTCCTGTTGACCAGCCCTGCCCGTGGTCCCTGTAACCAGCTGTTCTGTCCCTAGGGTCTGCCTGGCACAGGACCTGAGTTGTCACAGGGTACTAATGGCCCTTATCTCTGTGCAGCATTTTAGAGCTTAGCGTGGGTCTTTGGAGGCTGTGGGCCCCACGGCCTGGGCTCCCATCCTGCCTCGGCCACTAGTGAGCAGCATGAGCCTCTTAACGTCCCTTTACAACTAAGGAAACAGCCTCAGTTTCCTTAGCTGTAAAGAGAGGGAGATGGCAGAAGCTACCTCATAGGATTGTTGAGAGGGTTTGAACAGTGCACACATCAAATACTCAGAACCATAGTGTGGCAATTCTTCATTCTGTAAAAAGTGCCCTAGTAGAAAGGCAGGGCAGGTGAGAGTAGCCTTAGCCTCTAGCTGAGTGTGCTGAGGCTCAGACAGCCTTGTTGACTTGCCCAGGGCCACAGAGCTTCTGAGCGGCAGGGCTGGGGGCCGAGCCTGATAGCTTGGAAGGCCTCGTTTTGGCCACTCTGTTGCCAGGGTGCCCCTGGAGCTGCTGCTGGATGCTGGGAAGGCCTGTGTGTTGGGATTCAACCAGGCCTGCGCTTTCAAGGGTGGCTAGGGTTTGAGAAGGCAGGCCCCTCACAGGTGGAGGCACAAGCGTGAGCAAGCATGAAGACACTCTTTAGCGCTGGGAGGCTGTGGGCTGGGAGGGGAGGCTGAGGTGGGGCTGGTGGGCTGAAGTACCGAAGCAGGGGTAGGCTGGCCCCTCAGCTGCAGCCTCTCCTCCTCAGGGCTCCCGCATGCGCTTCCTGGACACCATGAGCATGCACATGGCCATCTCAGGGCTAAGCAGCTTCCAGCGCAGTCTGTGGATGGCAGCCAAGCAGGGCAAGCACAAGGCCCGGCACCCCACACGGCGAGGCCAGAAAGCCCAGAGCAAAGCTAACGGCCCAGCGGTGAGAGCACACTGTGGAGGGGGGCCCCTCCCCGGCCGGCCTGTCTGGCTTGAGACCGAGCTGATCTGCTGTGTCCCTTGCTCTGGCCTCCAGATCTCATCCTGGGACTGGCTGGACATCAGCAGTGTCAATAATCTGGCAGACGTGCACAGCCTCTACGTGGGGGGGCCTCGCTTAGAGAAGGAGCCCCGCGAGCTGTTTGTCAAGGGTAGCATGAAGGACATCCGTGAGAACTTCCAGGTATGGTGGTGGAGAGGGGCTCTGGGGACATGGGCTGTGGCAGACCCCTAGTGACCCTGGGGAGTGTAGCTGCCAGACCTGACCCTGAGAGGCCCGGTGGTGGTAGTGGGATGGCTGCCCACCCAGCGCCTTCCTGTCGCCTGTGCCAGGACCTGATGCAGTACTGTGCCCAGGACGTGTGGGCCACCTATGAGGTTTTCCAGCAGCAGCTACCGCTCTTCTTGGAGAGGTGAGGGAGAGCCCCTCTGGGAACCCATGGGGGTCAGTGGGTTCCTGGCACCCGGGCCCACCGTAACCAGGTGGTGCTGGGCCTTTCTCAGGCTGGGGGCCTTAGCCTTTCTGGGCTGAGAGCATGGAGCCACTCTGTCCAGTGGTGGCCACCTGGGCCTTGGACTCTGGGGTTTCTACAGAGGCCCTGGAGGGGGGCGCTGAGGCTGTGCTTGTTTCATGTGTGTGGTCCTGGTTTGCTAAGCACCATCTCTGAACCCAGATCCTGAGCCAAGGACTTCACATCTGTCTTGGTTATGTTTGCTAGTGAGTCAGTTTTATGATGTGGTCAGAGTCATAAGCGTCAGCCAGACCTGGTTCTAATCTTGATTATCCTATCCAACTCATTTGACCTTGGGCAAGTTACTGGGTTTCCCTGAGCCTCAATTCTCTTATCTGTGAAACGTACACAAATATACTTGACTACAGTTGTGAGGTTCTTGTATGATCTTTTGTGTGTATGGGGCTGTAGCACCGTGCCTGGCACTTAGTCATTACTCAGCAAGTGACAGCCATTTTCATTTTTGTGATCTGTCATTCCCCCCATTACCCCTGAGGATGGGATGATATTATTCCCATTTTATAGATGAAGGAACTTAGGCTCAGAGAGATGAAGTGACTTACCCAGGGTCTCGTGGCTGGGAGACGGTAGAGCTGGGGTTTAAACCCCTGTCTCTCTGACGTGGGTGGTTGGGTTGAGGATCGCCAGGCTGGCCCAGGGATTGGGCCAAAGCCTTGCCTCCTGTGGTCATTTATGGCAGCCCTGGTGTTTGTCCTCAAGGTGTCCCCACCCGGTGACTCTGGCTGGCATGTTGGAGATGGGTGTCTCCTACCTGCCTGTCAACCAGAACTGGGAGCGTTACCTGGCGGAGGCACAGAGCACCTATGAGGAGCTCCAGTGGGAGATGAAGAAGTCGCTGATGGACCTGGCCAACGATGCCTGCCAGCTGCTCTCAGGAGAGAGGTAGCCAGGCCTTGGGCGGGCTGGATCCCCCTGCAGGGGATGGGCAGGTGGGAGGGCTGGCCTTCGGCTTGGCCTTAGCCCTCCCCTGGTGGACTGGCTGTGCAGGTACAAAGAAGATCCCTGGCTCTGGGACCTAGAGTGGGACCTACAGGAATTTAAGCAGAAGAAGGCAAAGAAGGTGAAGACGAAGGAGCCGGCCGCAGCCAGCAAGTTGCCTGTCGAGGAGCCCAAGGCTCCTGGGGATCCCAAGGATCAGGAAGGTGGGGAACATGGGCGGGAGGTGGGGCAGGGATGGACCCTGGGAAGGTCCTGGGACCGAGGGGTTCCTTGGAAGGGGTTGCTCCGGCCTTGCGGAGATGAGTAGGCTGGGCAGGTCTTTGTGAGAGACACTTCTCTGGTCCTGATTGTCCTCCCCGACCCTGTGCAGACCCTGGCCCCCCCAGTGAGGAGGAGGAGTTTCAGCGAGATGTCATGGCCCGCGCCTGCTTGGAGCAGCTGAGGGGGACCACAGAGCTCCTGCCCAAGCGGCCCCAGCACCTTCCTGGGCACCCAGGGTGAGCCCTGTCTCCCTCACATGTCCAACGGCCATCCTTACCCCTCCCTCCACCCTGGGACACCCCTATTCTGGGCCCCAGCACGGGGTGGTGTGCATATGGGCCCTTACTAACCTGCTGCCATTTGTTCCTGCCATCTTCCAGTCCTGCTCACTAGTTTGCTCTGACCCCTGGGTCACTGGACTAAAGCAGTACAAGTGCACTAAGCACCTGCTGTGTGCTGGGCCTCACAGTAGCCTCTGAGAGTACAAATAGGAACATAACTCCTTCTTTCTAGTAGCTTCTCCCTGGGAGGAGCCAGTTGTGCAGACCAGCCAGCGCAGCTGGAGTTTATATCCATGATGAGACAGAAGAGTCATCAGTGTTGAGGCAGTGCCTGACTCTGCTTGGGGAAATCAAGGAAGGCTTCCTTGAGGAGGTGACCCTTCATTCACACCCCATGGAGTGGCAGAGATGAGAAAATAGGGGCAGCCAGGGTGAACAGCAGAGTGCCAACTTTACATTTGCCTGAGATGAGGCCGCCGTAAATTTTGTGCCCTGAGTGCCTCACTTGCCTCACCCTTGCGTTGGCTCCGGTGAACAGCACGTGAGGGATGGAGCTCTGAAGGCCCTGGTGTGCCTCTAGAGCAGCGGTGGGAGGGCAGATCTACTTGCTCCTCTGGGCAGTTTCCCTGCGTGAAATGGAGCTGGGGAAGGAGTCCAGCCCTAGGCTATGCATGTGGGTCCTGGCTTCTGAGTAGTACAGGGGGGCTGACATAGGATCTTTCCTTCTGGGATATTCGAATTATTCTAGGGGACTCCGTGGGGGTCCTGGCTGTATCCCAGAGGGAAGGGATGGTGACTGTAGGCTGAGGTCACCAGAAAGCCTTGGGGTCTTGGAGAGTGGGTGGGGCCCTTGCCGTCACACACTGTCCTCCCCCGACTACCATGACACTGCTCTCTTCTGACGGGGCATAGGTGGTATCGGAAGCTTTGTCCCCGGCTAGATGACCCTGCGTGGACCCCAGGCCCCAGCCTCCTCAGTCTCCAGATGCGGGTCACACCTAAACTCATGGCGCTGACCTGGGACGGCTTTCCTCTGCACTACTCGGAGCGGCATGGCTGGGGATACCTGGTGCCCGGGCGGCGGGACAACCTGGCTAAGGTGCTGCCAGGCAGCAGCCTAACGTCGGCTGGGGTGGCCTGCCCCTACATGTAAGGCTCTGGCTCAGGGAGGAAGGGGCTGGAGGCTAGGCACACCTTCCCCTTGCTGGAGAGACCAAACCCAGCTCAGGCTAGTGGAAAGAGCTCGGGTCTGAGAGTCTGGGTTCTAGTTCTTTGTTTGGTGGCTGCCTTTTCTGTCTGGGCCTCAGAGCTCTGTGGGGCTGAGGGTGTGGTGCTTGGAGTGGGTGGGACTGAGGCCCTGCTCCTGGGCCCGGCAGCCCAGCTGCCCTCACATGAGGAGTGTGCAGAGGGAGGGCCATTGGAAGTGACGGGGGGATGAGCTTTGTCCCCCTTTTTTGAGTATAATTTATTGAGCACTGATTATATTCTGTGTTAATAAACATTTTACAGTGCTTCCCTCGTTTGTTCTCCAGGCAGTCCTGTGGTTATCTTCATTTTAGAGTTGGCAAAACAAAGGCCTAGGGAAGTCAGGTTCTTGTCTGAGCTCACAAACCCTTGAGCTTTTGACAGGCAGGTGTTGGGGAGAAGCCATAGCACTTGAAGTGCCCCAGAATTGAGAGTCCTGGCTCTGCGGGGCAGCCTGAACCACCCGTGGGGCCTTAGGACAGAGAGGCAGGGATCAGCCTGCTCCCTTGGAGCTGAAGGATGGATGAGTGGGCAGGAGCCAGCCTGGGGCAGGGCCTGGCCCTGACTTCCCACTGCTGAGCTCCCAGACCTTTTCCCGGGGAGGTGGCGGCTCTGGGGAGAAGCGCTTAGATTTGAGTCAGCCCAGGCCTCGAAACCCAGCCTGCCACCATTGCTGTCGTTTTCAATTTGTCACTCCCTGTCTGTGAACCAGGGGAAGTGCTGTCCACTTCCGCCTCAGAGCTGATTCTGAGGCTAAACGGAGGGAATCGCGGAAGGCCCCCAGCGAGCTGCCTGGCCCGGAGGGGGCACCCGGTAACCAGAGGCTGCTGCTGCTGTTCTCTGCGCAGAGCCATCGAGTCCCTGTACAGGAAGCACTGTCTTGAACAGGGGAAGCAGCAGCTGGAGCCGCAGGAGGCAGACCTGGCTGAGGATTTCCTGCTCACCGACAGCAGTGCCATGTGGCAGACGGTGAGGGTGGGCTCTGAGCCTGAGCTCTGGGGAGGGGGCTCTGTTCCCTCAAGGAAGGGGTGGCCTTTTGGGTGGGGGCGGGGTGCCGGATGTGCTCAGTTGCCCACCTCAGGCTGTCCTGGGCTGTCTGCGTGTCGCAGGGAGGGGTGGTGGATTTGGGCCAAGCCAGCCCCCTGCTTCACTTTCTTGGTACCTGGGCCCATCCAGGTGGAAGAAATGGGCTGCTTAGAAGTGGAGGCCGAAGCCAGGATGGAGAACTTGCGAGTGGCAGTTCCAGGTCAACCCCCAGCTCTGGTGAGCTGGGCACCTGCTCAGGGGTTGTCTGGGTGGGTGTTGGGTGGCAGGGCCCTCCTCTTGTGCTCAAGTAGCTCTTTCCCCCCCAGAGAATTCCCAGGGTCTTGGGGAGCTGGGAGATGGCTGCCCTGCCTTTGGGTGGCCCCGTGCTTGTTGGAGGCCAAGGAGGAAGCCTGAGACCTCATAGCCATCCTGTCATTTCCCAGCTTACCTGCTCGCCATTTCAGGCCCTTTTCCCGCCCCCTACCCCATGGCCCTCGCTGAATGCAGGTGCTGGAGCAGGGCCTGATCTAGGTGTGTGGCCCCCACAGACTGCTGCTGGTAGCCCAAAAGCCAGCCAGCCAGCTTATCACCATGGCAACGGACCCTACAATGATGTGGATATCCCCGGCTGCTGGTTCTTCAAGCTGCCTCACAAGGTGTGTGTCCTGGTTCATGCCTGTTCTGTGGTGTCCTCGCTGTGCTCAGGGCACACAGTAGGCCTCCAGAGTGACTCAAACAGGGAGACTCCCTTTCTGCAGGAATGCTGGTAGTAGTGGCGCAGAGTATGATCTCAGACAAGTGTTGTCATCTCTCTTGAGGCTTTGTCTTCCTTCTGCCAGTTGGGTGGTGACGGGCATGGTGGTGGAATTAGATGACACAGGGCATGTCAGGTGTCTCTGCCACATCTGGTACATGATAGGATCTTTTGGGCATCAGTTCCCCAGCTAGGGGTCTGCCATGTGCCTCCAGCCCCTGCTTCCTTTGCTCTCTTCAGGATGGTAACAGCTGCAATGTGGGCAGCCCCTTTGCCAAAGACTTCCTGCCCAAGATGGAGGACGGCACCCTGCAGGCTGGCCCAGGAGGTGCCAGTGGGCCCCGTGCCTTGGAAATCAACAAAATGATTTCTTTTTGGAGGAATGCCCATAAACGTATCAGGTGGGTCACCGTGGGAGGGCAGAGACATGCTTTCTGTCCGTGCCTCTGGCCGGGTTACTGCAGTCTTGGGATCCCTTCCCCTGCCTTCCAGCCAGGGGCCCCTGACAGCCTGTGCTGCAGTGGAGGGACAGCCTGGCCTAGAGGCCTGGCTGCTTGTGGTCCTGGTGCCATGGGACCGTGGGCAAGGCTCGTTCCCTCTCCAGCTTCAGTTTCCCTGTTGCGTAAAAAGAGTGGTACTGTAGGACCTTGGTGGCCCCTCCCAGCTCTGCGGCCCCTTCCATGGAGGGCTAGTAGCCTGTAAACTCTGTTGGGGGCCGGGAGTGGGTCCTGTAGGCTGGGAATGGCAAATGGATCGAAGGCTAGTTCTGAGGGGTTTGTGGCTGCCAGCGGCACACTCTTGTGAGAAGGGTGCTGTGATGGGTTGGTAAAGTCTGCCCTGAGCCTGGAAAAGGCAGTGGTGGCAGGGCTGGTGCTGGGTGCCTCATAGATAATCCAGGATGGGGGCCGAAGCTGCCTCAGATGCCTAGCCAGTTCCCGGTGGCTTATGCTCCTAGACGGTAGATGCTAGGCCCACCCTGAGTCAAGTCAGTGGGAAGAGGGTTGAGGCTGGGCCAGGAGGGCCGCAGCTGGGCAAATGAGGGCCGTGTTGTGATGGGGGATGGAGTGTGCTCCCTGTGGCTGTGCTGAGCAATCCGTCTGTCCCTGCAGCTCCCAGATGGTGGTGTGGCTGCCCAGGTCAGCTCTGCCCCGTGCTGTGACCAGGTATGTCCTGGCAAGTGGTTGTGGGAACGGGAAAATGGGGGCGGGTCCTAGGACCCAAGCAAGCTGCTGAGCCTCATGTCCTCCCCCCAGGCACCCACACTATGATGAGGAAGGCCGTTATGGGGCCATCCTGCCCCAGGTCGTAACCGCTGGCACCATCACTCGACGGGCTGTAGAGCCCACGTGGCTCACTGCCAGCAACGCCCGGGTATGTGTCCTCTGCATCTCTGGTCCTGCCCTTCCTCTCCTATGTGTCTAGAAGCTGGGGTTGCAGAGGGACTTTGCTGAGGAGCATGAAAAGGAACCTAAGATCTGGGTCAGGCAGGACTCAAGTTCAAATTTAGCTTCACAACTCATCCAGCTTTTCAGCAGATATGTTCTGGGCACCTGCTCCTGGCCACACATTGACAAGGCATGCTAGGCACAGCTAGTGTGGAGTCTAGATGGGGCCGGGTATAGAGCCAGGCACGGAGCAGGGATTCTTTACCTGGAACTGTGGAGTTCGGGGCACTGCTGGCTGGCATTCCTTAAAACCATCCCCTCAGGAAGGGCTCCAGCATTCTCAGTCTAGTCAGGCTCCAGGGATGGGTGGGAGGAGTCTACTGGGGTATCTAGGTCGGGTCTGACCTCACTCTTCCTGCAGCCTGACCGAGTAGGCAGTGAGTTGAAGGCCATGGTGCAGGCCCCGCCCGGCTATGTCCTCGTGGGTGCTGATGTGGACTCACAGGAGCTGTGGATTGCAGCTGTGCTTGGAGACGCCCACTTTGCCGGCATGCATGGTGAGCAGGAGCCGGGGCTGGAGCAAAGCAGTGGCAGCCTGATGTCTCGCCGGGAGGAGTATTTCTGAAGCCTGTTTTCTCACTCCTGCCTCGCCCCCCAGGCTGCACAGCCTTTGGGTGGATGACACTGCAGGGCAGGAAGAGCAGGGGCACCGATCTACACAGTAAGACAGCTGCCACAGTGGGCATCAGCCGTGAGCACGCCAAGGTCTTCAACTATGGCCGCATCTATGGGGCCGGGCAGCCCTTCGCTGAGCGCCTGCTAATGCAGTTCAACCACCGGCTCACACGGCAGGAGGCAGCTGAGAAAGCCCGACAGATGTATGCGGTCACCAAGGGCCTCCGCAGGTGAGGGTGCCTCTCCCATCCACAGCCACGTTACCCCAGGGCCTCAGGCTTGCTTTACTACCTTTACCGCCCCCTTCTTTTCTACCTCTTCCCATTACGTGAGTCCTCACCTGGCCCCTCTTCCTCCAGACCCCCATGACCTAGATCTAGGGTGGTTTGTTCTTGGGTTGTGACATCTGCTTGCTTAATGGTCAGTTTTCCTCACAGAGTTAAAGCTGTGCTTTTGTTACGCTGTCAGAGCTCTGGTCATGCAGAGTAAACAGTATCGTGGGGTTGCAAACTCACGTGCCTACAGGGAGTGAGAGCACGCGCAGCAGGCGGTTTAGTAGAAGACAGCTGACGGGAGGGCCTGTGGAAAACCAGAGACTTTAAACTGATTTTGACAGAGGAGAAGGCCTTCCCAGGCTTCCAGTTTGCTTCCGCCCATAGTACCTATTGTTTGCTCAGGGCCTCGGCAGCCTCCTAGGAGGGTTCCTGAATCGAGTGTGAGGGAGGATTGGTGCCTTTATGACTTGCATGGGTATAATATATGGTGTCCACGTTTAATTAGCTGACCTCCTCATGGAAAGACTAAAAGTTAAGTAAGTGATAACAGTTCAGTAGTAACTGCACAAAGGCAGAAAAGGGGAGCCGAGTATTGTCCAGGAAGGTGAGAGGAGGACATGGGGTTGGGGGTGGCACGCACCGTGGGCGGCGTGTGCTGGCGGAGGCAAGGCAGTGATGACAGAAGAGGTTGGGCCTTAGTTGTGGAAACCTTTGCTGGCCTCACAGAGTCGTCTGGACTGAGGGGTGGTGGGGAAACCCTGGTGCACCTTTGAGAAGGTGAGTGGCGTGGCTCTGGAGCCATCTGGAGACGAGCCTGGTAATGTCTGAAGTTGCACTGAAGCTGGAAGTCTGGGGCAGTGGGGACTGAGAAGGGTCAGTCGGGCCTGGCTGTAGGTTCTGTCTCCTGTCCTCTCCCTTTCAGGGAGCAGCCTGTTCTATCCCCGCTACGTGCACTCCCCCCCCAATGTGGGGTGATAGCTCTTGCTGCCTCCTGGACTACTACATGCCACCTGTTGGTCATGGGGCAGTGCAGTGTCTAAGGCATTAGGACAGTAATAACAGTAGTGGTTCTCGTGTTGGAGTCTGTCCTTTATTGGGCTACCCTCATGCAGTCCCCAGAATCCTGGGTTCCTGTCTAGGCTCTACCTCTTCCTGGCTGTGTGATCCCACAAAGTCACTTAGTATCTCTGAGCCTTTTTCCCCTCTGAAGTGGAGCTTGTAGGGGAAAGGCACGACCCCAGGGTGGTTGTGGAAGTGGAGTGAGGGGATTGAACACTCCTAGCCCAGGGTTTGGCATAGAAGAGGCGTTCCCATGGGAATGACAATTGTGACACTGCACCCCCCCCCCCCCCCCCCAGGTATCGGCTGTCAGATGAGGGCGAGTGGCTGCTGAGGGAGTTGGACCTCCCTGTGGACAGGACCGAGGATGGCTGGGTTTCCCTGCAGGATCTACGCAAGATCCAGAGAGAAGCTTCTAGGAAGTGAGAACTGTCTGTGTGTTAAGGATGGAGGGCGGCTCTGGGCTGGCCTGGGGAAAGCTGGGATGCTTTTTTAGCTCTAAGATGCTAAAAGACAAAGCTTGCCCTCTCTTTGTTCCTCGCCCCCCAGATCACAGTGGAAGAAGTGGGAGGTGGTTGCTGAACGAGCCTGGATGGGGGGCACAGAGTCAGAAATGTTCAATAAGCTGGAGAGCATTGCGATGTCTGACACACCACGTACCCCGGTGCTGGGCTGCCGCATCACCCGAGCCCTGGAGCCCTCTGCTGTCCAGGGGGAGGTATCCTACTACCCTTGGAACATGGGGAGAGGGTCACAGGGAGGGCAGGGCTCCTGTACTACCTCCTACTCTAGTGAACTGGTATGTGGTTTAACCCTTCTCGCCTGTGCCTACCTTCCCTCCCCAGTTTATGACCAGCCGTGTGAATTGGGTGGTGCAGAGCTCCGCTGTGGACTACTTACACCTCATGCTTGTGGCCATGAAGTGGCTGTTTGAGGAGTTTGCCATTGATGGGCGCTTCTGCATCAGCATCCACGATGAGGTTCGCTACCTGGTGCGGGAGGAGGACCGCTACCGTGCTGCCCTCGCCCTGCAGATCACCAACCTCTTGACCAGGTAGGCAAGGCCCGTGGCCTCTCTGGCCTGACCATATACCAGATATGTGGGGCTTGGACCGGGCTGAGCATGATCTGAATTTTCATCCCCCCAGAAGTAAGTGTTCCCACTTTTATCTCTGATTCTTAAAACTTCTAGCAGTCTTAAAAAAGACTGGCCTCAACCTTTAGAAAAAATTTTTGGGGGATTGAAAGTGTCATATACCAAGACTAGATCACTGAGGTGGTGAGGAGGTAGAAGCCAGGGCAGTTGTTTCAAAGAGTAGTTCTCAAATTGTGCTCCCCTCAGAACACACCTTTCTGTTTTGAAAATCAAGTGACAGAGGCTTTTCTCAACCCGTAGAAAACTGAGATATTTTCTTCCATTCGTAAATGTTAATTCTTAAGTGCCAGAAGTTTGTTATTCTGAATACTGACAGAAAACATTGTTAATGGGGAAACTCAAATGTGATTTTAAAAACATATTTTTTCATATATTGAGTTGTATTTTTTTGTAGTAAAATTCCTAGTTTATATGGTTACATTAAATGTTACAGTTTCATGTTGATCTGCCCCAGAACCAGTTTGGGAACCATGATCTATCCTGATTAATGGGTAAATAATGAATGTTTACAATACTCAACACTGTCTCCGCTGCCCTCTTAATCATCTCCTGGGGGGTTATGTTTAACAAAGCTAAAATGAAAGTCCTCGTATATTCAAATTCTGGCCCAATAATTGAAATTTTGACATCAATAAAGTGTACCAAACTGGAAAAAAAAAAGGTGTGTTTTGAGTCCGTAATTGCACGTGAGTGTCTCAGCGGGAGGTGTTCGGCTGCTGGATAGGGGGCAGTGCTGGCCCTTCAGCTTTCTTTGCTAAGTGAACAGAGCTGGCTGGGGGGAGGCTCTGCTGTCAGATACCAGGTCATCTCTCCTGGATTCACAGCAGGGACATGACTGTGAGAGGAGGTTGGGTCTCTTTCAGGTGCATGTTTGCCTACAAGCTGGGTCTGAATGACTTGCCCCAGTCAGTCGCCTTTTTCAGTACAGTCGATATCGACCAGTGCCTCAGGAAGGAAGTGACCATGGATTGTAAAACCCCTTCCAACCCAACTGGGATGGAAAGGAGATACGGGATTCCCGAGGGTGAGCACAACACCTTTGTTCCTCGTTACTCATAGGACGTGATGCAGACTAGAAGTGGTCTTGGACAACACGAAGCTTGAGGCACCAGAGGATAAGAAGTCTACTTCTTGTGCTGTGTTCTGGGCTATTTCAGTTTATAATGTGCCCTGGCTCCAAAGTGAGCATGACGCTCAAATCACAAAGGCATGTGTTTCTAGAAAACTGTTCATAGTAAATGAAGGAATGTTTGAAACTCTGGTTTCTTCCATCTGTTCCCTTCCCTCTTCATCCACAACGGAAATGTTTGAAGATGTACTGTATAAAGTCAAAGTACATTCTTAAGTGAAAAAACTGTGCTTTGAGTGCCAAACAAGTAAATCAGAGAGCTTATTTTCTGTGTGTCTAAGATAAACTTACTTTATACAAAAAAGAAAACAGATCCCCCCCAAATGTAACATTACCATTCCTGGCAATTACTCTGAACCCTTCGGTACTTTTTGACCTTAACATTAATTAAGCTCCTTTTCTCACTTCTGACCTGTGAGTTAACAATTCTTGAGGAAGCATCCTAACCAATTTGCACTATTTTTCAGGTGAAGCACTGGATATTTACCAGATAATTGAACTCACCAAAGGCTCCCTGGAAAAATGAAGCCAGCCTGGACCATAGCTCTGCCTGGAGGCTCTGTATTTGCTCCCGTGGAGCTTCATCGGGGCAGTGCAGGCTCCTAAACTCAGGCTTTCAGCTGTGCTTTTTGCAAAAGGGCTTGCCTAAGGCCAGCCATTTTTCAGTAGCAGGACCTGCCAAGAATGATTGCCTCTAACTGACGGTGCAATTGAGTTCAGAACCAAGATGCCAACACTGGTGCAGGCTGTAGGACAAGGGGGCATTGTTGCTTGTTGGGTAAAAAGAAAGCAGAACCCCCAAAGTTCACATTAACTCAGGCATTTCATTTATTTTTTCCTTTTCTTCTTGGCTGGTTCTTTGTTCTGTCCCTCATGCTCTGATGCAGTGCCCTAGGGGAGAGAAGTAACGCTCTAAATGTGATACGCCTGCTCGGAGGCAGTGGAAATAAAAACAAAGATCCTTTATCTTCTCATCAAAGCCTGTGTTAGTCATGCTTTCTCCCCTTTCCCACTCCTGGGAGGTAGTTATGTTGGAGATGGGGAGAGTTCTACAGTAGAGTAAGGTGGTGCTAACTTTTTTTGGGGGGGGGCTTTTGTTATACCTGGGAACATGCGTGGGACAAGATGACAGAGAAGGGGCATCAAGATGCTACATAACTCCCCTGAACTCAAATGCCTAGTAGGCAGAGGGAGTGGACGGGGCCAGGTGAATTATGGCTTGGAGTGTGATAAACTGAAGAATGTAAGTTAAAAATTTTTGAGAAGCTAGAAATCCAGGGTGTTTTATGTAAACTCCCAGTTTATGTTAGACAAACCTGAGGTGATAGAAATTTTAGGCACTAGAGGTAAGGAAACATTGAGTTCTACTTCAGAGATGCTATAGGGCTCATGGTGTGCTGCTGTAACTGGTTTGTTCCTCTCCCTTTAGTCTTTATCAGAGGGCAAAAGGAGGATAAGAAACTGGCATGACTACCTGAGCTGATCATAGAGTGGCCCTCCTTCAAATGAGGGCATGATAAAAGAGGAAGTAAACTGCTTTCTGAGCCAGAATGCTTGGGCTCGTGATTTTCCAATGGTTCAAAATAACACAGGGAAGACCCATAGGAAGGCCTCGTTTTCATCACCCCCTTTCTGGAAATGTCTACCCAAAATGTATACAAGCCTGGGCAACTGGGTATGGTTCCAAGTTTACAACCCCTCTCTTGAGGAGCCTGTTTCATCTTTGACCACCTTTTGGCCCGTTCTCTGTGGTTGTTGCCCCTCCACTAACCTGTGGCTGACCCCAGACAGGCTGCTAACCCCAGTTAGAAAGGGTGGCTAGGGCTTGCTGCACTTTAGTCAGAAGCAGGCACTGACCTCTTCATCTTCATCCTCTTGAAGAACCATGTCCAGGATGTTCCCTTTGATCTTGAAGTCTCGTGAGGTACTGAGCTTTATATGCTGCATCAGGTTCACCTGTGACAGGATTGTAAACACGGGCACAGTTTTCCTACTGATAGGTCCTGCCCAGGACAGCCTAAACCATCTCTGACAAACCCATCAGTTCCTTTAGGAAGGCACACACCCACTTGAATCCATGAATGTTTGGATTCAGGCCATCAGATCAGAAACAGAAAAGAACTGTAGATTTTCCCCCCACTGCAGTTGTGTTGCTTCAGTTTGCCAGGTCCCTTCACAGGGTAAATGGAATTGGTAGAAAACAGAGTATGTTTACCTTGGACCTCTTGGAAAGGTGGATGAGAAATTTTTCATACTGTTCAATGGCAAAGATGAGATTAGGGATTGGCTTGGTTTCCCGAAGAGCTCTGGCCTACGGGGCAAAGAAGAGAAGACCTAAGTTTTGGGTTCAACATGTTTTTTTTTTTTTACATAAATTTATTTACTTTTGGCTGCATTGGGTCTTTGTTGCTGCGCGCAGGCTTTGTCTAGTTGTGGCAAGCGGGGGCTACTCTTCGTTGCGGTGTGGGGCTTCTCATTGTAGAGGCTTCTTTTGTAGAGCATGGGCTCTAGACGTGTAGGCTTCAGGAGCTGTAGCACACAGGCTTCAGTAGTTGTGGCTCACGGGCTCTAAAGCACAGGCTCAGTAATTGTGGTGCACGGGCTTAGTTGCTCCACGGCATGTGGGATCTTCCCGGACCAGGGCTTGAACCCGTGTCCCCTGCGTTAGCAGGTGGATTCTTAACCACTGCGCCACCAGGGAAGTCCCTTCAAGGGTTCTTGAAGTCCTCTGAAGCTGTCTGTAGCAGAACTGCTCATGGCTTTGGGAGAAAGCTAGTCAGTCTTCCAATCAAATGCAGTTTTACTTATATACCAGTAATTAAGATTTTTTTTAACAGTTCACTCTCAGCAAAGGACGTAAATGCTAATGGAGATTGCAATGAATCCTCCTATTTATAATTCCTAAATATCTGTTATCTAGAAACTGGCTGAGGGATGGACTATTTGTAGATATTTGGTTGCCTGACTTGGTATTCTTGTAACAATGAGCCCACTCTACACTACCTCTATGTCCTCTCTCTAGTCTACATATGAGTTTTCATTGCTGGTATTAATATATCTCTTTCCCCTCAACTTGAATTGTAACTTGCAGATCCTTCCATATGTTTCTTATATATATAGACATGTTTCTATATATTTTTTTTAAAACTACAAATGAGGACATTGTTCTCGTCTTTTTTTTCTTTTTAACATTATCTTGGGAGAGAATCCTGTATCTGAACATTTAGATTTGTATTTTTTTCATGTCTGCATAGTATTCTACAGTATAAATGTACTATAAACCCATTTAGCCAGTCCTTTATTAGTGGGTATCTTAGTTTTCCCAATATTTCACTTTTACTTTACAACATTGCTAGGACTATTCTATACATAGGCCTTTACAATTTCTATATCCTGAAAATGGAATTGTTGTAGTAAAGAGTGTGTGTGTGTGAATGTATAGGTCTAAAATTGAGCAGTTATTGCCACACTGCCCCTGTGAGAGAGTAATGAATTCTCACCTTTGCCAGCAATGCACTAGAGAACCCACATCCCTGCACCCTCTCCAACTCTTTCACATCCATTAGGGAGCACCTTTTGCACTCACTAACTTTTCCTAAAACCAGTTCCTTCGCAATGGTTATCCTAAGCTATTTCTATTTTTAAAGAAAGGGCTCAAGATTTTCTGGTACTTCCTGAATAAAGTATATGTTTTTTGGTTCAGACCAAAAAGATGTTCCATCTGAACATAAAGTCCATGAGCTGAGAAGGAGCCATACACAAACATTTTCCCCCCAGCTTTACTGAGATATAATTCATATACCATACAATTTACCCATTTACATTGTACAGTTCGGTGTGTTTTCGTGTATTCACAGAGTTGTATAACCATCACCATAATCAATTTTAAAACATT